>NC_059128.1:199161142-199825308 GCF_020740605.2 Lemur catta | reverse complement strand
TATAATGCTACAGTAACCAGGACAGTGTGATATTGAAGCAAAAGTAAACATATAGATCAATAGAACAGAATAGAGAGTCTAGAAATAGATCCATGCATTGATTTTTCAACAAAGGTACAAAGGCCATTCAGTGGAAAAAGGATAGTCTTTTTAATGATTGGTGCTGGAACAACTGGACCTCCAACTGCAAAAAGAAATTAGTCTTAACCCATAACTTGCACCCCCCACAAAAATTAACTCAAAAAAGATCATATCCTAAGTGTAAAACCTAAAACTGTGAAGCTGCCAGATTAAAACTTAGGAGAAAACGTTTGTGACCTTAGGTTAGGAAAAGATTCCTTAGATACAAATTCAAAAGCATGAGCCATAAGGAAGGTAAATGAACTTCATCAAAATTAAGACTTTCTGCTCTTTGAAAGGCACTGTTAAAAGAATGAAGAGACAAGCACAAACTGGAAGAAAATATTTTCAAAACATATATCTGATAAAAGGCTTAAATGAAGAATAAAAGAACTCAAAAAACTCAGTAATAAAACAATCCATTTTTTTAAATGAGCAAAATATTTGACCAGACGTTTCACCAAAGAAGACACAAATGGCAAATAAGCACATGAAAAGATACTCAGCATCATTAGTTATTAGGGAAATGCAAATTAAAACCCCAAGTAAATACCAAAAGGAGGTATTACTTTTAAAATGGTTTAAAAAGGAATACTGACAATACCAAGTGCTGATGAGAATGTGGGAGTAAGTGAAAATCTCATATATTGATGGTGAGAATTCAAAATGATACAGAAATTTTGGAAAACAAATTGGTGGTTTCTTATGAAGTTAAACACCATATGACCCAGCAATATGATTCCTAAGTATTTACCCAAGTAAATAAAAACTTAAATTTACATAACATTTATGCAAATATTTATAGACGCTTTATGGATGACCACCCGAAATGTTCCTCAACTGGTAAACAGATAAGCTGTGGCATATACACACAGTAGAGTATTACTCAGCAGTAAACACGATTGAACTACTGACACCACAGCAACGCAAACCTCAGATGTACTATGATGAATAAAAGAAGCCAGATTCAAAAGGCCACATGCTATACAATTCCATTTATTTGACATTTGGGAAAAACTAGCATCCTAGGGACAAAAAGCATATCAGTAGTTGCCAGTGCCTGGGAATGGTTGGACAGGGTTGACTCCAAAGTGACATGATGTTATTTTTTTGAGGTGATAGAAGTGTTCTAGATTTTTATTGTGTGGTACTCACCATGAAAACTTGCAGAATTGGTTACTATGTTAAAAAAATTTAAAGGAAACAAGTTTGGAGGCAGACTGAAGATATGTATTAGTGCTAATTGCTGATGTGAGCTGGTACAGAGAATATCATTACTGGAGAGAGATTGAAAAGTCTATTTATTACACGGCAGATGCTTCATGCACTTCATCTCAATTGATCCTTATACTCTACCTTGAAAGGTAGTTTCCCCATTTTTGCAGAAGGGCGGGAGAGAATAGGGATGGGAATAGTTGAGTCAGACAACTTTGTTCCCCTTTTTCCCCAAGACATGAAATTTAGTAATCATTTTGGATGTACTTTGTAAAGATATCTATAATCAATGGCAGTATAGAGTAGTAAAACCATGACTGGACAATTTTTATAAAGTTCAAAAACAGACAAAACTAAACTAAGATGTTAGAAGCCAGGACAGTAATTTCTTTTGGGGAAAGATAAGAGTTCGTGATTAGAAGGGGCTTCTTTAATGATAGGAATGTTTTATACTTTTATTAGGGTGGTCATTATCCTGGTGGATTCACTGTGATAATTCATTGAACACACTTGCAATTTATTCCTCTTTCTGTACATATGCATATTTCAATAAAAAGTGATACATATATGATTTGTTCAACTATAAAAAGCAAGGGATGTTTGTCAAGCAAGTCACAACAGTGGCCAGGAGTACATAGGTTTCCTCAAATGTGTCAATTATCAATAATGTTCTGCCTAAAATGTGTGAAAGATACATGGTTATTCTTTTTTAAATGTTTATTTTTAAATATATAAGTAGGATTTATAAACTCCTACATATGTATGTTTTCGAGTAAAAATAATTTTAAAATATTTTCCTTTAAAAAGATATGCAAACCTTTATAAAGTGTATTTATAAAGTGAATAGCATACCTATGTATTTGTGTGTGAAAGAGGCAGAAAAGAAGCACGATCCATTTATTTTTTAATATTTATGCATAGTAAAGAGACTTCAAAGATACACACTAAAATGTTCTTACTGCTTCTCCTTAGAATACAGGTAAGTTTTATTTTATGTACATCTTCCCACATTTTTCAAATCATTTTAATCATCATATTACTCTTAGAATCTGAACGGAAAAATATAAACCTATGTTGATTTTATGATGGCAAACACCAGGTGCAGCACAGAGAAAAGAATAGGGAGGGGTCTGTAGCCCTACCGACGTGTGGGCTGGGCAGGCCTCGTGGAACGTGATGCTTCAAACGCAGTCGCCCACGCGAGCAACTGACCAGTGCGGCCTTGGATTGGGACGTTTGGAGCCCGACGTGGGCAGATGCGGCTGCCTTGAGGCATCCGGAGCTTCGCCCGCTCCCGCTGGGCTGAGCCACAGTTTCCAAGGTAGGAAGAGAAGCAGGTCTGCCCATTTAAAACTTTTTCAGTTCAGTGGCTTGATGGGAAGGAAGGGAGGTGACCTCAGGGGGAAAGCTTGAGTAAGTTGGAAAAACAGGAGCTTCTTTCTTCCTTCCCGCCTGAGGAATGAGGAATGTTGCTTGTAGATAGTCCCAGTAAGTAACCAAGAAACCATCTCCTGTGGGCAGTGAGAAGACCGGGCGTTCCAGAGTGGTTGCCTGTCCGCCACACGGGCACACCCTACCCCATCCCAACTGTGATGAGAAAGGAAAGGCTAAGATTCCACTTGGTTTCTCAGTAATAGATTTTTGTTTGTTTGTTTTTGTTTTGCTTTATCCTAACTTGTATTTTCCTAGTAAAGTGTATAATTTGAGGACATCTACTTCTGGTCAAGTGAGAAGTGACAATTTCAGAATTCAGGTTTGACTTATCATTTGCAGTATGGGCTGTTGTCTCCGTAACTCAAGATATTACCGTGGATACAAGACATTGAGTGTCACGGAGGAGGGTTTTAGGGAGAGAGACAAACTGAGTTCCTCTCTCTAAGACACAGAGCATGTCATCATCTTTGTATCCTAACGTCATGGTTTGCATGAAATGCTTGATGTATGAATGAATGTATGAATGGGTGTCTTTCCACAAGGACCCTGCCTTTCAAAGGTGGTTCAGCATGAGCAATGAAAAATAGCTGTCATTTTGTTTAAAATTTGCATTTCCTATTTCTTAGCCCTCAAAAATATTTACAAGCCTAAGTAAGAGTCTCTGTTTTTGAAGCATCAGGGAAGTGGTTGCCATTTTTAGTAAGCCACTAGTTTGAAATAAATGTATGAAAACTTATTTTGTATTGATAGGTACTTTTGGTTAGCCTCTTATGATTAAATTTAACTTACTAACAATATTGTAACAGAAACTATCCTAAGTTCATGAAATTGTTCAACTTCCAAGAGTTGTTCATCTTCTGAACAGTGAAACCCGCACCTTGTAAACTGATTACAACTTAAAACAACAAATGAACCTGAATCATGAGATGCAGAACCCTAAAATGATCTCCAGGCATAAACCTACAGTTTATTCCTTTCTGCAGGAGAACTTCTTGTAATTGAGATACCCAGTGACAAAAGCTATATCCCTATACATAGAATTTGGCTGCAAATTGTTGCATTTTTTCATTTTATGTGACACATCAGTTCAAAATAGATGAATAGGCACTCCAACAATGGTATGACATGGTAACAAAAGTTATACCAACACCATATGCTCAAGGGTTTTTAAATCCTTTTACATCAGGGAGTCCAGAATCTTGTCTCTCAACTAGTGTAGAATATATTGAGTCATCTTGGAAAGTAACATTCAAGTTGTAACATTTTGCACTCATGAAGAGCCTTGCTGAATTTTTTCAAAGATGTTATACAATAAACTATTACAGCAGTCTAGCTTAAAGAGCGCCAAAATAGAGACTAATTTATCGCAGCTCTGGCTAAATATCAAAACATACACGATGAATGAGCATGAGCCATCTGTCCAATAGAAAGAGCATTTTCTTAATCGTCTAATTTTTAAAAATTGCTGAGGAATAATAACAGCAATAATAAAAATAATGATAATGATAGAATAACAGTTAATATTTATTGAGCTCTTACTATTATCAGGCAATCTTCTTCTATTACTCTTCTCAACTACATGAGGCAGGTATTAATATTACCATTAACCCCATTTTGTAAAGGAGAAAACTGAGTAGCCAATGGCTATAACATAATAGCATCATTCCAAATTCGCCTCATGTTGGGGAAAATTATTACAAAATAACCTGAGGGTAAAGATTCAGCTTTCTCTCTACATTTTTGGAAGTTTCCAGGGTAAATTTATTACATATTCCATATTATATAGATCTCTGTACACCTATGTATGTCTATTCTGAAATGTACAGAATTCATGCATTTGAACCACTAATCTTTCACAATGTGGGCAACTTCAAAGGTAATTTGACACAAGATTTAGTGTTACAATGTGTCTCTTTAACCTTCATGAGTAGGAACTGAAGCTAAAGTCACACTGCAATCTAGAATTGCATTACAAGTGGAAAATTGATGTGGTTTTAAGTAAGACCATTTAAAAGGAAATGTTTCAGGAAGACTAGTATTATAATTACTGAATAGAAATCAGCTCCTGATTTCAATTCCTTTTCATAGATGACTTAGTTGTTCTATCTTGCTATTTATTTTAGATTTACTTAAATAAGTTGTACACATGCCTTTCAAAAGTAAGCATTAATATATGGAATCAAAATTTAAAAAGATTAAATTCCTTTCTTCAGAGGAAGGGAATTGTATATAACTGTCTGAGCTGATATTTTTTAAATGTATTTGAAAATATAGGTCTTGCTTTTTTCGGACACCTTTACCTTATTGTTTATTAGGCTGATAGCTCCACATGCTAGTTTAAAAGTTACTGGCACTAAACCTGGTCTGTGCCTCTCCGCTAGAATAACTTGCCTTAGGAAATTCCACATTGTGGGTGTTCATCTGATTTCACATGCATGAATGCTTCAGTGATTTCCCACCGGTTCTCACTTAAATTCCTATTAGCCAGCATAGCTCAAGCAGAAGAATTCAATGCTGTCTTGAATGATCACCTGTTATAGCTTGAGAAGATATTGTATTATCACCCCCCCTCCATAAAAAAGTGTGCATTTAAGTTGTTAGAAATCACCTCAATTTTGTTAACTTGAAGGTGTAAGGAGCAAAACTTGTACTTAATAACCGCTTTACATCCCTGTTGAACAGACATTTGGAAACCTAAATTTAAGGTGCAGAAAAAAAGAATCAAAATAGTTCTCTCTAGCACATATGTCTAAACCTATCTAGTCTCCAGGAAAGTAGAGAGAGAGAGTGTTGAGAGTCCATGGGATCCTCCTCTGAGGAGCACAATGGAGGAATAAACACATAGAAAGCACTTAAATCTCCTTAGATATTGGGGCCAAGCCTTAATTAAAGGCTTTCAAAAGTTCAGATCTCTCAGTTAATTTCCTCATCTTTTATAATCACTGATGTAGTTAAGATCACATTGAACACGAGGGTCATTACCAGATTGAGGGGAAAGATTTGAAATACATTAAAATTGACAGCATTTATGAATTTAAATATTTCAACCCAGCAACCTATGTACAGAAATACCTTCAAGATGTTGCCCATACATTCATAGGCCAATTCCACGAATGTACAAAATGAAGGACATTCTGCAAGTCCTAAGAGCTTTGTCTTCTGCAGTTGCTATGTCTTCTCCCACAGATCTTGTCTTCCACGGACCTTCATGTTACTCTGTCTATTGTCACAGAATTTGTTAGACCAGCAGCTACACTAAACAGGTCATCTGGTTTTGTTTTTATCTTTCAATGGCAGGTGATCATTTCTGTTTTCCACATATTTTTGACCTCCCTAATTCTCAATATATTTTCATTCTTCCAGATCTTTCAAATCTACAATATACTCTTAAGATAATGGGATGGAGTTGAAGAGGAGGAAAGTGCCATTTGAAAAAGTCCCCCCAGAGCCTAACTCATCTCTTCCCCCAGGCTTGAGAGTGCTGCTTCTGCCTGGGACAGTGACACCTAGAGGTGTTGCCCTACACTGGTACAGGCTGATTTATATAAAGCATGATATAAGAGGCAGACAAAATTTATTTTTATAGCAGAACTCACAGAGCTTTGGCCCCATTTCTACCACTGTTGGAATGTGGGAATGGGGAGAGGGACTTTTTAAACTTTCCAATCAGAGATAACTCAGTAATGCTTTAAAATAGCTTCTTTGGGTTCAAATTCTCTTTCGAATCTATTTTTCTCTCTCAAGTAGTCACCATTTTTTTTCCTTCTTCCCAAGAAGGAAGACAGAAAAAGGTTATTCATCTATATGGCTGCAGAGTAGGGAAGGCACCTTGTGTCAACGTCTTCTCTGCTTTTCACTGGCCTCTATTGAGATATCCTTCTTCTCACCTTTTCCCTAGGATTGGGTGTTGAGTGAGGTAAGGTTGAACCTGAAGTCATTGATCTGGTCATTAAGTCGCTATATTTCCCAATTATTATGACGAACAGCTGCAGGAGGTCAAGTCATGAGAAAGCAAATGAGGTTTTTCTCCTCCCCTTTCCATAACTAAATTTCAAAAATTATGACAATGAAAGTGAGCAATTTTTGCATGTCCATTGCTGTTTATCCAGGCTTTTTGGAGCCTTTAGAAGTGTAGTCAGGGAATCTCTTCCGTCTTCCCAACATATACTGTCTGATAATTTCCAAGCAACTCACATGAACTGCATTTCATTTGTGGTTTTGCCCTCCTGGAGAATTTTTTGGGGAACAAAACCCTCCTGACTATCAAATTCTTACCCTGCCTCCCCCATACATATTCTCAGACAATGCAGAGATTGCAAGTAGGGGACATATGTTTATGGAAGACCTGCCTTCGGTAAATGCAGAGTCTTTGATATGTGAAATTTCAAGCTGTTCTGACCCGTGATTTTCTTAATGTAAACATTGTATTTATGTATAACATACACTTATTAATAGTAAAATATACAAATTATAAGTGTATAGATTAGTGATTTTTTTAAATCAAAGGAACACATTTGGCTGGGCATGGTGGCTCACGCCTGTAATCCTAGCACTCTGGGAGGCCGAGGCAGGCAGATCGTTTGAGCTCAGGAGTTCGAGACCAGCCTGAGTAAGAGTGAGACCCCATCTCTACTAAAAATAGAAAGAAATTATCTGGCCAACTAAAATCTATATAGAAAAAATTAGCCGGGCATGGTGGCGCATGCCTGTAGTCCCAGTTACTCAGGAGGCTGAGGCAGTAGGATCGCTTAAGCCCAGAGTTTGAGGTTGCTGTGAGCTAGGCAGATGCCACAGCACTCACTCTAGCCTGGGCAACAAAGCAAGACTCTGTCTCAAAAAAAAAAAAAAAACAAAGGAACACATTTGTGTAACCAGCTCTCAGATCCAGAAATGTTGGATATTTGTAATGAGTAAAAGTTACAGTTATGCCTTATACTTGCCAATACTGGATATTGTCAGTCTTCTTAATTTTAGCCATTGTGGTGGATTTGTTGTGGTATCAAAGTGGTTTCAATTTGCAGCGCCTTGATGACTAGTGAAGTTGATAATCTTTTCATGAGTTTACTGGCCATTTGGAGATACTGTTTTGTGACTGTCTATTAAAAATTTTTGCCCATTTCTCTACTGGGTCTTTTTCATCTGTCTTCTTTCATAGAAGTTCTTCATACATTCTGGATGTGAGTCCATGTCAAATATCTGTATTACAGATATTTTCTCTCCTTCCATGAATTGTCTTTTCATTTTTTAATGATTTGTTTTGATGAACAAAAGTTATTATGCATAATATAATCCAATTTATTTTCTTTTATGTTCAGCTTAAGAAATTTTGGCCTAGGTCATGAAAACATTCTGTTTTCTTCTAAAAGCATTAATTTTTTTTTACATTTAGTTTTGCAATATATTTGGAATTGATTTTTTTTCTTGTGCATTATGTAAGGTAGGCATCAAAATTCATTTTTTTGCATTTGACTTAGGCCAGCACCATTTATGAAAAAGAACATAATTCTATTTTCTGGCTTAGACTGTTTTTTGTTGCTCTAACAGAATACCTGAGACTGGGTAACTTATAAAGAAAAGAGATTTATTTGGCCTGTGATTCTGGAGGGTGGGAGATCCAAGAAGCATGGTGCTGGCATCTGCCCAGCTTCTGGTGGGCACCTTGGGCTGTGTCACAACATGGTGGAGAAGCAGAAGAAAAGCAGGTGTACAAAAAAAGGCTGCACAAGAGGCAGCCTTGCTTTATAACAACTTGTTCTTGCGGTAACTAATTTAGTCCTATGAGAGTAAGAATGCACTTGGCATTCATTTAGTCATAAGGGACCTGCCCCTATAACCCAAACTTCCCACTAAGCCTCACCTCCCAACACTGCCACACTGAGATAAGGACCAGGCTTTCTGCACATGAACTTTTGGGGGACACACTCAAACCATAGCATTCCCATTGCATGGCAAAGTAACTCATCATAAATTCAATGAGGTTTCAGTGGGTCTACTAATGGACTTTTTATTCCATTCAGGTGGTCTAATTGTTTATCCTTGCACCAAAAACATGCTGCCTTAATTACTGTATCTTTATTTATAATAATTCTCAATGTCTGGCAAAGTCCTCCAGCTTTGTTCTTCAAGATTAACATGGCTATTGTTGGCCCTTTGTATGTCTATATAAAATGTGAAATTTGTTGTGGCTTCACTTATGAGTGAGCCATGGTCAACTTTGGTAAAAGTTTCAGACGCATTTGAAAAGAATGCACACTCTGATGCTCTCTGGTGGGGGGATTTTACACAGGGAAGTTCAGTCAAGTTTGTGACATGTGTTACACAGAGCTTCCACGTTCTTAAAGGTGTTTTTGTTTTTAATTTCCTTTTTCTTTCCTTCCTTCCTTTCTGGTCTGAAATTCCATCAGCTGTTGACAGGGGTATGTTAAAATTTCCCACTATGATTGGATATTGGTCAATTTCTCCTTTTATTTGTCAATTTTCACTTTATGTATTTTAAAGCCATGTTATTGATGGAATACAGATTTTAAATTGTGCTATCAGGCTGGGCATGGTGGCTCACATCTGTAGTCCTTGCATTCTGGGGAGCTGAGTTGAGAGGTCAGGAGTTTGAGACCAGCCTGAGCAAGAAGAGCAAGACCACCCCGTCTCTACAAAAAAATAAAAAAATTATCTGGGCATGTTGATGCACACCTGTAGTCCCAGCTACTCAGGAGGCTGAGGGAGGAGGATCGCTTGAGCCCAGGAGTTTGAAGTTGCAGTGAATTGTGATGACACCACTGCGCTCTAGATCAGGTGACAAAGTGAGACCCTGTCTCGGGAAAAAAAAAAAAAAGTTGTGCTATATTCTCCTTTATAGTCCCCTTTTTACTATAAAATATCCTTCTGTATCCGTTCAGGTACAGTCAGAAAAAAAAAAAACTAGATTAAATAGATTTACAACAAAGAATTGCTAACTGGATAAAAAGTGGCTAACTACTAGAAGGGATAGAAAGAGAACCGGAAGAATTATAGAAATAGAAACTGCAGCATCCTTGGGGATGAGGAAACATGGACAAGGAAGTAACCTGGAACCTCAGAGGAGATCATACAAGGCTAAGTTTCAGATCCCTGAGGGGAGACTGCGGCTGCTAGGGGAACTCACTGAAATGGGATTCAATTGCCTAAGAACAGGGAGAGCAGTGTAGCTGTGATGGTGAAGAAACTTGACGAAAGAACACCTTCACCGAACTGTGAGGGCCCCCACTGCAGTGGCAGATGCTGCTTGGACCCCTACAAATTGACACACATGCTGCTGGCCTAAACAGAACATTATAAGAAGAAAAAGTCCCTTCTTCCTCTTCCAGCTTTGCAGTGTTTCTCCAGTATATTTTATTGGAAGAGTCTAACTTTCATCCAATTGGAAAAATAAAAGTATTGTCTGCAGAGTTCGGTTCCAGTATCAATATAGTTTGATATGTAGGCTTGGAGCTAAGGGACCATAAATTAATAACTAGCACACCTTTTTTACTTCCAGTAATGCTTCCTTCTATAAAGCCTACTTTGTCTGATATTGGTAGAACTGTCCCATTATCTTGGTTGATTTTTTAATTTATTTATATGAATGTATGGGGTACAAATGCAATTTTGTTGCATGCACTTGGTAGTCAAGTCAGGCCTTTTTGGGTATCGATCACTTGAATCGCATACATTGTACCCCTTAAGTAATTTCTCATCATCCACACCCCTCCCATGCCCTCACCCTTCTGAGCCTCCATTGCCTATCATTCCACTCTCCATATCCATGTGTACTACATCTTTTTAAGCACTCACTTGTGAGTGACAATATGCAATATTTGTCTTTCTGTGACTGGCTTGTTTCCCTTAACATAATGATCTCCAGATCCATCCATGTTGCTGCAAAAGACATGATCTCTTTCTTTTTTATGGCTGAATATTATTCTATTGTGTATATTTACTACATTTTCTCTATTTAATCATCTGTTGATGGACACTTAGGTTGATTCCCTGTCCTTGCTATTGTGAATAGTGCTGTAATAAACGCATGAGTGCAGGTATCTTTTTGATACATTGATATCTTTTCCTTTGGATAGATACCCAGTAGTGGGATTGCTAAATTGAATGGTAGTTCTATTTTCAGTTCTTTGAGAAGTTTCCATACTAATTTCCATAGAGGTTGTACTAATTTGCATTCCCATCTACAGTGCATAAGCAATCCCTTCTCTCTGCATCCTGGCCAACATCTGTTATTTTTTATCTTTTTAATAATAACCATTCTGACTAGGGTAAGATGATGTCTCATTGTGGTTTTAATTTGCATTTCTCTGATGATTAGTGAGCATTTTCTCATATAACTATTGGCCAATTGTACATCTTCTTTTGAAAAATGTCTATGCATGTTCTTGGCCCAATTTTTAATGGGATTATTTGGGGGTTTGTTGTTATTGTAGTTATTGTTTGGAGTTCCTTGTAATATTCTGGATATTAGTCCTCTGTCAGATGAATAGTTTGCAAATACTTTCTCCCATTCTGTGAGTTGTCTGCTAATTCTGTTGATTATTTCTTTTGCTGTGCAGAAGCTTTTTAGTTTAAAGACCCATTTGTCTGTTTTTGTTCTTGTTAACCTGTGCTTTTGAGGTCTTAGTCATAAATTCTTTGCCTAGACTAATATCCAGAAGAATTTTCCCAAGATTTTCTTCAGTATTTTTAAAGGTTCAGGTCTTACGTTTAACTCTTTAATACATCTTGAGTTGATTTTTGTGTATGGTGAGAGATACAGGCCCAGTTTCACTCTTCTGAATATGGCAATCCAATTTCCCCAGCACCATCTACTGCAAAGGGTGTCCTTTCCCAGTGTGTGTTCTCGTCCGCTTTGTCAAAGATCAGTTAGCTGCAAATATGTGGCTTTATGTCTGGCTTCTATATTCTTCTATTAATCTATGTGTCTATTGTGATACCATTACTATTCTGTTTTGGTTACTATAGCCTTGTAATATAATTTGAAGTTTGATGATGTGATGCCTCCAGCTTTGTTCTTTTTGTTTAGGATTGCTTTGACTATTCAGACTCCTTTTTCATTTCATAGGAATTTTAGGATTTTTCTTTATACTTCTGTGGAAAATGTCGGTATTTTCATAGAGATTGCATTTAATTTGTAGATCACTTTGAGCAATATGGTAATTTTAATGATATTATTAATAATTCTTCCAATCCACGGGCATGGGATGTTTTTCCATTTGTTTGTGTCATCTACAATTTCTTTCATCACTGTTTTGTAGTTTTCGTTGCAGAGGTCTTTCACCTCCTTGGTTAAATTTATTCTTAGATTTTTTTTTTGTATGTGGCTATTATAAATGGAATTCCCTTCTTGATTCTCAGATCATTATTGGTGTATAGAAACATTGATTTTTGTAGATTGATTTTGTATTCTGCAACTTTACTAAATGTCTTTATCAAATCTAAGAGATTTTTGGTGGAGTTTTTAGGTTTTTCTAGATATAAGATATTATCATCAGCAAACAGGGATAATTTGACTTCCTCTTTTCCCATTTAACTGTCTTTTATATCTTTTTCTTGCCTGATTGTTCTGGCTAGAAATTCCAATGCTATGTTGAATAGGAGTGATGAAAGAGTACACCTCGTCTTGTTCCAGTGCTTAGAAAAAATACTTTCAACTTTTCCCTATTAGGTATGAGGTTGGCTATGGGTTTGTCGTAAGTGGCCTTCATTATTTTGAGGTATGTTCCTCCCATGCCTCGTTTGTTGGTGGCTTTTATCATGAAGTGTTGCTGAATTTTATCAAATGGCTTTTCTGGGTCTGTTGAAATGATCATATGGTTTTTGTCCTAAATTCTATTTAAGTAATGTGTCATATTTATAGATTTGCATATATTGAACCACCCTTGCCTCCCTGGTATAAAATCCACTTGATCATGGTGTAATATCTTTTGATGTGCTGTTGAATTTGGTTGGCTAGTATTTTGCTGAGGGTTTTTGCATCTGTGTTTATCAGGAATATTGGCCTGTAGTTTTCCTTTTATGTATGTCCTTTTCTAGTTTTAGTATTAGAGTTATACTGGCCTCATAGAATGAGTTAGGGAGAATTCCCCCCTCCTGTTTTTTGGAACAGTTTCAGGAGAATTGGTATTAGTTCTTTGCATGGTTGGCAGAATTCAGCTGTGGATCCATCTGGTCCTGGGCTTTTATTTTTTGGGAGATTTTTATTACTCATTCAATCTTGCTACTCATTATTGGTCTATTCAGGAGTTCTATTTCTTCCTGGTTCAATCATGAGAGGGTGTATGTTTTTAGGAATTCATCTATTTCCTTGTGATTTTCTAGTTTGTGAGCAATATTTGTTCATAATGGTCTCTGATGATCTTCTGTATCAATTGTATCTTTTGTATCAGTTGTAATGTCTCCCTTTTCATTTCTGATTTAGTTTATCTGGGTCTTCTGTCTTTTTCTTGGTTAGCCTAGCTAACAGTTTTATCAATTTTGTTTATATTTTCAAAGTACCAACTTTTTTTCATTGATCCTTTGTTTTTGTTTTTTTTGTGTTTTTTTTTTTTTCGGTCTCTATTTCATGTAGAGACCTCTGATCTTTAATAGTATTTTTTTCCTTTTACTAATTTTGGATTTGGTTTGTTCTTTCTTTTCTAATTTTTGAGGTGGGTTATTAGTTTGTTAATTTGTAATCCTTCAGCTTTAGTGACAGGCATTTAATGCTATAAACTTCCCTCTGACCATGGCTTTTACTGTATCCCACAGGTTTGGGTATGTTGTCTCTTTATTTTCATTTGTTTCAAAAATTTTTTAAATTTTCATCTTAATTTTTTTGTTGACAAATGATTGTTCGGAAGCATGTTGTTTAATTTCCATGCATTTGTATAGTTTCCGAAGTTCCTCCTGATATTGATTTCTAATTTTATTCCACTGTGGTCTGAAAAGATACTTGATATGATTTCAACTTTCTTTAAGTTGCTGAGACTGGTTTTGTGGCCTAACATATGGACTATCTTGGAGAATGTTCCGTGTGCTGATGAAAAAAATTTACGTTCTGTAGTTGTTGGGTAGAATGTTCTATAAATGTCTGTTAGGTCCATTTGGTCTGAAGTCCAATTTAAATCCAAAGTTTCTTCATTGGTTTTTTGTCTAGATGGTCTGTCTAGCACTATGAGGGGGGTGTTGACATCACCCACTATTCTAGCATTGCTGTCTCTCTCTTTAAGTCTAGTAATATTTGTTTTATGAATCTATATGCTCTATTGTTGAGTGCATATACATTTAGAACTGTAATATCCTCTTCCTGAATCAATACCTTTATCATTATGTAATGAGATTCTTTGTCTATTTCTTAATGCCTTGATTTAATGTCTGTTTTATCTGATATGTATATATATAGCTACTCCTGCTCACTTTTGGCTTCTGTTTGGATGAAATATCATTTTCTACCCCTTTACTTTCAGTCTATTTGTCTTTGCAAGTAAGGTGGTTTTCTTGAAAGCATCATATAGTTGGATCATTGGGGGTTTTTTTTTCCGTTCTGCCAACATATATCTTTTTTTTATTTCAGTATATTATGAGGGTACAAAAGTTTAGGTTATGTATATTGCCCTTGTCCCCCACTCAGTCAGAGCTTCAAGCATGTTCATCACCCAGACGGTGTGCATCACACTCATTATGTATGTAAACACCCATCCCATCCCCTCCCCACCCCCACATCTGCCCAACACCCAATTAATGTTATTCCTAAGTGTGCTCTTAGGTGATGATCAGTGAAACCAATTTGATGGTGAGTACAGTGTGGTGCTTATTTTTCCATTCTTGGGATATTTCACTTAGTAGAATGGGTTCCAGCTCTATTCAGGAAAATATAAGAGGTGCTATATCACCATTATTTCTTATAGCTGAGTAGTACTCCATGGTATACATATACCACATTTTATTAATCCACTCATGTATTGATGAGCACTTGGGTTGTTTCCACATCTTTGCAATTGTGAATTGTGCTGCTATAAACATTCGAGTGCAGATGTCTTTTTTATAGAATGTCTTTTGTTCTTTTGGGTAGATGCCCAATAATGGAATTTCTGGATCAAATGGTAGGTCTACTTGTATTTGTTTAAGGTATCTCCATATTGCTTTCCACAAAGGTTGCACTAGTTTTCAGTCCCACCAGTAGTGTATGAGTGCTCCTATCTCTCCTCATCCTCACCGACATTTATTGTTTGGGGACTTTTTGATAAGGGCCATTCTCACTGGAGTGATACCTCATTGTGATTTTGATTTGCATTTCCCTGATGATTAGAGATGTTGAGCATTTTTTCATATGTTTTTTGGCCATTCTTCTGTCTTCTTTTGAAATTTTGTATTCATGTCCTTTGCCCACTTTTTGATAGGGTTGTTTGATTTTTTTCTTGCTGATTTTCCTGAGTTCTAAATAGATTCTAGTTATCATTTCAAAATATTGGGGGGTACAAATGTTCTTGTTACATAGATGAATTGTATAATGCTGAAGTCAGGAGTTTTAATGTTCCTGTCACCAGAATAGTGTATGTTGTACCCGACAGGTAAATTTTTACCTCTCACTCCCCCTACCCTCTGCCCTTCCTAGTTTCCAATGTCCTTCACACCACTTTATAACCATGTGTACCCTCAATTAGCTCCCACTTATTAGTGAAATACTGGGGTTTGTTTTTCCAATTCTGAGATACTTCACTTAGGATTATGGTCTTTAGTTCCACCTAAGTTGCTGCAAATGACATTATTTCATTCCTTTTTATGGCCGAGTAGTAGTATTCCATGGTATATATGTACCACATTATCTTTATCCACTCATAAATTGATGGGCACTTAAGTTGATTCCATATCTTTGTGATTGTGAATTGCGGTGTGATAAACATTCATGTATGGGTGTCTTTTTGATAGAATGGTTTCTTTTCCTTTGGGTAGATACTCAGTAGTGGGATTGGTGGATTGAATGGTAGGCCTACTTTTAGTTCATTGAGGAATCTCCATACTGTTTCCCATAGAGTTTGTACTGATTTACAATCCCACCAACAAGTGTATAAACATTGCTTTTTCACAGCATTCATACCAACATCTGTTGTTTTTTGATTTTTAAATAATGGCCATCCTGATAGGGGTAAAACAACATCTCATTGTCATTTTAATTTGCATTTCCCTGATGACTACTGATGTTGAGCATTTTTCCATATGTCTGTTGGCCATTTGTCTATCTTCCTTTGAAAAAAATTCTGTTCATGTCTTTTGCCTACTTTTTAATGGGGTTGTCTTTTTCTTGCTGATTTGTTTGACTTTTTTGTAGATTGTGTATATTAGCCCTTTATCGGATGTATAGTTTGCAAATATTTTCTCCCATTCCACAGGTCCTCTATTTGCTCTGTTGATTATTTCCTTTCCTGTGCATAAACTTTTGAATTTAATGAAGTCCCATTTACTTATTTTAATTTTGCTCTATTTGCCTTTGGAGTCTTAGTCATAAATTCCTTGCCTAAGCCAATGTCTAGAAAAGTTTTTCCTATGGTTTCTTCCAGAATTTTTATGGTTTCAAATCTTACATTTAGGTCTTTAATACATCTTGACTTAGTTTTTGTATAGACATAGGGGGCCTGTTTCATTCTTCTGCATGTAGCTCTCCAATTTTCCCAGCACCATTTATTAAACAGGGCTTCCTTTTCCCAGTGTATGTTTTTGTTTGCTTTGTTGAAAATCAGTTAGTCACAGCTATATGATTTTATTTCTGGGTTTTCTATTCTGTTCCAGTGGCCTATGTCTCTAACATTAAACCAGTACCATGCTGTTTTAGTTACTATATCCTTGTAGTGTAATTTGAAGTCAGATAATGTGATATCTCTAAATTTGTTCTTTTTGATTAAGATTGCTTGGGTCTTCAGGATGTTTTTTGGTTCCATATGAAGTTTAGGATTATTTTTCTGAGGTCTGTGAAAAATGACATTGGCATTTAGATAGGAGTTTTGTTGAACCTGTAAATCACTTTGGGTAGTATGGACATTTTAACAATGTTGATTCTTCCCATCCATGAGCATGAGATGTTTCTCCATTTGTATGTGTCATCTATGATTTCTTTCATCAGTGTTTTATATCTCTCCTTGTCAAGATTTTTTACCTCTTTGGTAAAGTATATCCCTAGGTCTTTCATTTTCTTTGCAGCTATTGTAAATGGTATTACTTTCTTGATTTGACTTTCACCCTGACTGTTATTAGTATATAAGAATGCTACTGATTTGTGTACATTCATTTTGTAACCAGATACTTTGCTGAATTTATTTATAAATTCTATGAGTCTTTTGATGGAGTCATTAGGGATTTCTAGATACAAGATTATATCATCAGCAAACAAGGATAGTTTGACCTCCTCTTTCCCGATTAGATTACCCTTTATTTCTTTCTCTTGCTTGATTTGTCTTGCTAGGACTTCCAGTATTATGTTGAATTGATCCCATTATCATTATATAATGACTAACTTTATCTTTTTTCTACCATTATTGATTTATAGTTTATTTTATCTGATATGAGAATAGCTACTCCTGCTCATTTTTGGCTTCCATTTGCATGGAATATTTTTTTCCACCCCTTTACCTTGAGTCTGTGAAAATCTTTGCAATTTATATGGGTTTCATCAAGACAGCATATATTTGGGTTATATTTTTTTTATCCTTTCAGTCAATCTATACCTTTTAAGGGGAACATTAAGACTGTTCACATTCAGTGTTAGTATTGATACATAAGATACTGTTCTCCCATGATTTTGATTGTTACCTAGTTGCTTTGTTCCCTCCCTTGTGCTACTGTTTCATAGGAGATAAGAGTTATAACTTTTAGTTAAACTTTTAATATTTTGCACTAGTGGGTGTCAATTGTTCTGTCCCATGTATAGAACACTTTTAAGCATTTCTTATAGGGCAGGTTTAGTAGTGACAAATTCCCTTAGTGTTTGTTTTTTGGGGAAGATTTTATTTCTCCTTCATTTATGATACTTAGTTTAGCAGAGGGAAGATTTTATTTCTCCTTCATTTATGATACTTAGTTTAGCAGGATACAAAATTCTTGGCTGGCAGTTGTTCTGTTTAAAGAGAATAAAGATAGGACCCTATTCCTTTCTGGCTTGTAATATTTCTCTTCAGGAGTCTACTGTTAGTCTAATGGGTTTGTCTTTGTAAGTTACTTGGTGTTTTCAACTTATGGCTCAAAGGATTTCCTCCCTCATGTTGACTTTGGCCAGTTTGATGACTATGTGCCTTGGTGATGCCCCTCTTGCAATGAATCTCCCAGTTTTTCAGAGCTTCTGGTATGTGGATGTCTAAATCTCTAGAAAGATGAAGGAAGTTTTCCTCAATTAATTTCTCAAATCGGTTTTCCATGCCTTTTGCTTTTTCTTCTTCACCCTCAGGGATGCCTATGATTCCTATATTTTGCTATTTTACATAATTCCATATTTCTCAGAGACTGCATTCATTCCTCCTGAATCTTTGTTCTTTATTTTTGACTAGTTGGGTTAATTTGAAAGAGTTGTCTTCAAGCTCTGAAAGTCTTTCTTCTGCTTGTGCTAGTCTATTCCTAAAATTTTCTACTGTGTTTTATATATTCCAAGTAAATTTTTCATTTCCAGAAGTTCTACTTATTTTTTTAATATATCTATCTCTTTAGTAAATTTTTCATTCTTTTCCTAAATTATTTTTCTAGTTTCTTTGAGTTGGTTTTCTATTTTCTCTTGGATTTCATTGAGCTTCCTTAGAATTCATATTTGGAATCCTTTATCTGTCATTTCAGTATTTTCATTTTGGTTGGCATCCATTTCTAGGAAGTTGATGTGCTCATTTGAGGGGAGGGGAGAGTCTTTTACTCTAATTTTTCATCTTTCCAGAGTTCTTGCACTGACCACTGACTCTTTCTCATCTGAAGCAGCTGTCACTTCTTGTTTTTGGATTTTCTTTTGTTTAGTAGGGACTTTTTCTTTCCCCCTCACTCTTAAAGGTGTGCCTATAGCATATGTTGGGTAAGGACCTTTGGCTTTGCTTTTGGATACTTTGATAGGGATCTAGGTTCTGGGTGGATACCTCAGTTATGGATATTCTTAGTGTGGTGGTTTTCTCAATTGCTAGTTATTTGTAGGCTGTAGAAATGGTGTATTCTGTGCAGGGGCAGATTCCCTGTCTCTTGTTGAGAAGGGGAGATGGAAGTCTTTGAAATCCCTCCTCTTTCCCCAGCTCTGTGGTCTTCTTAACAGTATGAATTATATTGGGACACCTAGTTTAATCTCTAAATCAATAGGTGGTACTTGCGGGTAAGAGCCAGCCACACCCTGTGTGATTTGATCAGGAAATGCTATATTGGGCTATACAAGTTGTCCTCCCTGACAGTAGTTGCCACCTGCATGAAAGAGCCATTTGCAGTGGTGTTTTGGGGACCTGTGTCCAGCTCTAGTTAATTGGGGGAAGCACTCAGATGACCCAGGTGGTGGATGGGGCCCTGGAGCATGCAGAAGACTCTTCCGTGTCTTTTCCCACAGCCTAGATGGGTGGAGGAATGAGGCTAGGTAAGGATGGGTAAGGTAAGCCTGCATTCAGCCTCCAAAATGGCAGGCATAATGGCTGTCTTGGCAGGGGTTAAGGGTGAGCTCTCAGGAAACTGGGGCCAGCCACCAACTTTGGAAGGGACTAAAGCAGCCCACCCAACCAATACATCTGCTTATTGGGGAGAGGCACTCTGGGATTCACAATCTGCTAATTGGAAGTGGGTTTTATTCTTCTCCCTCTTCCCTTGCCCTGCTGATCTCCCACAGGCTTCTGGCTCCAAGCAGCAGCCCAAATTAGCCAAGCTCACCAGCAATGGCACCACGGGCTAGGAGCTTCCCTGCCCAGACTCTCACCCCAGACTGAAAGCACAGCTTGCCTGTTGGGGGAGAGGGGCTCTGTGAGTGTGCTGTGGCTCAGACCCACACCACACTTTCCTTTTAGCTTTGCCCACCTAGATTCCCTTTGCTCCCAAGATTAGTTTACAAATCTCCATGCCCCTGAGTGATATAATCAAGTCCTAGGGGTATGGGCTCTGGCCTACATAACTGTCATCTGATCCCCAAATTTAATACCTGACCATGCCAGGGAGAAACATACTGGTCCCTAGTTGTCCATAGAGTGCTCAAGCAGGCTTAATGTCCCTCCACTTCAAGGTATGCCATCTCTGCTGGAGCAGCCAGGCAGGCAACACTAGGGAGGGCTGCCAGGCAGCGAGTTCACAGTCCAAACATCCCTTGGTCTGTTGCAGGTCTTTAAGAGGAAAGGCCAGAGACCTACTCTCTGTGGAAGCCCTGGTATGGTGGGAAGGCCAACAGAGGGGAAGCAGACACTCCTGAGAGCCCCAGCTTAATCGTCCCTTGGGACACCCATGCCGACTCATGTGGGAACTGCCAGAGCTGCATTGGCAACTGTGGGCAGGGGAGGGGAGGAAGAGGAGGACCGTTCAAAAGGAGAAGAGCTAGCACGCTGATCCCCTTTGTCCTGAGGGGCTTCCCTGGTTTGGTGGACTCTCTTCTCCCCTGAAGGCAGCCAACCCTGAAGTCCAAGCTCTGGGATCACACAGTTCTCCTGGGACCCAATGGCCCCCTGAGGCCACCACAGTCTGGGTAGGTGTTGGGAAATCTTTTTCTGGGGACCAGTGACAAGAAAACTGAAGGGCTGAAGCTCCCTGGGGAGGAAAAAGGCACACAATGGGTGGAAAAACAGTGTAGAGCCTGCTGCCTCCACTAGGGTCTATCGTGAGGGGGAGTAACCACAAGGGAGCTAGCAGCCTGATGCCCTTTTCTCAAGAAGCTTCCAGTTCACTGGTGTCAGCAGCTTTTGGATTTGTGAGGATAGAGAAGCTCTTCAACAATTCGGGGGCCTGTAGTCTGCAAGAGTTTTGAGGGGAGATAAAACAAGCACTCCCACCTACACTTTCCATGGGGCTCTAAATTCCTCAGGGGTCAATCTCCGCCAAAATCTTGCTGCTTCTTGTTCTGCTCTTCAACTTCTTCCCGTGGAATCTCTGGTAGGTTCTGGCACTTCTCCCTCAGAATTACAACTGAGCTAAGTTTTTTTC
The DNA here is from genome assembly GCF_020740605.2 of Lemur catta. Classification (NCBI taxonomy): domain Eukaryota; kingdom Metazoa; phylum Chordata; class Mammalia; order Primates; family Lemuridae; genus Lemur; species Lemur catta. Next base: position 199,804,419 of record NC_059128.1, on the reverse strand, counting down.
TTTCCATCTAAAACTTTTCCTTCTTTCTGAGATAATCTGGCTACCAATATCTCAAATTAGCCGTCTTCTAATCCATATCTTTTAAGTGGAACATTTAATTCCTTTACATTCAAGGTCATTATTGATATGTGTGGTTTTATTCCTGTCATATTGTTAACTTTCCCAGTTGTTTTATAAATTCTTTGTTTCTGTCTTTTTCTCTGTTTCTATTTGTGGTTTGATGGAATTCTGTAGTAGGATAATTTGACTACTTTCTCTTCTTCCTTTGTGTATTGCTTTACCAGTGAGTTTTATACTTTCATGTGTTTTCATGATGATGAATATTATCATTTTGCTTTCAAACATAGGACTTCCTTGAGCATTTCCTGTAGTGACAGTCTAGTGGTGATGAATTTCCTAGCATTTGCTTGTCTGGGAAAGATTTTGTATCTTCTTCATTTACGAAGCATAATCTTCCTGGCTATAGAATTCTGGACTAACAGCTTTTTCTTTCAGCACTTTGAATATGTCATCCTATTCCCTTCTCACTTACAAAATTTCTGCTAAGAAGTCTGCTGTTATTCTGATGGGGTTTCCTTTGTAGGTGACTAGATGTTTTTCTCTTGCTAATTTTAAAATTTGTTCTTCCACTTTGACTTTAGATAGTCTGATTATTTAAAGTGGCTAACTCCTTTTTACATTGTGTTTTCCTGGGGATCACTGAGCATCCTGTACCTGGATGTCTAAATCTCTTGCTAGATTTGGACAGTTTTCGTCTGTTATTTCATTAAATAGTTTTCTTCTTTTTTTTATTGAACTATTGTGTTCCCTCTTGTATAATATATTCGAAGTATGATTGTCTACACACATTTTGGTTCTTCTAAGTAGATGAGGCATGCTGGAAATGCTCCTAGTCAGCCATCTTGGAATAAAAACCCTTGGTTGATGTTTGCTATAATTTTATGCATAATTTTATTTCAGCTTCTCTGTGTTTTTATATTTAAGGTGTATCTTTTTGAAGCAGAATATAGTTGGTTTTGTGACCTTTTCCAGTATAACAATGTTAGTCTCTTAAGTAGAATATTTAGTACTTTTAAATCTAAAGTAATTGCTGACATATTTTGGTTTATGTCTACCATATTATTATCAGTTTTTTATCTGATCTCTTTTATTTTTCACACTTTTTGGATTAATAAAAAAATATTTTAATTTTTTGCTATATTAATTGATTAGTTACATATTATTTTATATTTTATATTCCTTAGTTTTTATCCTAGAAATTACAACATGAATTCTTCACTTCTTACAATTACAATCTCATACAAATGATTTTTCCCAAGTCCTTTATAATTTTAGAGCATTAGAATACTTTAACTCCATTTGCCCCCTCCCATCTTTTGTATTGCTATTGTTATTCTTTTTTAATTCTACATACGTTTTAAACTCTATGGAGACATTTCTATTATTGGTTTATGTAGTGAATTTATAGCAGTCATATTCATTTTTATATGTATACATATACTTTATATGTATATTCACATATTTACATTATTATTGCTCTTCATTCTCTCCTGGAATTCTCTCCAGCTTCTGCTTCTTTCTCACTCTGTGCTCCTTCTGGGGCTCCAACTACATTCTGTTTGACTTGTTCACTGTATTTCACATCTCTAAAAGTTTTTTCTGTATTTTCCATTATTTTACTTCTCTGCTTAAATGTAGATGTTTTCTATTGAATTTTTATTGAGTTTACTAAATCTGTCTTCTGCCATATCTAATATGTTGATTAATCCTGCGGTCCCCAACCCCCAGACCATAGACCACTACCAGTCTGCCACCTGTTAGAGATTAGGCTGCAGAGATCTATGTCCCCCATCCCATCCATATCTCCATGAAACTTAAGACCCATGGTGAAGGTGGGGCTCAGCAGGAGGTGAGGGGGGCAAGCAGGTAAAACTTCATCTGTATTTATAGCTGCTCCCCATCACTTGCATCACCACCTAAGCTCTACCTCCACATCACCGTCCTCACACCCCTGGCCATAGAAAATTTGTCTTCCATGGCCGGGCATGGTGGCTCATGCCTGTAATCCTAGCACTCTGGGAGGCCGAGGCAGGTGGATCGTTTGAGCTCAGGAGTTCGAGACTAGCCTGAGCAAAAGCGAGACCCCGTCTCTACTAAAAATAGAAAGAAATTATATTGACAACTAAAAATATACAGAAAAAATTAGCCAGGCATGGTGGTGCATGCCTGTAGTCCCAGCTACTCAGGAGACTGAGGCAGGAGGATTACTTGAGCCCAGGAGTTTGAGGTTGCTGTGAGCTAGGCTGATGCCATGGCCCTCTAGCCTGGGCAACAGAGTGAGACTCTGTCTCAAAAAAAAAAATTTTTTTTTAATTGAAAAAAAAAAAAGAAAATTTTTCTTCCATGAAATTGGTCCCTGGTGCCAAAAAGGTTTGGGACAGATGGTTTAATCCATCTAATGAGTTAATTTCAGATAGTATATTTCTCAGTTCTAGAGTTTTTATTTGATTCTTTTTATAGATTCTAATATTCTGGTAAAATTCTTTGTCATTGCTGCCTCTCTTACCATGAATATATTAATTAAAGTTATTTTTAAATTCCTTAGCTAACTTTAATATCTTGATCACCAGAGATGTTTTTATTGTTTTCTTTTTCTTTTGGTTTTTGATTGTTATCTTGAGGTGTTTTTATTTTTGCATGCTTAATAATTTTCTATAATATTAAACACTAAATATTGTACACAGAAAATTGTGATGAATCCAGATGATTTGTCTTCCTCCATAATGGATTTATCCTTTGCTTCAATAGGCAGATAACATAGTAGTTCATCTTAATTTAATCACAGATTGTTTCATGTTGATGCTGAGTGCAGCCCTCAAAAGAGCCTACTTTTGCTTCATGCTGGATTTCAAGAGTTTCAGTGGAAAGGCTAGGGTTTCTCTAAAACTCTTCCTCTTGCAGATCCTTGTCTCATAAGACTGCAAAAATTTTCCATTCCTTTCAGAGGTTTTCCACGTTTCCATCCTGCCCCATGTAGCCCCAGAAATTGGCATTCTTTCCTGAGTGGCAAAACAGATCTGTGCTTGAGGCCCCAAATATCTACCCAAAGCTGTGTTGGTTTCCACATCACCCAGTAGTGCCCCTTCTTTAGTCAAACGCTGAGATATTCAGACTCTTCCATGCCTACACTGGTAAATGCACCTAGAATAAAATGGCTGTGAAAGTTAGCTCATTCTGATAAGGAAGTTATATTCTCTATATGCCTCCCCAACTCTTCACTATACTCAAAGAGTTGATTTGGCATCTTATCCTCCTTTTTTATTTGTTCCCAACGGAAGTTCTGATCTGCTACTCCATCCTACCTATAAGCAGAAGTATAACATGTAACAGTTTGAATAATGTATTTTGTCAAGTTCAGTTTGTCAAAATAGTAATTTTTAAACTATGGCTTTGTTTTAAAGTTTTGCACATATCAAAACTTTTTTTCCAAACAGTTCATTGACTTTATTATGGTTCTTTTGTGCTGAGATCAATTGGGAAAATATTAGTGGCTGATTAATATATAATTAGCTCTTAAATACTTTTCAACTCCATAAACCTGTAAATCTTCATTAAATGTAAGTGAAACATGATTGAAAAGGTAAAAAATTGCATTTCTAAACTATTTTGATATCTCCTCTATCTTAATTACAAAGTTAATTTCTCCCATAGACAAAAGCACTTCCACAATGTAAGTATCAATACTTATCCTAGAAAATTATTCAGAAGAAATAGTCAAGTAATAGTACTAAAAAACTATACAAGTGAGAAATTATTATTTTTTCACCTAGGACAAATATATACAAGTTCTAAATAGTTCTATTTGAAAGCACTTCATAATTATCTTCAGTAAAATATCAAACCAAGAATCTTGCAAAGAATCAAGTGATTCCTACTTTTGGCTTAGCTATTTATAATGTTTATAATGCCAGCTTTTGGCTTGGCATGCGTAGGTAGGTAAATAGATAGTTTTTTGATCTCTCTCCCTCTCTCTCTCTCTTTCTCTACCAGCTTCTGTGGTAAGGGCCATACAACATGGTGCCATTCATCCTCAGGCAGATCATATAAAAAATCATATCCAACACTTTCTAAAGCATTAAAAATGACTCTTTATTCTTCAACTTTGAAGGGAAAGGACATTTTATAGGTTAAGTTAAAATGTGTTGTAAACATATTATAAATATTAAAATGTCAACAGTGAAAGTTTTATTATACAACATGTTTGAAAATTATGGGGGTTCTATGTTTACTCTCTACCTGTCTCCACCTCACTTCAAAAGATATTTTATAGTGATCTTAGATAAACATCTAGTTCAACCTCAGAGGAAAATAATTTAGGAGCAGTCTCATCTTAATGCCTCAGGTATTATTTGTAGGGTAATAGTGGAAAATATTAATTATTCATTCATTACCCATGGTGTACCCATTCCACTGGATCATGAACTATTTGATTGGGTATATGTGATAATACTGGAAAATAGATCAGGTATCTCTGTTTGTGATGGATGTTTCTTTATTTTACAGGCTGCTCTCCAGGGCACAAAATCCTAAGAAAACAAATATCTTAATTTACGTTTTAGGTAAATATTAATTGCCAACTCATTGAAATTTATGAGGAAGAATTATATACAGGTGTATGTATACAAATAAAGTTTTACAATGTAAAACAAAGCACTCATAATTAAACATTACTGGTATGTTTGTGTATGAATATTATATATAATATATAATGTATACATTAATTATATAAAAATTATACGTGATATAGTATATACGGTGCTATATTATCAATGTAATAGCTGCCTTGTGTAGAGAACCTACTATGCCAGATAAAGCATATGAATACATTGGCCTGGGGCCAGCATGATCACCAGACCACCCATATCTGAATCCCCTGGAGTAGGCTAACCATGAACATGCTTGGGTCACCAGAAAAGTAACATTTCCAAAAAATAATTTCCTGGGAAATTTTGCTCTAGAGTTTAGTATTTCAAAAGAAACATGAAATTAATTATCACGAGAATGTCTGCACCTTGCTGAACATTTTTTTACTAATACTTTTAATTTAACATGGTAGGCGGTTAGAGTGAGAGAGTCAGAAGGTGCAGCATATACAATAATCATGTGAATGCTTTGGACCTCCAGTATATTCAGTACAACCCTCCTCTGATTACTAAACATACAGATTCCTATGCATCACCCCAAACCTACTGAATCAAAATATGTGGGACCTGGAATCTAGAAGGCCTGAGGGGATTCTGATGCATATTAAAGTAGGATTTCCCACAAAAATATAAACTTCTTTTGAGTATAGGCATCCCGGTACTGACACAAGTCATGACTAAGTAGTTTAATAAATCATAAATGAATGATTGAATGAATTAATGAATTCTTAAGAAAAGGTACATTTTTTTGAAGTCACCACTATATAATCCACCCTTATCCCACCTACTTTATGCCACAAGTTTTTGCTGCTAACTGCTGAGTACATTAGGCTTTTAACAAGTAAGGTTTGATTAACTTTAGAATAATGTGAGTGTAATGGAAACCTAGAACCAGAGCCTGTAGATTAACTTTCACTCCTTCCATTGCCACTAAATAGGTATGTGCCCCCTCTGGCCCTTATCTCTAAAATAAAGGAACTGAAGTAGATATGCTCTAATATTACCTTCCAAATGCTGAAAATTTATTTTTTATATTTAAAATTTCTGTGAATTTAAAATTATTTCAAATAAAAAGTTGTGTTCTTTTTTTAAAGATGAATTTCCCACTTCTGGGTAGATTTAACTTTAAAACATGTTTGAGAACAATTAGTTAAGTAATTTAAAGGGTAGTTCAAAAGATACATTTTCATAGTTACTGTCCATTAATTTTGGGAGTCTCTACAAACAAAGCATTTGAACTGTCCAATAAACATGTCTTTATTTAGAAATGGCAGTTGTGATTACCATTTACCTTATTTATTGTGGTGGGAGACAGTGGAGTAAGGTAAAAAGAATTCTGAAAGAGTTGCAAGATGTGGTTGCTAAGCACTGATTTACCAAGTGACTATGACCAGGTCATTTTTTTCTCTGCAACATAAAGAGATTAGATTAGATTATTTTAAAAGCCTTTTCATCTCTACCCTTCTACAATTCTGAGTTACAAGGCTGGGCAAAGGCAATATATGTAACCTAAACATTTGTACTCCCATAATATTCTGAAATAAAACATATATATGTATATATATAAAGAAATAAAACGTGAAAGTCTAAGAATTAAGAAATTTATCAATATAATTAACAAGTTGACCAAAGTTAAAGGAAGTTTTGTTCTTCACACATCTGTACAGCCTCTTAAGTAAATAAAAATTTGGATCACTTTTATAGAAGGATGGAGCAATGTTTGCAGAGAAACAGAACAAGATTCTTTCTCTCAGGATGCTCATGAATTTGGCAGGCTGATTCCATTTATGTTTCAAGAAGAAATGTAGCCAAAGGTTCTAAAGTACAGTGAAACATTACTTCTTCTACCCTCATATTCCTGCCACAGCAAATGAATTATAGTTTTTACAAATTAGATTAAGAATTTTAGAGAAGTGCAGTTGTATCCTTATGGACCACACTTGTAATGATAGCAAGTTGTAGCATTATCACTTCTCCAAAAAGCACTGATTTTTCTAACGGTTTTGGTTCTGAATGAGCCATGCTTTATGTCAACAAAGAATCAGGGAAATTATTTATTCCCTAACAAAGCCTAAAATAAAAAAGACAAAGGTAGGGGCATCATAAATATTGTTGCCTTGGCTTAGAGTAACAAACAATAAAAATAAGAAAGAAAGGAAAAAATCAGGATGCCATGGCACCTGGAGAAGCTTTCCATGGTGAAGCCAATATGTAAAAAGCTAGTGTACATTTAGGTGACTCCCAACTACATTGTAAGATTTTGTAAAGTGATTTAACAGCAACAACAACAAAGATACTTTTGAATTTTTTATTAATTATACAAGATACAATCATCCATTTGTCCAGTAATCAAATATATACTATGTACCTACTCTGTGTGGAGCACATTTTGAATATGTAGCAGTGAACTAGGTATATGAGATGCAGTTTCTCACATTCTGGTGGAAGAATACAGATTTGAATGAAATATAGATAAGTAAATACCACTGTGATAGGGGTACATTAGAGATTTAAAATATATAAAAAATATAAAGATATATGACTGGGTGGTGGTGATCACTCTAGTTCATCAGAGGAGGTTTCTTTGGAAATAGACATTTTAGCTCTCATCTGAGTAACATAAAAAATGCAGTGGAGGGAACATTCCAGCCCAACTAGTGCAACGGTCCTGAGGTGGGAATTATCTTGTTAAGTTAGCAGAAAAGGATGAATGCCAGGGGGCTGGAACATAGTAGACAAGCGGGAGGGAGGAGATATGTGACAAGTTTTCAGAGAAGGGAGAGACATCAGGGTTCATATTCTATTCTAGGCATTATGGGCAGCCATTAAAAGTTTTAAATAAGAATGGAGTGGGATCTGATTTTCATTTAAAAGAATGACTTGGGTTGCTATATATGAAGAAGCTATTTTAATAATGTAGGCAGGAAATTACAGGGCCTGGAGGAGGGTTTTGGTCAGGGATATGGAACAAGGCAGACCTTGGAAGGAAAGAGCCAACAGGACTAAATGATGAATTGTAGGAGGGGGCTTCAGTTAAAGAAAGCAATCAAAAATAACTTGTAAAGTTCTGTCTTGGCCACCTGGGTAGATGTGGGTGGCATGTACTGGGATGGGAAAACTGAGAAAGGGACAATTTGAGAGAATAGGGATTAACAGGTTTTTAGGGGCATTGTTAATTTTAAGATGTATTAGACAACCCAAGTAGAGATGTTGCATAGATAGCTAAGTATACAGTTTTCTAGTTTTTAGAGTATATAAAGACTGGAGTTGTAACACTGGGAATTAGGAGCATATGATGGTATTTGAAGCCATAGGACTAGACATTATCACCTAAGGAGAGAATGTAGTTGAAGAAAAGAAGGGCTCCAGGACTAGGCTCTTGGGTGGAACAGAAGAGGGAGGGCCGATCCAGGAGACTGAAAATGAGTGGTGAGTGGAGTGATAGGAAAATTGGAAGAGCAAGGCGTCACACAAAGTGCGAAGAAATGTTCCAGTAATGAGAGAGTATCAACTGTGAAGAGTACTGCCAAGAGGTCTGGCAGATAAGAGCCTAGGGGTGACCATTGCATTTGGTAATAAGAAAGTCAAAAGAGTTTGTTTTTCTTAAAAGAAAAGGGTTGGTAGATCACCATGTGCATCAACAGGGTTAACCCAATAAGGAGAAGAAAAGGTGGTATGGAAAGGTGGCAATTGCAGCAGCAAAGTTGTTGAGAGGATGGAGAGGTAGGATTCAGATAAAAGGATTTAGCCTTTGAAAGAGCTGAGGCATGTTCATTCAAGGAGCTGCTTTGGAATTACCAGACCTCTTCTCTTACAAAGTGCTCTTCTCCTATATAAACCATCTCATTTGATTCTCACATGATTCTCATGTATCCAGTCATTCTTCATTTCCAGAGGAGGGAAATAAGTTTAGAGAGGTTGGATAATTTCTCCTAGAATATGCAATTAATAACTAATACACTTAGAATTCAAACCTTTTTTGCAACTCCAAACTTAACGTTCTTTACACTACAGAATACCATGATAAAGTCTCCCTTCTAAAGCTCTGTCTGACACAGTGTGAAAAATGGCTACAGTATATTAGGTACAAAGAAGTATAGTTGCTTTGATGTCATTATTCCCATTTAGTGATTTAGTGATCAGCCAAGGTTTGGCAGTTTTAAGTTTGAAGTCCCTGGAATTTATTCATGTGGAAGTATTATGTCCATATCATTTTTTTTCTGAATTTGATGGCTGCTGAAATGTAACAGGGCCATAATTATGTTTACAGCTAAAGATCTTTCAAAAAACTCAAAAATTAATGCTTTTCTTTACAAATTTGGTTCATATACTCAGATTAACCATAAGTTACTAGTTTATTTGTTACCATTTTAAAGGAAGTCTCACCCAATAAAGCAGCACTACAGCTAAACACCTGGTTATTAAATTAAATTTTAAGGTAATGAAAGTACAAATCCCAATCAACTAGGGATGCAATGTAGAAGAATTTATTATCCTATGGTCCAAAGGGCTTGGAATTTCACATCAAATGTCTTGGCTTAAAGTCTTAGGTCTGGTAAACTTTCTTGGTGATCTCTTTCAAGTTATTTAACATCTTGGTTTTTCATTAGTAAAATAAAGCTAATAATATTTATGCAAAAGAGTTGTTGTAAAAAACAAATGGGTTAATCCATCAAAATAACTTTGTAAACGGAGAATACCTATTGGCCATTATTATGCATATAATACTATCTGGTATGTTTTATTTTTTATTTCTTTTTTATTATTATTATAATTTTCTATTTCAGAATATTATGGAAGTACAAATGTTTAGGTTATGTATATTGCCTTTGCCCTGCCCAACTCAGAGCTACAAGCGTGTCCCTCCCCCAGAGAACGCGCACCGCTAACAAACATTGTAAGCCAAATGCACCTCTCCTTCTGATAATAGTGTACCATTTCTTATGAGTACTTGGATAAAAGAAAAGAGCAACTGCTTTTATAGGGACATTTTTCATCTTGCTTTCCTAAAAAACCTTCCTGGCTAGGTGCAATAGCTCACACCTATCTGAGTACTTTGAGACCCCAACACAGAAGGATTGCTTGAGGCCAAGAGTTTGAGACCAGCCTGGGCAACACAGTGAGACCCTGTCTTTAAAAAAAAAAAAAAATTTAAAATTAGCCAGGCATGATGGTGCATGCCTATAGTCCTAGCTACTTGGGAGGCTGAGGTGGGAGGATCATTTGAGCCCAGGAGTTACAGGCTGCAGGTGAGCTATGATTGCATCACTGCACTCCAGCCTGGGCAATAGAGTGAGATCTCATCACTAAAAAAATTTTTTTTAAAACCTCCCCAAATATTTTGAAACTGCATCAGTCCCATGTTCCCAGAGAAACATGTCCACTATTGCTACCATAGTACAGTTGTATATAGTAACTCAGACTAACATTCATTCTAATAACAAATGTGCACTGAGGGTCTGTGATATTCCAGGCTCTGAAAGAACTACACATCACTATAAAAAAAGGACTGTGATACATTTCTGCCTCTCCATCAGTTCACAGGCTAGTAAGTGAGCATCCCCTCAATATAAAGTTATTTATCTATGCATTTCCCCTCCCTATCCTACATGTACCCTCACCCCCAGCTATGAACACTAGAATGCCAAGACCCTTGTCTTGGTCATGTTTAATCTCCCTCATATTATCTAGCACAGTACCTTGCTCATAGTAGGTGCTCAATAAATGATTATTGGATTGAAGAAATATTTTTAGTGTGTTTTTAAAAATATTTAAAAGTACTGTTAGACTAACAAGCCAGGTGTTTTTCCACATAATGTCTCTCTGGTTACATTTAACAGCAAGTTAAAATTAGATCTTTTTTTTTTAAGAAAGAAAACCATAGCAACTGTGATGTTGAATGTTTCAGAGAGCACATTTTTAAGGATTCTCTTTTCCTGAATTGCCCATGTTTGAGCTGCCTATTTCAATCAAAAATCTAATAAATAATCTGTGGTACTAATAGCCATGTAAACCACTGATTGAATCTATGAAGCAATAGAAACTCCCACATAGAACAGAATACTTGATGAAATACTTGAAGAAAAAAAATAAATGTGTTGAAAATCCACTGATAAATTTAAAGTGGTTTCCCACTGGAAATGATTGAACATTAACCTCTCTTTGTTTCTTGTACTTGTATTTATTATAAAACCTTGGAGACTGTTCTAATGTTTCATATCAATATTTGCTGGAGATCTTTTTTTCAGGCATGTTTCTACGAGGAAATCAATTTTACAGGGCTGTCTTCTAAATTAAAGAATGAGCATTTTTACAGAATGTTATCAGCAAATACTTCTTTGACATACATAATGATTGTCTAATAGTTTTCTCTAAAAGTATTTTTATTGAAGTAATGATTAAAGCGTAGCTCAGTGCCTCAGGAACACTGACTAATGTCATGTTAATCAACTTGACTACTAAAAAAAAGTGAAGAGGTTGATAGTTTAAATCTAGCTGGTACATGATTCATTTGAACTATCAGAGAAGAAAATGTACTTTACCCAGGACCAAATTTAAAACAATAACAACAACAAAAAAAATCCAGCAAAACCCTTCAGAAACAGCTTTTTGAAAGTTATAGGCCATATCTTTATAAAAAAATTCAATTTTGTTTCTCTTAAAATATGTAAATTGGCCTTTGATTCACAACATTCATATTGATCAACATCGATTGAATGCCTACTCTGCAAAGCACCGAACAAATATCAAGATAAGTAAAGCATATTTCTGCTTTTAGGGAGCTTATTAGGAGAAATAATCCATTCAGGCACAACTGTGATGTAAAAAATAAGTGCTATCAATGCCATCAGGATTCTGGGGAGGTAAAAATGGATAACTCCTGGCTAGGTTTGGACAGGTACGATGAAGTGGAAACAGGAAGATGGGGAATTCTTTGTTGATAGACTGAAAACAGGCATCTTTTAGAATTAACAAGAAGTTCAGCTTGACTTCAGGGAATTTACAGAAGTAGTCCTAAATAAGGCTTAAAACACCAATTGGGCTAGGTGGTAGAAGGCCTTGAATTCTATATTATTTAAATGAAGATTTATAATTTTTAAAAGTTATAAGCAGGAGGTTCCAAAACTCTTCTCTACATGTGCAACAACTTTTTATAAAGAATAGGCTCTAAATCTGAAATTGAAGTGAACTGATTTGCAACCAGCACTGAAAAATATTGTTTGGGTTTGTTTTTCAGCCTGTGCATCTAGGAGACGTTTAGACATTCAGGTATTTGTTCTGAATTTGGAAGGGAGGAAGCTGAATTATCGTTTTTTGGATAAATTTGGAATAATTGATTTTTCTGGATATCTGAAAGCTAAACATTTGCTGACGTACTTATTCCCTCTGAGTGCTCTATGTATGCCACATATGCTTTTTTTTTCCTTCTCTATTATTGTTGCTTGTATAAAACTGTACTGAAAACCAAAATAATGATTTCCATAGAGGGGTTTAAGGACTGATGCAGAAGTATTCAGAAGCCTATTTCTTAAAAATAATAAAACCTTTCTTCTTGCAGGGAGAGAAAGGTTTGGGTGGGAGACAGCTGGGAGGATGATTGGGGGGGGAGTTTGGAGAAAAAATAGGCAGAGGAAGAGAGAGTGGGAGGGAGGAAAATGGAGACAGAGACAGAGAGAAAACAGTTACCCTCTAGAAGAAATGGTTATAAAGAAAATTTTATCCATTTATATGTGTTCAAGAGATGTGAAATAAATACAGCAGATAGGTAATGCTGCTGTAGATGCTAAAAATGTTACTAACAACAGCTACAGATATTCTGACACATTTTAGCCTCTGGTGCTTTAAGCAGAGAGAGAGTTTAGATAAGATACCTGGGAGATATCATGAAAATTTTGAGGCAGCTCACAAACCAACATTTCCTGTTTATATTTTTACAGTCTATTGTGAGAATGAATATGAACCAGAGATCTTTAAAACCAGGCATTTTGAGCTTTAAACAAATTTCAAGAGCAGCAGCTCTGCCACTGAAACTTATTCACACAGATGCATACCCAGGAGTGTCCATAAACCAGAGATCTTAACTGAAGGATTTAAGCTAATTTTTACTAAATCCATATGTGGTACAAAAGCAAACACAAGATAAGAGTGATGGCCAAAAGAGTTCTCCCCTTGCCACTTAGAGTAGCCATATTAGTAATCCAAAAGATATATTTGATGGCAAATGATTCCAAGAGAGGAAAAGGGAAGAAGGCGTTGCCCAAAGTAAAGCCGTGTTGGTGGGGCCCATAATCCCTGTTGATCTCCTTCAGTGCTGAGCATAACACATGTTGCCAAACGAGGGTTCGGCTGCCTGCCACCCAAGAGCTAGACATGAGAGGACAGAGTTGGTGAAGGAAAGGTGGTTTATTCAAGTGCCAGTAGCCTGAGGAGATGGCAGACTATTGTCTCAAGGACCATCATATCTCCCCTGCTTACTGAACAACTTATAAAGGGAAAGGGTAAAGGGGGCTGGTGGCAAAAAACAAGCTTTGTGCAAGTCATCATGTTATCAGCAAACAGTAGGTCACCTGGTGGATCTTGTCACCAGCCGTCTGTGGTTGGCCTGTTCCAGGTACTTGATCTGTTTTTCCTCGAAGTAGTTTTCTCATCTTATGCCCTGCAGCTGTGTGAGCAGGTAACAGGTTAATTCTAAACTTTTGAGACAGCAAATTGAAAGCATACTGGAAGCAAAATGGCTTCCCTTGAGCCAGCCTAGCGTTACAGTCTGAACGATCCTTGCGGTGCGCTTACACACAGACTGGCAAAAATTTCAACGTTTTACATGCTTTCACTCCATAGAAACACAACTCTAGTATGTGAGTATAAATCACTGGGGAAATGTTATTTTCGTATTTAACTTTTGCAAATTAATATCCAAGATAGCTGTTATTAATATTAGAATTATTGAAATGTGATCTTTCTTATGAGACAATAAAGACAGTCACAGGAGATTCTCTGACATGTCCACATATGACCTTGAACTTTTTCTCATGTTGCATATGTACACTGGTAAGGAGGGGGAAAGTACCTCAAAGGTTAGAGCCAGAAGCACAGTTTCATTTCCTCCTTCACTTTCCTTGAGGATCTACTGGGTCAAAGTTCAGGGTGTTTTAGAGGTGCTTTATAGGCAAACTGCTATCTTTCAGACAAACAAATGAAAATAATCAACAACATTAACAAAATTATAAGCTTTGAGAAGCTACTCAAGACTTTATCTTGAGTCAGGCACTGTCCTTATAGATGAAAAGAAGCGCAAATGTTAGCTTTTGTCTCATTGTTAGCTTATTATTATAGTCAGCCCTTCTTTCATGCTGTTTTCCTCTTTCTTTGTGGTTTGATATAAGTCTACTGTTATTAATAGTTATGCGAAAGAACAGCATGCAATAGAGGAAATGCCCCAGGCTAGGAGCTAGTGAGTAGCAGTCCCAGGGAGGAATGGGTGTAGGTTCTGTTAACAAACAGCAGTATGACCTTGGATAAGCAACTCAGCCTCTCTATCCCTTAGTTTCTTTGCAAAATGTCCTTATTCCTACTTACCCACAAAGTTGTTTTCAGGACAGAATGTGATAGGTGAAAGAATCCAAAATGATAGACACCAACCATACCAAATAATTATTAGATCTTAGGACATTTAATATTTTGAAACAAATCTAGAAGCAAATATAGTATACAGAAACCTTGGGACTAAAAGACGATTAGCTATATATTCTGAGCATAGTGCTTTTGGAAAAATGCTTCATCTTCATATAATATACAATGCTGATACCATTGCTTCAAAAATATTAATACAGTAGACTCAAGATGAATATGTGGCTCACATTAATGTGAGGTTGAAGATCATGTTCTTCTGCTTTAAAGTCTGTTTCGAACAATAGTTGTCTTTAAAGGTGTTTAAAGTTGAGATTTTCATTATTAGTAGAAGAAACAAATTGAGGAAACATTGTGCCCACAAGATTTTTGAAAGCTTTTCAGGGGAAGCAGCTGTGGTTTCTTTGGACTCCCAAGTCTATTATGCAGGTTAGTAGTGTATTTTATAATGAGTTCTAGACCACCTGCCTTTCTGAGGAAATTAATATCAAGATAGATTTTCTTTTCTTTTTTTTTTTTTGGTCCTTTTTGTCCTCAGTGGCTGTGTATAAGATTTCTCTATTTAGTGGGTTTGGGCACTGCATAAAAATATTCATTCAATGATGTTGTTCAGCTATAAATGATTATTTTTTAAGACAATGTCTAGATGTATTTTAAACAAATTCTTATCTTGATGGGTTTTGAGATTGAGACAATATACTGCCCCAGTGAAACAGTCAGCATATGATGTAAATACAATTGTGCTTCCAAGGCAATAAATCCCTATATGAATAAAATAGTGTTTTAAATGAATTTGGCTATAGTCTAAACAACTGGAATTCAAAACATTATTTTAATTATTTTCCTTCTTCTCACCCCTCTAGGAGTTTTGGGCAGGAGCAATGGATGCAGGAAGCAGCAGGAGTCTGGAGAATGCAGTGAATAGGATTTATCATGATCAGCTTGTTCCAAAGACAAACACAAGCAAGAAAATGTCCACCTTAGCAAATCCACCTAACATCCTGGAAATGCCACAAGAGATTAAGAAAAACTGTGGAGATAAACAGTTAGAAATCACAGTTGAAAGAATAAAAATGACAAAGAGCATCAAAGAAAAACAAAGCAATGATTTAGAGAAAGTGGCCTTTAAACGGAAGGCGGAAGGTGAAGAAAAGCCAGCTGGAAAGAGAGAGGCAAAGATAATAGAACTTGACAATCAGTTAATCACCATGCCTCTGCCTCACATCCCCTTAAAGAACATAATGGATGTGGAAATGAAGTTGGTCTACATTGATGAAGAGGACGTGAGCTATGAGTTTGTAGAGTCCTTCAGGTCCACTGGGATTCAGCCAACATGCCGAGCTGCTGAAATAGTAGACCCTTTGAGTGTACCTAATTTCAGCTTCCTGCCTCAGATTGACAAATGGCTTCAGGTAGCCTTAAAGGATGCCAGCTCTTGCTATAGACAAAAGAAATACGCCGTGGCAGCAGGACAGTTCAGAACAGCACTTGAGGTATGAGATTAAAGAAAATATAGATTGGTGACAGGAAGCTGTGAAATGGAAAGTTGCAATTACATTGAGTGGTTCTGACCATACTGTAATGGACAATGAGCATGGGGTGAGGATGTTTAATGATATCAGGAATATGCAGTTCCCAGTTTACATAAAGTAAATAAGCTGTGCCTGCAAATTAATATGCCTGTGTGCACTTGACATATAGAAATAAGCCCAAGAGCATACCTCACGCTTTTTCTCTGTTAACAAACCCTGCAGTCAATGGTAACATGTATAAAAATGCAGTTAGTTTTGTAATTTAGATGTCCACTATAAAAGCCATAAAGTTTTAGCACAATGGTGATGGGTAGACTATAGATTCTCTAAAAATAGGCAGTTAATGAGTATATGAATTGTCCCCTTTTGGTATGTAGTCTTCATCATTAAACATAACCACCTTTACTTTTAAGCATGGGCTGATAATTTATACATGATATTTATTAAAAACGAAATAACACTATTTTACTTTACCATCAAACTTTATTTTCCTTCCCACTCTAGTGTGCTTTGTAAATAATTATTTTTCTATTTGTAAGCAGGTAAGTTTGTCAATATCTTGGCATAAATAATAGCCCATGGACTAAAATAAACTTGAAAATCACCACTAAAACACAAATAGATAGTGGGAAAAATTGCTCTATCGCATGACTCACTGAACTTACAGAAGGACCAAAGTATGTAACTAGGAGTTCCATTGGCCTGGTATTAGTGACTGCATATTTCATTAATTACAAAAAACCTTTCAAAAAAAAAAGAAACATTTCAGTGCATACTATGTATGCCTGCTTGGCACTGGAGATATAAAAAAAAAAGTCAGTGAAGACATGATTTCTTCCCTCTAACCATCTGGTGAGGGAGACAAACCCATAAACGTTTAAATAGACATGCCATAAAGGAGTAATTGATTCACCATGGGGGGCGGGGGTGGGCAGGAGTCAAATGTGAGATGTTGTGGTTGAGATTTAAAGAGTAAAGTATCATTTCCACTGTCACCTGCCAGCCTGTTAAAATGACTACATACACAATGAATTATTAATGGGCAATACCAGACAATGGTGCCCCTAGATATTTAAAAGGAAACTAAGCACAAAAAAGGAGGTCTGGATAGATACGAAGTGGTTAGGTAGCACACAAATAGATTCATCTATAAATATTTCTGTTCTCATAAAGGGTCATCCACACAAAGAATGATGCACTATGTAAACTTCTGTACTATGTAATTAGTGCTGAAAAATCTACATTATCCATAAACCACCAAGAGAATCCTCTGCTGTCCTTTGAGCTAAAGCCCAGCAGCCTCTGTAAGAAAAGGATGCTAACGAAAGACTCCCTGAAGAACTGGAGGTAGTTTTGTCAGGGCCATTTTCAACTGAAATTTTTCTTCCCGGTTGGGGGAGGGTTAAAGGTATAATTTTATAGATAAAGAGGAATAATCATTTTGGCAACAAAAAAAGAAAAGCATAAAATAAGAAAAGATGCTCTGAAAGCTTCAAATTAGGTCTAGGTGGAAGCAAAAGATATCTGCATTAACTGAAAGAAAATAGCCAGTTTTTCATAAAATCCAGAGTTCAAATTTGAATCAGATTTTATTACCCCCAAGATATAATTATACTGGAAAGTGCTTGTGTTTTCTCCTTCCTTTTCCTCTCCTCTCCTCTCCTCTCCTCTCCTCTCCTCTCCTCTTTCCCTCACCGCTTCTCTCTCTCTCTCTCTCTCTCTCTCTCCCCCTCTCCCAGGGTTTTTAGGAAAGTTTTGGATGCTGACACTAATTACTAGTAATTAACAAAGGTAATTATTTTGAGGCCAAAACTTAGCTTAAACATCTGGCCTAGCTTTTGTCTAATTATCTTGGGAGTTAACTTTGAAATCTTACCTAAAATGTCTCTTAATAAACCAAAACTACTGGGAATAGAAAAGATTTGTAGCCTCTTTAACCCTTCTTTTGCTTAATTTAACTTCTAAATTTAACTCCTTCAATACTGAGTGCTCTCAGATATTATTTAGTGCACCTCTCCCTTTTCCTTAACTCCCAGTAAGGCTTTGAGTAACATAGAATGGATGACAGAAACCAGGCATAACACTCACACTTGAAAGGTAGATACGTAGGCAAGTATTTGAGTGTGTATAAATTAGGGTTAGGTTTGGCTGCAAATGACAGGAAACCTGAAATAACGGTGTCTGAAGGGAGAAAGTTTATTTTTCTCTCACATAAATGTTGGTAGTCAAGAGCTGGTACAGTATGATAATCAGGGTACCAGAGTATATTTTGTTCCTTAAAAAGTGGCTTTGACTTCATGATCCAAAGTGACTGCTCCTGCTGCTGTCATTGCATACACATTCTGGCCAGCCAAAAGGAAAAAAGATGAAGGAGGGAGGCACACTGTGTCACTATAAGCACACTTCACAGAAGTTGTACCCATAACTTCCTTTTTTTTTTCCCCATTGACCAGAATTTAGTGACATGGCCACACATACCTGGCAAGGGTATCTGAGAAATAGGGTCTTTATTCCAGATGGCCATTCATAGGTTCTCTTACTGAGGGAGAAGGTGAAAGTAGAGAGTGAAGGATACTAGCATCTCTCCCACAGGATGCTAATTATCTGGGAGGTATTGTGAGGCATATAAAATGCTTGCCAAATGGCTGGTATGAAGTCAGCTGCAGAAGTGTACAGAGGAGGGGTTGTGGTTAAAGGAAAGACCACAAAAAAGGAACAGAAAAGTAAGAACTGGACAAAGGCCCTGAAGATTTGTAAACATTTATTGATTGACACAATAATTGCCAATGTACCTTATAATCCCATTAGGGATATTCTGTTTATGTGTTGGTTTCCTTGTGCTCTTGATAAAATATTAACTCCTTTTGTTTTCATAGCATAGTCATTAACTAGATGAGTAAATTTATAATATAATATTTTATAATAATTAAGATAAAATGGTATGCAGTGATTCAGAGGACAACAGTTTAACTTTCAAAGAACAGTCAACTTTACTCTTTTAGGATTTCATGACATAGCAGGCATTTATTTAAATGTGCCTGATGAAATAAATTTTTGTATGCTTTTTTTTTTTTTTACTAAATAAGGTTGAACGAGTCAGGTAAGATTAATCCTTAGCTCTATGATCAACGCATCGATCTTTCTCAAGATTCATTAAAATCAATCATCATTTGCTCTTGTGTTTGTATTCATATCAGAAGCCAAACCAATAGGGCAAAAGGTAAAAGCTGAATATAAATACATGAATTCACACTAAAGCATTTTTTTATGCCTTGATGCTATTCCCTATAATTTTTAAAAGATAACCTGTTCAAATTCACCCACTATAAAAACAGTAGAGTTTCTAAAAGGAAAAAATATAAGACTGGCCTCATGTAGTTGTATTTACATATTAAGCAATACATACTACTTACTATTCAATAAATTGCTTGGTTGTCAATAAAAAGTAGGAAAAGATTAATTAATAAATTAGGAAAATGTAAAGGTTGAGGGATGTAGTAATCAGATGTTTCTTGCCATTTTTAGGGAAAACACTCAAAGATATTGTCAAATATTCTTCTAAGTTTGTGGCATGAAACCTGAATAATACTACCATTTCAACCTTAATCCTAGGATCTTAGTAATTAAGAGGCTTCCACCTTTTGAATTAGAACAAATCTACACACACCTTTCAAGATTCACAGCTTCAAACAATCCCACTGAACCAGTCAAAGAAGACAGCACAAGGCTTATCCCTTACCAACCTGAACTCTTCTGATTTCATCAGGTAGGAACTCCTTGAGGTGCTAATCCTTTTTTAATATCTTGACGCTCCACTCACTGATCTGTGAAGTTAAAGTAATAACTCACATTTATGGAGCTCTTTCTGTGTCAGGTACTATATTTTGCATTCTGGGAATGTTTATATTTATTAATCCACTTTATTCTCACAGCAAGCCCATAAGACAGGACTAGTATTATGCGGTTACTAATAAGAAAACTGAGGGATAGACAGGTTAAGCAACTTGCCCAAGGTTTGAGAGCTAGAAGTGGTGGAGCCAGGATCTGAACTCAGTCCATCAGAGCTCACCAGTTCAACCCCACTGTTTTTGCTTTGCTTTCCAGCTGGTTGGAAATACAGAATTCCAGACCCTGCCACACCTGCAGAATCAGAATCTGCATTTTAACAGATCCCAGATGGTCCTTGTGCACACTGCAGTTTGAGAAGCGCTGTATTCTGTGATATGCCCACACAGAACAGATTTGCCCTCCAGTTGACACTCTGCAACATGGTCCCTACATTTTATAATTTAAAATGTTCTGTGCCCAACACCAATTTCATAGGAAAGAATTTCCTTTTAAGCAGGTGTTTCTATAACAATAGTTCAAAATGTTTGGATTTCAAGGACCCGTAATTTTTTTTTTATGTAAGTGAGGGGAATAGGTTGACACTGCATTTGTATTGTACAAGAACATCATAAAAATTGCCATCTATTACCACCATTAATTTATTAAACATGCAGCAGTTTAACACCAGAAAGGTAGAAAGAAAATAAAAAGGTCATACTCCAAGAATGAAGGAAATTTTAAAATTAGTTTTTTTTTTTATTTTATGAAAAGCTAAGTTGTTTTTATTTTTTATTTCCCCTTGGGTCAGTGAAGCATTGGTCTGACAAGCAGCTTTTGGGAATCACTGTTCTAGAACACATTCCCTTGATGGTAAGCATTAGGTATCCTGAACAATTGAACCCGCACCAGGGCCTTCTTATGAGATTATTGCCAGGATAATGGAATTTCCTATAAGGCAGGTCCATTTTGGAGCCCATTCAAGGGGGTTTATTTAATGAAGTAGAAAAGATATCTCATTATAGGGCAGCCTCACCTATAATTGCTCTGCTAAGAATAATTCTGTAGCAAATCTCTAGGGCATAAAAATGTGGATATCCCAGAAAGTTTAATTTAAATGGATTTCAACACAGATATTTCTTTGGTACAACATAATATGGAATTTGGGAGTTGACCAAATTCTCTGAGTGTCTGAGCTATCTTATTACATATCTGTCCACTTGCATATGAATTCAGTGTGCATTTCTTAAATGCCTGCTGGGCTCCAGACATTTTTATTCATATAATCATTGCAGTAATCCTCTAAGATAGATATTGTCATCCCCATTTTACAGATGAAGAAACTGATGCTCTAAAAAGTTAAATAACTTACTTAAAATGCCACAGCTAGTTTGTGGCAGGGCTGAGACTGAACTCAGATACCCTGATTTCACATCTAGACTTCTTTACATTACTGCATTGCATATTTGAAGATGGATAAAGACTGCATAGGAATCTTGTTTAAAATTCAGGTTCTGACGTATTAAGTCTGTGGTGGGGCACCAGATGCCACATTTCAAATAACTTCACAAATCACCCAAATCGCGTCCATGCTGCTAGTCCAGGGACCACTCTGAGTAGCAAAGATTTATGCCAAGCCACTAGTAGTTTCTCAAATGCCGACCATTGCCCCTAGCAAGTTAGCAGTAAGCACTTCCATATGTCCAGCTCACAGGTGGCCGTAGGTCCACAGCTATGATGGACACAGCATTGAATTTGAAGTCAGATTATCTATGTTTGATGCTGTTTCTGATACCTAATTGCCAGGTGACTTTGAGCAACTTCCTAACCCCTTACACTGTTAAGTAGTAATGATAATACAGTGCTTTCACACAGAATATCAAGAACCGCTTATTGAAAAACATGAAATCTAAATTCATGTACAAGTTGTCATTGTACTTCTCGAATACCTCATTTCCCTCTTCAGTTTGTATTTAATTTAAAACTTTAACACTCCAAAGGAGTTTGCCCAACTCTGTGTTTATCAATAATTTTTTTAATCCTTAGCCCTTTTCCCCTTTAACATTAAAAATTTATAGTCTTGTTTTAATGATATTTAAAATTCAAATCAAGAGCCAAAGTAATGCATTATTCTCTACTATATTTCCCTTTGAGAAGCAGTGATCTAAATCAAACATTATTTTGAACTGTTATAATTGCTACTGACAAAAATATAAGCCTTCACTTAAATGTATGAATTGTTATGCTAGAGATAGCCCATTTTTTCTTAGTTTTCAGGTACAAACTGACTGTTGGAATTCTATATGTTCAGATTTAGACATTTCAGTTTTTAACTTGATTGTTGCCATCTTTGTTCCATCCAGAGACATCATCACTAATAAATATTTAATGATCAAAGATATTTAAAAGAAATGCTAGCAAGTTTAAATAGTGGGAAAATACAAAATGAATACCTCCCTTAACCATAAAAATAAAATTATAAAATGAGATATATTCCTATGATTGAGCACTGATTAAATAACGCAAATCTCTAGAACATTAGAATTTGCCATTATAAGAAAAAAATGCCACTAATATTTACCAGCTATTTCAGCCTGACATAATGCTAGATGCTGGGAATGCAAATGTAAATAAAACATAATCCCTGCCCTCAGGGAGCCAGAGTTCAGAGACCAGGAATAGGGTCCTAATGCCTGTGTTCTAAGAATTCATTTGTAATTTGTGGTTATCTATTTTTAGCTTAGTGTGTTATTGTTTATATTTCAAAAGATTTTTTTTTTAAATATGACCTTTAAGTGGACATTTAGAAAGTCTCCTACAAATTTTAGTGTAATTTAACTACCTCCGGTGGTCATTTATCTGAAGCCCAGTGAAATTAAATAAATAAATAAATAAAAATTTAAGATACACAGAGCAGAGTTGACTATTGGTTAAAGGGACAAAATGTTTTTCAGGCTAAATATTATTAAAAAGAGATAGGAAATAGGAGGGATATCTGAGGCAGTTTCTCAATTTGATGGGCCCTGTTACTATTGACGCTTTGTATCCAGATGGCCCTGGCTCTGCTGCACACCCACCCTGTGACTCATCTGACTCGTGCTAAGCCCCTCGCCCCCAACTCCACCACAATAGCAGACTCTGACACAGCAGGGAGCAGCAATTCCTATTGGTCTGCAGCGCCTGTAATGGGGGTGAGCTTGTAAGGGGGCATGTGGGGAAAATCAAAAGGACAAGAAGAGTGGACAAAGCAACCCAGTGAGGGTTGAGAGGTAAGCATTGGCTATCTCAGGGAGAATTGAGTTTCCCCATTACTAAGATGGTGACAGAGTGTGCAAGGGGGGAGTAAGTAGGAGAATTTTCAATAGCTAAGGCTATACTGTAATTTGTATCGCTTTACGAATGAAAGAAGAATCACACTGCATATAAAAAAATCATGAACCTCGTAGGTTTTCAATACAGTCCTTTGTGGCTTAACGACAGGGATACAGTTCTGAGAAATGCATTTTTAGGTGATTTTGTTGTTGTGTGAACATCATAGTGGGTACTTACAGAAAGCTAGATGGTATAGCCTACTACATTTCTGGGCTATGTGGTATGACCTATTGCTCCCAGGCTCCAAACGTGTACAGCATGTTACCATACTGAATACTGAATACTGTAGGCAACTGTAACACAATGGTAAGTATTTGTGTATCTAAACATAGAAAAGATACAGTCAAAATATAGTATAAAATATAAAAAATGGTAAAACTTGCATAGGGCAGTTCCAGTATAATCTTGTGGAATCATCGTCATATATGTGTTCTGTCATTGATCAGAAGGTTGGTATGCAGCACATGACTGTATAATTCCAATCACCAGGGAAGCTATTAAATATACATGGTTCTCCAAACCCACCCTGGGTTTGGGTGAGAGTCGGATACAATTATCTGGGGTCTAGACAATGATCATGGCTGGCGCATTGATATTTGGAAGTTTCCAGGTCAATTACTGAGCAGCTAAAAGTTGAGAACTACCAGCATAGAAAATGCTCATCACTTCCTTCTTTAAAATCACCTAAAATAAGTGTTAACCCATATGTAGCTTTTTAAAGGAAATAAGAGAAGTCATATATAAACATTCAAAAGCTATTAAAAGCATTACAGAAAAATGTAAATGTCATTGTCCTGAAAATTTACCTTTGGAAATTTACACTGAAAATAGTCTTCTCATATTCATTTAAAAATCAAATTAACTTAATGAATATTTCTCTATTATTAATAATACTAAAGGAAAAAAAAAGGTCCATACTTAACTCTGGCCAGTGGTTAGTTAGTATGTGTCTCTGAAATGTTAAATTCATCCCATGAATGAAGACCTCATTAAAAAAGAACAATTAATCTATAGGAAGCTGAGGAAGATCTTTTTCATGAGCAGGATCATTTCCATAGTTTACAGGTGGTCATTATGTGTTTGATTCAAATAGTAAATGTTAATGAAATTAGTAAACATCGTTAACTCTGTGATTGTTGTAAATCAAAACCCAACCAATTCAGTCATGACGTCTTACACAACCCTAAATTGTAATCAGTTTGATGATTCTGTTTTGGGGTTCACACACACAAAAATGATGATTCTGACTTAAATATTGGATAATGTTGCCAAACATTTCTTCCACTATCCAGCTTTCTAAGTTTATCACAGGTCTACCAAAGCCAGATAAAGTTACAAAGAGCAATCTCTTCTCTCTTTCTTTTATCCTCCACCCCATTCCAATCTTCATACACAATAGAGCTTGATATTCAAATGACCCTGAAGGTACTGAGTAGATGAGATCCACTGTAATTTGTTCACAGAAATGGAATGCAGAGTGAGGTTATGGTTACCTTTTTGATTCAGATTATCTAAAAAACGTTAAAGGAAACATTTTATTTCAACTCCTACTCACTTGTTTAACTCTTCTCTTTGCCTCATTTGACCTTTATTAAAATGGAGAAGACTTCATTTCCACCTGGGAGATGATTGTGTTCCCATCAGTGAATAGGATGTAGTTAAGCAGGGAGTAATAAAAAAGAGAAACAGACAGATTTTCATTGTACTGTCTCAGTGTGGTTTCCTTATTTGGTAGAAATGGCTATGAATACCTAGAATATTGAATTTATACATACTTAAATGCCACTACCAAAATATTTTTATATCCAGAAATAAATAACTTCTGGAGTACTTGTTTTGATTGATGATGATGATTATGATTATGCTACTCATTTACAAATAATTGACCAGTGGTTTCGTGGGGCTAGTTTTACCAAGAAATCAACCACAAATTATTAAATGACTACTTTCTCACTACAAGTAACTACTTTTTGTCAACTTGCTGGATGACACTGGGGTGATAAGACATTATATGGAAGGGTTTTAATCCTCAAGGAATTTAGAGTCAGGCTTTAGACAGAAGTGTTATAATTGTAAGGCAATTACAAATCCATCAAGTGTTCAGTGATGTGCAATGACTGTATAGAGCAAAGGTTTAGGATGGGAAAAATCAGTAGAGTCTAGGATATGCATTTGCAAGCACAGACTATGTGGCAGACACTTTATCTATATTAACTCATCTAATTCTCACAACAATCCAGGGGGTTGGATGCTCTTATTATCCCTATTAAGGATAAATAGAAAAAATATATCAAGCACTTGTGGAAAATAATGGGATTTCGAATGGAACCTCAGAACATAAATAGCTGAGAAAAAGTGGGGTGGGAGAGGGATGGAAGATTAGTATGATATGTGAGAGAAACATTACCAGAAGGATGAAGAGTTTGAGGAAAGAAGCACAAAACAGAAGGACAGCAAAGAGATGGGTGGCCCAGAGAAACGCATGATTATGAAATAAAAGTGGAAAGCTATAGGCAAATTCTGGAGGGTCTTAAAAACCAGGAAGAGAATATTGGGATTGGTGTCGAAGGCAATAAATGAATTCTTAGACAGAGAAGTAATGATGTAAAAAAGGATTCATTGGAAATCAGCAAAGGACACACAAAAAAAATTATTGAGTAGCGATTACATTATCAACACTATACTGGTTGCTACAAGAGCTACAGGGAAGCACAAGATTTCAACCCCACAGTTATAGCTCTTCATCCATTCTTCAGTTATATTTGAAATATACTCTGCACATGGTAGACGTTTTATTTGCAATAATCCAACTGTTAATTTTAGGGGAAAACACCCAAAAATAGGAATGTATGAGAGAACTGGGGCAGGGAGGGAACACAGAATGCCAGGGTAAAATAGGAAGGAGTTTGATGTTGCTGGGGTAGTAAGTGCAGAGAAGAATGAATAGGGAGAAATGAAGCTGGAAAATCTGGCACGTTGCCAAGGGCATGCATACCTTGTTGAGATCTTGAACATTGTCCAGTAGGCAACAAGAGGCTTCCCAAAAGAATCAATGTGGGGAATGGTGAAGTCTGATTTTTATTTTTGCTATATCACTCCAATATATATATGGAGAAAAGATAGTATTTAGTCTCTGGGTTATGATCCATTACTGGGTTGTGAAATCAGTTCAGTGAGTTGTGGCCAGCATTATGTTTAATTGAAATCCTACAATGGAATGGAATAGAATAAGAATACAATACAATAAAAAAATCAGAGTTCATGGATCACTGGAAATAATTTTTACTTTGTAAAAATTTTGTTTTTGTTATGTATCCATGTATATCTGTATCTATCTATAAGTAGATATATAGATAGAAAAAGAAGGAAGAAGGAAGGAAGGGAGGAAGAAGGAAAGAAGGAAGAAGAAGGGAACGGAGGGAGGAAGGGAGGAAGACTTCAGTGACAGGTGAGAAGCAAAGAAGCATTATGTAAGAATCAAAGTGCCACCAAATCAGTAAAAGAGCATATCTAGAGGTAAAGTTGATGAATGCAGTTTTGGATGTGTTGCATGTGAAGGCTGGTGGCAAGCCCAATTGGAGCAGCACGTTTGTTGGCTAGACGCATATAGGAAGCACAGGGGAAAATTCACAACCAAAGATAGACATTGAGGAGTTGCCAGTACTTGATGCCATCTGAATTGTAAAACAAAAAATAGAAAGATGAGGAAAGAATTTTGGAGGAATTTGAACAATTAGAAAGGAGAGACAAAATTAATTAAGAGGGAACTGCAAGAGGTTACTCCTTATGGACTGGAGGTTTTGGGAAAATAGTTACAAAGTTTCTAGAAAGTCACATTAAGAGTGAATAATAACCCGTTTGTCAAGGACCTTTGGAGAGAACAATTTTATTTCTTTTTTATTTCAAAATATTAAGGTGATACAAATGTTTTTGTTACATGGATACCTTTTATAATACTTTAGCCAAGGCTATAAGTGTGCTCAGCACCTGCATAGTGTTCGTTGTACCTATTAGGTAAGTTTCTACCCCTCCCCTTGCTGCCCCTCTCCCCTTCTTGATTTCAATTTTTACTTCTTTCTGTGCCCATGTATGCCCATTGATTAGTTCCAAGTTATTACAGAGTACGTGTGGTGTTTGTTTTTCCATTCTTGAGATACTTCACTTAGGATAATGGTCTCCGTTTCCATCCAAATTGCTGCAAAAGGCATTAATTCATTTCTTTTCATGGCTGAGTTGTACTCCATGGTATGTGCATACCACATTTTGTTAATCTGTTCAGGAATTGATGGGTACTTGGGTTGATTCCACATCTTTGCGATTGTGAATTGTGCTATAATAAACATTTGAGTGCAGTGTCTTTTTTTAATAAAATGACTTCTTTTCCTCTGGGTAGATACCCAGCAATGGGATTGCTGGATCAAATTGTAAGTCTGTCTACCTTTAGTTCTTTCCGAAATCTCCATACTGTTTTCCATAGAGGTTATACTAATTTGTAGTCCCAGCAACAGTGTATAAGCATTCCTTTCTCTCTGCATCCATGCCAGATGGATCTATTGTTTTTGGACTTTTTAGTAAAAAACATTCTAACTGGGGTAAGGTGATACCTCATTGTGGTTTTAATTTGCATTTCCCTGATGATTAGTGATGTTGAGCATTTTTTCATATGTTTGTTGGCCATTTGTCTCTTCATTTGAAAAGCTTCTGTTCATGTCTTTTGCACACTTTTTGATGGGGTTGTTTGGTTTTTTCCTTGCTGATTTGTTTGATTTTTTTGTAGATTCTGCATATTAGCCCTTTATCAGATGTACAGTTTGTGAATATTTTCTCCCATTCTTTAGGTTATCTGTTTGCTCTGTTGATTATTTCCTTTGCTGTGCAGAAGCTTTTTAATTTAATCAAGTCCCATTTATTTATTTTTGTTGTTGTTGTAATTTCCTTGGGGTCTTAGTCATCAATTATTTGCCTAGGCCAATATCTAGAAGAGAAAACAATTTTAGTGGTTATCAATCCAACTCAGCCAGGAAGACTTCTTTCTCAAGAATGGGTCTGGACACACTCTAGTTTAACAAACCTAGGGATAAAATAGTTTGAACCTGAAAAGTTTGACTAACCATGTAAACCATGTGTTTAGGTATAGACTAAAAACTAGCAAGCATAATTTTTACTTTGAAATTTCATGTATTGGCAAAATTAGTCTTTCCACTCATTATATAATAGAACATATGATGTATTCTCAATGACCTATGTTGAAAGAATAAACAACCATCTGAAACTAAGAGATGATTTTATTGCTTGTAATCAAGGGCAAATTGTGATTGTAGGGCACAGCTTTCTGAACAAAGCCATCTTGCAGAAGCAGGGGTGAGACTAGAAAGAGAAGTAAACAATACATCCAATAAATTTGCCTCAAAGGGAAAAGAAGAGAGTAGCTTAAGGGGAATGCAGAGCAATGGGCTGGTTTTTACGTTGTTTTAGGAATATGAACACTGAACATTATT
Organism: Lemur catta; assembly: GCF_020740605.2. Taxonomy (NCBI): domain Eukaryota; kingdom Metazoa; phylum Chordata; class Mammalia; order Primates; family Lemuridae; genus Lemur; species Lemur catta. The sequence goes on along the minus strand of NC_059128.1, from coordinate 199,775,862 downwards.
ATACTGTAAGAGCCTATAGAGAGAGAGAGAATGAAAATAAATGAAAAGATGATTGAAGGTGTGAAATCTCCAAGGAAGTGTAAAAGGATGGGGGTCTGGAGACAGGTGGAAAGATAATATTTGAACATATGGGAATCTGTTCCATTGAGATAGGAAGAGTTTTTATGGGTAGAGGATAAGTTGAGAGAATTCTTAGCTTAGTTTTGTTTTAATTGAACTGAAAGCAATTGAGGAGTTTGAGACTTGAAACCAAAGATTGGCCAAACTACAGAGAAAAATTAGATAGGCGCTGGTAGGAGAAAGGGGGAGGATTCAGAACTTCTCTGAGAAGGGGCACCATCAATCTATAATGACAATAAACTGCAAGGTTATATGATATTCCCCAATGGGCCTCTGAGAATTCAAAAGTTTTGGTTGATTTAGATTTGAAGTTTTGATGAGAAGATTGAGAGGGCAGAACCACTGTGATTAATGATGAGAGAGTGGTTATAGTGATGGAGAGTGGGTCTGGGCCAGGTAGACAAAGACAGAAGAGAGCTATGTGGTTAAGAGAGTGCATAGTGGTTCAGGGACTGAAGACCAAAGGAAAGACGTTGGAGGATATGAGAGTAAAAGAGCTGAAAGGCTAGGAGGTTTGGCCAAGGAGTACTACTCTGGGGTCTGGAGTACAAGATTTGAGTGGTTAAGAAATTCCATGGGATTGGGTTGGTAAACTAGAGAGTAGTTGAGCAGTTGAAAACATGAGAGGCCAAGAAATTAGAAGATTCATTCACAGCTGAATATCTGAACTCACTCAGGATGGTGTTGGGACTAAGAGCAAAGAGGAACCGTAATCCAAGTGTCAAGTCTTAGTAAATGTGGGAAAATAATCAGGAGTCTGGTAGATGAAAGCATTAGAAAGGGTGGCATTCCTAGATGACACAGTGTTCTACAATATTGTGCTAAGGGACAGGAAAGACAGAGATTTCCATATGGCAGAGACTGTAGGGGCTGTGGGCTCCTCGGAGGACCTGGCTTAAGCTGACGAAGGTGGAGAGAATATTCAACCTTTTGATTAAGACTGTGGGGTGATTTGTTTACAATGGACCAGTAGATAAGGATGAGAAGCAGTGAGAGGAGAAATTTTTGACCCCAATTGGAATGAGTCTTTTAGAGTTGCGATCCCCAAGCCCCGAGCCGTGGCCTGTCAGGAAACAGGGCCATGCATCACTGCCTGAGTCCTGCACCCCACACACACCCATGACACCCTACTCCCCCTCCACCAGTCCATGGAAAAATTGTCTTCCATGAAACCGATCTCTGGTGCCAAAAAGGCTGGGAACCACTGTTTTAGCGTATCTTATTCAAAAAGGGGGTGAAACATGCTTGGGGAAGCAAGTATTATCTCCTCCCAAGTAACAGCTGGTCCATGGTGGAGGTCAGTATGTAATCCACCTGTGCTGGAACCGTCTTCTTGGAAAGCTCAGCAAGCCCTAGTCTGAAGGAAAAGAAGAAAGGGGACTTTCACACCCAGTCAAGTATAAGGATAATTTTCTTCTTGTTATTTGTACCTCTCCTGTGTCCTTTTTTCCTATGTATATGCAGCACTAATAGAAAAACAGTAAGGGTTATTAGAATTACATAAGCCACTACTATGATAAATTGCTTTTATAATACACCTTTAAAGTTAGTCAGCAAGGTTGTTTGTATATTTTGACATGTTCATTTATATTTATTGAATTTTCCTCTTGTTTTTGATATTTGAAATATTACTGAATAATTGTTTATGACTACTCAGGAGGAAACATACCAGTACATAGAGTGGTAAGCACATCTTTTTAATAAAGTAGTCACCCTTATTTACTTTGAGATTTTAAAAAATTATTTTAAAATGTTGGAAAACAAGAATTCTCAGTGGCTTTACTAACATACTCTGTGTGTGTGTGTGCTGTTTATGTGCTCTTTGCTTTTAGTATACTCTATTTGGGATGTTTCCTAGAACACTGGCTTTGAGGTAAGGATGATAATTATTTGTTGGCATGTAAAGTTTTAAACACACAAATAAATATTTTTAAATACTGAGTAGAATGATAAAAAATGAAAACTAATGAAACAATCATTATTCACACTTTCTGAGGCCTTCATAAGGTGTGAATGTTGAAAGCTGGTAGTTTCACACCAGTTGGTTCTTTAGTTTTTCTTTTAATTATTTTATAACTTTAAAACTTCATTCAGCAATGGACCAAAATAAATACACAAACTATTTTAAAATAGCTCAGCCCTGAAACTAATCTCAAATTAGAAATGAGCTGAATGTCCTATCATTTACATGGGTTATGGAAACAGCAACCAAGTATCCACTTAAGCAAAAGAAGCAAGTAAAATATTATACTCTCTAACACCTGGAGCGTATATCATCTTAGAGTATAGGAAACCACCACTGACACTAAGGGCCTGCTCAGCATTTCTGGCTCCCATAGAGAATGGTCGTCACAGATATTAATACTTTAAAATTGAGTTATTGTATATTTCTCTCATCTTTAGTGGCATGAACACTGGCGGTGCATTCTAAAGCAGGCCCCACACTGCTAAGTGTTTGTAGGCTGATCAATTTAGGCGCAGCTCTTCTAAGAGGTAGCGTTCAGAGAACACCATCTAAGAGGTGGGGCATCCATTTAAGGAATCACACAGTTGCTGCCACTGCCACTTGTTAATTTAGGCTGTGAAAAGAAAAATATGAAAGAAGGAAAATGACTCCCAAAAGGCTTAGCTGAAGCTCGAAGGAAGTGTAGCTGCCAATGGTAGATTATTGACCTCTGCGTAAGTGCACCCGATGATGGTCACAAGCACGGTGGGATTCTCGGGTAAATCGTCAGCTCACCCACACACAGCATGATGATCACGGGGAGGAGGTGTGCGGGCCACTCACCGCTTTTGTTTTATATATTTTAAATTACTCATTTATTTTTTTGAATAGGTAATATATTCACACAGTTCAAACTTCAAGAGGTAGAGAAGAGTATGCAGGTAAAGACTTCTTTCTGCCCCATCCTCCAGCCATCAACTTTCCCTCCAAATGAGCAACCATTGCTGATCTTTTAAGTTAATAAATACAAATAATATGGTAGTATAGTACTCACCCCAGATCAGTGGGGGATATGATACAAGACCCCCAGTGGATGCCTGAAACTATGGACACTACCCTATATATATTATGTTTTTTCCTATATGTGAATACCTGTGATAAAGTTTAATTTAAAAATTAGGCACAGTAAGAGATTAACAGCAATAACTAATAAAGTAGAACATATAACAATATATGGTAATAAAAGTTATGTGAATGTTTTCTCTTTCTCAAAAAATCTCATTGTACCATACTCACCCTTCTTCTTGAGATGTTGTGAGATGATAAAATGCCTATGTGATGAGATGAAGTGAGGTGAACAACCTAGGCATTGTGCTGTATCATCATCTGGCTACTACTGACCTTCTGATAATATATCAGAAGGAGAATCATCTGCTTTGGGTGATCCTGGGTCACTGAGCCATGATGATGTCAATGGTTGGCTGTCAGGAGCAGATGGTGTTAATGGTTGGTGATCCTCCATAACTGAAGATTATTTTGATGAAAACTTTTAAAAGAACATTATAATCAAAAGTTGCCTCTTTCTATCTCATCAGTGTTGCTGCAGGGGTTGTAAGTGTTCAGTGAGCATATGTGTGACTTTAATGCTGCATTCCATCGGGGGATAGTATTCCACACTTTTGTCCTTCAATGTATGTGTAATTGGAAACACCATGACAAATTTTGGCACTGTCCACATTGCTGGATCTGCTTCATTTTCTTCTTTGTCTTCCTCTCCCTGTGTAGATGACTCAACAAGTTCCTCCAATTTCCCAGTTGTTAACACTTCTCGATGACCTTCCATATGTTCTTCCACTTCTTCATCAAGTCCCTAAGCAAATCCTTCTCTACCACCTTGCCTTGCTGCATAAATGATTTCGCTCACTTCTCCATCAATCCCCAGGAAGCCTGCACAATTTCACACGTTCTTCCAGAAGACACTTACAGTTTCTGGTTTTAATTCATCCATTGCAGATTTGATAAATGTTATTGTGTCAGTAATAATGAATGATTTCCAGCACTGCATTATGTCCAGATTAGGATCTGCATCAAGTGCTGATGGAATGTGATCAAATAGGCGAGAGCGTGTGGCCTTGTCTTGACAAAGGGAATGATGTCCTGGTAAAGAGGGTGAAGCAATGGGGTTGTATTTCGAGGTAAAAATACAACCTTGACATTTTCATTTTTGTAGCGAACAGATTCAGAATGGCCAAGTGCATTGTCTATTACTAACAGGACTTTAAATCCCAACTCTTCCGCTTATAAGTGTTTTTTCACTTCTGGGATGAAGCACTGGTGGAACTATTCGATAAAGAGTATGACTGTCACCTACACTTTCTGTTTATGCTGCCAGAACACAGACAATTTTTGTTTTTGAGAACATGTGGGTTCTACACTTTGTGTACTATGCCTGGCTTTATTGTATGCCCTGCAGCATTGCTACATAGTAGCAGAGTTAATCTGTCCTTCTATGTTTTATGCCTTGGTGCCTCCTTTGCACCTTTATGAATGTAGGCTCTATTGGGAACCATCTTCCAAAAGACCAGGTTTTATAACAATTGAAGACTTACTTTGGATGATATCCTTTCTCCTTAATCAACTCTTTCAACTCTGCCAGAAATGTGACGGCAACTTCTTCAGTAATTTTTATATTTTTCAGTCCAGACATATTCCAGAATCTATGTAACCATTTCTTACTTGAAGTAAATGGCTTGGTGTCACTAGTTTCAGGGAATCCCTTACTGCAGTCTTCTCACAGGCTCAATGCTTTCTGGCACAGCATGTTGCTATCAATCGGAGCACGTTTTCTGTCCATGTCTTCCATCCATAAATGTAATGCCTTTTCCATTTTAACTAAGTACTTATCGTGCACTGTGGCCATAACTTTTGCAGTTTGAGATGTGACAGCAAAACTAGCAGGAATTTCTTTTTCCTTCACAATTTCACAGGTAGAAGATTCATTCTTATCATAGATCTTGGCAACCTCAGCATACGATTCTTTTTCTTTCCTCATTAAGTAGAGAACCTTTCACTTAAAGGATGCACTTCACAGTTTCTCTTTGGCATATCTGAATTGCCAGTATCACTACACTTGCACTTTGGTGTAATTATTAAGTAGAATAAAGGTTACTTGAACACAAGCACTGTGATACCTGGACAATTGATCGGATACACCGAGAACACTACTAACTGACTAATAGGCAGGTAGCATCTATTGCGTGGATATGGTGGACAAAGAGATTCATATCCCAGGTAGGGTGGGGCAGGACCACATTAAATTTCATTATGCTACTCAGAACAGCATGCAATGTAATACTTCTGAATTGTTTATATCTGGAATTTTCCATGTAGTATTTTTGGACTGCAGTAACTGAAACCTCAAAACCACAGACAAAGGGGGACTACTGTATATATTAGTCTTTCTATAATCTGATGTTTTTACTTAAAAGTAGATCTTAGGGGCAATTTGATATCAATATATAATATATTTTCTCCTTTTATGATCACATAATATTCCATTAAAGATATATATTCCCTATTGATAAACATTTGGGTTGTTTCCAGTGTTTTGCTCCTAGAATAGTGCTGCAATAAATAACATCGTGTACATGTCATTTTGCATTAATGCAGATATATCAGTAAGATACATTGCTTGAATTAGAGTCCAAGAGTTTGCACATTTGAAATTTTAATAAATATTGCCAAATTATACCCTCATCAGTTATATATGAAAAGCCCTATTTCCCTTCATCCTCCTCAAACCAGCATGTTACCAAATTTTTTATCTTTTCCAAAATAATGCGTTAAAAAAAATCAGAGTATATGACACATTTGCATTTCTCTTATTATGAGTTAAACATCTTTTCCTATGTTTAAGAGTCATTTGCGTTTGCTTTTCTGTGTATTTCCATTTCTATGTCTATTATTTCACTCCAATTTTCAAATGGGGTGTTGGTGTATGTCTTGGGAATACAGTGATTTTAGTTCAAAGCAAGTTTGGAAATTCCCTTTTGGACAAATAAGTTTTCCCCTATCTAATTCTGGTAATTCTCTGTAGAGTAGGAGGACTTCCCCTTTTGTGTTCAGTTACAAACTTGCCTTAGAACCCAATTACCATCCTTTAGCAGTGCCAGTGCTAACTCAAGCACCTATTTCTTACAATGTGAGGTAACTGTCTCTAAAATGAAATGCATGTTCATATTTTCAAGAAATGGGATAGTAGTTAAGTAATAACATTTATAAAAAAATATTTTTAGTCTATAAAAATCAGAGAGCTCTTTATTAGTAGTAAGATTCTTGTATAAAAGCATTATTTCTTTTATATTGGGAGACTGTAAAATCTACAAGGGCTACTTTGGCAATTTAGGAATTGTTTTTTACTAGAGATTTTACATTTTAGATCTTGATATTGTTTCTAATGCACCAAGTCTAATGTTATCATGTCTACTAGAAAATCCTTAGAGGAAAAATAAATATAGTAGAACTTAATAGCTACGTAAAGGTAAATTTCACCTGGAATATTCACCTAATAATGCATTTTATGAGTAGCATGTGGTTGCACAGTTCTATTAATTCTGGGTGAATGTTTCCTTGTTAAATTTTGTTGAAAGTATTATATTTAATTAGTCTCTGGTATAAACTGTTAATTTCAAATAGGAAAATAATGTGATTCCTCCTACTGCATATTTATTCTAGAACAAGAAATATAAATACTGCCAATAATGGCTCAGTCAAACATCATACGCAACTGGGAATTCTCTCTGGGGAGATGACCGATAGAAGGGATATTTCTTCTGTGACATCAAAACAGTGGTGAATTTTAAGTACATATTGCCTCCAGTAATACTGTTTAATTTTTTTTTTTTTTTGAGACAGAGTCTCACTCTGTTGCCCGGGCTACAGTGAGTGCATGGCGTCAGCCTAGCTCACAGCAACCTCAGACTCCTGGGCTTAAGCGATCCTACTGCCTCAGCCTCCCGAGTAGCTGGGACTACAGGCATGCGCCACCATGCCCGGCTAATTTTTTCTATATATATTTTTAGTTGTCCAGATAATTTATTTCTATTTTTAGTAGAGATGGGATCTCACTCAGGCTGGTCTCAAACTCCTGACCTCGAGCGATCCACCCGCCTCGGCCTCCCAGAGGGCTAGGATTACAGGCGTGAGCCACCGCGCCCAGCCTAAAATTTTTTGAAATTTATAGATAGATGACAGACTCATAGGTCTGTCATTTTAAATTATTTTTATTTATTCTCCATCTCTAAGAGGTAAGGAAGACTATAAACTTTTCTTCACTTTTGTACAAAAAATTAATACCATCCTTTAGTAGTACCAGTCCTGACCTGAGAGTGCCCATTTCTTATAGTGTGAGGTAACTGTCTCTAAAATGAAGTGCATGTTCATATTTTCAAAAAAATGGGACAGTACTTAAGTGAAAAATTAATAATTTTCTACTACCGTCCAGAAATTGCTTTTATTCAGATACATAGAGGTATGGCTTTAACTCTGGTTTTCTTTTATTTTTGCACCCTTGTCAGCATTCATTAAGTGTTCAGTGTATGCCAGCACTTTGCTTACTATACCTTCTTCAATTCTTACAAATCAAAGATATAGGATGACCTACGCCTATCTGGTTTCAAACACATAGTAACTCTAATCATTATGCAATGCTGCCTATTTAGCAATGGAGCCCTTTTCAAATAAAATCTTATGTAATACCATGAATGATTTTCAAAATATTTTATAATCAACACAGCCAAATCACCGAACAATCATAAAAAGGGCACACACTAATCTGAACAGATGCCTACAACCAATTGCTGAATAAAAGCTCAATAAATTTAAAAAAATTAAATGGAACTGCCCAAAGGCTGGTTGGAAGGCCCAGGGCTTACCCTTGTGTCCTGACCATCACACCCTTTTGGAAGAAGTTTCTTCCATGCCCATTTCCCCTTCAAACCCTCAAGCCACAGAATCTAGTGTTTGATGGTAAAAAAATAAAATAAAACTCTCATAAGGCCTCATATAATTTGTATTAATCCATAATGTGATAGAAGTGCTTACATGCCTCATATTTGTATTCTTCATGAATACCTGGAGATAAAGATATACATTAATCTAAAGCCTTTTAAAATATCTTTTGACTGGACTTGACCTAATTCTAAGTTTTCTGGTATCATTTTATAGGGAAATCTCTTCTTGTACATTTTAGCATACACCTGCTGGGAAATATATGTCTGTCCTTTGTGGTCATTTACTGAATGTTCACAACTATAGGCTTTGAAATTCACATTGAGCTCAAAATTACTTTTCCATTTAAAGCATTATATAAACAGTGTAATGTCCAAAAGAGGATTTGGCTTTAAACATTTACAATTTGTTTATTTAAATAGTTACCAGGCAAACTACATAGTGGGAAGATGACCTTTGGATATTGTTCTGACAGCGAGAAAATCAGACAAAGTGTAGAAGAAGGAGTGTAAAACAAGCCTAGCAATTGTGAAAACTTGCATATCTGGGCTTCATCAGTGATTGAGCCAGGTAGAACTTTAATTTTTTTCAGCATGTACTTGTGGTGGCTGACTATACAAAATAAGCATAACTAAGATGAGAGTTAAAGGAACACAAGAAAAAAAGGAATTGACTAGAGAAGGGGCAGAGAGAGCAGGACAGGAAAGAAGAAAATACAGTAAATCAGAAAAACTATTCTGTGCTCCTTGGCACTTCCAATGAACACAAAGTGGGATTCTGTGCTTACTAGGAGCTAAGGTAGGAAGAGAAATGGAATTTATTTAGCTAGCTCCCATTTACTAATTTAAAAGAATACTGATCCATGAGAAGAGATAGTCTTTTATTACTACTGAGCTCTAAAAGAATTTTTTATGTAAGAATTGTACACAGAGTGGCAGCATCAGTGTCTTTTGAGGTTATCTATTTTGAACTATAAATATGACTTTAAGAGCATGCTATATACAAAAGCGATGGCTCCATTTTCGTCTCAAATGCATAACTTCTGCAAGTTCATCTTAACAAGTTCTTAGAGTGTTTGCATGATGAGTATGATTTTAATCCTTATAGTATCATCAGGTACATAGTAATCTCTTGGAAATTTTTATTCCTTAAATCAATGTCATTCAAAATTTTTTTATTGTCTACCTATTCTGTGCCAGGCACTGTGTTGGGCTCTGAGGATATAATCCAAAACAGTCATGTTCTCTCACTTCCTGAGGAAATAAAGTTCAGAAAGGAGAATGCAATGAAAATAAAATATGACGTGTGGTCCAGCAAAGGAAGAACAAGGTGCTATGACAGTATGTGGCATTGACAGACTGTAGAGCTGTGGTTTCCAAATTTTTTATTTCATTAGTCAGTACAGTTTTTTTAAATGGGAATCAACATAGGTTGTCAACATTTTATTACCAAAGAAAAGACAAGTTTTAAAAAAGGAATTAGTGTCTTCTAACAACATCATTTCATTTAAAGGACATTTTAAATTAAAAATGTAAGAAGAACATAGTCTTGGAGTGAGGGGTAGGCTTTCACCCAAAAAGACAAAAAGATAACTGTCATCAGTTTTAAGTGCAGAAAAATTACAACAAAACCTCATTTTAATTGAAGTTTATGGAAAGTGCTACAAAAGCAAATATAGTGCAATGATAGAAAATAGGAGGAGGGGACTAGTTCAGAAAGAGAGGACAGGAACTCTCCTCAGAAAAGATAGAATATTTAAGCTCAAGTTCAAAGCATGCACATAAACCACACAGGCAACAAGAAAATAAACAAAACCTTCTTTATCTGAAATGTTAAACACTTTCTCCTCTGTATTAGTTTTCTATGGTGGTTGTAACAAATTACCGCAAACTTTGTGGCTTATACAACACAATTCATTATCCTATAGTTCAAAATAGGTCCCACTGGACTAAAATCGAGATGTCTACAGGGTTGAATGTTTTGGGTGGGTTCTAAGGAAGAATCTGTTTCCTTTCTTTCTCCAGCCTCTAGAGACCACCTACATTCCCTGGCTCCTGGCCTCTCCCTTCATCCTCAAAGCCAGCAGTATCCCATTTTCAACTCTCTCCCTGAGTTTGTCACTGACTCTTCTGTCTCCCTCTTCCACAGTCAAAGAACTCTTGTGATTACATTCAGCCCATTCATATAATCTAGGACAGTCTCATTATCTTAAAGTCAGCTGATTAGCAACCTTAATTCCATCTGCAACTTTAATTCTCCCTTGCATGTTGCATAACACAGTCACAGGTTCCAGGGAGCAAGAGGTAGACATCTCTGGGGAGCCATTATTCTGCCAACCACACCCTCTGACTAATGAAGAACACTGTGTGCCAAATTGCTTCCTACTCAACTACTGGCTTGTCAAGAACTGTGAGGAGTATATTACTTTACTTGCAACCTAACAAGGTAGCTTATTAGAGTTCATAGATGGCAGTAAAGGACATGAGACTCCAGACTCGCAGACAAAGGACTTCATTACTGATGGCACAGTGAATAGCATGAGCATCAGCAGATTTGCATCAACTCCCCTCCTCCCCAAATCCCCCCAGGGTGATACAGATGAAGCCCGATGAATGCCTGTGCACACCATACGGAGGAGGATTGTGTTACAGGAGAGGAACTTCAAGCTTACAGAGCCTGAATATTTCATAATGGGCAGTAAACACACCTGCCCTTTTTTCCAGAGGGAGACACTACCTGTCTCTTCCAAGGCTATTCTCTGGGTAAACATCCTTAAAGAGATAATCCAGATCAAGGAGTGGTTACTGCCTTGCTGGCAAGACATGCAAAAATGCTAGAAATCCATGGAATATTATGCTGCATTTCCATTTTATAAGTAACCTGGTCTACAGTTTCTTAAATGTGGGGGCTAATTCTTTGAAAATCATTTGAAAAGCAGTTGGCTTTAAATTTAAAAACTTGATTTCTTCTTTTCAAATACTATTTTTTCAGCTTCTTTACTTGTTCAATTCAACTCCCATTTATTTACAGATTTTACTTAAACATTTATTTATCTAGGTGCTTTCTTGTTACTGCTTCTTGTTACTCTCTTATCATTAGATAATTCTATATGAAAACATGTTGACTTTTTGGCTAATTTAATAAACAAATGACTAATGCAAAAGACAGCTTGACCACAGTTCACAACAAGGAAGCAAATGTTAGCAAATTTACTAATTAGGGTCCTGATACAAACACATAATTATGAAGCAAAACCAGGTGCCAATATTACTTTGATGTGAAATGTCACTAAGAAATGGAAAGCGAACAAAATCATTTCTACATGTTAAACCTAAACTTACTGGAAGAGGAAATAATGGCTAAAACAAGTTTAAAAGACCCAGTCAAATAAATAAGTGATCAATTTGACATTAGAAGTGTCAATGAATTTGCTAGTGAATATATTCCCTCTTTTTACTGACGTTCTGATAAGTTAAAGCAACTGATTACATATGTTTTTAGTTTTAAGGGCAAAGAAGGTTATAAGAAAAATATTAAGCTATCCAATGATTTAAAGTAGTGAGGTCAAAAGAAAAAAGAAATATCCTATCTTCTTTTTGCAGAATTGATGGTAGTAGATATGTATCAATAAGACACATTCTTTGAGCAACTTTTTCTCCAGAAGCTGTAATATGTAAGGTGGTTGTAATGTCCTCCCACCTAATGGTCCCGAGACCAACATTAAGATGTCAGACCAAGGGAAAGTTGGCAGTCTTTATTCAAAGCAGAGAGCTTCTCAGAAGCCAACTAAGTTGTATTTATACTCTACATGTGTACTGATTACATACAATCTTGTTACTTGGTCCCATTAACAGTTTGGAAAAACTGAAGTAAAGCACTGTCCCTACGCGCATATCCTTGTGCTGTAATAGATCCTTGATCCTATGTTAAATATATCAGTTTGAACGTACTGACAGAAGAAGCACTTAGGAGTTGCCAAGAAATATGACAAACTGCAGCAGGTTTCCTTGACAGGTTAAATGCTACAGCAATTCAGGGGAAGGCATTTCGGGGTTGCCGTCAGAAAACCTGCATTTTCAGTCTGGCTCCTCCCATCTGATCTGTGTGAGCTTGAAGCTTCAATTTGCTCATTTGCAAAGAAACGATGTGTCGCCCTATCTCTGATCTCAGGGTTAAGTGATGTAGTGCTTGTGGAAGTACCAAACTCCTAAGTGCAAGGCCTTTTTTCACAAAACTTCATCTTCTTTCTTTTATTTTGTTTCAGAATTTTCTTTGAGGGAGTTCTTCAGCACCGTTAAAAGCAGATAGTATCCGGCTGAGAAATAAGGGGTGTGATTATGATCCACAATTTACAACCCGCTCAAGTCAGAAATCTTTGAGGTCTCACAATCCCAGCCATACTGCAGGCCCTGCCTTCCGGGAAGGGTAGAACGTAGTGAGTCCCGGAAGAGCCGTGCTTCTGCAATTTACTGGCACCTTCCCGTTTCCTCCTGCCTCGTGTCCCAGTCCTTTGCCTCTTACTCATTTCCCATTAAGTGCCTTTCTCACTCCCCATCTCAAAAAGAGCTCACCATAGCATACCCCCGACTGTGACAGCTTTTCGTCCTTGCCTGTCATGTACCTGACACAAACTGCCACCTCCACGTGCTCAAGTCCCCTCCAGTCAGAGACTCCCCTCATCAGAGCCTCCACGGACTCTGCTCATTTCCCTGCAGCAGCTAATGGGCCCCTGTCCTTTTCTTCACTGACTGCTGTCACCGACACAGGCAATCACAAGCTCCATCTCAGCTGTTAACTCCAAGTCACTACCTGCCTACCTCCCAGTTCTTTCCTGAAGTTTCTTTTCAGGTACTAATTTCCTCAGCCACCCACAGATAAGAACATTTCAATAGTGAAGCTGAGATAAACTTGCTGAGGCCATCTGATGTGGCCGCCCGCCTCTGGAGGAGGAGAGAGTGTGCTTGCGAGAGGCATGCCTTCGCCTCAGTATTTCCTCTGTTTTCCATTCACAGCTGGAAGTGAATTATTACTCTGAAAGTTCTTCCCTCCTGTACAAACCATTCTCTGCTGCTGTATTTTGAGCTGCAGTTTTCCCCTTCGATCTTCACCAGAGAACTCACCTGTTACTTAGGCATATTTAGGTTATTTAGGCGCTCCCAGAAACAGGGAGTTTCAAAGTTCAAAAGTCACTCGATCTAACTACCCACCTACTTTTTAAAGTACCGTGGCTGACAGTAGGTCATTCAGCCTGAAAAAGAATTCACTTCATTCCAGGGTGGTCCGTCCATCCTTGTGAACAGCTCTGACCAGGAGAAATGTTTAACCTGAATTCACTGAACTCTGCCTTCCAGAACGCTCCATTTTCTGGGTCTACTTCCTGCTGTCAGGATGCCACAACAGCTTCTGTGGTCAGTTACCACTGTCACTGCTTCACCAGCCCCTGCCACGTGCTCCTACAGCACAGTAGGCTCCTAAGAAACGTTTGTTGAATGAATGAATGAAGGAAGGAATTAATGTTGTCTTCTCTTCTACAGGACAGCGCTTCATAGCTAGGACATCTATGAAGCATAATCTGAGTCTTCTCCAGGCGGGAAGTACTTAGCTCCTTTGTTCATTTCTCATAAGTAGGTTTCAATTTAGTACCTGTGCAGTTCCTTTCCTTTGATCCTCTCCAGCATTCTAAATTTATCTGGGAAAAAATTAAGGAAAATCAAATATACATTTGATATACACAATTGTATATAATCACATATGTGTGTATCAAATTCAAATAATCTATTTTTCTAAATAAGACTACATCAAAGTATAGAGCACGAGTAAACAAAAGCTAATTAAGAGCAGTCTCATTAACTTATAAAAAATATACTTTGGCACTCTGCAAATTTGCTCACAGCAAGGTGGTTTTCTTTAGTATTTTTAAATTTTTAATTTTGCACAGAGTCTCTAATATCACTAAACTATTTATAAAAGAAAAATTTGAACCACAATTCTACACCCTACTGCAGCTGTTCTCATTTTTCTTTTTTTCCCCATCTTGTCCATGTATAAAAATAACTTTAAGTTATTGTAAGTATATGGTCTATCTTGTACATTATATTTTTTTGCTTGAAATTATACTGTACATACTTTTATGTTATCATTAATCTTTATTATTATAAATTCATTGGCTTAGTAGTACTCCATCAGTTTGACGTAACTATTTCCTAATTATTGGTGGTTTAAAATGTTTCTAGTTTTCTCTCTTATAGAAAATGTTGTTAGGAATATTAATATACATATAGATTTTCTTCCTAAATATCTTGCCATATTTTTAAATCTTCCCTTCTCTCTATTATCATTTAAAAGGATTTTTCATTTTCAGGGTGGATGAGTTTTGTTTATATGTATGCTATTTATTTCTAATTTTATATCAGTATACTAAAAGGAAGCCTATAAAACTTTGACTTTTAATTAAAATTATTCATTAAGCCCTAAAACATTATAATTTTTATAAATGTCATATGTGTACTTTAAAAGATACCATCCCATTTTAAAATGGCTAGCATTTCTTTTATTTCATGAATATTTATAAATACCCAATTGATGCCAAACACTGTGCTAGGAACTGGTGATACAAAAATGAACAAGCAGATCCTTCCTTGCCTGTATGGAGTGTAAGGTATAGCTAGGAGTAAATAGATGAAAATACATTGTGATGAGTGTTACTACTGGACAGTCCAAGGCACTACTAGCCTTAGATCCAGGCAAAAAAGGGCCCCTTGCTCTTGGCTCCTGGTTTAAGAGAACCCTCTGCTGCCCTTCCCTGAGCTATGTCCCTCTTCACTAGGCAAAAAGACAGGAGGGTATCTGTGGGGCATCCTGGGCATGCCCATCTGGAGCCCACAACCCCCACTAGACCCACCTCTAGGTACCAGGGATACAGAATTCCCTGCTTAAGCAGCTCAAATCCACTTCCAGGGCCAGAACAAACTTCTCTAGGTCCACCATCCTGAAGGTGGACCTTGTTTATATGCCCACCAATGGGTGACTGTTCAGGGGAGATTGTGAACAGAGTTTACCTGTGTGGTCTGAGTTGTGCAAACACATGCAGGAGAAGCCCCTCCTGGGAGTTCTGGATGGAGGCAGGAATGGGAAGGGTACAATGAGGGGCCACAAACTGACCACAAGGGGCTGGGGGCCACTTCTCCTGACAGTTGTGTTCCTGCACAAAACTCTGAGGATTCTGAAAATTCTAAGTTGAACCTAGTTTTCCAGGTGGTTTTGAGGATATATTTGTCAAGGTAGGAGGATGGAACATAGTTTACGTAATAGTTTGTTAGCTTGATTTATAGTTTTAAAATATTTAGGCATATGGGATGTGGGCCTTCCCTTGTATTCTTGCCCTAGGCCCTGTGAACGCTGGGGTAGGCCCCGTACTCGGTGCTATGGGGACACCTGACAGGCAATCTAAACTTACGTGAGGGAGTCACAGAAGGCTCTCACAGTAAGTCAGGTTCAACAGAGCAGGTGCAGTCATCGGATATTCTGCTTATGTAATCTACCACATTTGTAGTCTAAAGATGGAAAAGTCATACTTGTTTTAATAAACGTCAAAAGTGCATTTGGTGAAATTCAAGAAATAGTTGCATTTAAAGTAACTTAATATTCTAGAATACCAACATATTTACCATAACAAATGGTGTCTATATGAGACTAAATACTGGCATCAGACCTAAATGGTAAATAGTAGCAGTTCCCTTTAAATTTAACCAAAGACAAGGATGCCACTATCTTTCAATTATTTAATATGGATCTTAAATTTCTAGCCAGTTCATTTTAGCTGATGTTAATTTCTTTTTCCTTTTCTGGTGATTTGATAAACAGTTTTAAGTGCAAAGACCTGTGTTTTCATTACTCCACCACTTTTTAAAAAGTCCTTTACTTTGTTCTGGTCTGTCATCCTTGTTGTTTCTTGTCTATACTCCCTTTTTAAGACAGGTATTCCATAAAATTGCCCCACTTGTTAAAACACACTTTTATTTATCACAAATTTCCCTCCTTTAAGATTCAATGGAAGCTTCAGTGTTGCTCTTTATAATTTTGTATTTGTGTGGTCAACCATTGCCTGAAGCTGGTGCTTAGACCAGGAAGTGACTCCTTGTTCTCCCAAATGGCCCCTGTGTCTCAGTTATTAATCTGCATCAGCTGGAGGCAAATAGCATGCCCCACACCCTCCAGTGTTAACACATAATCAGGAACTTGGCATAGGACAAGAAATTGGTGGTGGAAGTTCTGGCCTGGCCGACTATAAGGAACAAGCAGTTAATCTAATATAAACAAGTCATATGGCATTTTTAATTTGAGTAAGAATACAAGTCTATTTTAAAGTTGTTTGCCTGGTCACTGCCAGGCATCTGTTAGCTACTGTGTTTGCAGATTCTCTCTCTCTCTCCAACCCCCCTCATGTTTTTAAACTAGAAATTTTCATGTGAGATTTTGATATTTTGATATTAGAGTTCAAAACGTTGCTATTAAACCATGACCAGGAAAAAACAGCCCATCTTTTCTGAAATAGCAGTTTGAGTGTTGCTTTCTGGCTCCCTTTCACGTTTTACAATAGAACACTTGAGGACTGGGACGCTGCCTGTTCTCACAATACGTTTTCAGAGAACGTATCTCATTCCAAGCTTGAATAGGGTATCATTCTTTTCTCTTCCAACAACTTAGGACTTGCAATAATTTTTTGGAAATCAAGCATATTTATGCAGAACTCTCCTACATTAAATAGAAGGCAGGATTTTTAAATGTGTGCGTTTGGTCCTCCCTGCATTTTATAAGTCCATAAATCAGGGAATCCATTCAGAATTTGTCTAGTGGTGCCATATTCACTTAAACCCAAAGGCTTGACAGGATTAGAAATTGCTAAACCTGTTCCTTCCATTAGTCATCAAATATAATTTTGACGGCAAAAAGGATCTCTGAGATAACTTTGTCCACAAACTCCCCGACAGTGACTCCCCTGGACTTCTTCTTGGGGCTTCCCTCTCCCATCACCCTTGTCCCTGCTTTCCTCCCCATCCCCGTCACACTCACAGCTCTAAGTTTCAGAAAGAACAACCCAGGGGCAGGTGAAGAGCACTGAGATGGCTTCACCCGGCATCTAAACAATTATTCATTATTTATCTAAAATTCAATTTTAACTAGGCATTGTGTATTTTTATTTGCTAAATCTGGCAACTGTATTACAGCTCTTACCCTGACAGGCTGGTTTTCCTTTCTATATACTCTCACTAATAATCCCACATTTTTAAAAATAAAGAAGCAGTAAAATAGCATTTCAGAAATAATTTTGCTCAGGAAATTGATAACATTTTTCCACACATGCACTGATGGAAAATTTTGTCTATTTCCTTAATTGATTAGTAGTATGTTAATGAAGAAAATTACAGTGATTTTAGTTTACATTTTTGTGTTGTAGATTGAGAGTTAAATCTTCAATGTGTACTAACTGGTTAATCAGTACCTGCAAATTATTTCAGTTCACTCTGAGTACTAAGTGATGATAGAATATTTTTATTTAAATAAAAGATAAAGTTATCAGATTAAAATCTTGCAAAGAGGAAATAGAGTAAGTACACATGAGAAAGATATAATACTACTTTTAGTTCCCTACTGCATTGAGAAAATGTGAGAAATGCAATTTTTATTATCCTCTATAAAGAAAAAGTGTTATTTTAACAATAATCATAGGGTTTTGTTTTTTGGAAGGAAATTGTATGTTGTTTCATTCTATTAATTTTTTTTTTTTTGGCTTATTTTAACTGAAGATCTCATCTTGGCCATGGTTTTTCTTATTTATGTTCACATAATATTGTCAACAATGCACTCCTTGAACCTAGAAGTGATTTCAAGTCATAATAAGGACTGCATATAAGATATTTGTGACTTGTCAAGCTCACAAGAAATACAGAGAATTGCACCTGAGCAACTGCCCTATCTATATCAACTCACTGTCAGTCTTTGGACAGTATCATATTTCACACAGTAACTTTATAAATTTGGGCACCTGGAGAAATTCCTTAACAAACTAAAACATTTTCAGGGTGACTTGATGGATGACATTAACAATAAAGACATTTTTAGAAATAACATGCAGACAAGGTTACAAAAACGGGTTTGTACGGCAAACTTTTCCAAGTCCTTGTAATCAGTGTAAATAATGGATGGAAAGTAACAGCATGAAGATTTCCCTCTACTCATCTGCAGACCCATTTTTTTTCTATTCCTCATTACCAAAGACTGGTGTGGAAAACAGTCATAAAGGTTGGGCAACGAGAAAGAGGCTGCATGTGCTCATTGGATGTTTTTGGAAAGTGACATGGCATCAGGGCTCACAAAGAGTCGAAGGAAGATCTGCAATACTAATTAGGGAAAAAAGCAATTCTCATTCATCTGGCTTGTTCTGATATCACTACTTGGCAGTAAAAAGAGACTAGGACAATGTGCAAATTTGACAATTGGGAAGTCAATGAGTTAGTGTGGATACTTGATAACATCTCTCCTTTCTGGTCACCTACTGCCTGTGGTATTTTGAATATTAATTTCAGTGTTGAAAAGGATTTTGTATGGTTCGAATTGCTCAAATATGGCCCACAGTAAACATGACATGGCAGCAAGTAAAATCAGAATCAATGCATATTCCTATTTGCTTCAGTCTTTGACTATATTTAAGCAACTGGTATGTTTTTAGCCAAGGAGTTCTCCATCCTAAAAATATGATGCTTTTAACTCTTATTTTTCAATACATTTGTTTTTTACCTTTGCTGTGATTGATAAGAGGTAGATTCCTATAGAGAGATGTATTAATATATATTTCCTATCTGAGAGTCAGTATTACAGTACCAGTACTACAGTAGCCAGTACTTCAATACTGGCTAATTAAGAATGCAGTAGTTAAGAGCATACCCTCTGGGCTCTGAGCTGTATGAGTTTGAGTCCAATCTCAGTTATTTACTATCGCTTTGTGACCTTGATGAAGTTATTTAAACTGCCTAAACCTAAGTGTTATCATCTATAAAATGAAAATAGGACTGGTACCCATTTCACATGGTAATTCAACCGAACAACTTAGCACAATTCATGGCACAATTCATCTTATAGTATGATTCACTATAGAAGTGTTATAATTATCAAATGTCCTCAGTGTTTTCTCCCTTACATATGACTAGCCAAAATATTAAGGTAGACCTATTTTTCTCATTCAGACATTTTCTCCCAGGGCTGCCACTGTCAGTGGCAAATAAGCAAACAGGAGATCGGAAGTTATGCCTCCATGTTAACCTATATTTTCTAAGCAAGGTCAGTACAGAAACTCACTTCCTATATGTCTGGGTGAATCTTTCCCTTTCTTTCAGAAATGGAAAACATTTTCACAGAGCCTTTAGGAGACTCTGATGTGAGAGTATTAGTTGGTGAGAGAAAAAGTAATCGTTCTCTTCTTTGTGCACTTGGACTGAGCCATGAAAGTAAGTTATCACCTGTTCTCACATCCCTTGAAATCCTGATTAGTTCTCTAGCAAAAGTACTCCTTTCTGTTATGTCTCACCACCAGCTCTGGGAAACAGCAGGCCTGCTTTTACACTGAAATTTCAAAAGTTGTGCTTTAAATAAAGGTTTATCCTCCTATGGAGGAATGACTTGTATGTACTATAGAAACTTAAGTTTTTTTCTGCATGTATCCATAAATATTGCTTAATTCCCTTTCAGGAGTTCAGATCCTCTTATTATTGCTTTTACACCTCTTTTTCTCATAAAGTATTTTATTTGAAAACAATAGTTTTTTCCTAAACTCCAACTCCCTTCTACCATTTTCCAACTACAGTCATGAGAGAGGGATGAAGTCTAACTTATAAAATGAACTATATATAAGTTATATGTATATAACTTATAAAATGAACTATATATACTTGGGATCAGAAAACAAACCTGGTGAACAAAATATCTCAGAAAGAAATGTACAAAGATATGGCGAAAGCACTGAATTTGAAATCAGAAGAATTATTTTTAGTTTCTTCCTTGGCTTTTTATGAACTGTGTGACCTTGGCCAGATCATTAGATCTCTGTAAATCTAATTTTATTACCCACAAAATAGGAGTCTGCTCACCCAACCTGCCTCGTAGAGCCTCAGGAAATAAGAGAAAGCCTGTAGAAGTGTTATAGAAATTCCAAAGCTCCATCCACATATTTTTAGTAGTACATGATTAATAGTTCACCTGCTCTTCAGAAACTCTCTAAAGGTTCTGAAGATTTGCTACCTTTTATAATCCAGGACCATGTACTGCCTGGCCGTGTTGGAGCGACTGGGGTTCACTACAGCCAGACCATCATAAACCCAGAAATCTAGCTTTCCACTTTAGGATATAGTGATCAGAAAGGGATTATGCAAAAACATACTGACATTTTGCCTGAAAGATTAGTGAATAATTTTTCTTTATCCTACTTTTAAGGGCAAACTCTTTAAAAAGTCACAATATTGACTAATATATTCCCCTAATCTACATAATATAATATCTTCTTCAAACTTTTTATTATCCCAGAGTGTCTATAAAATCTCAGCTGTTTAACATGATTTTTTTCAGATTTATACCATTCCATAAAAATTTTAGGTGTGAAAAATATTTTCTACTGAGCCCAAACTGTTCCAGCCTCATAGATGTTTAAAAAAAAAAGTGTCATTCCCCACAGCATTGCATCAAGGTGTTAATTTAAACATGCATTCTGGAAGGGAAAATATACATTGGTATTGCTGACTTTTTAAAAAAATCTTACACTAACCAGGATTTCACACCTGATGTACAATCTGTGATGTCATCTGTGACAGCATAGATTAAATGATGTCAGAACTCTATTCTTCCTGGGCCTAGAAATAGAAATCTCTTGACATCCACACACATTAATTGCTAGTATTCTTTATATATGCATATAAACATCTCTGAAATGCTAAAAAGGGAATTTTAAAAGATAGTGGGACATGCCTGGATTTGACTAACTTAAAAGTTATGTGGGTAACATATAAATTGAAACACGGTGTACTAGCTCACATCAGTAATATACTTACAGTGCCTTGTGATCAGATATGCTAAACCTGCTTCTTCCTCACCACACATTCTTTGTAGAAACATTGATGTCAAAATTGAAGTATTCACCAGATGCCAATCCCATTTGAACGAAGAAGCAAGAGAGATGGAATTTGCCTTAGGGCAGTATTTCCCAACATGAATTCCATAAAACTCAAGGCCTTCAAGATGTTCTTTAAAAAAAAAAAAAAACATTAGTTTGTTGCAGGAGTGGGATCCTATGGTCAAATAAGTTTGTGTAATATTGTATGCCATATCTTCCTCTTAGATATTTGTAATATGCATTAGTATGATAAGTAGTTTTAGTAGCCCTACAGTGAAACATATCACAAGTTTATTTGATTTGAGAAACATTTTTGATATAACAACTCCTTAACATCCTGTATAACAGACAATTTCAGAAATGTGTCTGTCCTGAAGGAACCTGTGGTACTAGGAAAAAAGGAAGAACAGTTATTATGGAGATCCAGACTTTTATCGTGAGTCCTAACTGACACCACACACCTTCACAGGAGGTTGTGTGGGTGAGGAATTTGGAAAAGAAATTTTTAGAAAAATAGATCTATTTCTCTGCCTATAATAGACTAAACTATTGGTCCCAATTCTTCACCATTCCCCTTCCTATTAAGTCATAGCACTCTGTACATCCATCCCCTGGCCATGCTCTCAGGCCTTGACTTTGGGCCTGGCCATGACCAAGGGGATGCTAGTGGACCTGAAGCAACCAAAGCTTTAAATGTGCTTGCACATCTGTCTTACCCTCTTGCACTCCTGACTTTCCATGAGAAGAACGTGTCTCATGGAAAACATGTGTGCTGTCACAAGTCCTAGTTAACTTGGAGTTAACTAACATCTTAGAGCTAAGCCTAGCTGAACACAGCCTAGATTGCCTAACCTTAGCCAAGCTGCAGATGTGTGAACAAGATTGCATATTGTTGGATGTCAATGAGTTTTGGAGTGGTTTGTTTTGCAGTGATTTCACAGCAATTGCTAACTCATTTACTGCTATATAGGAAGTTTGTTCTAGAATAATTAATACTGCTATAAATGTCCATGATGACAAAGAGAAGATGGCAATAAAATCAAGTGATGTATCATAAAGCACTGAATTTGTAGATTATTGGCTTTTTTAATTCCCTGAATTCTTAAGTTCTTAAAAATTATGCCCTGTTAAAAGCATACAATTTTTGATATCTTGCTTGTTTTAATATGGTTATTCCAACATTTCTAAGGAAAATATACCCTTCCAAACAGCCCAATTTTTCCCACTTACACTTAAACAAAATGAGGTAATGAAAAAAATTTAATTAATAGGAATACAAATTGGAAAAGCAGTAAATCTGCAGTTTATATATTAATGCAAAGGATCCCATAAAATTTCAATTTATCATTAAATGTCCTCAAAATATTAATTTTCATTTACTAATTTTCATTCAACAGAGGGGATGAAGGAATAGACTAGAAACTCCCCCATCGAGGGTGCCATGGCTCCGGCATGACAGCCACTGGCTTTCCAGGCTGTTCACTGCTACTAGCCAAGGCTGTCACCACTGGACCCCAGACAAGGAAACAAGAGTCCCTGTGATCTCGATAAGACCTGTGCTCCTTTTCTGCCTATAGCCCCTCCACCATCTCTTCTTTTTCTCACGCTTATCTACCATGTGATCTTTCTTCTTTCCACTTCTACATGTTTTAGCCTCCTCTGCTTCCTGAATTAGTCAACTGTCTACTTCATCTATAAAAAAGATGATTGTAGGAATAAAGCAATTAATGCATGTCAAAGTGCCTTACCTGGTTTCTCCATAGATGGTGACCTATCTCTCTTCTTGCCTACCGTACTATTTCCTTAATGGTAGTCCCGTGATATATAGATAGATATAGATATAGATGAATTGGCCATAAATTAAGAAAGCATGGTTAGCGATAGCTATTGGGATTCATATTGGTCCCTCTAGGATTTGAGTTGAGAAGCAGTATTGCATATTACTTAAAGTACATAAGATCTAGATGAGACAGCAGACCTGGATTTGAATCATAGCTCTAGCACATACTGTCTGGTAAGTATTATCCTCAATTAAACCCAATTTCCTCATCAGAAAATTTAGAGTAATAATATTTATTAGGATACCACTTATAAAGAATAATATTTAATAGGATATATAGGACTTAAGCACACAGCCAAACACAACACTCAATAAATGCTAGTTATTGTACAAGATTTGAATTTGTATGTGATAATAGATTTACCTTACAATACAAATAAGTATGCTGTTAACATCATCTTCACTTTAAAGTCATTATCATTATGAGTTAAAATGCAGGGGCAAGAAGAAACGAAGAATTATTTTATTAATTCATCTCACTCCTGCCATGTTTCTAATCTGCTTTACACATTAGATGACTGGAATTTAGGGGGTATCCCTGAAAAAAAAAACACTGAAGGTTAATGTGTATCATCTACATGCTTCAGAGCATAAGCAAATTACTAACTGGCCAGATCAAGGTGAAACAAAGTAGAAGGAACCCACTGTGGCCACACCTCTATTTTAAGGCTACCTTGGAAAAAAAAAAGACTGAAGTAAAGCTATTTTAAAAAATAGGAGTAGAAGTGATTAATTACTTTTTACTGTCATTCAACAGCTTGTCACCTAGGGAGTAACCTTATTTCCCATAAATTTAATAGAGGTCATATTGTGGCCTAGTTGGCTGAAAAGCATGGCTCCTGAAACCCTGATGGCACTTTTAAGTCCACTGATGTGTGAACATAATTCTCTGCATCTTAGTCCTACATACTCTGTCTCTCCCAGGGAGACACTTTAGTAGATCTATGTGGCACCATGTGGAAAGTTACAAGTGACGATCTCTCTGATTCATTCCTCTTTCATGTAACAAAATGATAGAAAATTTAAAACCAATGGGTGTTATTCTACAGTGTAGAGCTTCTTTATGCTCTGTTAAGGGAGTATAAAAAGATATTTATTGAAATTAAAGACTATTATTTGCAACTTTGAGTCTTGAACTTTTTAGTTTGGTATCTGAAAAGAAATTTTAAAGATCCTATTGAGGAATTTGTAGGTTAGGTTGGAGCCTAATAGTTGTGCTTATTATCCCTCCATATACACTAACCTACATAAAGAGATTTTTTTAAATAGGATAACTGAAAAAATTTATCAGACAACAGTTGGAATTTTCAAAAAACAAAGCCCCAAGGAAGAACAGCTGATAAAAAGTAGATTGTTACTTATACCTGTTGCGTGCCCAATTCAGAGACACAGGACCTTTTGCAACTAGAATGCGAACAGTCTCACCTTTCTACTCAAGGATTCATTTCTGGGGCTCCTGTTTGCTATTTCACCCCCTAATTCCATTATTAACACCTCTCTCTTTGTATCCATGCATAAAGGTTAATCATGTCCTAGGTGGAAATGGACAAGCAGTGGTATACTTTACTTCACTCCCCACATTTCTAATTTGATTTTATTTCATATTGATTGTTTATTGCTTCTAGTTTAAAATTTATTCCGTAACTTAAATTTAATTCTTTGTAATTTTCATTATTTCCTTCAATTCCCTAATTTCAATTACTTTTTCAAAATAACCCAAAGAATACTGGCTTTCAAAACTATCTTTCATGGTTTGATTCAAGAAAACATCTTCAGGATTCAGTGTTGGATTTCCATGCTTCTCCATCTTTGGCTCTGTTCCTTCTACAGTGGCTTAATTCTCAGACAGATCTTTGTCCCACATAACAAAGAAGGATACCTCAAAGCTGGGCTTCTGTCCAGGCATAACGTATGTACCCTGGGAAAGCTACCACATGGGAAAGAGGCATTTCTCTAGAGGAGTGCTAGAGAACAAATGCAGAACATGTCAAAATCCCATGCTCCCATGACTGAACTCACAGAAATTAACAATCACAAAAAAATATAGTAAAAACATAAAAAAGTAAAGGACTGAGCAGATAATCCATAAATGATGAAATATAAATGACTAACATATATGCAAAAAAAAAAAAAGGTCTAGTCTTATAAAGTAGGTGGTAAAGTTTTACAGAATAATAAGCCCACACTTTTCAAACTAGCTCTTGGTAAAAGAAATGGAAATAAAAGCTATGAATTTTTTTCCTAAGTACAATACAGAAGCAATACAACAAATATTATATAAGAAAAACTAAAATAAATGAACTAAGTATTCAACTGAAGACATTAGTAAAAGAACTAAAAAAACAAAACCTAAGGAAAGCAAAAGAGATAAAAATAACAAAGCCATGATAAAAGCCAAAATTAATGAATTAGAAGGCAGAGTAAGAGAATAAATTATTCTAAGAGTTTGTTGTTTTTAGACAAAAGACAACATCAAACCACTGGCAATTCTAGTTAAGAAATAAAGAGAGTAAACAAAATTATTTAATATTGAAAATGAGCCAGGAAATGACACTACTTGCACACAAGCATTTAAAATGTTCTAAGAAGATAATGTTCTCCACTGTAATGACAGATTTTAAGATCTGGATGAAGCTGATGATTTTCTAGGAAAATATAAATTAACAAAATTGATGCAAAGCGTGGAAAATCTGAACAGAACAATAATCAAGTAAGAACAAAAAAAGAGGTGAGAGAGCTAGGCTCAGATTTTTTTCAAGTATTTATATGAAAATATTCCAGAGTATTGAAAAAAATGAGAATCTTTCCAGTCTGTTTTCTAAAGCTAGCATAAGCCTGACACTACAACATAGTAAATTCATACTAAGTTACATATTTTAAAAAACCAAATTATGTATTTATCACATGAAAACAAGTCAATTAAAATTAGAACAACAGCCTAATTAAAAGGAATAAAACTCATGAGCAAACAGTATGTCCATGCCCATGGCCAATAAACGTAAGAGATTGAGCTAACAATCAACTTAAGGTAAAGTGTCACTTTTGCCCATCTGATTATCAAAAAATAAATAGATTAAAACATTGCTAATACCTAGTGTGGATGTTAGTATACAAAAACAAGAACCTTAATACCTTGTTGGTAAAAGTGTAAAACTTTTCTGGAGAGCACTTTCATGATGTATATTCTAAAGGATTTCTTCATTAGATTGTATACCCCTGACTAAGCAATTCCAATAAGTAAGAATACAGTATAACATAGAATATAACAATTTGAAAATGATCAAATATATGTGCAAGGATGTACATACAAAGATATTCAATGTACATTATCTATGACATTGAAAACTTTCAATGTCACTGGAGAAATTTCTCACTATAGAATGCATTCAGTGGGGATCTAATAAAATTATGCATCCATTTAAAATAATGATATATATATATTTATTAACATGAAAATGTTCATGATATATTCAGAGGAGGTTACTTAAGAGTAAGGATAATAATAATAGTACCATTTTTGTAAATGGATGGAGACATCCATATAGATATATCCACACTATAGATAGATACAGATATAGGTATAAATATATCCACATTAATATCTAACAGGAAACACTTTTTAATGATAGAATTGTGAATTTTGTTCTTCATAATTTCTGAATTATCTAAATTCCTAACAGTTTGCTAGAGTTCTTTTCTCTATCTGTGGTGAATAACCAGTTCTGTTTTTATTTTTGTCTCAATCTGTTGTAGACCAATACTTTATTAAATACAGTAAAAATGAATTACTAGGAAAAATGAAGTAAAAATAATACATATTAAGGTTATTATGTAGGAAATGTCTGATTTCCTTAAGTACTAAGTTTGACGGTTGATATCTCTGACATTAACTTTGACACTTCCTGTTTTATTTTTATTGTGAAGACACATCCTCAGTCTTTCAAATGCATGGTTTCTCTTGTGATTATCTTTCAAATATTTTTTAGAGAAATTTTTGTGAAACCATGGATAAGTAAAAAATCTGTATTATTTTCAAATATGAGTTCTGTCATGGAACCAATACAGCACAGACAGTTTAAAATACCAACACAGTGTTTGGGAAGGATGTGGTTAATGAACACAGAGTACACAGATGATTTCAGAAGTTCCATTCTGGTGATTTTAATCTTGAAAATGAACTACATGAGTAACTTGAGACCAAGGTGGATAATGGTGAGCTGAAAGCTATAGTGGAAGAGAATCCATCTCAATCTATGTGTGAATTAGCAGCAAAGTTTGACATTACTATTGCAACAATATTGGACCATTTGAAACAAATAGGCAATGTAAAGAAGCTGGATAGATGGGTTCCACACGTATTATACAAGTATCAAAAAAGAAATCGTCTCGAAGCTTGCCTTTCTTTGCTGTCACTACATAAAGGTGAACCATTTCTACACCATAGTATGTGTGATGAAAAATGGATTCTTTTTGACAATTGCAAGCATTTGGCACAATGGTTAGATAAAGAAGAAGTGTCAAAACACAGTCCAAAACTGAATATTCATCAAAAAAAGCTAATGGTGTCTGTTTGGTGGTTCAGTGCTAGTATTATCCACTACAGCTTCATGAAACCTCGTCAATTGATTACAGTGGATGTCTACTGCAACCAATTGGATGAAATGATGAGGACGCTTGTGATTAAGCAGCAAAATTGGTAAATAGAGACAGGCCAATCCTCTTGCAAGACACTGCTCAACCGCATGTCACACAAACAGTGCTGCTCAAACTACAGAAGCTGGACTTGGAAACTCTCTGACATCCACCATATTCACCAGACCTTGCACCAACTGACTACCACTTCTTCCAGGCTTTGGACCACTTCTTGCAAGGAAAAATATTCAATTCTCAATAAACTATGGAAAATTACTTTTGCAATTTCATCACCACTCACTCTCCAGGCTTCTTCACTGCTGGCATAAACAAGCTATCATTAAGATGGCAAAACTGTGTCAATAGTTTAGGCACATACTTTGATTAATTGTACTACTTCTTGTTTGAGATATAACAAACTACACTTTTGATTCTAAATTGGACATTTCATATTTAATGACCTAAATTAAAAATAGAAAACCTAATTTTTTATTATGAGACTTAACAGAGGGAATATTTATTTGTTGAATTGCTATAAAATTTTGTAAATGCTTACTCTATGTTTCTGTACTTATCTCATCATGGATTAGTAATTCACAGAATGGCACTGTGTAGCACCAGTGCAGTGATTACAGACTCTAGAGCCAGAAGGTTGGTGAAAATCCTAATACTAACTTTGTGGCCTGAGCAGGCTACTTAAGTTCTCCAAACTTCAGTTTTCTCATCTGTAGAATGGGCATGAAAATAGTACTTCCTACCTACAGTGATTATTAAGTGATGTAATAGGTGTTCATTACTTCATAGTTATAAACATAGCACTATTTAAATATTTGCATTTATTATCACTAGTATTGCTTTTATAAAAAGAAATATTGTATAAATAATGAAAATAAATTCAGTGATGCAGCCAACAATCTTGAAACACTCTCCTAAAATGCAGAGGTGAAAAAAATCAGAAAGCCTAATAGATATAAAGAATAGAGGTGAAAGATGCAACATAAGAATTATTTTCTTAATAAAGAAGATACTGAAGTTAGATTGGGACCAATCAGAGATATAACTAAAGAAAACTTATCTAAGTTGGAAAAAAATTCATGAGTATGCAAAGATGTTACCTCTTTCCAGGCAAAATGGATGAAAATAGAACATATTTGGACTCATGGTACAATAATTTTAAATTATAAGAAGAAAAAAATACTACACACTTGGGGATAAAGAAAAAAATCAACATAAGAAATTATTTTAAATTATTTTTGATTTCATCAAAAAATATTTTTTCTCTGTATGCTAAGTATCAGAATGTAAATGTAGAACTATGTATTTACAGAGAAAATGGTTATGTCTTAAGAATTGTATACTCAACCACATTACTTATATGTCAGCAAACATACATTCTCAGCCATTGAAGAGCTCAGAAAAGTTACCAGCTATGTAGACCTTTTTTGAAACAATTACTTGGAGGTGGGTGCTAACAAACTGAAAGATCATTAAGAAAAAAAAAGCAAATAAAAACAAAAATGATTAAGTAATTATACAAAAGGACTTGCCAGTTTTCCTTCAGGGATATCACTAAGCACAATGTTCATCTCATGGCAAATGTCCTAAAACAACAGACCACAATAATGAGAATGCATTAATAGAGAGACTGATGTATCCTTTTATAATGGCTTACAATGAGTGAAACTTCCAAACAAACCTCATTATGAGTTTTTACCCCTTGTTGTAGGAATCAATCTATAATTTGACACAGAAAAACCTTACGGAAAACTGTTTCATTGGATATGATTTACTTTCTCATTCCAAACCCCAGTTAAACGTGATTACAATTGTCCTAAAAAAAAAATGGAACAGATAAAATGAAAGACAACTGAATCTTAACATGATTATTTTTCAATTAAATTTTACTTTGAGAAAATTGTAGCCTCATATGCAGTTGTAATACAGAGAAACTCCATGTACCATTTACGCAGTTTCTTCCAGTGGCGACATCTTGCAAAACTATAGCAAAGGATAACAACTAGATTATTAACATTGATACAATCCACCAATTTTAAGATTTTTCCATTTTTACTTGCACTTGTGTGTGTCTGTGTGTGTGTATTACTTCTGTGCAATTTTATGGCATGTAAATCTGCATATCCACCCACCAAAGTCAAGATACACTACAGTTCCATCATTACAGGGTTCCTTCCTGTTGGCCTTTAATAACCACAACTCTTATCCAGTCTCTGTTCCCTCATAATCACTAATCTATTCTCCATTCCTATAATTTTGTCATGTAATTATACTGTATGTAACTTTTTGGAATTGGCTTTTTTCATCCAGCACTTTCCCCAAAGATTCATGTAAGTCATTTCATGTATCACTAGTTTGTTCCTTCTTCTTGCTGAGCAGCATTCATAGTATGGATCCACCACATTTGGTTTAATCATTCACCAACTGAAGGACATTTAGACCGCTTCCAGTTTGGGGCTATTATGAATTTAGTTGCTATAAACACCCTTATGTGGATTTTTGTGTAAATGTAAATCTTAATTTGTCTGAAAAAAATGCCTAGGAGTGCTTTGGCTTGTATAGTAGTTACATTTCTCTCTCTCTCTCTCTCTTTCTTTTTGCATTTCAATAGATTTAGGGGGACCAGGTGTTTTTTGTTACATGAATGAATTATATAATGCTGAATACAGGGTTTCCAGTGTACTGGACACCAGAATAGTGTACAATGCATCCAATAGGTGCATTTTTATATTAAATACCTCACCTTCCTTCCAGCCTCCCACCCTCCCCCTTTCTTAGTTTTCAATGTCCATTACACCACTTTATGACCATATATATCCCGCGCTTAGCTCCCACTTATAAGTGAGAATGTGTGGTATTTGTTTTTCCATTCCTGAGATACTTCATTAGCAGCATATTTTTTAAGAAACTGCCATATTGTTTTCTCCAGTGGCTGTACAATTTTATATTCCTATCAGTAATGTCTGAGAGATCCATTTCTCAGCATTCTCAGGTTTTGGTGTTGCCACTATTTTTAATTTTAGTTACTCTGATAGGTATGTAGTGATATATCAGTTTAGTTGTAATTTGCATTTCTCTGATGACTAATGATGACAAGCATCTTTTTATGAGTTTATTTGCCATCTATATATCCTCTTCATTGAAACCTCTGTTCATGTCTTTTGTTCACTTACAAATTGAATTATCTTGGGGTTTATCTTTACTGTTGAGTTTTAATTCCTTTATGGTCAGAGAACATGCTCTGAATGATTTCAATTTTTTCAATGTGTTGAGGTTTCTTTTATGGCCCATGATATGACCTGTGGTAGTGACTTTCTCATGGGCACACGAGAAGAATGTACATTCTGCTGTTGTTTGGTAGAATTTTTTTATATATGTTTTATACACATATTATATATATTTATATAAAATACATATAATATATAATATATAAACATATAATATGTAACATTATATATGATATATAGACATAATATATTTATACAAAGATATATACATATTTTTTACATATATATGTCAATTACATTCTGTTGGTTGATTGTGTTGTTCAGATCTATATCTTTGCTGATTTCTTTCTAGTATTTCTGTCATTTGCAGAGGAGGAATTGAAATTTTCAACTATATTTATAACATGAGTATGTTTTAATTAACATGTCTTAGTCTTCCAAATAAAAACAGTAAAAGGACAGCACATGAAAAGGCAGTATAAAAATTATATATAGTTTATTCTCCATTATGATACCAAAAAACAAAAAGTATAGAAAAATATGCCAAAAATTAATGGCAATTGTATATGGTGATGGAATTATGGATAACTTTAACTTTATCTTTAGTTTTTTTATAATTTCCAAACACAATATAAAAACCTTAGACATTTGATAACTTAAATAACGCCATGTTTTTAAAAATTTATTCATCTCTTTTAAATTGTCCACAGTCACTCAAAATTATGTGCAAGGAATACAGTAAGCAAACAATCTCCATACAATATTTAATAAGAGAGAACCTATTTAGCAATATCAATCTTGCTAATGATGACCCTAATTAAAGAAAAATGTGTGGTTACAATTTAAAGAAAGTGACCCACACTATAATATTTAATATTAGCTATTTCTATTAATGTGCTTTTAAACATTTTTATCTGTTTTTAAAATCCCTTGAAATCCCTTTGTGCCCAATTTCTTAATATAAGTTAGATATTTATTCCTTAAAAGAATTTGAGAAACCCAAAAACTGTTTGTAACACTAAAGTATAATTATCATACTGTTTTCAGAAAATTATCAAAATTTTTTGTAAAATACATATTTTCTTGTTAAAATATAATATGAGCTTATGATTCTAATTTAGCACTGAAATCTCAGCTTCTCATCAGAACAAGAGCTATACTCATAAGAGTTTTGACTACATTTTTCCTTAAATATTAAGCTTTTAATTTGTCCATACTGCATTCAAAAATATTTTAAGGTTCCATTTTGAAATAAAAAATTAACACCTAATATTTATTTTTCCTAATTAAAAGTCTTCTCGCTGATATACTAGTTCAGGCAGTTTAAAAGTTTTTATTCCTTATCTGCATGCCTTATTTCATCAAAGATTTAAAGTATATAGTTTTAGATAAATATAAGTTAAACAAAGTCACCCTTCCTACATTCAAACAAATTCAGATCATATTAAAGTTCTTGATCTTCTGGAAAATTACCTTCTCAGTCTGTACAAATTTCTGCATGGAAATTTTTTAATTCTGTAAAATATGTGAAATGTTTCTTATGCTCCTGATGCCAGAATTTTGTCTACATATACCTATAATTCTACCTTTAACATCAACATATTTTTTAACAGTTTTCCTTATTGCAAAGTTTATTTTGAAGATGTGCTACTTTGGAAGAGGATAAATAAAGCAATCTTTGATAAAATCTGTAAAGTTCTCAATCTTACAATACTGGATTGATAAAGCAATATTACCACAAATATACATAAAGCCTACTCAGCAGGCTGCCTGTGTTCCAATTTTAACATAAATTAAAAAATTATCCTTGTCAGAGGAGACAAGATGGCTAACCAGAGACACCAGCTGCCAGATCACCTCAGAAAAAAGGAAAAGATTTGGATGAAAAAGAAAAAACAAACAAATGAATAATCATAGCTCAGGTGTAATTCCAAAGGAAAACTGCCAGAACCTACAAGAGATTCCATGAAAAGAAGTTGTGAAGCAGAACAAGAAGGAGCAAGATACCAGCAGAGGTCAACCCCTGAGAGGCTTGGAGTCCAGCAAAAAGGGTAGGTGGAGCTGTTTGTTTATCCCTCCCTCACACCTCTGGCAGTCAGAAGGTTCCTGAGCTGCTGGAAAGCCTTTCTACCTTCACAAGCCCAAAAGCAGCTGCCACCAGTGAATTGGGAGCTTCTTGAGGACAAAGCACCAGGCCATCAGCCCCCTTGGGGCACTTCCCACCAAAACAGACCTGAGCTGAGATGGCAGGCACCATATTGCTTCTCCACCCACTGTGCACCTTTGTCCTCCCCAAGGGGCTTCAGCCTTTCAGTTTTCATATTGCCCTTTCCTACACAAACATTTCCCAACTGTAGCCCAGACTGTAGGAGCCACAGGGGACTAGTGGGTCCCAGGGGATCTTCATGACCCTAGAGCCTGGACATTCCAGGCAAGCTGCCTTCCCAAGAGAGGGACAGAGACAAAAAGAGCACTAGCTTTCTTCCACTCAGACTCTTTTCCTCCCCTTCCCCTATCCCACTTGTGGCTGCCAAGAGAACCGGGGTTCTCAGGATCTGTTGCTTCTCATCTGTTGGTGCATCCACAACACTGGGGCTTCCACAGACAGTAGGGCTCCAACATTTTCTCTTAAAGACATACAGAGGACTAAGGGATGCCCAAACTGTGAGCTCCCTGCTCACCAGCCTTCCCTGGTGCTGCTTGCCTAGCTGCTCCATCAGAGCAAGGCTCACCCTGAAGCAGAGGAACATAAAACCTGCTTCAGCACCCCATAGGCAACTTGAAAGCAGCACATTTTTCCCTGGCATGGTCCAGGATCGAGCTTCAGGGACCGAGGATACAGGCCAGATGCTGTACTCCCAGGACTCAATCATGTTGCTCGGGGACATGGAGGGGAGATTTGTGAACTAATCTTGGGAGGTGTGGGAGCCCATGTGTGCATAACTGAGAGAAGAGTGCAGCATGAGTCCCAGCCACAGGGCACTCATGAAGCCCCCCATCCCCACCGCACAGGAAGGCTGTGCTCTCATCTCAGGGTGGGATCCTGGACAGGGAAGCTCCCAGCCTGCAGCACCATCGGGGGGCAGCTCAGCTAGTTTGGGCTCCTGCATGCCAGCAGATGCCAGAGAGAGACCACATAGCAGGGGAGAGGGGAGAAGAGTGAAACACGCTCCACACAGTCAGATTGTGAATCTCAGATGGCCCGTCCTCCATAAGCAGATTTTATGGCTGAGTAGGGCCACTTCAGCCTCTCCCAGGTGGCTTTCCCCAAAAGGAAAAAAGGAGAGAAGACCTTTGACCCCTGCCAAAACAACTACTTTACCAGCTTTTGTGGAGTCTGAGGGCAAGCTCACCAAACCCAGCCCCCATCTAGCCTCACTCCCCCACCTGCCTCTGCTATGGTGGAAAACGAGGACTCATCGGGAAGTTCCAGGGCCCCACTCACAACCTGGGGCATCTGAGTGCTTCCCCTGAGGGCTTAGAGCCTTTCAGAGGACCCAGAAACAACACTATAGCTTGTTTCTTCTGGCAAGCAACATCTATTGCCAGGGAGGTCAATTTGCATGTCCTTTAGAGCATTTACTGAATCAATCATACAGGATGTGGTTGATTCTTACCCACAAGCACCACCTACTGTCTCAGAGATTAAACTGGGCCTCCTAATGTAAATCACACTGTTAAGAAGACCACAGGGCTGGGGAAAGAGAAAGGATTTCAAAGACCTCCTCCATACTCCCTCATATTCCTCACAGGGAATCTGCCCATACACATAGCTCACAGCTGCTACAGGCTACAAACATCTAGCAAGTGAGAAAACCACCACACTAAGGCATCCATCCAGAATGTAGATCACCATCAAAGCACTCACAAGCAAAGCCAAAAGTTCTTATCCAACACATGCTACAGACACACCCTTACTAGTGTTGCGGGGGAAGCCCCATCTAAACAAAAGAAAAT
This sequence comes from Lemur catta, assembly GCF_020740605.2. Lineage (NCBI taxonomy): Eukaryota > Metazoa > Chordata > Mammalia > Primates > Lemuridae > Lemur > Lemur catta. The sequence continues at coordinate 199,740,958 of NC_059128.1, read as the reverse complement.
CCAAAAGTAAGAAGTGACAGCTGCCCAGATGAGAAGGAATCAGTGCAAGAAACCCAAAGGTATGAAAAATCAGAGCAAAGGGACACCTCAAAAGGGAACTCCAGCTCTCTAGTAATTGATACCAACTAAAAGGAAAAGTTTGAAATGACAGATAAAGATTTCCAAATATGGATTTTAAGGACGCTCAATGAAATCCAAGAGAAAATGGAAAACCAAATCAAAGAAATCCGAAAAACAAGTCAGGAAATGAATGAAAAATTTACTAAAGAGATCAACATATCAACAAAAAACAAATAGAATGTCTGGAAATGAAAAATTCATTTAAGGAAATACAAACACAGTGGAAAATTTTAAGAATAGACTAGACCAGTCAGAAGACAGACTCTCAGAGGCTGAAGACAACTCTTTTGAATTAACTCAGTCAGTCAGAAATAAAGAACAGAGAATTAAGAGGAATGTACAAAACCTACGAGAAATATGGGATTATGTAAAACGGCCAAATATAAGAATCACACAGGCATCCTGGGGGTGAAGAAAACACACAAGGGCTGGAAAATCCATTTGGGGGAATAATTGAGGAAACTTCCCTGGTCTTGCTAGAGATTTAGATATCAAGGTACAAGAACACCTGGGAGCCTCATTACAAAGAGGCAATCACAAAGATACATAGGCATCAGAACATTTATACACTGTTGGTGGGACTGCAAACTAATACAACCTCTAGTAGTATGGAGATACTTCAAAGAACTAAAAGTAGACCTACCATTTGATTCAGCAATTCCACTACTGGGTATTTACCCAAAGGAAAAAAGACATTTTATGAAAAAGATGTTTGCACTTGAATGTTTGTAGCAGCACAATTCACAATCGCAAAGATGTGGAAGCAACCCAAGTGCCCACTGATACATGAGTGGATTAATAAAATGTAGTATATGTATACTATGGAGTATTACTCAGCAATAAAAGAAAAACGGTGAACTAATGCCTTTTGTAACAACCTGGATGAAACTGGACACCACCCTTTTAGGTGAAGCATCACAAGAATGGAAAAACAAAAGCCACATGAACTCACTACTAAATTGGAATTAACAGATCAGTACTCATGTGCACATATGGTAGTAAAATTCAATGGAAATTAAGCAGGTGGGAAGTGGGGATGGGTGAATTCACACCTCACGGGTACAATGCACACTATCTGGGTAATGCACACGCTTATAACTTTGACTCAATCTGTACAAAAGCAATTCATGTAAACAAAACATTTATAATCCTGTAATATTCTGAAATAAAAATAAATTAATAAATAAAAAGAAATAAATCAAAAATTTAAAAATAAATAATAAATAAATGGAACTTGATTAAATTAAAAGTTTCTGCACAGCTAATGAAATAATCAACAGAGAAAATAGACAACCTACAGAATGGGAGAAAATATTTGCAAGTTATACATCTGATAAAGGGCTAATAACCAGTGTCTACAAAGAACTCAAGCAAATCATCAAGAAAAAAAAAACATTAAAAAGTGGACAAAAGACATGATCAAAAGCTTTTCACAAGAAGACAGACAAGTGGCCAATAAACATATGAAAAAATGCTCAATGTCACTAATCATCAGCAAAATGCAAATTAAAACCACAATGATATATCACCTTATCCCAGTTATAATGGCTTTTATTAAAAAGTCCAAAAACAATAGATCCATCTGGCATGAATGCAGAAAGAAACACTTATACACTGCTGGTGGGACTGATAATTAGTACAATTTCTATGGAAAAACAGCATGGAAATTCCTCAAAGAACTAAAAATAGACCTACCATTTGATCCAGCTATCCCACTACCAGGTATTTACCTAAAGGAAAAAACAAGACCTTTTATAAAACAGACACCTGCACTCGATTGTTTATTGCAGCACAATTCACAATTGCAAAGATGTGGAATCAACCCAAGTGCCCATTAATTCATGAGTGGATTAACAAAATATGTTATATGTATACTATGTAATACTCGCAGCTATGAAGAAGGATGAATTAAGGCCTTTTGTAACAATTTGGGTGGAGCTGCAGACCATTACCCTAAGTGAGTTGTGTAAACAATGAAAAAAGAAAAAACACCACACACTCATATTAAATGGGAACTAACTGATGAGCACACATGAGCACAGAGGGAAAACTCAGTGGAAATCAAGTAGTGGGGAGGAGACAGGAGAGAATAAGTGAAGACCTACCTAATGGGTACAACGAACACTATCTGGGTGATGGGCGCACACATACATATATATAAAAGTTTATCCTTGTCTTTCACTGCTGTGTTATGTGTGTGGTTTCATGAAGTATTCTCATTAATGTGTTAAGATTGATCATTTTTATTCCTTTTCTGGCCTTAAATCTTATACAAATAGAGACTTTTGCAGATGTTAGAAGATTAGGCAGTTATTGTTCACTCTCTCTCAGGGTTTATAGACAAAGCCTTTAATATTATGAAATCTGAAGGTTAGAAGCCTCCTGCCATGAAGGATCTGAATGTCCTCATGGAACTATTCCTTAACTATTCTCTGAATGGCCTCTGCATTCATCTCACAAAAAGTGTGCATAAGAAAGAGACTGTTCCACACTATCACATTGGAGAGAAACATGGACAAAAAGGAACAAAGAACACACACAATGTGTGGCTTGTTTCTTTTTTGTTTAAGATTTTATGGCAGCCGGGCACGGTGGCTCACGCCTGTAATCCTAGCCCTCTGGGAGGCCGAGGCGGATGGATCGCTCAAGGTCAGGAGTTCGAGACCAGCCTGAGCAAGAGTGAGACCCCGTCTCTACTAAAAATAGAAATAAAAATTATCTGGACAACTAAAAATATATATAGAAAAAAAAATTAGCCGGGCATGGTGGCGCATGCCTGTAGTCCCAGCTACTCTGGAGGCTGAGGCAGTAGGATCGCTTAAGCCCAGGAGTTTGAGGTTGCTGTGAGCTAGGCTGACGCCACGGCACTCACTGTAGCCCAGGCAACAAAGTGAGACTCTGTCTCAAAAAAAAAAAGATTTTATGGCAAGAGGATTTTGGGGTATTTAAGACTTGAGAAACAATGTTGATTTCATTTAAAAGATAAAATTTAGATGTCAATAATAAAACTACATAGTTTCTACTAATTTTGTTTCCATTGATTTGTGCTTTATAGTCATGCCATGCAAAAATCTTTTTTTTTCTGGAAAACTTTCTGTTTAGGTATTTCTGGGTGCTGTGAGATGAGATTGGTAGAAGAGGAAAGATGTCTCAAGCTACTATGTTCAAACTATAGTGCTTTCTAAAATTATATTTTAAGATTTGTTTACAACCACAGTGACATTTCTGAGGCCTGATTCTCAAGATTAGTTACTAAATCTGTGTTTAGTATTTGATCTCTTTTGTTACCAAAGTTATTGGGTGATCTTTATGAAACACTTAAATTTAGCATTGACTGAGGTAGTTTCCAGTATATCTTCCACAAATAGTCTTTGCTTTTTTTTCTCAAAATAATAGAGAGAAGTGTTTTATGATATTTACTCTGAGAGCCTTTATAAAAACATGAATAAAAGTTAACACTTTTCTGAAGGATGATTTGGAGGCAAAACCCGTGCATTTGATCACATGTGTATAGTTATTATCACAAAATGGATAATAGCTTATAGATATAAATAGCTATTATAATTAACAAGAGAAAGATTAGCACTCCAATGGAAATAGATAAAGAATAGGAAACGGGAATTTACATAGAGCTAAAAGTAGCCAAAATTTATGAAAATTTTAATTCAAATTAAAATGTGGAGGCAGCAATTCTTCTGGAAAATAGTAGTGGATGCTCAATAAATATTTATTGAATGAATGAATAAAGTAATATTTTTCACTCATCCAGCTGGCAAAGGGTTTTAAAAATAATATGACTCTCTAGAATGTACAGCATATCCAAGTAAAAGATAATAGCAGTGGGTAACTACCAGTTCAAACTACAAATATTGAACATCTGGATTCTATATTCTTTTTTAGCTTATGGTTTTTGGATAAAATTAAGAAGGGAGATACATTTTAGAACAGAATGTAGCCACACTCAAATAAACAAATTGTACTTTTAAGAAAATAATTGATAATAGTTAATGTAAATCACAAGCCAGTCTCAAGAGTTGATCTATAACATAAAAATTATTTTAAACTATATCACTCAAACAAACAGGATTTAGAATAAAAGAAATTTTATATTAAGGTATGTATAAATCGGTATCAATTCAAAATATTACTATCTCTGGTAAGACTATTTTTCCTGGCATACGCACATATGGAGGTAGAAGAGAGCGAAGGAGCTATCCCGCATAATGCCACTGACCAGCAGGTGGGGCTTCTTCTTCTCCATCAGCCTTAATTCCAATGAACAATAAAAAAAAAACTCTAAGGAAGAAAAAGTGCTGATGTACCCTTGTCCTATTATTGACACTTCTTAATGTTTGGGGTTCTCCCCTAAAATTAATTATTTTCTTCCTCTACAGTTTATCTCTGATGCCCAGAAACCATTGACTTCCTGGAATTTTTATTAAGAATTCCACATTCTTGCCATCTTTTTCAGATACTGTAGCTTCTGCCAATAAATTCTAATAAAGTTTCACTTCTTTTCTTTCAATAACATCCTAGAGAATATGATTCAGACTCAAATTAATCACTGATCCTGTTAATGGCTCCTAGGAGTTTACTTCCGATACCCCTTATTATATTAAATCAAACTTGATAGTGTGCTAGATCATTGCTCAGCTGGGTTTTCATAAAAGCACTGGTATTTAATATGATTTATGCCCGGCTTTCTGTTAATATCTTTGCTTATTGTGTGCTTTATTTTTAAAACAGACATTCTTAGCAATTGGCACTCCTTTAAAATCTATCATACTTTTAAAATATTTTACAGGAAGCATTTTATAGTAAAATGTGTCCCTCTTATTATATTATAGACACATAATAGTGAACAGGAACAATTTATTTAATTTACAATCAAAATATTAATATTTTACTTGTAGTTTGGAAAAAATATGTGTGTGTGTGTATATATATGTTTTGCTTATTTAAAAGATAAATTATATGACAAGATTATTAGGAAATTAAAAGCATTGTATTTTTTAAAGCTTTGCAGCAAAGGGGCAGCTCTTGGAAAACCCTTCGAAGCATCTGCTGAAGATATAGCAAGCGTGGCAAGTTTCATTGAGACAAAGCTTGTTAACTGCTATCTACGGATGAGAAAACCTGACCTTGCCCTGAATCATGCACACAGGTAAAATGAAATACTAATAACCGCAACTAAGTGCTACTCATGCTACCAGAGGATAGTATCTGAGCTTGTCTGATCACTTTCCATTTCATTTCAATTTAAGGATGAAACAAAAAAAAAATTTATTTACTGCTTGATTTATGTAGAGTAAAATAATCATGGAGACCACAAAGGGAATCTCAAAACTCAATGGAAGAAATAGACACATAAGGAACTATTCATAATGCAGGACAAAATAAAAAGGCAGTCACTATAGTAGCAAAGTGCTTCAGGAAGTAAAGAGGGAGAGAATAAGGTAAGGAAGGAAGGTGGTATTGAAGTGTAAGAAGGATTTCCAAAATTGCAGAAGAGATGGGACATGGTGAAAAGGAATTCTGACTGTGAAGATGACCCAAGACTTGAAAGCATGTGGCTTATTTGGTGATAGCATAGCAGATTCAAAGGATGCTAGCTAGCATCCTTCGGACAGCTTTCTGAAGATGTGATGCACTTTTTATTTATGTCCTTAAAAATTTCTTTTTTATATTTCTATTCTTCTTTAGAAGTCTGTATCATTATATTACCATGTGACTTCCTAGAATCCCCACAGTTACCCAGGCCTATCTTTTCTTCTATAAAAATGTAGCTCTCCTGTGTTTTATTTTCTAAAGGTCTTGCTCCCATGGGTAACAATCCGTTTTAATCTGCAGCAAAGATAAAGTGATTATGTTATGCCTTTCAAATAACTCTTTCCTTGAAATTGTGATGCCTTTATCCCTCCCTGCCTGACTTAGAGCAATTTACCTAGAACTTCTGGGTTATTCATTTTCTGGTCTCACATCTTGTATTTCTTTTAGAAACACTAGTATCAACATGAAAGCGTAATTCCCTCTTTGTTCATAACCACCAGGAAACATAATAATCAGTTATATTAAGACCCGTATGTAAGTGAGAGATTTGTCAATATGGTAAAAGCCATTTACAAACCCACATCCACTAGGATGTAAAAGTTCTTTCTACCCGAGGTTTTTCACAGCCCCAATTGTGGGTTTACACTTGACCTCAAAGGCTTACAGACAGCTAAATCACTTTGAAATTCACAGGATGACCTGCTTGAAAGAAATTCTTCTGCTTAAGTAAACTACAGAAACTAAAAAGAGATTCCCTCTGACACCAAAAAAAAAAAAAAAAACTCTACTCTCTATATTGTCTGGAAACATTTTATGCAACCATAGGTTCCAAACCCAATATCAAGATATATGGTCTGTCAAAGAATTTTGTTCCATTTCCATTTGAAAGAAATGATATTGGAAAGGTAATGTGTATTTCAGTATGTCAAAATATTAGAATTTCTGGGTTACTTGGGTGACTTGTGAGCACAATGGGAAAAATATTTGAAATTGGGGCTAGCTCAGAAAATTTATAGATATACGTAAACAACAAATTGAGATGCACTGAAAGTAATTATATACTACCTTTTCCATGGCTTTTACTACACATAAAGAGGGCCACCATCATGGCCTATATTTCAAAGAAAATATTTTCTGGATATTATTAATAGAATGGTTTGATGGGCTTTTGAATCATATTCAATAATAATAAAAGTGTTCCAAATAGCATGGATATATCAAAATTCAATTCAGTGTTATCAAAAATAAGTAATGGGAATAAAGTACCAAAAATTCCATAAAAATCCAAGTATGAGAATAAGATGCTACAATTCCTGGGGATGCAAGAATCAGCTTCAATGGGATCACTATCTAGAATTAGGAAATTTGTGTTTTAAAACCAAGGGTGCTCTTTCAAGCAAGACCTTGAAAATTACTGAGGGGAATAGATATGATGAATAGTAAATGATCCTCCGTATTATGTTAGAATTAACGTTGTACATTTTTTCTACTATAAAATAATTTTTGCTTCTGTTTCTAAGTTGAACATTAAGTAGGAAATGCAAATCAATAGAGGTTAAACAGTCAATTCATACAATTAATAATGCACCAAGTGAAATAAATCATTTTGCTGCTCTTGTCTTAGCACAGAACTGCAAAAGTCAGTGGATATGATTTTAATATCAAGACATTTTTAAAGATATTAGATTTGAAAACAGAATCTGAAGTATAATCAATAAATATATTTTGAAAAATGAATTAATCAGGATATTTAGTCTATAAATAGCTCACAACCATTAGTTACACACTGAATGCAGAATTCTGCTTTTGTATTATTATCACATTGTGATAGTTTATACTAATCACGGATCAAAATTAAAATATTCCTTTTTTGCATTTATTTGCATTTGCTGAAGCATCTTTAATTTTATGTAAATGTGAAGTCTACTGCATATGTTTAGACTTGTTAACACAAAAATCAGCTTTAAAATCATCATGTAGTTTTGCTTCTGATAAAAATAAATGCATATTGTTTTGTCATACAGAAGACTGTAAGAACTATAACTTTATGATTTAAGATCAACAAAGTTACATTTGAAATTAATCAGCTAAGCATTGACATTTAAATAATAATAAGTGATACAAAGTCTGTAAAAACAACTATTTTCAAAATGGCTTTCCTTTTTTTTATATAACATATCCAAAGTGGCAAATATGGATATCACTTTTTACTTCAACCAAAAGTAATGCTTAGACTCACCAATCAAACACATGGATTCTCTGTTCACTTCATCACACTAGTGACACTGTTTATCAGTAGGTATTTTGAACACTTTTCTAAAGACTGATTTCTAATTACTGCTATCTTATCAAGAGTAGAAATCATGCTATAATTCTTTTCCTATCATATAATTATATTTATATATATATATATATATGTATTTTTTTTTTTTTTTTTGAGACAGAGTCTCACTTTGTTGCCCAGGCTAGAGTGAGTGCTGTGGCATCAGCCCAGCTCACAGCAACCTCAAACTCCTGGGCTTAAGTGATCCTACTGCCTCAACCTCCCGAGTAGCTGGGACTACAGGCATGCGCCACCATGCCCGGCTAATTTTTTCTCTATATATATTTTTTTAGTTGTCCAGATAATTTTTATTTCTATTTTTAGTAGAGACAGGGTCTTGCTCAGGCTGGTCTCGAACTCCTGACCTCGAGCGATCCACCCACCTTGTCCTCCCAGAGGGCTAGGATTACAGGCGTGAGCCACCGTGCCTGGCCCATATAATTATATTTTGATGTACATAATTGTAAAGATTTTAATGGTGCATACCACTTTTTTATATAGTTCCCCCTTTAGGTTTTTTTTGTTTATTTTTCTTGCAGAATTTTGTTGCCACAGGTAGCAAACAAGATGAGGTCTAAAGTACCAAATATGTGGGAAAATATCCTGTTTTTGAAATTGTTTTATAATGGTAGCATCTACATTTATTCTTTCTTTCAACAAATATTTATTGAATGCCCACCAAGAACCTGTTTCTGTGCTAGGTAGTGAAGAGACAGTTATAAACAGGAAATATGTGATGCTTATATACCAGTAGAAATGGCAAACAAAGTATAAAAATAAATAATTATTAATAAATATATGAGATAAATAAAATGTGATAAATGCTGTGAAAGAAATAAATATAATTTTATGTTGCAGAGGCAGCATAGTTTATTGAGTCAGAGCACAAAGTCTAGACTCTGACTGCCTAGGTTCAAATTATGACTCCCCCATTCACTAGTTAGGCTGAATTTAATTCTCTACAAAAATTGTCTATAATAATAGTACTTATCTCACAAATACTATCTCATAAGGTTTGTGAAAATTAAATATAAGTGCATGGATTTTTTTATTCTAGCCATAACAGTGTTACTGGTACTGGGCCTGCCTTCCTGCTGTCAACAGCTATGAAACTGGACAAAATATGAGTCAACTGCCTTCAGGCACTGGAAAATGGTAAGAACAGGACCATGATCTTGAGAGGAGGAAAATGCACATGGTGTGTTCTCAGATTTTTGCTGGGTTTATTTTTCTCCTCTCATTCAGGGACATGGAGATCAAGTTGCACTCAGTCTCACTGAACAGAAGAGGCAGAGATTAGAATACCAGGCTAATAAAATAAGCTATAATTGTAGGGTAGTGACCAAAGAAAAGTTAGCTGTTTGAGAAGGTTAGGGGACAGAAGTCTGCTTGAGAATTTACTTCAGGATTTAGCCAAGATCTGAGCCATGTGTGTAAGGAATGAGATTCCGCATAGCAGAGATTGCCTGCTACAGAACTAGGTATTAAATGGAAATACTAGATACCTTGCAGTGCTGAGAGATGCTGTAGTACCAGGGTGAAGAGACCTCGCTGAGCACTTCAGGCATTCAGGTGACACCCCAAAAGGGGGGGTCTTTAAGAATAAGGACAGTGACCTACCAAAAGAACCACACCTTAGGATTAAACTCAAAACCAAAATAGGCCTGTCCTAAAAAAAGACTAAAACCAAACTTGATAAAAACAAGAGTATTTGCCATTTGATTCTCTGAGAGAAAAAAATTAAAAAAAAAAAAAAACAACCTCAACATGTTTTCAGGGAAGATGTCATAATTCAGATTCTTTACAATATCTCACCCAAAATGTCCAGCATAAAATTAAAAATTGCCACACATGCAAAGTAGTAGTAAAATGAAACTGAGAAAATAAGCAGCCCATAGAAATAGACCCCAAGATGACTCAGCTGTTGGAACTGACAGACAAGGATTTCAACAATGTTATGAAAATATGTTCAAGGAACTGAAGGTAAAAATGGACATAATGAGTGAAGAATGAGAATCCCAACAAAGAAACAGAAACTATAGGAAGAACCAAATGGAAATTTACGTAGATTAATAAAATATATGAAATTAAAAATGTATTGATTTATCTTAACATCAAGTTGTAGAATACTAAAGAAAGGGTTAGTGAACTTGAGGGCAAATCAATAGAAATTACCTCATACAAAGAACAGAGAAAAAAAGAAATTTTAAAAACTTAACCAATGCTTCAGTGACCTATTTTCAGAGATAGTAACAAGCAATCTAATATACATGTAATTGAAGTTTCAGAGAGAGGAAAGAGAGAATGGAACATAGAAAATAATTCTTGGAAATTTCCCAGATTTGTTTAGAAAGAAAGACCCAGTGAGTCTCAGCTAGAATAAATACAAAGAAAACCACATCTAGAAACATTATAATCAAGCTGTTGAAAATCCCAGATGAAGAGAAAATATTAAAGGCAATCAAAGAAAAAGAACACATTACATACAGTACAACAATGATACATGTAACAGGTGGCTTTTATTCAGAAACTATGGATGCCAAAATACAATGGAGCAACAACAGATAGTAAAGTAGACAATTTGGAAACTTCTATGAACATACAAATTTTGGGGTGTCATTGTCCACATTTTGGAGGTTAATTATGTTCAAAAGTGATATCATCTTAAATCATTACAGATACTCATGAGTTTTAGAATGAATTGATTCACAGTAGAAATAATGGGAATTTTACAAATTTCTTCCAGACCTCAAGAAGTGAAATATTTTAAAGACAACGCTCTCGTTTACCATAACTACAAGTTTAAAATTTGACTATTAAAATCAACACATCTGTAGCATTAGATGAAATAATTCTCACAGTCTTAGATGAATTTAAAACTACAATACTACAGCAAAACAAAAAGGAACATTGTTGGTGTTAGTTTCTTGATATGAACAAATGTATAGGTATTAAGTATCAATATTGATACTGCTTATAATAATAATTGGGAACACAAAAGAAAAGGGTGTGAATCTTACCTGTATGTATACATAACCCTGGATACCTCATAGTGCCTTGCTTTGGGAAAATGTATGAGTGGCTGTTTTGATAATATTGACATTCATTTCCAAAAGACATTACATTATCCATACTCATTTTCATCAACTCTTAAAGAAAAGGCTCAAGTTAGAAAATCCCTGTTTCTTCTCTTTCTGTGATTCCTAGATTACTGATTGTTCTTTTCAATTCAATGAAATAAACACAATCTATACATGTTTGTGTGTCCATGTGTTCATGTTTGTATGAACTTGCGTGTGTGGAGAAAATAAAAAGAAATCATCGCATTGGTATTTTAAAAATATCTGGTTGAACTTTCTGCAAGTTAGGCACTTTGCCTCTTTAAGGAGTTACGCATATTAAAATGCTGTATGGCTCATTAGTACCTTTATATCTCATGCTACTGTATCCCCATGAAAATAAACCCAGTTATAAAAAGATGCTTCCAGCCAGGTGTGGTGGCTCATGCCTGTAATCCCAGCACTTTGGGAGGCTGAGACGGGAGGATCACTTGAGGCCAGGAGTTCAAGACCAGCCTGGGCAAAATAGAAAGACCCCCATCTCTACAAAAATTTAAAAAAAAAAAATAGCTGGTCATGGTGGTGCATGCCTATAGTCCTAGCTTCTTGGTAGGCTGAGCCAGGAGGATCACCTGAGCTCAGGAGTTTGAGGTTGCAGTGAGCTGTGATTGCACCACTGCATTCCAGCTTGGGTGACAGAGTAAGACCTTCCTCTCCCAAGAAAACGATTCTTCCCCTGCACATCATATCAAACACTCCAAGTTTTCTTTTAACCCCTAGAAAAATATGTACATAACACGCCAATTTCTGTGGAAGAGCAAAGACTGTTTTCACTTTACCATACTGCAGAAAGCAACCACAATACCTTTCTGCAGTGCAAAGTTGACCACATTAAGAAATAATTATCAAGCATGAACAAGAACAAGCATTTACTGAACATCTACCATGTGGCAGGTGTGAATTAGACCCTTCCTGTATCTCCCTTAGTCCTTCCAATAACTTCCTGAGAAGGTTTTCTTATTACCATTTTACAGTTGAAGAAACAACATCCCAGCAAACCTATGATATCACAGTCATTATTCTTTCTCCTAAAAATTATGCCTGCCATTTCATTTCATCCTGAAAATGATGAAACTCATACCATCTTCAATATCTGGAGGAGTTTCTATACAAGTTGGGGTAGCACTGGGATGTAAGAGACATTGACCTTGAAATCATAAAAACGTGATTCAGCTACAATTTCACTCATTGTGTTGAAAAGCCTTGCTTTCCTCATGTATGATTTGTGAATAACAACATTTAGCAAGTCTGCAATATTGATGCAGCACAACTTTTAAATCACAAGTTTCTAATATATATCATCCCCACTCTCCTTCCCTCCCTTATACCCAAAGCCCCACCTCTTCTTTGTGATTATCACATGAATTAATGAAATAGCTTTGCATGGTAAACACACAGCCTTAAATGTGTAAATAAAAATTAAAGGAAAAGATAATTAAGATTAAAGCAAATAAATGCCAGAAAATAGTTAAACATGGCCCTACATTATCCAAAGAATAAAAATGGCTAAGTGTCTAAGGGTCATCATTTGTTTATCTTAGTAAGAAGACAAGAAACAGGATCCAGATGGCTCAGACATCTTGTAAGTTTCTTTTTTAAAGAAGAGGAGGAGGAAGAGAAAGACAACAATCACTATGTCTAATAAGAGAGGAAAATTTGAAGACAGCAAAGGCAGAACAAAAACAGATTAGGGCCTCATTGAACTTTTAATAATAGTTTCTGAAGTTGGATCAGATTCCTTGAGGAGCTTGTATTGTCAAACCCCAAATCCAGGCTCATGTACCTGATATGCAGCTAAAGCCAAACGCTGTGACACAGGTGCTTAGAGACGAGAAGGGTTTATTCTATTAGGCCAAAGCAAGAAGAGGGAGCAAGATCTCTCAGATCCATCTTGACAAAAGGATGAAGTAGGCAGATTTTATGAGGCTAGGGAGGAAGGAGGAGTTTCAGGGAACCAAAGGGGGAAGTCTGTGCTGCTTTAATCCCAGATGACACTTTGAGTAACCTGACTTCTGGGTGTCAGCAGCTAGTCACAGCGTTCTCAAGGGCATTCCTTTCTTCTGCAAAACAAACTCTTAGATTTTCCTTATAACCCAAGAGTCCTCTCCTCTTCCTGCTTGACAAAGAAACGGTACATTAGCAGTTAATAATTACTGTGAGAACAAGGGGTGCCGGGCAGGAAGAGAGTGATTAATATGTGCAAGCAAACAAAGGCCGAGTCAAATTTTACATTATTTCGATCATTTAAAAAAATGCCAGGGTACTAAAATCTCAATGGGCCTGGCTACACCTGTTGCAAAAGATGCAATAAAGGGATCAAACTCTATTCTTATCAAATACATTTACCACCTTTCAAATGCTTATATTTATAATTTTTTCATTATAACAGAGCTCGCAATAAATTAAAATAGCTCTCCCTGTAGCACTCCTGTATTGCCTCCATTGCCCTTTGCTGTCCCTCCACTGCCTCTTTACCCAGACATTTCGTCTTCTACCCTTATATTCAAGTCGACTGCATTTTAGTTTACAATCATCTTGCCTGATGTTTCATTTCTTATCCTAGCTTCCACTCTTTCTCTTCTAACAATTTAGCCTAGTCTTAACTCTCAGGTCAGTGTCCTTTTAGCTTTTATCTTTTTTTTCCATTTACTCATAGATAAGAAAATGGTTCATAAATGAGGAAGCAGTATATAAATGTGATGGAGTGGTATCGTTATGCAAGAACACATCTGTCATTCAGGGCCTCTCTTTAGATTGTGGGTCTACTATTAATAGCTATTGATTTATTCCCTGCCTTTGATTTCCATGTGGTTCTTGGAAAACCGATTAGGGAGATCCCATTTTAATGCATAGTTCCCGTTCTGAGTATCGACTTCAGGAGATATTGTTCATTTTGATACTTGAAGCTGGCAGGAAGACTGCACAGATACTCCTTGTGGATGGGTTTATTCATACGTTGTCTTAAGATGATTCTTTTATATTTGTTTCCCACTTTCTAATATACCAGCTCTAAAATCCATTCTGCTGGATTGAATAAGTCACTTAGCCTTTCTGCAACCTCTTCCTCTGTAAATTCTCACTGGGGTATTAAAAGCATTCTTGTACTTAAGATTTTGAAATGTTCTAAAACATGTGAGTGGTGTGGCCTGAGGTAACTGTGCATAATGAGAACAGAAGAGATATTTTTGTTTCTACTTCCTGAAAGATAAAACAGAAAAGAAAAAACAGGTTCTGGACTGTCAAGGATTATTCTGCAATGACAAATAAAGAGAAAAGCTGTAAGTTTCCTTGTAATGTAAGGAAAACAAGCTTCAGCAACCAACGGCCTAGATTCAAATCCCTACAACATTGGTGGCTGGTCTTGACTTTCACAAGTCACATAATTTTCCTTTGCCTCAGTTTCTTCAACTCTAAACAAAGGATAATCACAATATCTTCCTCAACACATGTGAAAGGGGTCAAATGATATTATCCATGTGAAAATATTTTGCAAATGAAAAACTATTCAAATCTTAGCTGAACGTCACTGTTGTGGCATTTCAAACACTTCAGGTGACCATCCTAAAATTTTACAAGAATCTAGAATTCACAAATTCTTTTCAGGAGCACAGTTGCTCCGGCTAACACAGTGAATGGTCTGTTTATCTAATACCAAAGAGCAGAAAATTATTTTGATAATCCCTATGGGGACATGTTTGCTTGTTGCCTCTACACACAAAAAGATTTCCAGACAATGAGTTACAAACTGGAATAAGTAAGGACCAACACTAAAACTGAGGAAGTCTAGGGAAACACAAGGAGCTGATGAATACTGGATGTTCAAAAATGTTAAAAAAAGATTAACTTAGAGGAAAGCTGGAAGACTACCCACATTTCCAATTTTAACCAACACATTTTGAGGGACTAAAGCTCATTCCCACTGAATCTGCCTCACTCGGGCTAAACTATAGAAGTGATGTTTGTGTCTTATTCTCAAGGCAACTTCTCTCAGGGTTTACACACCCTCTCAGTCCTAAGGGTCTTTTCTGAGACACTTGGCATGGAGAAGTCACTATATAAGCTATTACATATAGGGTTACAAGTAGCAAGAGACCAACTTGTATCAAACCAGTTTTTATAGGAGCAGATGAAAAACATAGCTCAGATGCCAACCCTTAAACATTGCGTAGTGCTTGCCAGCCTGTGTTAGATATTTAAATTTTTCTCTTCACTTCCTTTCCAGATAGAAATCTATTGGGCATGCCCAACTTGCTCTCACTGTAATAGTTTACCTTAGAAGAACTGACAACCTTTATAGATATCACTCTGCTATCCTTTTGATTTTTCATAATTCAAGAATGTATATTTCATATATATGGATATTTTCATGGATATTACATTGATAATTTACATCATTGACAACATAGTCTTAGCTGTAACAAGCATTTTGCAAATCCTGTGGTTATACTGTTACTGCTATATTTCCTTAAACTCTCCCTCATTTCCTCTTCTGTTGCTATGGCAAAAATTCCTCATATTTATCCTCTCTTGGGCCTGTGACTTTTTCTCATTTTTGTAGAAGTCTAAAGAGCAGCCATATGTTAAGTTATAACACCTTTAGCTTGAGAAGAAATGTCTCATTGGTGGCACGACCTCTAACTTTGCTCACAACTAATAACCTGTGGCATGTACCTTTCTTATGAATCTTCCTCACTGAAGAAAATGCAGACCATGTGCCTTTCATAGCTCACCTGGGCAAAGTAATTTTGTAATTGGATATAAATGTTCTTGTGATATTACCAGTTATTAAGCATTTGTTAACAAATATGAGTTTGACACAGTAGTCAGTTGAATTCACAGTAGTGTTTGATTTTTGAGTGTTTAACAGTAAGAGATTAGCAGAAGAAAAAGTCTAATATAGAACTTTATGCTACATTTAACTTCATCAATGTGCTTTTTTTAGACTTCTGGCTCCTATAAGCTTTCTTTGTGGAACCTGTTCAACACACACAGGCTCTGAGAAAAGTAGTTCTTGGTTTTTGTGAAAAGAAAATAATGTGAGAATAGCATTGGGAAGTCATATGTATGTATCCAAAAAAGGGTGGGAAGGGTATTTTAGTCTCAGGAAAGAGGGCAAAAGGATGGTGTAATATAATGCAAATTATCAAACAAGTATGTTCCATGTATCTCTTCAGCTTCAATGTTATAGTTAGAGCCTTCATCCAAATTTTGACTGTTTACTTATATAGTTGTCCTCAAACTTTGGCTTATGACCCCATTCCATTTTCAAACATCATTGAGGATTCCAAAGAGTTTTTGCATATGTTGGTCTTACCTACAAATACTTACCATACAGAAATTACAACTTAGAAAGTTAAAAATATTTATTTACTCATTCATTTAAAAATAACAATAACCCCATTACATGTTAACATAAATGTATATTTTATGAAAAATAATGATATGGTTTTTTAAAAAAACACACATGAGAGCAGTAGCATTGTGTTACATTTTGGGAAATCTATGTGATGTCTGGTGTCATAAAAGAAAGCTGAGAAATAAAATTTCAGAAGAAAGCTGAGTTCTCATATCTGATTCTGCATTCAATCTGTTACAATATGGTTGAATTATATGAACAAAATCCAGTGTCATACGAGGTATGTAGGTAGGAAAGGAAAAAATAATTTTAATAGCCTTTTCAGATAATCTTGAATATTCTTCTATGATACTACACCAAGACTTGACAAGTGGTAGTTTCTTAAAGATTAATTGCAATATGAATTCTGAAACTATATCAATCAGCTTTTGTAACCTGTAACATTAAAACCATTAGTGTATCTTGTACTTTGAGTGGATTATTTATCTATGCATAAGAATTGGTCATTTGGAAAATAATATGCAGATTTCCAAATGTTGACACATTTCATTATGCAATAGCACATTTAAAAATCACGTTTGTTAGCATCACCAATCTTATTAGAAAAACCTTTAAGCACTGGGTGGCTGTCAAACTCACAGTGACAGATGTAAGTTTTCTAAAATTCTAATTTTTACTTGAAAGCTCAAATTTTTACCACTGGCAATAAATACTGTCACTTGTGTTCCTTTAAGTGACAGGCACACATTTCATTTTCAAGAAAATGTCTGCCAAATTCCAAGTCTGATAATCATAATTTGTTCTTCCAAGTAAAACATGGTGTTCCACAGAAACAGTAGCTAAATCAGCTCACAGATGTAAACAATGGCACAAGTGCAAAAGTACTTTTCCTCAAGACAGCCATCGTATTTTGGTATGCAGAAGTGTTTGATGCCTATTTCCTACCTTGTCATACTAAATATAAAAAAAGAGACATGTACTCAAAAATTGAGATTTATAAAAAATTGGGGGGGGGTGCATGCATAATGGTGAAGAATACATACACTCAATGACTACTAGAACAATTTGGTATCACTGGTTTGATTCCTGCAAAAAAGCCAACAGTTTTCCCCACCGTGGCTTTGGCAATATCAGTGCAAATGTCAACACGGTGGAAAGGAAAATAATATATTAATATTGTTATAAAATAGTTTGACCTTGTAAGTCCCCTGAAGGTGTCTAGGAACCCTTGGGGATCAGCAAGCCACACTTTTAGAACCACTATACGAGTTCACAGCATCCTTAGTATCCTCTCAGCTTTTTAATTTTTCATCTTTCTTCTGAATAGTTACAATGATTGTCTTCTTTAAAACTGTTTCCATCATGTGCTTCCTTAGTAATCCCTGAAGCAGTGGTAATTTATTTCATAAAATTAAGAATTCTTTCACTAATGAACAACCCCTTAATAGACTCTCATCTTCCCTGTGATCAGTTTACATGGCAGTTTTTCATATGGCTTACCATCCTCTATCACCAAGCCATTTTGGGGGCACTCTCCCAATTCGGATTTTTTACCTTTTTCCTGAAATGGGACTATTTTAAATGCAGATCAAAACTTAACTTCCTTCTGAATTCTTTCCAGATTATGCCTTTTCAAGTTTTAAATTTTCCTATCATTGCAAATCCCCTTCCTAAACCTTTTGTTTTTTCCATTTCCTTTCTATGCATCCTACAATTTAACTGTTTGAAGTTACGGTTTCTTTATTCCTAGCTAGGTATATATTTTTACAATTTTTCACAATTAGGTTAATATTTTTATTTGAGGGCTAGTCACTTAGTATTCATTTTAAAAAATAATATATATTGTCGTCATTCTATTCAAAGAAATGGCAGCACTTCTAAAAATATCTGGAAAATACGTTCTTTACAAAGTAATGTGCTATGACACTCGGTACAAGTCACAACAGGTTGAGGTTCAATACTTTGAGCCAAAGAGGATAGAATATCAAATGGGAGATTTGGGCATCTTTGCTAATAAAGAAAAGAGTATGTATTTGAAAGAGAAACCATTAATATTCTCATTTATAATATTAGTAATGAGTAGATTTCCCTAATTGGAATCACTTTGAGTAATGATAATTTGATCTACAACTAAACATTTAATCCAACATTGAGAGTTTTTCCCATATCAAAGTCTATATCTAATTCAAATTTTGGCTTTAAATTTGCAAACGATAATATATAATGGGATTTATGGACAGCATATACATAAATGCAACGCCCATTGTGAAATTCTCACTAATTTTGTTAATTTAACAAAGGAAAATTACAGACAATTGTCAGAAGTCCTAATAGTTCATAAAGCACAGGAGTTACATTCACTATTTCTCTTTTGGCAGAAGGGCTACAAAGAACTTTATAGTGTATAAAATATTGTTATCTGTATGTAATTTATTAGTCCACAAACCAAAAAATTATATTGTTAAAGGAGTACTTTTAATACATGGTATATTAATGGCTTTGATTTTTCTATCAAAAATTCCTCTCATTCTCTGATTGTAAAGTCAAAAATCTTTCTATTTTTCAGATTCTTAAATAAGCATCCCATTTCATTATCCTGTAAAATAATATAATAGAATCCACTATAATATATCTCAGTTTAAAGATTCTTGCATAATTTGCTATTTGAAGGCAGCATTAAAAATTGTAGCATGTAGGCTGATATTTATTTCCATACAATAAAGCTACTCAAAATATTTTAAATATGTATGTATCTCTCTTGTCTCCTTCTTTAGAACCTGTACAGTGTCTAGAACATGGTTTACACTCAATAATTGCTGGTAAATGAATCATAATATCTGGTGGTTAGAACAGAGGAGAATTTGTTAATTGTACTTTTCAAAGTAATCATTCTAAAATGCATTCCACCCAAGTGACACACAGAATAGGAAAAAAAATTGTGAAATGTGAGACACTCTTCTTGAAGGACCATCACCACTACTCTACCTTCTTCCCCTCAGTATTACACAGACAAATGAATAGGGCCTTATAGCTATTAATACATCCTTGGTTTCTGAACCTTGATAGTTTTTCTGCACAAGCACTGATAGCTGATATTTGATTCACAAATATTGAAGAAAAGATAATAAGGCCAATACTGTATTATTTTTTAAGAGAAAATGTCAAGAACAAAAAGTGAAAATGTCAAAAATGGGTTGATATACTGTATTATTTAAAGACTATTTTGTTGGGAGAACTGACCAAGTGATTTACTAACAGCTTTTACCAGACAGTCTTTAGATTACAATCTAGATGAAAAATAAGTGGGAATCTATTTCATGTTTATTCTATCCAGGCATTTGACAGATGGAGGGAAAAAAAGAAAGAGGCAATTACAGTCTACAAAAAATGAGGAGTTTTTTCAAATTTTCAAATTATAAAAAATAATTTGGTATGGAGAATTTTTTTCAAATGCCCTACTTATCTATCTCTACTCTATTATCTTGTTATTATATTAACTGCCTTTCATTCTTGATCACATCTGCCTACAGGTAGGAATTGTAAGATTATGCACATTTGATGTTCAACTGGGATCTAGGCACAAAAGTCAGTAGAGAGTGATTCTTGGTATATTCAGGTCACAAAAGGTGTAGGTAGATCTCATGAGTGAATCTTAGATAAGACTAGGTTCTCTGGGGGCTCCTGTGGAGTGTTGTTCAGCCACTTCATTAACATTGCTTTATTCTATAAACATTCCTTGAGTGCCCGTCATGTGCCAGGTATTCATTAGGTGCCATCTATGTAAGATGAATAATAATGGTGAGCATTACTTTCCATTATGGAGACGTCTCCAGTGGATAAAGATTAATCAACTGAGTAAAAAAAAAAAAAAAAAAAGTCAAAGAAATGGAGAGGAAAGGAAATGTTCTCCATTGCTCAAGAAGACTTTTCACTGCAAGCTTCTAAAGATCCAGCAAAGTATCACACTTATTTTTGATGGTTATTTGATGCATGTTAACTAGTAATATTCATTTGGATGAAGAATATGGGAGACTGGAAACCCTAGGAAAGCTTCTAAAGGTTCCTATTTCTTGGTATTTGATGACCCATTAAATTTGTGATTTGAATTCCTTAATCCTCATTTTCTCTTGTAAACAAGGCAATCTCATACTCAAATTCTAAAATAAAGTATGCTTAAACACAAATCCTCATCATTCTTTAATGTTTGCTCATTACTAGTTCTATAAAGAAGATAGGCAATATAACATTTCCTTTCTGGCCATATATATTTTTAATCTTGTGACAATATATTAATAGCAAATTCCTTAAGTAATTATTCCATAAACTCTTCAACATATCAAGAAATAAAGTATTTGTTGCTCACTTGAGATAATTTCATAATTTAATATTTTCCACATTTAATTTGTTGAATAATTAATTGTAATTTGGAGGGCAAAACATGAGCAATATTTGAGTTACTCTCCTGTTTGGCTTCTTCTCTAAAACTCATTTTCTTCTCCTGTGCCATGCACATGCTGGATCTCAAGAAATATTTGAGAATGATTTCTTGTTGTTGTTTCCCTAAAGTTAGGTTTTACTTTCATGCTTTTGCAAAAACATCCTCTGCCACTGTTTTGGCAGAGCTATATGCTGTATTTGACAATGATCTACTGTAATTTTCTTATTTTAAAAACCAATGACTTTATTTCTAATTTTATGCTCTAATACTTTAAAAAATTGTTCCATTTCTCCAATGTAAATTCAATTGTTATTCCATTTTTCTGTCTTGATGGTCTATGAAACATACTTAAACTAAGTACCTTAACTTTTCAATTCTTCTCAATAAGTGGAGGGCTATTATACTTTACTTTTGATTCTAATTATCAATTTTTTGTAGCAAACCAAATGACCAGATAAGACACAATTACTAAAATTTTATTAAATCCCTGTGTAGTGATAAAACTATTGTTTAATTTCTTTGTATTCTCATTTCTTCCACCTACCTGAGAATTTAAGTTACCAGTTTGAAATTTAGTACTATGCCAATAGTCCACGTTGAAAGAGGCTCTGAGAAGCAACAATATGTAACAGTTGCTGATTTTTCTGCAAATCTCTTACTGGGACACAGATTGTTACATTATAGAGCATTGCAGAGCTGATCTTTCTGATTATACCACAAGAAATATTTGAATTGAGCAAACTGGCTTGTTTAAAACAGACTATGTGTCCCTCTTTTTATTAACCACCAGAAAATCTAGAAGAACATCTGTAGTTCATCTCAACTAAACTTTTAAGATCCTAAGACTTATTATTTGTGCACTAACCTCATCCAGGCTTCATCTTAACTCCCCTACTTTTAATCTTGCTTTCCTCATTCAGTAATTTTTTTGTTTGTTTGTTTAATTGTGGTAAAATACACATAACATAAAAATTACCACCTTACCCAATTTTAGGTGTACAGTTCAATAGTGTTAAGTACATTCACATTGTTGTACAATCAATATCCAAAATCTTTTCATCTTACAAAACTAAAAGTCTATACCCATTAAACAACTCCTCATTCCCCTCTCCCCGCAGTGCCTGACAACCATCATTCTTTCTGTCTTTATTAATTTGACTAATCCAGGTACCTCGTACAAGTGTAATCACATAGCATTTGTCTTTTTGTGTCTAGCTAATTTTACTTAGTATAATATCCTGTAAATTCATCCATGTTGTAGAATGCATCAGAATTTCCTTGCTTTTTAAGGCTGAGTAATATTCCATTTTAGGTATATACCACAATTTGTTTATCCATTCATACCTCAGTGGACTTTTTGACTATTATAAGCAATGCTGCTTTGAACATGAGGATAAAAATATTTATTTGAGACCTGGCTTTTAATTCTTTAAGGTATATACCCAGAAGTAGAATTGCTGAATCATATGGTAATTCTATTTTTAACTTTTTGAGGAATTGTCTATTTTTTTTCATAGCAGCTGCATCATTTTACATTCCCATTAACAGTGTACAAGGGTTCCAATTTCTACAAATCCTTGTCAAAACTTATTATTTTCTGATTTTTTTGACAGTAACTATTCTAATGGGTATGAGATGGTATCATTGTGGTTTTTATTTGAATTTCCCTAGGGATTAGTGATGTTGAACATCTTTTCATGTGCTTATTGGCCACTTGTATGTCACTTTGAAGAAATCTGTTAAAGTTCTTTGACCATTTTTGCTTGAGTTTTTTATTGTTGTTGAGTCATAGGAGTTCTTTATTTATTGTGGATATATTAACCTCTTATCAGATATATGTTTTGCAAGTATTAATATTTTTTCCCATTCTATGGGTTGCCTTTTCACTCTTTTGATAGTGCCTTTGATTAGCAAATGTTTTTAATTTTTTTTATTTCAGCATATTATGGGGGTACAAAAGTTTAGGTTACATATATTGCCCTTGCCCCGCCCCCGCCCCAAATCAGAGCTTCAAACGTGTCCATCCCCTAGACGGTGCGCATCACACTCATTATGTATGCATACACCCATCCCCTCCCCCGCCACATCTGCCCCGACACCCAATTAATGTTATTCCTAAATGTACTCTTATGTGATGATCAGTGGAACCAATTTTGATGTAGGCCAATTTTTCTATTTTTATTTGTTCCTTGTGAATTATTTTAACTTTGATTTAATCTCATAAGTATGTTATAAGCTGCCTTAAACTCTTCCTACGTAAAAATATAAATGGTTGGTAATGTAACAACTCTCTCTTCAATATTAGGCATCTTGACACCTTCCTATGATATCTTAATTTTTTCCTTATTATGAACTCTTTCTTATATATTAATGGCATGAATATAACAAATAGTGCTTACACACTGTAACAAAAGCTATCTACGTAGGGAGACAATTTCCCATTCATCTCCTGCATTTCTGCATGTCTTGTGACCAAGGTACCCACTGACATTTGCATTAGACTCTCTTTTCAAAGATGGTCATATAGCAAATAGCCTCGGACAAAAAGGCAAGTCTGCTTACAGCCTCAGAAGGTGGAGATAATGTTTTCCTCTAAAGCTAAAGACAGGCATGCTTACAGCCCATTATAAAAGACTCACATCCCCTAACTCAGATTTCTCTCCTGTAATAAAACCTACTGCATGTGAGGGTGTCACCTGGCCTTCCCTGCATCACCATCTGGGAATTGTGGCACAGGGAACCAGTATAAGAAAAGACATACTCTGGTTACTGTTACTGCTAATAGTGATAAAATGTCCCTTATCTCGTACCCTGGGGGTTCATGTCTTCTATCAACATCCATGAAACTATTTGAGGCTAACTTGTTAGCTTGTGAGTAGGGAAAAGTCCCAGATGCTTCAGAGTGACAGATAATGTATTATAATATAATTTTTTGAATATACTTGAGAGTCATTTAGCCTAATCTCCCACTTAGCAAGGAATTTCTTCTACATGTCCTGATGGATGGCATTCTAAATATCACTTAAATGTTTCCAATAAAAGGAAACTCTTCTCAAAGCCTGTTGCATCATTGGTTCTTAAGTCCCTCCTTAGACTGAACTGAGCTATTTGTAACTTTGTAATACTGGTTTTTGCCTGGCCTCATCTGGTATTACATTGAATAATTATTCTTTTTTCCACATGGAAGGCATTTGGGTATTCGAACATACTTACTGAGTCTCTGACTGATACTATTTTACTCGGTAAACATATTGATTTCATTCCATATTCTTCACATATTATGCTTTCCAGATCACTCACTGTAGACACCCTCCAATATGGCAGTGATCCTCACAGATGCTCAGAACTACAGACAAATTCAAGAGACTATATGGCTAAGGCATAATTCAGCGAAAACATCACTTATTATTTGGAAACAATGCTTTCTATTGATGTAACAAAAAATGTTGTGGGCAATCTTTGTAGCTCCATTATATTGTCATATCATTTAGCTTGTGGTTAGTTAAAATATTCAGATTTTTTTATATGATCAAACTCAAGCCATGATTATATTGTAAAACTGATTTTTATAATGATTCATAACATAAGCTTTTTATTTTTAAACAGTTCATATCATTTTGAATTTTGCTTCTGTCATCAGTGATATTAGTTCCTGATTAGGTAAAATTTATGCCATCTGAAAATTTTATAGACATTCTTTCAATTTATTAATTTTAGTCACTAATGGAAATAGTGTCCACAAAAAGGGATAAGAAATGCCATTAAATTCCTTCTTTCAATATAAACTCTGACTATACTTCAATAGTATTAATCAGTTACTCAACTAGTTATAATCTACTGAATAATGCTATGATCCACCAAAATGTCACCATCATATCCATCATGATTTGCTGAAATGAAAATATTCCATGTTCCTGGAATTCTCTAGATCTACTACCTATTTCTTTTAAAAAATGTCAGCACTTTATTAGATGAATAAGAGGAGTGTGGTCTCAGGTGGATGAAGCAATCTCTATTATTGCTAATGATTAAACAAGGTAAAGGGTACCGGACAGGCATCTTTGCCTAAATAAGAAATTGCTTCCCTGATCCTTAATCTCATATAAAGCTAAAGACATAAATGCCTGTTGTGGTAATAGCAAACATTCTCTTCACAGACCCCAGGCAAAAACCATAGCTTCTGGTACAGAAGTAGAAACAGAACACATCTATCTCTGGGGAAGAAGCAGAAACTTCTCTTGCCTCCATTGTTACTGAAGGAAGGGTAAAGCATAAACCCTCTGCCCCTGGGGAAGAGATTGGAACCTCTTTCGGCCCAGAAAAGATACAAAGAAGAATTCTGTTTCCACTAGACAAGGAGCAGAAAATATGCTCTAACATGAGACCAACCACGTGTTCAAAGCAAAGATTGGCTGCTATAGGGAAGAGTCCCAGGAAAAGGAAGAGAAGGAGGAGAGAGAGAGAAAGGGGAGAGTAAGGAAAAGGGAGAGAGAGAAGGAGGGAGAGAGAGATGGGGAGGGGGAGAATAGGACAGAGTCAGAGGTAATAAGCAAGAATTTTCACAGTTAAAGAGGAAAAACAACAAAATTCAAGTCAAAGAAGCTCAGAGAACTCTAAGAGAATAAAAACAAAACAAATAGCAACAACAAAAAATGGTATGGAGGTTCTAAACAATGCAATAAGGCAAAGAAAAGACATAAAGGCCATAGAGAAAGAAAAGAAAGAGAAAGAAAGGAAAGAAAGAAAGAAAGAAAGAAAGAAGAAAGAAAGAAAGAAAAGAAAGAAAGAAAGAAAGAAAGAAGAAAGAAGGAAGGAAGGAAGGAAGGAAGGAAGGAAGGAAGGAAGGAAGGAAGGAAGGAAGGAAGGAAGGAAGGAAGGAAGGAAGAAGGTATCTTTATTTGAAGAAATGTAATCATCTACATAGAAAATCCCCAGGTACTTTTGGAAAAGCTTTTGGAACAAATAATTGAGCTTACTAATATGTAGCAGACTATAAGATCAACATATAAAAACCAATTATGTTTTTATAAGCTAGCAATGAACTAGCAATTAGAAACTGAAATTTAAAAATTATCACCAATTATAATAACAACAAAAAATATCAAATACTTTCAGATCTAACAAAATTTGTATAAGATTTTCATGCTGAAAACTATAAAACATAGATGATAGAAAATTAAATAAAGCTTAAATTATGGAGAATTTTAGCATATTTTAATAATCAGATTACTCAATATTGTTAAGATGTCAATACTCCCTACTTTTATCTGTAGACTTATGAAAATCCCAGCAGACAATTTTAGCAGTTGACAAACTATTTTCTAAAACTTAAATGGAAAAGTAAAGAATTTTAAAAGCCCAAACAATTTTAGGAGAAAACGAACAAAGTTGGGAGGACATAAACTACCTGATTTAAACATTTATTATAAATCTATAGCACTCAAGACTATGATATTGGCATAAGGATAAACATACAAATCAAAAGAACAGAATACTCAGTCTAAAAATTGGCCCACACATATATGTTCAATTGATTTTTTGATAAAGGTGTCAAGATAATTCAATAGAGAAAGAATAATCTTTTCAATAAGTGGTACTGGAAAAATTATAGATCCATAAGCAAATATAAAGTGTCTTTATCTTTACCTCACACCATAAACAAATTCAACTCAAATAGTTTATAAACATAAAGGTAAAAATCTAAAACCATCCAACTTTTTAAAGAAAACATAAAAGAAATTCTGTATTACCTTGGGACAGGCAAAGTTTTCTTAAATAGTATATTTTAAAAGCACAAACCATAAAAGAAAAACAGTTGAGAAATTGGACATCATTAAAAATCTTCTGCTCTTCACAGGAAACTATTGACAAGATTAAAAGACAAGCCACAGACCCAGACAGAAATATTTCCTCTCCATATATATATATATCAATAGATAGCTACATAGATAGCTATAACTATAGATACAGATATCTGTAGATATGTAGATATATATCTTATAAGGGATTTGCATCTACAATACATAAAAAAAAACTCTTACAACATAATTAGAAAACAAACCACCCAATTTTTTAAAATTGGCAAAAGATTTCATAGGAACTTTACAAAAGAACATATACAAATGGCCAATAACCATATGAAAAGATCCTCAACATTATGAGTCACTAGGGAAATGCAAACTAAAGCCACAATGAGATACCACTATACACCTATCCCAGTAGCTAAAAATTATTTTTCCATTCTTGTGATACTTTGCTAAGAAGAATGGCCTCCAGTTCCATGCAGGTTGTTATAAAAGATACTAGATCACCATTTTTTTTATAGCTGAGTACTTCTCCATGGTATACATACAGCACATTTTATTAATCCACTCATGTATTAATGGGCATTTGGGTTGTTTCCACATCTTTGCAACTGTGAGTTGTCCTGCTATAAATATTTGAATGCAAGTGTCTTTTTTATATATTTAACTAGGGAGGTGAAAGACCTCTATACGGAGAACTATGAAACACTGAGGAAAGAAATTGAAAAGGATGTAAACAGATGGAAAAACATTATGCTCATGAATCAATAGAATCAATGTTGTTAGAATATCTATACTACCCAAAGTGATCTACAGGTTCAATGTAATCCTCATTAAATACCATCATAATTTTTTACAGACCTTGAAAAAGTAGTTCTACATTTTGTATGGAACCGGAAAAGACCCCCAAATAGCTAATGCAATCTAACGTAATAAGAACAAATCAGGAGGC
The DNA here is from genome assembly GCF_020740605.2 of Lemur catta. Lineage (NCBI taxonomy): Eukaryota > Metazoa > Chordata > Mammalia > Primates > Lemuridae > Lemur > Lemur catta. The sequence goes on along the minus strand of NC_059128.1, from coordinate 199,713,296 downwards.
ATCACTTTACCAGACTTGAAGCTATACCACAAGGCTATCATAACCAAAACAGCATGGTACTTGCATAAAAACAGAGACATAGATCTATGAATCAGAACAGATAACACAGATATGAATCCATCCTCATATTGCCATCTGGTCTTTGACGAAGAAGACAAAAACATACACTGGGGAAAAGAATCTCTATTCAATAAACGTTGCTGTGAAAATTGGATAGCCACATGTAGAAGGCTGAAAGAGGATCCGTACATCTCTCAAAAATTAATTCACAATGGATAACAGATTTAACCTAAGGCATGAAACTATAAGAATTCCATAAAAAATATTGGAAAAACTCTTTTAGACATTGGCCTTGGCAAAGAATTTATGAGGAAGACCCCAAAAGCAATCACAGCAACAACAAAAATAAATAAATGGGACCTGATCAAATTAAAAAGCTTCTAGATAGCCAAGGACAAAATCAATAGAGCAAATAGACAACCTACAGAGTGGGAAAAAATATTTGCATGCTATACATCTGTTAAAGGGCTAATAATGAGTATCTACAAAGAGCTCAAGCAAATCATCAAGAAAAAATTAAACAACCCCATTAAAAAGTTGGCAAAAGACATGCACAAAAGCTTCTGAAAAGACGATGGACTAATGGCCAATAAACATACGAAAAATGCTCAACATCACAAATTATCAGGGAAATGCAAACTGAAGCCACAACAAGATATCACCTTACTCCAGTGAGAAAGGCTTTTATCAAAAAGTCCCCAAACAACAGATGCTGGCATGGATGCAGAGAGAAAGGAACATTTATACACTGTTGGTGGGACTGCAATTAGTACAATCTCTATGGAAAGTAATATGGAGATTCCTCAAAGAACTAAAAGTAGACCTACCATTTGATCCAGCAATCCCACTACTGTTTACCCAAAGGAAAAACGAACTAATTTACTTTTAAAACATAAAACTGTACATAAATTATGCCTCAATAAAACTGATGAATAAAAATGTTAGAAAAAGAAGTTAATTTTCTGAAAAGCAGAGAATGAATATAAACAGCGAGAACAAAGAACATGCAATTAATGTTGCCTTTAAACAAGCTGAAGTTTGAAATGATAATAATCACCATTAAAATTTAGTTCTAGAAAGATTCCCAAGGGATTTGAGTGAAATAAAAGTATCTATTTAGCAGTTTTATTTAAATCATTGAAAATCTTATAAGTTCACTGCCAGTGATTTCTGATTAACAATACCTTATAAATGAAGAATATATTATTTCTTCTATTATACAAAGCATTAAATATTTTCAACACTTATTTATAATCTTAATATGTATCAAAAACAGAAATCGCACAAGATATTCTCTATTTACATTGTAATAAAATGATAAATTAGCAATAAAAGTTATAAGAAATAACTAACCTTTGGAAATTGAACAATGCTATGCAAAATGAATCTTCCATCAAAGAGAAATTAAAATCTATAATTAGAGACTATTTGGGGAAAAACTATAATGGGAATAAAATACACTCTATCATTCTTAAGGATATGGCCAAAACTAAAATCAGAAAAAAAAAAATCAAACCTCTTAATGCTTTAAGAAAGAAAATATAAATTTTCCATATGTTAAGGATAAGAGAAATAATAAAATAAACTCCAGAGAGGACAAAAATTGATTAACAAGTACAAAAATTGAAAAAGTAAAAGGTTAAACTATTACTGGGAGACACAAAAGAATATTTGAATAAAGAAGAGAAATATCACATTCTGGGTGAGAAAACAATAGTATAAAAATGTATATTCTTCTGAAAATTTAATCTAATGCCTTTAGTTTAACACCAATAAAAACCACCAACTGATGTTTTTACAGCGTAAAGAAATAAACATCATAAAGTTCATCAGGAAGAATAAATATGCCATATTAGTAACAAAGAGGGAATTAGGCGTTCTTTTCTTTCTGGAAATTAAAAGGTATTATAAAATAACAATAATTAAAACATTTTCTGTCACAGAATTAGACAGATCAAAAGCATGGGATACAAAGTCCAGCCATAGACCCAAGTGTGCATATTAACTTTTTATACAATAAAGGTCCCATATGAAATCACTGAGAGAAGGATGGATGATTTGACAAGTAAATTGGGAAACCTGAGATAATTACCAAAATAGACATATTCTGACCTCATCACTTTGTAAATTCAGGACTTAATAAAATAATCTCACACACACATCAAATTATGGGAATTTTAATATAAAAGATACATTTTGAAGCGTCTACAAATAGAAATCATAAAAAGCACAAGATATACCACAGGCAAAAAATTGATTTAAAAACATAAACTTTATGTATTGTAATATTTATTGACTTACATGATTCCCATTCTCTTAGAATGGGACTAATCAACGGAGTGAGCAATCATTGCCCGTTACTAACTACATTCTTCTGACAAAAACTCAATGACTTCTAACATTCAGCTATTCTCTCTAACATGGTTCTTGGTTTTCACCAAAAGTACTATCAACAAAGCCAAATCAGTTATTTCCTCTGTGATAAAATCAGACCAATCAGCACAGGGATCTCTCTCTTTCTCTCTGATTACAATTGTAGGTTTTCTCACTGTCACTCCAGTGAGATTGTTCATCTTGGTCATAGGCTGCCTCCTGCAGCTTTGCATATGGCATCATATGACAAATGATTAAGAACTTTTTAAAGGATAAATCATCATTTCTTCTATGAGTTGCACACAACATAAAATATAGCTTTAAAAAGGGTATGTCATTTTAGAAAGCGTCAATAAATTAATGAAAGTATAAGAACTAGGCTTTACAACTACCACTAGCATTTCTCTGCCAAATATCTAATAGGGGCACATTATAAGCACACAATGAATACTGCAATAATTATGAGAGTTAAAAATAAAAGACTTCCAAATATAATATTCATCCCAAAATTCTAAATATTCTTTTATAATTATGCCTTTAGGGTAGAGACTGCATCTGGGTCTTCTCTGAGCCCTTCTTAGGAAGCTGTGACCCATGTGGTTCAGGGCAGAATGGTGTTATGGTTGAAAAAACCTAACCCAATCTAGCAATGGGTATTTCCAAACTCATGTCCTGTACTTGTATTTCTTCATCACCATAAAGAGGACTTGTAAATACAAGCAAAATTTTTAAAAAATTCTATCCTTTTTAAAAAACACATGGAAATCATCCCATAGTGTCTACATAACCAACCCTGACTACCCATAAAATCTTCTCCTAAACCTACATCCAAAGCCATTTTGATACCTCCCCCTCTGCCTTCTCCCTCACTTTTGTTAAACCTTTTTCTCATGACTCCTGCCCGCTGCATCTCTTCTCTCTCTCCGATCTAATCTACTTTGCTCAAAAGAACTTACACCTGGTAGAACAAGGTTCTTGGAGAATGGCTCAGCAAAGCCAGAACACTACGTGAAAGACAAAGGCTAGAAACATTCATTCAGTAAGGATTTTGTCTCATCACATGTGTAGGTGCTCACTAAATATGCATAAGTGAATGAAAGATTATAAAGTAATAGGGGAGAATTAGCTATGATGTAGAAGAAAAAATTCTGGTTAGAATCAGAAAACTCAGTCTCTAGACAGAGCTCTGCTCTTAGCCTCTCTGACTTACCTTTACAAGATTTTTTTTTATAGGAATAAATATATAAATATGCTTTGTAAGCATATTCTTCTTCTGAAGTAATAAAAAGTATTAATGGTAGATATTAGTCATTTTCTCTTGATATCAAGTGAACTCATGTGATAGTTTTAAAATTTCCAACATTTTAACCATAATTCAACAAAAAAAATTCTCATGAAATTAATGCATTCATTTGCACAAATCATTAGTCATAGAGTATAGTAAAATCTCATTAACTCAGACCCCTCTAATTCAGAAATCATCCTAGGAGAGGCAATAAGGTATAGTACTAAGCTATGTGGCTAGAGATAAGAAACACAGGAATCTTTAGACAGCTCTTCAACTGACTAAATTTCCATGATTTTAGAAAGTTCCCTTAACCTCTGGTTTTTGTTCATTTGTGTTTAAAGTGAGCTACATTATACAATCAATCCATCTAATCATCATATAACTCAGGCCAGATAGATATTTTTCCACTTTATTCTTTCCATAAGCAATGTTTCTGGGAATGAAATTATTTCAGTCTGCATGTTTTTAATTTGGAGTTCATGAATAGCCCTGAGGAGTCACGAGTTCCCTAATTTGGGGCAATTATGATTACATATATTTTTCTGGACAGAGATTCATAGCTTTCATTTGATTCTCAAAAAGCTTTGTGAACCTCTTTTTAAAAAGGTTAAGAACCACTCATTTCATAGACTGAATTTTTCAATGGGTGGGTGAAAAAAAACAAAAAAATGACTTACGTCAACAATGAACTAATTCCAAACGATTCTCATCAACTTGTAAAAACAAGCTCACGAAATGTTGCTTAATAATTCTGTATTGATTCTGTAACATTTTATATCCCACATTGATCAGTATATAGTAGAAGCTACATTTCAAACTTTTACTAATGGCTGGCTCTCATTCGCAATGTGGCATGGACAGGGTCTGTCTTGCTTGCCTCATCATATCAAACACCTTGAACAGTGCCTAGCCATCGTAGGCTCTCAATGAAGCAAGGAAGAAAAATGTCTGCCAGTTTATCCCTAGGGGAAGAAGGCAGCTGGGGAATGATCATCTTCTCATCTGGATTTGGTTTGAGACTCCAGAACCCTATGAGATGATGGAAGAGTCAGCAGGTAAAGACAGATAGATAATCTTATCTACAACTCAAGCTTTGTAATTTCAGTCAAGAGAGAAGAGGCCCAAAGTAAGGAAGGGCTTTACCAAAAGTGGCCAGGCCAAGACTTGATCCCTTATCCGATGGTACAGGGCTCTTTCCATGCTGCTACATTGTCCAGCTGGAAGACACAGAACCTAATTATGGAATTCAAATGCGCACGTCACCCAAATTCCAGTTCCTTTCTTTTAACTAAATCCAGTAACTAACAACCTCCTCCATTATTGAAAGTAGACATACCATAAATAACCTGTGATTTTTGCCTGATTTATTAACATAAGCATATGCAATAGCACATCTTACAGTAATATAAGTTGAACTCAAATTCTATGCCATTGTCATATCTATGAAAATATCCAGTCCTATAAATAAAGTTGTATTTATAATGCAAACTTAGTTTTTCAATAATGCTTGTTTGTCTGTCTCAACTGACAATTATAGGGGGAAAAGGGCTTCCTTCATTAGTATCCTTTAAAACAGATAGTGTAAAAAACTGAATTCATGTGATTTCATTCCTATACACTTCTGGTAATTGTCTTTTAAAAACCTAATAACACTTGCATTTCTTTTATCTTTTTACAGGAGCATCCTTTTAAACCCAGCCTATTTCCGAAATCATCTTCGTCAAGCAACAGTATTTAGATGTCTGGAGAGATATTCAGAAGCTGCCCGGTAAATTTGTTATAACTTTTGTGAAGATTTATCTCAAGTTAAATTAATTTTATTCTCAGATTCTGGTAATAGCATAATAGAACTTTCCATTTCTCTAATGGAATATAAGTCTATCCAAATTATTGTCTATAAACGTCAAACCAACAATTATTGACTATCTTTTTCTTTAAATAAGGCTATTCCATGTTCATAGCTCTTAGCTTCAAAAATTCAAACTTTCCAGCCATGAGGTCACTGATAATGACGGGAAAATTTCCATAGGATAATAGAAATGCACTTGACCTCTTGCTCTTGAAGACATTCCTGGTGTGGGTTGTAATGACATAATTCTGTGACTATTTCTTTCTCAAGTTCTGGAGATGAAATCCAATTGCATGAAAAGGATCCAGAAACCCATTTCTAGAGAGGATGGCATCAGTTAGAGAACACCACAGGTTGTTAGAGATATTCCAAAGTGTTTTTTTCCTGGACCCCAATATGTTTTTAAAACCTAGTGAAGCAGTCCCTAATATTCTCATCCCCAGAACCTAGACTTATGGCAAAGAATTGCAAGAGTTGTGCAATAGCTTCAATGCTACACTCAGCATTCCTTCTCACCTTTGACAAGGAATTTTCTTCCTGGGTCAAGCTCATCTATCAGATTCCTCTCCCTTTGATGAATTCTTTCAAAGAATTTTCTCCATTTCCCATTGGAGAGGTATCCCTGTTTCTTACTTATCCACTTTAGCATCCCAGGAATTTAGCAAGAATGTGTGATTCTAGATTTCCTCCAAGCACAACTCCTAAGGATACACCTGCAGTAATAGAGATGGGGTGCATAAGTTGCAGGTGGCTTCTGTCTCTAGAACATTTGTAAATAACACTTCTTTGAAATTAGAATCAAGAGTTTGAGTGGATAATAAAATGGTTTTACAAAATTGACACTAAGGAGTTAACATGAATTCTGTTTCATAAGGTGTTTCCAGGAGTTACTTGAATTCAAACAAATGGATATGGAAGGCAAAGTTAATCTCCGCCACTCTCACTTAGCAGTCAAACAACAACCAATATGGCACAACATCATTTACCTATATGTTAATGTCCAATTTAACAATTTAAAAAAGACCTTTATCACTATCTTTTCTGCATAACATTTTTCCCTGTACTATTTCTCCAATGTGTTTTATCTGATATATTCATATATGACTTCTTCCTACACTTTTTATTTTCTCCACTGAAGTGTCACTGTGGCTTACTTTCTGCCTACACAGTTTTCCTAATTATGTAAATGAGAAAGAATTTAAGAGATGATAATGTGTCCATCTGTCCCACACTTAATGCAAGGAGTTTTAATAAAGACCACTAGCTATAAATGAAGCTAATAGGTTCAGCATAAACAGATAACAGCTATCTGCAAAACAGCCTTACAAGGTAGTTTATTAATGTGTCTTGAATCCAACCAAAAGATTAATAGTTGTGAGATACAACTTCAGAATTAGATTGCAACTAGTAAAAAACTGCTAGTGGTGTGCTTGGAGAGACTCTAAAAAGAAGATTATTAAATATTCAGGAATTTGGAGGAAGCCAGTTGTTAAACAGTAGGAGAAATTAACAATACTGGGAGAATTTACACTACAGAAATTGGCAAGTTCTACACATCCAGGATTTTTTGCTTTTGGAAAAGCCAGGTTACCAACATACCACTGGCTATAACTTAATTGTATCAAGACTGTCTGAGCCAAAGTGGTGACAAATTTTTTATGGGTCCTAAAAGAAACAAACAATAAGAACTTGAACATTAGGAAGTTGTCAGTATTGGCCATGTAAAATTGGCACTGAATATTTCATTGCCATTGTCATGTATATCCCTGAAGTGCAATAGGTATATCTGTTTAACATCATTTGATGACTGACCTGACAATGATTCTTGAGAAAATTTCTGATATTTTTTGGTGCCGACTTTCCAACAGAGAAGCAGATATAATTACTATCAGATACAAATATTTTCCATCTTGGTTTTCTTGGCAATTATAGCCCTCAATATGCAGTATAAGGTCATCCCTCCCCACCAGATAAATAATGCTATGCACTGTGAACATAAATATCTTAGTGTATTTTAGCTATTATATTTCTAATGTAAATCAATAAATATATAAATTTATATATATATATATAGCATTAATGTTATCAATAAATCTCTTGGAAATTTGGGTAGTTTGGTTCAGGCCTCTTACAAGTATTTTATATTAAAACTCATTGGTAAAGCCAACCCATCAAGGTTATTTTCTCTAGAATGGCAAGCAGTCATGTTTCTGAAACTGAGTGGCACTTATCAAATACAAAAGAATTTCACTATTATGTGACTTAGGAGATCCTAAAATCATGACTCCCAGTGAAGTAGATCAGCCCATATCTTGTCCAAGATATTCATAAATACTCCCTGAAAATTGAAATGTCTCAGGTTTTCTGAGCCTAACCATCTCCACCCAGGAAGGGTTTGCTGTTAAACAGGCCAGAAAGATTCTCTGGACAGTTTCTAAAAGCCTAGGCTCTCAATAAGAGAGGCTGGAGGAAATGCTATTCCCTGTGGTTACACGAAAGGTATGAGGTTTTCAACAATGGGCAGATCCTTTTATTTTATGGCTCAATACCCTTTAAGTAACATTCTACAAGAAAGAACAGAAATACATAAATGGTATTTTTTAATGGTAGAAATTAAATAAAAATAAAGATATTTTATTATGGTTTGGGCTCTTCAGGGATGCTGTCACTCATGAGGGGGCAGCTAAGCACTGGTTAAATTGATAAAATCAAATTTTCAGACCACAAAACTAAATTAAGATTGCTATAATGTTCCACCCCCAAGAACTAGCCACCCTCTGAGGCCTTAACCTGAAATAGCAAGTAGTCTAGCTCTTTAACATCTCTCTGTTTCTATGCATATTGATGCAGAATATCTTTGCTCAGATCTACCCCTCCTCCCCCAACACTCATACTTATGAACACAGCACACACATACACCATTTGGCACTACTTTCATGAGAAAAAATAATACAGCTTTTTTGCAACAGGTTTGTCACCAGAACACAGGTGCTGTTAAAACCAGCCATAAAAGCTGAAATAGGGAAGGAAGAGACTCACATCAACATTGTTGTCATTGGACACGTGGATTCGGGCAAGTCCACCACTACTGGCCATCTGCTCTACAAATGGGGAGGGATCAACAAAAGAACCATCGAAAAATTTGAGAAGGAGGCCGCTGAAATGGGAAAGGGCTCCTTTAAGTATGCCTGGGTCTTGGATTAACTGAAAGCTGAGCATGACCATGGTATCAGCATTGATATCTCCCTGTGGAAATTTAAGAACAGCAAATATTATGTGACTATTATTGATGCCCCAGGACACAGAGACTTTATCAAAAACATGATTACAGGCACATCTCAGGCTGACTGTCGGGTCCTGATTGTTGCTGCTGGTGTTGGTGAATTTGAAGCTGCTCAAAGAATGGGCAGACCCGTCAGCATGCCCTTCTGGCTTACACACTAGGTGTGAAACAACTGATTGTTGGTGTTAACAAAATGGATTCCACTGAGCCGCCCTACAGCCAGAAGAGATATGAGGAAATTGTTAAAGAAATCAGCACTTACATTAAGAAAATTGGCTACAACCCTGACACAGTAGTGTTTGTGCCAATTTCTGGTTGGAATGGTGACAACATGTTGGAGCCAAGTGCCAACATGCCTTGGTTCAAGGGATGGAAAGTCACCCGGAAAGATGGCAACAACAGTGGAACCACGCTGCCTGAAGCTCTGGATTGCATCCTGCCACCAGCTTGTCCAGCTGACAAGCCCTTGCATCTGCCCCTCCAGGATGTCTACAAAATTGATGGTATTGGTACTGCCCCTGGGGGCTGAGTGGAGACTGGTGTTCTCAAACATGGCATGGTGGTCACCTTCGCTCCAGTCAATGTTACAACTGAAATAAAGTCTGTTGAAATGCACCATGAAGCTTTGAGTGGAGCTCTTCCAGGGGACAATGTGTGCTTCGACGTCAAGAATGTGTCTGTCAAAGATGTTTGTCGTGGCAACATTGCTGGTGATAGCAAAAATGACCCACCAGTGGAAGCATCTGGCTCAGGTGATTATCCTGAACCATCCAGGCCAAATTAATGCTGGCTGTGCTCCTGTACTGGATCATCACACAGTTCATATTGCCTGCAAATTTGCTGAGCTGAAGGAAAAGATTGATCGCTGCTCTGAAAAGAAGCTGGAGGATGGCCCTAAAGTCTTGAAATCTGGTGATGCTGCCATCGTTGATACGGTTCCTGGCAAGCTCATGTGTGTCAAGACCTTCTCAGACTATCCTCCTCTGGGGTCGTTGTGCTGTTCATGATATGAGACAGACAGTGGCTGTGGGTGTCATCAAAGCAGTGGACAAGAAGGGTGTTGGAGCTGGCACAGTCACCAAATCTGCCCAGAAAGCTCAGAAGGCTAAATGAATATTATCTCTAATACATGCCACCCCACTCTTAATCAGTGGTGGAAGAACGGTCTCAGAAGTGTTTGTTTCAATCAGCCATTTAAATTTAATAATAAAAGACCAGTTGTTAATAACAATGCTTCGTAAAACCTCCAGAAGGAAAGGAGAATGTTTTGTGGACCATTTTTGTTTCTTTTTGTGTGACAGTTTTAAATTATTAGTTTTTAAAATCAGTACTTTTTAATGGAAACAAATTGACCAAAAATCTGTCACAGAATTTTGAGATCTATTGAAACAAAGTTTAATGAAATAATAATAATATGAGGAAAAATATTCAAATACATAAAACAAAAGCAAAGACTGTCCTGTGAAGAGAGCAAATGACTATTGACAACAAAAATGACATGGTATCTTTCATCTCTGTGTACTCAATGACTAGCACAGGGCCTAAAACATACCAAGCACCAGTTAGAGGGGCTGTAAATTAAATTAGCTAGTTTTTGAGTCTATGGTGGTATATAACTGAAAACTATTCGGCTACATCAATAAGATATTACATGAAATTGTTAGTAGAACCCTTCTTGAAAGATAAATATGAAAGTGTGCACATAGTAGTTAAGATCATGTAACAGCATGACGTCTTCCATAGTAGAGAGTGATAAGACAAAATATACATAATACCACATGGGATGTTAGTTAAAACCGCAGTGTGTAAGAAGATGCAAACAGAAGGCAAAGCTAAAGGAAAAAACACAACAAAGCTTCTTTATCCATCACTGATGAAGAATTAGCTATGCATTTCTATATACATGAACTAGACAGGGAATATTGGAACAGAAATAACACACAAAAATGTTTACAAAGCCCAAGAACATGATGTGTGTAGTAAGCCGATTATAAGACAAAAGAGTGTTCTCTGAAGTACAGTGAACTGGAGACCAATACCTAGAATGACCATACAATTTATCTTTGAAACTAGACACTTGTGATAGTGAAAGAGGACACTATTCAAAATCACACCAGGAAAACAGAGGCATAAACCAGGACTGTCACAAGCACACTGGCCATGTGGTCAGGAAATCTCTTGACTTTTAAATACTGGCAATTATTTCAGTTACCCTAATCATTATAAAGGCTTAAGGGTAATGGCTGAGCTTTCCACACCAGTAAGAGGATTCCTTCACATGTCAAATTTTGTACTAAATCATTGGAGGAAATATTTTGGTCTAAAACCAGCAGTCCTCTGCCATTAGAACAAGATATATTCTATAGTGTTTATTAAGTCAAGACCTTTAAATAAATTCATTATCTGCAACAAATCTGATCTGCCTTCCTTTTATTTTGTATTATTAATACTATTATTTACTACAATGTAACATGTAATATTTTGAGAAATAATAAAATAGGTAATCTAAAATTTTCTTATATTTGCCCTTTTTAAAATAGTACACTAAATGACATTGGATTTCAGAGCTGTTTTATATTACATGTACCTTTCAGGATTAAAAAAACAAATTGGTAAAATGCCACTAAATTGTACCAATTGCTTATTGCTACATTAAGATAAATTTTATTCTTGGTTTGTCTTTCTCACTTGGCCTCTGACATGTTTTTGTTTACTCCTATTTTACCATTTTTGGTTCTCTGCTACTCTTATCTTTCTTCTCTGTGCTTGTCTTTCTTCTTGTTTTATGCCTCTTTCCTCTTTTTCCAAAATTTCTCCCTCCCTTTTCAGGATACACCCCACAGAGATTAGCACAATTCTCCAATGTGATCATTCCCTGTCTTCTAGTCTATTAATAAACCATTCTCGATGCAGCTCATGCAGTCTATAAGCCCTTGGCCCTCCTTGGTGATTGCTGTTGTTTCAAGTGATCAGTGATTACACCTGCTTTTGTTTTATTTCATTTTGACATTCTGCATTTAAGACTACTTGAGATATTTGAATTTTCTAGAATCTGCTTTCTGGATGAGTGTACAGTGAAAACCTCAAAAGACAAATGCCTTGAAAAAGAGATTCTTTTGGAAATAAATGATCAGCTATACCTAAGATAACTGACACATTAGAATATCAATTTTTGAATGAGAATTAGTATTTAGAGTTTGGGCTATATATAAACATCAAAATATCACAGAGTTGTTCTTTTTTTTTTTTTTTTTTTGCCAAGTAGCATGTTTCTATTAAGCCAAATCAAGTCACAATACTTTAAGATGAATTAATTCATGGACAGCCTCACTGACCAGCTGAAAAGTACAGGTTAATAGAGGTGGGAGTAGGCAGGTATCTTCAGAAGAGCCAGCAAAGGAGTTGGGAAATAGTTTTTTCCTCTTCTTTTATTCACTTTTTTTCTTTTTTACACTTGAAAAACTTAATCCTGCTGGAAATAAGGTATATATAAATCACAATCTGCTAAAAGAAAAGAGTGATCCAAAAATAAATTGAGGTGTTCAGAAATCTAGTAACATAAAACAGTGGCATTGCTGTAGGTAAGTAATCACTCAGGAGTACTACACCAGCAAGCAGGAAGAAACTGTGTCAATTATTTGGTGTCATGGAACTCTATGATTTTAAATGAGATTATTATGTATCTTGCAAGGGAGGAGAATATTCTGACAGACTCAAGACAAGTGATTCTGAAGAGATGATAGTAGTGTTGGGAGTTTATTTTAACTTAGTGCTGATTCAATCAAAAGTGTAAAATCCATTCATGCACCATGTGAGATTCTGAAAATATATCACAGATATTTTTTGGTTAAAGTAAGTTCTCATTTATGACTACAAACAGATCAAATGAAGCCTGTAGGCTAATTTTTATTCTTAAACTGGCCATCTGCCTGAAGGGCTTTCTTCCCCGTTATTGGAGGGACGTCACCATTGCCAGAGCAGCTTTAGTGTAGTCTGGCATTAGTCACATGTAACACACATTTGTATGTTGGAAGACGGACATGATAATTCTACCATTAAGTGACTTTCCCATTCCCTCGATATCATAAAGCTATATAAACCCTAAGCATTGTAAAAATGTTACATCTTGGTACAAGATGTCTAAAATGGTCATTAACAAAGGCAGATTTAGTCTTCTGCCATGACTTAGTACAAACATCTGACATTATGACGAGAGCTCATCCAATGTAAGTAGTATAGGAATAGTGTTTGTAATTTCAAGGAAAAGAGTGAAAGAAAATACAGTAAAGCCTCAAGTTCATAGCCATCTCTTTTGTCTTAAGGATTTAAAATTATAAATATATAATCTTATAACAATAATATTAATTTTAAGTTTGGAGTGACAGAAGGTGGTTAAAGAAAAGTAGGTGTCCTTAAGAACAGCTGTTCTTTTGAACATGTTCAAAATTAAAATTAAATAATAGCAAGGATACATAATCTTTTCAATAAAAGTATAGAAAAACACTTTTTAAGAACCCAGGCTATTAATAAAGACATCCCAAAATTCATTATTGAAAACCAACCATTGATTGACTTTGTGAATTTCTCCATGCTCCATTGTTGTTTATCATCATGATTATTTTTCTCCCTTTTTTCTTTTGAATAATATGCCAAGCATTTGCATTATCTCTAAACATTTCTAAAATAATTTAGAAATGCCAGCTTCTTGGACTGTGTGCACTTTCTGCAAATATTGGTCTAGAAAACTTGTGGCAGAGTACAGCAAAAAAATTTTGTTTTCTTAGCTATAGATCTAGTCTTGCATCTTAAAAAAAGTGGGTGGGAGCAAAGAAACTGCATAAGAGGGAACACAGAGAAGCCATAAGAGGTCACTTTTTTTTTTTATTATTTCAGAATAGTACGGGGGTATAAAGGTTTGGTTACGTGAATTGCTTTTGTACAGTTTAAGTCAAAGTAATAAGTGTGCCCATCAGCCAAATTGAATACTTTGTACCTGTTAGATATGATTTCAATCATCTGGTCCTCACCCCTCCCACCTGCTTGATTACCATTGAGTTTTACTTCCATGTTGTATAAGAGTGCCAAGGGATTAGTTCCAATTCAATGGTGAGTACATATGGTGTCAGTTTTTCCATTCTTACAATACTTCACCTATGATAATGGTCTCCAGTTCTATCCAGGTTGTTACAAAAGGTATTAACTCATCATCTTTTATGGCTGAGTAGTACTCCATGGTATACAGATACCACATTTTATTAATTGACTCATGAATTGATGGGCACTTGTGTTGATCCCACACCTTTGCAGTTGTGAATTGCACTGCAATAAACATTCAACTCCAAGTGTCTTTTGGTAAAATGGCTTTTTTTCCTTTGGGTAAATATTCAGTAGTGGTATTGCTGGATCAAACAGTAGGTCTACTTTTAGTTCTCTGAGGAATCTCCATATTACTTTCCATAGATGCTGTACTAGTTTGCAGTCCCACCAACAGTGCATCCATGCAAGCATCTGTTGTTTGGGGACTTTTTGATAAAAGCCATTCTCACTGGAGTAAGGTGATATTTTGTTGTGGTTTTGATTTGCATTTCCCTAATAATTTGTGATGTTGAGTATTTTTCATATGTTTATTGGCCATTAGTCTGTCTTCTTTTCAGAAGTTTCTGTGCATGTCTTTTGCCAACTTTTTAATGGGATTGTTTAATTTTTTCTTGATGATACACTTGAGCTCTTTGTAGATACTCATTATTAGCCCTTTAACAGATGTATAGCATGTAAATATTTTTTCCCATTCTGTAGGTTGTCTGTTTGCTCTATTGATTGTTTCCTTGGCTGTGCAGAGGCTTTTTAATTTTATCAAGTCCCATTTATTAATTTTTGTTGTTGCTGTAATTGTCTTTGGGTTCTTCTTCATAAATTCTTTGCATAAGCTAATATCTGTAAGAGTTTTTCCAACACTTTCTTCTAGAATTTTTATAGTTTATGTCTTAGGTTTAAGTCTATTATCCATCTTGAGTTAATTTCCATGAGTGATGAAAGGTAAGGATTCTGTTTCAATCTTCTACATGTGGCTATCTAATTTTCCCAGAACTATTTATTGAATAGGATTCTTTTCCCCTGTGTATATTGTTGTCTACTTTGTCAAAGATCACATGGCAATATGAGGATAGTTTTATATTTGGGTTCTCAGTTCTGTTCCATTGGTCTGTATCTCTGTTTTTGTGCCAGTACCATGCTGTTTTGGTTACTATAGCCTTGTAGTATAGTTTGAGGTCTGTTAAAGTGATGCCTCCCAATCTGATCCTTTGCTTAAGGTTGCTTTGGCTATTTGGGCTCTTTTCTGATTCCATACGAAGCATAGAATTATTTTTTCTAAATTTGTGAAAAATATCAGTATTTTTATGGGGATTGCTTTGAATCTGTAAATCACTTTGGTTGGTATACACATTTAAACAGTGATGATTCTGCCAATCCATAAACATGCTGTTTTTCCATTCATTTACATCCTCTGCTATTTCCTTCCTCAGTGATCCATAGTTGTCCTTGTAGAGGTCTTTCACCCCCTTGGTTAAATATATTCCTAGGTGCATTATCTTATTTGTAGCTATTGTGAAAGATATTGAGTCTTTGCTTTGATTCTCAGTTTGACTGTTGATGTGTAGAAATGCTACTGATTTATGTACATTGATTCTATAACCTGAGACTTTGCTGAATTTATTTCTTAATTCCACAAGGCTCTTGGCAGAATTTTTGGGGTTTTCGAGATATGTGATCATATCATCAGCAAAGAATGATAGGTTGACCTCTTTTTTCCCCATCTGGATACACTTGATTTCTTTCTCTTGCCTGATTAGTCTGGCTAGGACTTCCAGCACTATGTTGAATAAAAGTGGTGACAGTGGGCAACCTTGTCTAGTTCCAGTTCTAAGTGGAAATGCTTTCAATTATTCTTCATTTAATATGATGTTGGCTGAGGGTTGGTCATATATTGCTTTTATAATTTTGATATATGTTCCATCTGTACCTATTTTATTAAGAGTTCTTATCATAAATGGGTGCTGGATTTTGTCAAATGCTTTTTATGCACTATTGACAGGATCATATGATCTTTATTTTTGCATATGTTTATGTGGTGGATCACATTTATGGATTTACATATATTGAACCATCCTTCTTCCATCCCTGGGATAAAGCACACTTGGTCGTGGTAGATAATTTTTTTGATGTGCTGCTAAATTCAGTTTGCTAGAATTTTATTGAGAATTTTTACATCTATATTCATCAGGGATATTGGTCTATAGTTTTCTTTTTTGTTGTTAGGTTCTTTCCTGGCTTTGGTATCAAGGTGATACTGGCTTCATAGAATGAGTTGGGGAGGATTTCTTTCTTCTTAATGTTATGAAATAATTTATGCACTTTGAGTATCAATTCTTCTTTGTAAGTCTGATAAACTTTAGCTGTGAAACCATCTGGTCCGGGACATTTTTTTGTTGGAAGATTTTTTATTGTTGCTTCAATTTTGTTGCTCATTATTGGTCTGTTCAGGAGTTCTATTTCTTCCTGATTGAACTTTGGAAGGTTTTGTGTTTCCAAGAATTTATTCATTTCCTCAATGATTCAAGTTTATGTGCATAGATTTTTATACTATTCAGAGATAATGTTTTATATTTCTGTGTTACCAGTTGTAACCTCTCCTTTTTCATATCTAATTGAGCTTATTTGTGTCCTTTCTTTTCTATTTCTGGTTACTCTAGTGAGTGGTCTATCAATTTTGTTTATCTTTTCAAAGAACCAACTTTTTGTTTCATTAATCTTCTTTATATTTCTTTTGTTATTGATTTCATTTATCTCTGCTCTGACCATAGTTATTTCTTTTCTTCTAGTGGGTTTGGGATTGGTTTGTTCCTTCCTTTTCTAATTCCTTGAGAGAATTCATTAGATTGTTGATTTGTGATCTTTCTTTTTCATGTAGGCACTTAAGGCCATGAATTTTCTTCTTAGGACTGCTTTTGCTGAATGCCACAGATTTTGATAACTTGTATCCCCTTTGTCATTTAATTCGAGGAATCTTTTGATTGCCATCTTAATTTCCTCTTTGACCCAATAATCATTCAGCAGTAGGTTGCTTAATTTCTATGACTTTGTGTAGAGTTGAGTGTTTCTATGGTATTAATTTCTAATTTTATTCCACTGTGGTCTGAGAAGATACATTGCATAATTTTTTTTTAATTTGTTGAGATATGTCTTGTGGCCTAAGATGTGATCAATCTTACAGAATGTTCTATGCACTGATGAGAAGAATGTATATTCACCAGTTTGGGGTAGAATGTTCAGTAAATATCTGATGGGCTCATTTGTTCTAGAGTCCCATTTAATTCCAGTGTTTCTTTGCTTACTTTCTGCTTGGAGGATCTGTCCAGTTCTGTCAGTGGGGTGTTTACGTCCCTAACTATTATAATGCTGCTGTTTACCACTTTGTTTAGATCTAGTAGGGTTTGCTTTATGAATCTGGGTGCATCTGTGTTAGTTGCATAAATATTTAGGATTGTTATGTCTTCTTGTTGAATTTATCTCTTTACCATTATATAATTACCCTCTTTGTCTTTCTTTACTATTGTTTATTTGAAGTCTATATTATCTGATATGAGAATGAGTACATCAACTTTCTTTTGCTTTCTGTTTGCATGGAATATTTTTCTCTATTGCTTCACTTTGCATTTGAATGAATCTTTGTGGGTTAGATATGTTTCCTGGAGACAGAGGATATAGGCTTGTATTTTTTTTAACCATTCAGCCAGCCTATGTTTCTTGAGTGGGGAATTCAAGCCATTGACATTTATTGAAAGAATTGATAGGTGGGGTGGAGTCCTGTTCATTCTGTTGGGTAGAACCTTATCGCTTTGTTTCACCTCTTAAGACATTATGGTACATGGGCTCTGAACTTCAGATTTTGGTGATTTTACACTGGGTGTAAAATCCACTGGGTGGGTGCCTGTTGTGCTGATCAATGTATAATTCAAATCTGAGTACTTCATGTAGGGCAGGTCTGGTCTTGACAAATTCCCTCAGTGTTTGCTTGTCTAAGAAAGTCTTTATTTCTCCCTCATATAAGGAACTTAGTTTATCAGGATACACAATTCTAGGCTGGCCATTATTCTGTTTGAGAAGAAAGAGTATGGGGCTCCAATCCCTTATGGTTTGTAAGATCTCAGTTGAGAAGTCTACAGTTAGCCTGATGGATTTTCCTTTGTAAGTTACCTGATTTTTTTTTCTTATGGCTCACAGCAGTTCCTTTTTCATGTTAACTTTGGCCAGTCTGATGACCATGTAGCGTAGTGACTGCCTCTGCAGTGAATCTCCTAGTTCATTGAGTTTCTTGTATCTAGATATCTACATTTCTAGGAAGACCAGGGAAGTTTTCCTCAATTTCCTTGGGGCACATGAGTGCCTCAAGCTTTAGGAGCAACCCTGTATCTCCCAGGGGGTTGCTTGATCTCTTTCCCACTGAGGTCAGAGGAGGAGCAAAGCAGACTGTGGCTAGTAAGAGCATGAAAGGCTTTTCAAAACCTTGGCAGGGCTCAGAAATTTCTCTTCTGGCTGTTGGGGTAGCCACTGGAATGAGATTCAGGACAAGCTCTCCAAACTGGGAAGGCTATTCCTGAGAGAGTGGCCTACATGCTAGAGTGCTAAGGCCCTGGGCTGAGCTCTTTCTGCCCTTGTCCACTAGTACAGTTTTTCTGTAGGGAGGGGCCAGTGCCCTTCTAAATCACCACTCCCCAGGACTCTACTGCACTCTCTCATCAGATCAGTCCACATGAATTCCTTCACCACCCAAGTCCAGCTCTCTAACTTCCCCCCAGTCTGTGTATCTGATCCACTAGTGTGTGTCTCTGTGAAATGCTCATGGGCAGAGGGTTCCCCATTTGTGCACCACTCTTCTGCTACAAGTCCCCAAAGATAGAGTGGTTGGACGGCAGCCAGGGACACTCTCCAGCCAGAGAGAAGCAGCTATTAGCGGGTTTCTTGGCTTGAGCTGCACTACCTGTTATAATGACTGGGGGCAGGGGCCACAGCTCCTATTCAGCCAGTAAGCCTGTGGCATTTGGTTGCCATGGAAATGGGAGCTAGGCTATTTCTTTCTGAATGCCACATCCCTATCCAAGCTGGTGGCTCTCCTGTGATGGGGGATTGGGCATGTTTACAGATCCCCATTCCTCAGCACCCCACCACGCTCTCACATGGGATATGTCTGCCCCCGCTTCCTCGCCATCTGAATCCAGGGCCGAAACCTCTCCCCTATGTCTCCCTACACTTCTCTCATGTCCAGGGGGCATGAGGACTGGCCCACATATCTGAGCCACTAGCCCACAATTCCACAAAACATGGATGGGCAGGTAACTCCAAAATTGTGGCACGCCCCGTTCTCCGTGGCGAACTCAGCCTGGAGTGCACACCCGCCATGGAGAAGCAGCCATTCGTGAGCTTCTTGACTCAAGGTACTCTCACAGTTGCAATGGGTGGGGAGGGCCATGGCTCCCAGTCTCAGAATGCTAGGCGCAGAGGAGGAGGTGTCTAGCTGTAAGAAAGCCAGCACTCCAGTCTCTCATGGCACTCTCCCACAAGGTGCCCCTATGGACAACCAAACTCTTGGGGCTCACTGGTTCACTCCACTATTCCTAGTTAGCCACTGTGCCTGGGCTCGTAGTGAGTGGAAAAGCCTTCAGTATACTTTGTGTCCCACTGTTCCCTGAAGGCACATAGGTTGGGGAGAGGAAAGCCCCCTTACACTTTTCGCTGGGCTCCAAGCTTCTCTGGGTTTGATCCAGGCTGCTAGCTTCTCCTCTGCCTCCTCTTCTTTCTCAGCTTCACAGCTTTTCTCTGTGGGGTCCCCAGTCTTCTTTGTCAACTCTCCCTGTGATTCATACCTGTGCTGCAACTCTTCTCTGCTCTGCTCAGTCCAATATCCTACCTTCCAGCTGGGGCAGTCCGACAAGTGATGTCTTTACTCAGCCATCTTGGCTTCTTCCCAGGATGTCACATTTTAAATGTGAAGAACTAAAGATCTATTTCCTGCCTTCTCCCCTTCAATCAAATGTCCACCTGATTCCACCTTTTCTACATAAATGTAATGTAGAGAACCAATTAAACATAGAAATGTTAAACCCAGAGAAGCTGAGCTTTAAATTGGAGAGTTCTGTGCTATATTCTAGTATCTAAGCATTGCCAAATGAATTCGTTTAGTCTGCAGATACTAAAATTATGATAAATAAATCTAAGCTTCTGTGTTTTTAATCTGTAAATTGGAGATAATAGCATTTATGTCACAGAGGTTATTAAGAGGATTAAATGAGACAATTTATAGCACTTAGCACAGTACTTGGCACATCATAAACTCTCAATTTAAAATATGAGCTATTGTCATTGTTTTTGCAGTTATAAACACTTAGAGCTCTTTGAATACAGATGAAGCTACCTCAAGAGACAGTGAGTTTCTCAACATTGAAACCAGAACATGTTGAGCTATCACATAGCTGGGATATCACCCAGCTATTAAGTCTTGTCTGACTCCAAGAGTCTACATTTTTGGAGATCTCTCTATTAACATAGAGGATGAAGGGTCAAGATTCTGGCTGGTTTGAGGAGTTGGAATGAGCAAGGCTCTGACTGTTGTTTTTTAAATTTTGTGTGTGCATGTGTCATTAATTTCAACATCCTATTTCTTTGTGAGTGATATTTCAATTATTCCTGAAGGAAGTTAGAGTGTGGTGTTCCCGAGATGGGTAGGTAGAACTTTGAATTACATAGAAAAGTGTTTGGGTCAGCTGGTCATAATTCCAATTCCCCTTTTTATCCGTTCCTTCATTTCTGTCAAAAACAGCAACACTCTGACAAAAGATTAGGTTGGAAATCCTAATAGCACACTGCCAAAAACACTGACTGAAATTCTTATCTTTTTTTTAATACTGGCATCGTTCATCACACTATTATGCACATAAATTAATCTAGATGCCACTAATCATGAAAATTGCACATAAAAGTTCTGTTTCTAGATCTGTCTGCTAAAGAGGAATTGTCTATACTAGAGAATTATAGTCAAGCCAGATAAATCTGTGTTCTACCCTCAGAGCTACAAGTGACTAGTTATATGTGACATTGGGCAAGCTAATTAAGCTCTTTGACTTTCAATTTCATCAACTATAAAATGGAGATAATAATACTATGTTACAAAATAATCATAAGGATTAAATGAAATAATAAATATAAAATACTAAACTCAGTTCCTGGCATATAGTAAGCCTTCTCCTAATTGTTGCTGCTGCTGCTACTGCTGTTGTTATAAGTTTTGAAGAATGGTGTTTAAAACCTGCATACATTCACTCTGAATTAATTCTATTGAGTGAAACTTCGGTATAAACATTATAGTCTTAGACTATCATCCCAATTTATGTCACTTTGAGTAGCAATCATCTGTGATTATCTGCTATATGCCAAAGTTTATGTCAGTTGCTTGGAGTACATTGTCTTTGTTCCTCATAACTCTGCAAATAAGTTGTATTCTGGATTTTCTTAGTGAGGAAACTGAAGCTAGAGTTTAAATGACTTATCAAAGATCACACAGCTGATAGTAGCACATTTGGAATTCAAGCTTAATTTTAGTCAGGATCTGGACCCCTGCATGAAAGGATGCAATCGGTACTGTCAGAATTCTTCATATTTGCTGTTTTGGTTGCGTTTGAAATGGTATTGTCTCATGTGGTTCTCATTTTCATTTTCTTGATTACAAATGTTTATTACTAACGTATTTATTGTGCATTTTTATATATTCATTAGCTAATCTTTTTTCCTCTCTGTGAAATGCTTATTTGTATCTTTGTCTTTTACTCATTTTGTTTTAGATTGTTTGTACTTTTATCATCAAATCTTAGGATTCTTTATATACTTTGGGTAGTAGCAATTTTTGGTAATGTGTTATAGGTAATTTCTTCCAATTTCTGAAAAGATACTTGGGATATCTTGTGATGAAAATATGCCTAAGAACTCAGTCTAAATATAGTCAAATACAATCAATTTCCTTTATGATTTGCAATGTTTGAGTTTTTAAAAATCTTCTTCTATTCCAAGCTCATTAAGGTAGTCTTCTATATTGTCTGTGAAAGTTTTAAAGTTTTCTCTTGCCTTTAAAGTTTTGACTAAATGATAATTGATTTCTATGTATGATGTGAGGTAGGAATCTGTTATGTTTTCACTTCAGTGGAGAAATAGTTATCTTGACATCATCTTATTGATTCTTTTTGCTGTTACTCTTCAGTATTGGCTCTGTCCATATCAGTTTTCCATATACGAATATGTTGTTTCTAATCACTATTCTACTCATACATCTATTTGTCTATTGTACTACCAAAACCACACTATTCTATAGAGCTGCAGTCCCCAATCCCTGGGCTGTGGACAGGTACTGGTCTGTGGCCTATTAGGAACCAGACTGTACAGCAGGAGGTGGGCTGCAGGCAAGTGAGGGAAACTTCATCTGTATTTACAGCTGCTCCCCATTGCTCGCATCACTGGCTAAACTCCGCCTCCTGTCAGATCAGCGACAGCATTAGATTCTCATAGGAGCTGGAACCCTACTGTAAACTCACATGCAAAGGATCTAGGTTGCATGCTCCTTATGAGAATCTAATGCCTGATGATCTGAGGTGGAGCTGAGGCAATAATGTTAGCACTAGGGAGCAGCTGCAAATATAGATTATCATTAGGAGAAAGGTTTGACTGCACACAAAATGTAATGTGCTTGAATCATCCCAAAATCATCCCAGGTACAGAGTATCACAACTTGTCAGAGAAGAAAACCTTGAGTTAAAACCTCATCAGGAAACAGTGCCAGGTACAAAAATCTGAAATATAATTGATAAATTGCTAGAAGCTCAATGTGGACAAGTCTGAGAGTTAAAAACTCCCAGGGGACCAAATCATGGGCAGGAGGCCCTAACATTTTTGTTTTATCCCCAGGAGCTCTATGAGGTCCTCACAGTGAAGACCAGAGAAAAATCCCCTTATGCTTCAGGCAGTGGGAGAAGAAAAGAAAACATTTTGAAATACCTGGGAGCATTCTGTTCTTCTTAAAAAGGCCTGCCCTCAGGAGAAACTAACCAGAGCCTAACCTGCTGGGTTTTATCAGAACCTAATTTTTCTGAAAGAAGAAAAATACCCAACTCCAGCCCACTCTAGCCATCCTATTGCACCTAGGGGTGAAAAAATATTCAACTGACAAGCATTGATGAAGTTCATAGTTGAGAGTCACAGGCTCACTAAAAGACTGAGACCTAGTTATAGGATTGCAGAACACTTACCCTCCCTCTACAACTTCTCCCTGCATGACTAAAGGCCTATCTATTGCAGTAGACAACATGCAGGAACAGGTAAATAATATAAGCAGTGAAATGGAAATTCTAAGAAAGAATCAAAAAGAAATTCTAGAGATCAAAACACTGTAGCAGAAATGAAAAATGCCTTTGATGGGCTCATTAGTAGACTGGACATGGCCAAAGAAAGAATCTCTGAGCTTGAGAATATGCCAATAAAAACTTCCAAACCTAAACATCAAAGGGAAAAAAGGCTTAAAAAAAAAAAAAAGCAGAACAGAATATCCAAGAACTGTGGGACAACCACAGAAGATGTAACACATGTATAATGGAAATACCAAAAAGAAAAAAAGAAAGAAGGGAACAGAAGCAATATTTGAAGCAACTGAGAATTTCCCCCAAATTAATGTCAAACACCAAAACACAGATCCAGAAAGCTCAGAGAAAAAGCAAGATAAATGACCAAAAAAACCCTAAATCAAAGATAAAGAAAATAAAATCCTTAAAGAAGTCAGAGGGAAAAACACCTTAACTATAGAGGAACAAACATAAGAATTACATCCAACTTCTTAGAAACCATGCAAGCAAGAAGAGAGCAGAGTAAACCATGTATTGAGAGAAAAAAATTACTGTCTTAGTCTAATTGGGTTACTATAACAAATATCTTAGAATGAGTGTTTTATAAACAGCAGAAATTTATTTCTTACAGTTCTGGAGGCTGAGAAGTCCAAGATCAAGGCGTCAGCAGATTCAGTATCTATGAGAAATGTAGATTCAGTATCTCATAGATGGCACCTTCTGTGTCCTTGCAAAGTAGAAAGGGCAAAAACAGGACAAACTCACTCCTTCAAGCCCTTTTATAAGGGCACTAATCCCATTCAGGAGGGTGGACCCCACATGACTTAATCATTTTCCAAAAGGCCCCATCTCTTAACACCATCACATTGAGAATTAGGTTTTAACATGAATCCATTATTATAGCTGGAGACTTCAACACTTCTCTATCAGAAATGGACAGGTCCAGCAGGCAGAAAATCAGTAAGGATGTAGTTAAACTCAACATTAACAGCACTGTCAAAAATTAGAGCAGAAATTGATGAAATTGAAAATAGGAAATTAATACAGAAAGTCAATAAAACCAAACCTTCTAAAACAGAAAGCGTCAGGCCCAAAAGGGTTCACTGGTAAATTCTACCAAACAATTAAGGAAGAAATTATATTAACTCTCTACAATCTCTTCCAAAAGATAAAAGCGAGGGAATACTTCCTAATTCATTTTGTGAGGCTCGAATACCCTAATACAACAACCAGGAAAAGACATTACAAGAAAAGAAAACTATAGACCAATATCTCTCATGAATATAGGTGCAAAAATCCTCAATGAAATATTAGCAAACTGAACCCAACAATACATAAAAAGAATTATATTCCATAATCAAGTGAGATTTACTGCAGGTGGTCAAAGTTAATTCGATATTTGAAAATCAATGGATGCCATCCATCACATCAATAGGCTAAAGAACAAAAATGACATGATTGTTATCAACAGATGCAGAAGAAGCATTTGACACAATTCAACAAATATTCATGATACCAACTCTCAGCAAACTAGGAATAGAAAGGAACTTCCCTAACTTGATTTTTAAAAAAAAACTACAAAAACCTACAGTTCATATAACATTTAATGGTGAAAAACTTGAAACTTTCCCACTAAGATCAAGAACAAGGCTGGGATGTTACCTCTCACCACTGCTTTTCAATATGTTACTGGAAGTCCTAGATAATACAATAAAACAAGAAAAGTAAATAAAAAACATACATATTTGTAAGGAAGAAATAAAATTGTCTTTGTTTGTAGATGACATAATCATCAACATAGAAAATCCAAAAGAATCAACAAAAAAAAATTCTGGAACTAATAAGTGATTATTCCAAGATTTCAGGATACATGGCAATCACTTTCCTATAAACCAGCAGTAAGTGGAATTTGAGATTGAAAACACATTACCACTTAAAATAGCACAAAAAAATGAAATACTTAGATATAAATCTAACAAAATACGTACAAGATATACATGAGGAAAACTACAAAACTCTGTTGAAAGAAATCAAAGAAGAAATTTTTAAATGAAAGGGTATTCCATGTTCATGAATAGGAATACTCGATATTGTCAGGATGTTACCTCTTCCAAACTTGATATATAGATTCAACACAATCCAAGTCTAAATTCCAGTGTCATTTTGTATATATAAACAAAATGACTCTAAAGTGTATATACAAAGGTAAAAGACTGAGAATGGAGAAGAACAAATGTCAGGACTGACATGACCTTACTTCAAGACTTACTATAAAGCTACTATAATCAAGACAATACAGTATTGATGAAAAAATAGACAAATAGATCAATACCACAGAATAGAGAGCCTAGAAATGAACTCACATAAATATAAATCAACTGATCTTTGACAAAGGAGCCAAAGCAATACAAGAGAACAAACATAGTCATCTCAATAAATAGTGCTGAAACCACTAGACACACACATGCAAAAATAGTGAATCTAAACACAGACCTTACAACTTTTTACAAAAGCTAACTCAAATGGATCACAGACCTAAGTGTAAAATCCAAAACTATCAAAATCCTAGAAGATAACATAGAACAAAATCTTGGGTATAATAATGACTTCTTCGATACAATACTGAAGGCACAATCCATCAAATAAATGATAAGCTCAACCTTATTAAAATTAAATTTTTCTGCTCTGCAAGAGAATAAAAAGCGAAGATAGGCTGGGAAAAAATATTTTCAAAAGTCATATCTAATAGAGGACTATTATCCAAAATATATAAAAAACTATTAAAACTCAACAATAAGAAGACAAACAACCTGATTTTAAAACGGGCTAATGACCTTAACAGACAAGCTTAGCAAAAAAGATATACTGATATACCGTTGTCAAATAAGCAAAGGAAAAGATGCTGTATATCATATGTCATCAGGGAAATGCAATTTTAAACAATGAGCTACCACTATATACCTAGCAGAATGGCCAAAATCCACAACACCGACAGCACCAAATACTGGTGAGGATGTGGAACAACAAGAACTCTCATTCAATGCTGGAGGGAATGCAAATGGTATAGCCACTTTGGAAGACAGTTTGGAGATTTCTTACTACACTAAACATACTCTTACCATACAGTCTAGCAATCATGTTAATTGATATTTACCCAAATGAGTTAAAAACTTATGTCCACACAAAAACCTGTAAACAGATGCTTATAGCAGCTTTATACATAATTGCAAAAACTTGAAAGCAACCAAGATGTCCTTCAGTATGAGAATGGATAAATCGTGGTACATCCAGACAATAGAGTGTTATTCAGCACTAAAAAGAAATGAGCTATAAAGCCATGAAAAGACGTGAAAAAAAACTTACATGCATATTAGCAAGTGAAAGAAGCCAGTCTGAAAGGCTGCATACTGTATGATTCCAACTATATGACATTCTGGAAAAGGCAAAACCATGTAAAAAGATCAGTGGCTGCCAGGTGTTAGAAGGGAGGAAAGGATGAATAGGCAGACACAGAGGATTTTCAGGGTAGTGAAACTATTATAATATTTATGGTACCAAAATCGTGGGTAAATATCATACATTTGTCAAATCCCATAGAATGGACAACACCAAGAGTGAACCCTAATGTAATAATAAATTATAGAGTTTGGGTGATTATGATGTGTAAATACAGATTTATTGATTAAAACAAATGTACCAGTGTGGTGTGGGATGTTGATAGGAGGGAAGGTTGTGGGGGAGGGGGCTCAGGGAGCATAAGGGAACTCTGTACTTTCCACTCAATTTTGCTTTGAACCTAAAACTGGATTAAAAAATTGTTTATTAATTTAAAATAAATAAATAAATACAATTTTAAAAAACATCCACTAATGTATGCTAAAATCAGTGGGCAAAAGTCTAAGAAATCTGATATTAGCACGGTCTCAAAATATCTCCAATTATTTATCAATAACCAAAAAAAACTAGTAATTTTTATGGTGAAGAAACCCAGCAGATACCACCCTACTCAAGTGATCATATTTGCCATTTGATAACAATAATAAGTGATCAAGTAATCAAAGTTAATATCCCAGTAATAAGACATCAACGTCATGTGCCCCTGATGGTATGCAGTGGAGATACAACATCACTTTTATGGTATTCTCATCTATAAAACACATAATTTTAATCTAATAATGAGAAAACATCAGACAAAACCAATTTTGTAGACATTTTGCATAATAACCAGTCAGAACTCATTAAAAGTGTCAATTTCATGAACATGGAAAAAAATGAGGAAATGTCAAAGATTATAGAGATTAAACAGACACAACTAGATTGGATACTGGAACAAAACAAGGACAGTAAGGGAAAACTGGTGGAATCTGAAAAAGTCTATAGTGTAGTTAATATTAATGTACCAATATTAATTTCCTGGTTTTGTTAATTATACAGTACTATGATTATGTAAATTATTAAAATTAGATGAAGCTGAGGAATCTGGGTGGAAGGATATATGTTAACACTTTACTGTTTTTGCAACTTTCCTATAAATTTAAAATTCTTTCAAAATAAAAAGTTTTTTTTAAAGTATTTTTTATGTTTGTTTTCAGTCCATTATGTTTAAGAGTATCAGCTGTACTAGGAAGAGTTTCTCTGATCATCTTATCCACCATATTCTCAAATTTGAAAGCCAAGCCTTAACATTTTCAAGACATTTTTATCAGCTTTCTCTCCTAACCTATTTTGGGATATCCTTCTTTGCCTGCTATAATTTAAGAACATGTTCTTTTTCTATATATTATATCTCCTACAGATTCCAACTTAATTTTAGCTTCTGAAGCTTATTCTGCTATTCTTTTATAGTCTCCTTCTTTAATTACCTGAATCATAAAATCCATTTCTGTTAAAACTGAAGTGAGAAGATCAGGATTAGCAGTCCAGTTTTATCACTTACAATTGTGTTAGCCTCAGCAAGACATTTAGACTTTGTGGAATGGGAATAAGAATAATGGTAGCATCTAGTCTCGCCTCTCCAAAAGTTGTGAAAATCGACTCTCTCTTTTCCCCTGGATTCCCTTACATCATACTCTCTGGATTTTTCCCTACCCCCTTGACTTTTCCTTCCCATTTTCTTATTCCTCAACTCACTGCTTAAACATCAGTCTTTCCAAAGTTTCTATCCCCTGTAGTCTTTTTTTTTAATTTTTCATTTACTTTTCCTTGGCCATTAAGTCATTTCTCCTGACTTTTAATAATCAACATACTTGATTATTGAAATGACTCCCAAATTTACACCTACATTCTCAGATATTTCCCCACAAACTCCACATTTATATATTGAAGCACAATGCAAATATCCCCATTTGGCTTATTATAATCATCTCAAACTAAACACACTCTAAACTGAGCTTTTTATTGCTCTCAAAAACTTAACTCCCGTATCTTAATTGTCTGACATAAGAGTTTGATTAATTAAATAGTGAAAATACCCACGGAATACAATGCAATCATTTTAATTAATTCTGTAAATGAATATTTACTAATGTGGGAGATATCTTCACCATATTTTTAATTTTAAAAAGCAGGTTAAACAACAATATGTGTAGTATGCTTTATTTACAGTACAAATTTGAACACATCTCTCTCCAGACTAATTACTTTAAATGGCTCTCCATAATGTACAAAATAATTCCTGGCCAAAAAAAAAAAAAATGTTTAACTTTCCTGTAATTAAGATCTGTTTGTCTCTCTGGCCTCCTCTTCTCCCTCCCTCTCTCTCTCTCTCTCTCTCTCTCTCTCTCTCTCTCTCTCTCTCGTGCACACACACACACTTTTGAGTACTGAAATACTCCCCAAGCACAGCATGCACATGCTTCCACATATTTGCCTGTGGCATCTTCTCTGCTCAGAATATCTTTTCTTTGTTTGGTCACCTCTGAAACCCTTCTTAGGTCCCACCTGTTCTGGGAAGGTTTCCCTGACTCCACTTTCTCTAACAAAATTAATTACTATTATTTTTATACTATGTGCCTTATCTATACAGATACTAGTGCATACTCTATGGCATAGTTATTTCCTTAAATGCCAATTCATCTTAAAAGACCGTGGGCTTCTTGAGGTGGAGAACTGACCCATTTACCATTCTTACCCTCAGTACCTGTCTTCATGACTCAATCACTTTAGTCACAGTATAAATATTTGTGGAATTGAAATTAGAGGGTAGATGAACGTGTCTGATATACCACAGAAAGAGTGTTCTGAAATGAAAGATAGTATCATTGCTATTTGCATTCCTGGAATAACACACTGACATTTTAAGTCAGCATTATGAAGAACAAACTCTTCAAAAGCGGGTTTCTTACTTGGATTAACGCACTCTGGGTATCTAAATCTTGAATCCAGTAGTAAAGTCGGTAAGATCTTTTAAAAACAGGTGTCTATGTATGAAAACACAGAATGAAAGGGGAGCTCCTTATCCCAGATCTTTATAAAAATCAACAAAAGTATTTATTGGGAATGATGTAACGCAGACCCTGTAATGAAAACTTTATGATTTTTATTCTCATCTTACATGACTTGAATTTCCCCAAGCCTTATTAACCCATACACACAAGTCAAATCATAATAACAACTCAATATACTAGCTTGTATCTCCACCAGCATAATGCAAGACTTCACCCCACCCCTCAACCAACTTCTGACATTCCTGGGGGCCGGCTAATACACACTCCAGACAAAGACAGAGTGGTAAAGAAAAAAAAAAGTGACATCAGAAATGCCCTTAAAAGTTTTTTATGTCATCCACTGCCACATGCATGGTTTTGTGTATACAACCTCTGTACAAATACCCTCACACATTTACTGTTTATTGTAATTTTCAGTATAAAATTCCAGAGAGAAATTATATTCAGAAATTGTCACTCAAAGATTTCTCTGCTTGGAATACTTTAACAAATTAATGAAGATTCTATCCTGCTGGCCCTTCATGTTCATCATCATTACTCCATCTTCCATAGAGGATTTTATCTGTCCAACTAACTCTTCCTGGGCCCTCAATTAATTATTTTTTACCCCTAGGGGGCCTAGAGGACCACCCACTTGCCTGAAAGATGTTTGATTTCTTTGCCATTGATCAGCAAAACACTTAACATCTTTCATATATTTTCAAAATAGGTTTTAAACTTGCAATGATTGTTGCTAATTTGACGAATTCTATTCATTGCTCTTGGGCTTAAGTTTACTAATAGAATGGCAAGCTGGCACTTGTCATTATTTAAATGTTGATCTTCCCATTTGTTTTTTCACCAATATTTTGGAATCCATCTAGATTAAATGCACGCATAATGCAACCTCTTCCCTGGTTTTTCTATCAGTCTTCAGCCTCTACATTCCTGGTTGCATAAGCCTCTGGATTCTGCTTAGATAAGCCCCAACCTCTGGGGCTAAGGGAATTCTCTCTCTGCTGGTGTAGTCTGGATACTCTCTTAGGGATCCCACACATTCTTTTCCTAGGTTTGTTATGTTTTAAGTGCAATCGTGCAAAAGATTGTCTTTGAACTGTCTCTATCAATTGATTTCTGTGAAAGACTTTGCTTTCCTAAAATAAATTCTGTCAAATCCTAGCCATGTCAGTAGATTCTTAAATCTCTGCCTCTTCCCCAAGCACAGATGACTGCATTGTCTCTTCAGGCATGCGAGCCCCAACCCTTTTATGGAAGGAGTCCTTTTATGAATTAGGAAGAGCTGAAATGAATCCCGTTTGGACAGCCTTGAGACTTCCTATGTTCACCTTTGATCATCCCCAGGGCAGTAGTGGCCACTAGAAGTACATTAACAGGGTCACTATTAAATCTCTTCTACCCAGAATCAAGTGGATTATATGAGTGCAATAGAAGCAGAGTCTCCTGTATACTCATCATGAATATGTTTTCTTATAATTTATCTAAACTTCCAGCCCACCAACACCCTGGGGCCCTCTACCTTCCTTCAAGAAATACTCTTATTCTTTCCAAGTCTTCCTGAAATTTAGAATTTCATTAAGAGACTCTTGCTGCACTGTCTACTCTTCTGTGAACTGATATGGCTTGTTTCGTCATGCCCAAAGAACTGTTTATTTCCTTCCTTAAAAATAACTTACATGAAAAAATACTTGCCAGCTGTTATTGCTTTCCAAAATTATTTATTTATATTTTAATTTACAAATATGCTACCGTTACTTAAAGCCTCTGGGCACATTTGCAAAATTAAAAACACAATTTAAAAACATATATCATGTAAACTGTGGCTTAAAAAAAAAAGAGCATCAACTCTGCCTGCATTAAACCCCCTTCAAGCAAACCTCTAGATTAAGCAGATGGCTGTGTACTGCACCACAAAAGGAATGTAGAATTTTCCTAAAATCAGTACCGTGAACCAGTTCAAGGATGCAAAATCTTCTGCCTAAAAGGAAAGGGGTGATTGCCTTGTAAATTCAACAACAGTGGTGCTAGAATCTGGCATCCAGTTTCTAAGTTCTTCCATGTATTTTGTCTCAAAAGCTCAATAATATAAATACTGCTTGTACCTGACATATAGTGAGCACTCAATAAATAAACAGTTGTTTGCTTTCAACATGCATACCATTTTATTTCCGAACTCTATCACTTTGCTTACACTGGTCACCATATCTGGAATCCCTCTTTGTTTTTCTTCAGCCTTCCTTGTTTTCTTTTTTTACCTAAGGAGCAGAGTATAGAAATTTTTTTTCTGTTATCAGTGTACTTATGTGTGTTGAATAATCTGTGAAGTTGTGAAAATACATCTGAGTGTTTATTAGCCAGGTTTTCTGGTTCAAATTTATAAATTAAAAGTTATAAATGTTCATTTAAAAAGCACAATTTAATCACAAAAAATCAGAGTCCCTATGGGTTATATCTGATAAATCCTATAAGAGAGATCCAGCAAATTCAGCTGACTGAAGATAAATACCTGTTACCTCTGAAAAATGTATATCTTACAGGAGAAAAAAAAAAGTGTATATGTATATGCATTTTCCATAGACTCTTTTTTTATTTCAGCATTTTATGGGGGTACAAATGTTTAGGTTACATATATTGCCTTTGCCCCACCCGAGTCAGAGCTTCAAGCGTGTCCTTCCCCCAGACCGTGCACACTGCACCCATTAGGTGTGAATATACCCATCCTCTCCTCACCCCTCCCACCTGCCCGACACTCGATGAATGTTACTACTACTCCATAGACTCTTAAGTCAGGGGAAAAGTTCAATATAATTTTCTAAGAATCTACTGCAGCCTACTGTATAATCAGCTTTTGTTAGAAAGAAGAAATAGAAGAAGCAGAAAATAAGATTTCTGCCCTTGAAGAGCTTATAGTCCTACTACAGAAAGGATATATGATTCTCTTTTCAGAGTATTAAACATGCATATTTAACCATGGAGGGTGGCTCTGAAACATGCACCCATGTTCTAAAACATCTCCCCTGAGAGAACAATAGGAGTCCACAAAGTATCACCTAAACCATGATACGTAATCTCCGTTTAGTGAAAGAGGCCCTATTGCCATAGGACAACAGAGGTAGACTAGGACTGTCTTGGGAAAACCTGGGTGTATGGTCACCCTCAGCAAGGGCATCACAGTGATGCTCACTCTCCCCTGAGGTTTGTTCCTGCACAGAACAACACCAACAAACATATCCTTGAGATATTTATCCATCCAGGCAGCCTAAAGCTAACAGGAAGATAAAGGAGAGGAGACCCAAAGAGAATGGAGATTGCTTTGTTTTTCTTTTCCCTTTTCCTCCTGCTGCTGACTGTCTTTTGCATGTCCTAGTTCATAAATCTGCATTGCTAGTCATGCGTGTTTTAATGAAGTTTTTGGACTAGGTGATCCATTGGTTTCTAAAACTCAATAGCCCACCCTTGTCCAAACAGAAAAAGAGAACAAGATCACCTAGACCTGCTTCTTCATCAGAGGCATGAGCAAGGCAGTTTCACTTAGAAGTGGACTGGTTGAGACCATCACACTTTATTCACAATTGGCAAGAGCATCACACTTTATTCCAGATATTCAGACATAAGCTCTGTGATCAACATCTTTGTATATCTTTCCTGTCTCATGCCACCCATCATCAGCCCTGGTGCCCTTCATGAAGCAATAGCTTTTGGTTGAAACAGTAAGGCAGTACTATGGTTAGGGACAGGAGAATACAGCTTATGGATACCAACTATCACCACCCTTCCCTACCTCAAAGAAATATCTTTCCAAAGAGCAAGCAAATGTCCTAGCCTATGTTTGCTACCCTAATGGACATTTTTTTCTTGAGGAATGTATCTCAAATTGTTTAATGTAATCAGCGAAAATTTTGGTTTGATACATAGCATCCCATTTTCA
Source organism: Lemur catta (assembly GCF_020740605.2). NCBI lineage: Eukaryota > Metazoa > Chordata > Mammalia > Primates > Lemuridae > Lemur > Lemur catta. Next base: position 199,679,634 of record NC_059128.1, on the reverse strand, counting down.
ATTCAAAAGCACATTTGTACCTCCCTTCATTTAACAAAATCGTTCAACAAACATCTATTCACCTACTTTGTGCCAATCACCATTCTAGATTTTTGGGGATAAATACAGCAATGCACAAAACTTCAAAAATTCCTGGCCTTATGGAGGCTACAATTATTCATTCATTTGATAATCACATAACAAGTGCCTATACTGTGCAAGTCTCTCATGAGTTCATAATGAGTGAAATGTGATTCCTGTACCTCCTGAAAATTATACCCTATTGAAGATGCCTTTAAAGAATACCAATAACTAATCTACAAGAGAAAGTTAAAGGGCTTTAAGAGAAGATATAAGCAAAGTGTTATGACAGAGAGGAAGACCAGATATCCAAATATAATACGGGTGAAAGAAGGCTGAACCAAAGAAGTGTCATTCTCATTGTAGGCTCACAAACCTACACTATCTATATTAGTTGTAAGCTTCTACAAGTTTTGTAAGTGGAAGAAAAAACTTTAATAACAATGAGAAAATCAATACACTTTTGAAGCAGTCTAAATAAGCCTGTTTAAGTAGAAGCTTCTCAATGAAGCAATGTGTATTTCATTTTCCTAACCATCAGTGTTAACACCTGGACAGAATACTAATTGGCAAACTAACACTTAGTGTTTCCCTAATATCAGGCACTGCTTTATAAGCATTACATATGACAGAGCATTTAATCCTCCTGACAATCCTACAAGGTTGGCAACTATTATTATCTACATTAGAATATGGGAAAACTGAGGCACAAAGAGGTGTAAGTAGCTTGTCCAAAGCCACACAGCTAGCAAATGACAGAGTTGGGATTCAAACAAAGGCAGTCTAGCTCCCAAGTCAGAGTTGTCGACTCCTGTGGTGTATTGTCAACTCCTCTGTTCATCTGATGAAAAATGATTTATTCAAAGTTAGTAATGAGTGATAATTAATGCCTTCACCTTCCAAGAAAACACAAATGTGAAGTAGCATGAAAGAAGTAACTAAGGTGTCATCTTACAGCGGTTAAGTCATTGAGGGAGACATTTGTGGGGCAGGATATTTTTTGATGTCTCTCAAATTATCTACTTATCTCTAGATATACTGTTGTCCTGAAAAAATTAGATGCAGAATGGATATGCTCGAATGCAGGTTTTGAGAAAAGAAAAGGTTGAATCCTATAATACTGTTGTAAGCCCAGGTGTATGTGAGTTTCACCATGGGAGATGTTTAGTGGCCAGAATATAAGCAAAGCAAAGTGGAAAGAAAGAAAGGAGATGCCAGAGCAGAGGCATGGACTATTCAAAGGGGTCTAGAAAAGTGCTGAAAGTAAGTCTGAGTACATCATAATTTTGCCTAATGTCCACTTGGAATATATATCACTCATTTGAATCAGCAAATGCTTATAGGTTACCTTCCTCTGCTATCTTGGAAGAGTGTACCAGTCCCCCACCAGTGAGCTGTTAACATTTGGAGAACTGATTCTTTGTTTTATCTTCGTGGGATTTCCACAGAGAGATTTTCGTGGTGGCAGTGGTGGTGGTGGTGGTGTGGTTCTCCTAGTTGGACTAAATTCAGAATGCTACATATTAAATTGTCTTAAAGATTCATTTTATTTGGGTCACAAGTGTCCTATGTAATAATTTTGACCATATTAATATAAAAAAATATTTCCCAGGTGTTAGCTACCTCTCTCTAGGTACACATCCAACTCCTTGTGACCTTTCTTCATACTATTTCTATCTTTTCAGTACAGAAACTAATCTTTCCTGCGGTAGGAATATCTGTTTAAATTCTGACCCTCCCATCCCCACATTCACCCTCAGATCGACAACAGTAATATTAATAATAATGGTATCATTCTAAAATTTATAGACTTTATGGACTTCAAATTGCTTTATAGATATTATTAGTTACACACACATACACCTGCAGAATATAAATATTATCACATCTTCATTCTAGCTATGGCCCATAGCATGTTAGGACAAAGGCTTGGATTAAGTGACCTGTCCAAGGTCAAGCATGTCATGAAAGAGTAGGAGGCATGGCTCCATTCCCTGGGTTCAGCCTTTCCGTAGAACCAGGCCAATGATGCTTTCTCCTTTCCTTTTCTCTCTCACTATTTTGGAGCTTAGGTTATTCTATCTCAGGAAACGTTTTCTAAAGTATACATGCTCTTCCAGTACCAAGTAGTTTTCTTCTGGCCTGTCTTTTTTATTTCATTTGGGAGCCAAATTTATCCTGTTCAAGACTGATGAGACCAGTGCTTTTGATAATATGATTCCCACTAAGAAATGTTATAAAGTAAACTCAACTTTGAAAAATTAAAAATCTGTTCCATCAACCTTATAGTGCCTCCCTCTCATAATTTCCATAAACATCTCATCTCTAAGTGGTTCTCAGCCCCTTCCCATCTCCCGGAAAGTAAATGAGGGTGTTTGGGTTGTCAGTGTAACTGGCAAGCACTGTCGGCCATAGGGAGGGGTACCCAGGACTACTGAGATTCCTGCAATGCACAGGACAGGCCCACAAGCCTAACATGGTTAAGAGTGACCACTATTGAGAAACACTGAAAAAGAAACCCCTTTCTACCCAGTTAAAAATATGCAGAAGCATTAAGTCACTTTACTCTCTCATTTGGTTTTATTTCATTGGTAAAACATTGCATAACTGTTAAATGTGTATCATTTTCAGTAAACTTTCGTTTAAACAGGTGTCTGTAGGCTGCCTTGACAACCTCACTGCAGTGAATATTATTCTTTGCTTCTACTTGAAAATGGATTCCAAGTTTCAAAGAAACAGCTTACCATACTGGGGCCTGTCTATGCTGCCAATCGCTCTTTTCCTCACTCTCCCCCTCTTTGCCTGCAGGTCTCAAGCTCTTGAGAAGCAGGCATCTGGGTTTATGACTGGTTTAGTTGCATAGTTTGCCAAATAATTAAGATATTTTATCAGACTGTATAATCCATATAGTCTGAGGGATGGATTTTTTTCCTACCCAGAGATCAGGAGATGGTGTGGCAAGCACTACCTTCAACTTGCCACAAATTTCAAAAACTTCTTTGATTTCTTTACTTCTAGAGAGTAACAAGACAGTTCTGGCTACTTTCTCTGTAAGCTGTTCCTCTGCTGTGAATGGGTTTATTTTCTGCTCTAAGTACTCTTATTTCCAACTGCTTTACATTTTATTTTGGCTCCAGAAGCTGATGGCTGAAACTACTGAAAGCAAAATTAAACTCAGGATTACCTGTTTTTGTACAGCCAGACTCTCCTCTAGCCCTTGGCCCCTTTCAGAATGACCTAATATGATACTCTTCATTTTTTCCTAATCATTTTCCTTCCTTTGATTCCACAAGAAGTTGAATAAAACTTTAGGATCATGTTTGAAATTAGAGAAATGTACATTCTGGATTTTCATTCATACCAAAAGGTGAGGGTACCCTCTGCTGGTGAGGAACTGTCCCAAGAATGGCTACTCAACTCCCCATCATGGGAGAGCAACCTGGAACATGGTGGGGCAGGAGACAGGTCCCTGGGAGGAACGTTTCCTGGGAGAATCTCCAGAAGGATCCCTTTAAGAACGAGTGCTAAGGAAGCTTCTCTGTGGTTTACCAGACTCCACCACCAACACCCCAGAAAGTCAGGGCAACAGATTATTTAATTGGATTGCTGGCATGTGATACCAGTTAGTCTCCACTGAAGAGTTACACTGTTGGCTTCAGGCCAAGCCCATTATTTTTTTGTCATTATTTATGGTTTCCTTGAGCATCAGATATTAGTTCATTCATCTGGAAAAGAAAAGAAGCCAGTTTTAGGTTTTCCTTTCCTTACAAGATTTATGGGAATATCAATAGGAACAATAACTTCTTCAATGCCCGGTCCTCTATGGAAACTGCCCTTAGCCTGAGACCAGATCACATGGGGCCTGGAATGTACCACATTTAAGGTTTTAAATGCCATATCCTAATGCCTTATTATCTGGCTTTGTCATTAGCAATGGTGCCAGTATTTCAATTTCCTATTTTCCTATAGTCACTGCCCTAGTTTAGGCTTGTCTGTTGTCTCTCAGAAGAACTCCTACAATCACTTCCTCCTCCAGTCTTCTCTGCCTCAAATGCATCTTCTAAAGAGGTGCCAAGTTTCTCTCTATAAACCACAGAACTGCCCATGCTACTTTCTACTTAAAACCCTACCATGGTTCCTCATTACCCACAGGATACAATCCAAGCTCCCTCATGCCTCCCGCTGCCTTCCTCCCTTGCTCTAAACTTAGCAAGATGATACTGTTGGCGTTTCCTACTCTTCCTCCTACTTCTAACCTCTGTACCAGTGTTCCAGATATACCCTAAACCTAGAATACCCTTCTCAGCCTTAGCCTCCGTTTGCTTGCTTGGCTAACTCCTACTTATCATTTTAAGCTGACCCAGGCCCCCCTCCCTGAACACCACCAGCCCTCTCACTGCATTAGTGTATATGTTGATTATTCTACTTTATTCATTGTGCTATAATTATATTTGCCTCCTCATTAGACCTTAATGATAGGAATAGCTTATTCATCTTAGAATCTCCATCTCTGTGGAATGGATGAATTCATGAGTTATGTAAATATGAGTCCAGTACACATTAGTACTCAGATCCCATCCTATATACATATAGCCCAATAAGGACCCTGGCTTCCCAGACCATCCTCTTCATCCCAGAGAGTAAGTGGCATCCAGATATCACGGGACACTATTTATAAACTCATGCCTAAAAAGCAAAGCAGAAATACCCCTGGACCATTCCCAGTATGACTAGAGGTTGTCACTGCCTCTGTTAAACCTAAGCCTTAGAGGTCCCAGCTGGGTAAGACCTCCTTCCCATCATGGAATCCAGACCAGCAGTAGCTGAGATTTTAAAACTAGAAGTACTCATGCTACACTCTCTGCCAAAAATTCTTCAATTGTTCCCTGGCACCAATAGAACAAAGTTCAAATTCACCTGCCTAAAGTCCAACATTTACCACAATCTGTCCCAAACATAATTTTTGGGCCTTTTGTCCCTCTTTCCTCTATACAAACCCTCTGCTTCTCCTCAGATCCTGAATTAATACTTTCTACCTTCAATGCCCTTGCATGTGATATGTCCCTGGACAAAAAAAAAAAAAATGCTGCTTTTTTGTTCATCACTACTTAAAAATAACGTTAGCCATTCTTCAGGTCTCAGGATTCAATCATTCCATTACAGTAAAAAGTAATCATTTCCCTCGTTAAAATCCTATAGCACTTATGATCTGTACTTCTTAGTTAACATAATGTATTCAACATGTGCATTGTTCTTTATGGCTATAAAATACTTTATATTTTGGTTATTTTTTCCAAATATGGATACCTTGTTGATAGTCAAATTGAAAGCTCACAAAGGTCAGCATCATGTCCATATAATCTGGCATGTTGCCATGACTTCAAATCTTGCCTATTATATAATAAACTAATAAACATTTGCTGATTTGGGGATTCCACATAGGAAAAAAAAATCAAAAATAAAACCAAACCTTCAAAGACTCAATATCTTTCACAATAGCAACAAAGAAAGTAAAATACCTAGGAATATATTTAACTAAGGAGGTGAAAGACCTCTACAGGGAGAACTATGAAACACTGAGGAAGGAAATAGCAGAGGATGTAAACAGAAGGAAAAGCATACCATGCTCATGGATGAGCAGAATCAGCATTGTTAAAATGTCTATACTACCCAAAGTGATCTATAGATTCAATGTAATCCTGATTAAAATACCAACATCATTTTTCATTGATCCAGAAAAAATAATTCTATGCTTCATATGGAACCAGAGAACACCCCGTATAGCAAAAGCAACCTTAAGCAAAAAGAAAAAATTGGGAGGCATCAGTTTACCAGACTTCAAGCTATACTACAAGGCTATAGTAACCAAAACAGCATGGTACTGGCACAAGAACAGAGACATAGACGAATGGAACAGAACTGAGAACTCAGATATATAACCATCCTCATATAGCCATCTGATCTTTGACAAAGCAGACAAAAACATACCCTGGGGAAAAGAATCTTTATTCAATAAATAGTGCTGGGAAAATTGGACAGCCATATGGAGAAGACTGAAACAGGATCTGCACCTCTCACCTCTCACAAAAAACAACTCACAATGGATAATAGACTTAAACCTAAGGCATGAAACTATAAGAATTCTAGAAGAAAATGTTGGAAAAACACTTATAGACATTGACCTAGGCAAAGAATTTATGCAGAAAACCCCAAAGGCATTCACAACGACAACAAAAATAAATAAATGGGAACTGATAAAATTAAAAAGCTTCTGCACAGCCAAGGAAACTATCATGAGACCAGATAACCTAAAGAATGGGAAAAAATATTCTCATGTTACATACTCAATAAAGGGCTGATAACTAGACTCTATATAGAACTCAGGAAAATCAACAAGAAAAAATCAAACAACCCTGTTAAAAAGTGGGCAAAGGACATGAACAGTAACTTTTCAAAAGAAGACAGACTAATGGCCAACAAACATGAAAAAATGCTCAACATCTTTAATCATCAGGGAAATGCAAGTCAAAGCCACAGTGCAGTAGCACTTAACTCCAATGAGAATGACTTTTATAAAAAATTCCCCAAACAACAAATGTTGGCATAGATGTGGAGAGACGGGAACACTCTTACACTGTTGGTGGGACTCCAAATTCGTACAACATCTATGAAAATTAATATGGAGATATCTCAAAGAACTCAAAGTAGAACTGCCATTTGATCCAGCAGTTACACTAGTAGATATTTACCCAAAGGAAAAAAAAGACATTCTATAAAAAAGACATCTGCACTCAGATATTCATAGCAGCACAATTCACAATTTCAGAGATGTGGAAATAACCCTAGTGGCCATCAATACATGAATGAATTAATAAAATGTGGTATATGTATACCATGGAATACTACTCAGCCATAAAAAAAATGATGAACTAATACCCCTTGTACTAACCTGAATGGAGCTGGAGGTTGTTCTTCTAAGTGAAGTATAAAAAGAATGGAAAAACAAGTATCACATGTACTCACCATTAAATTGGTCCTAATTGATCAACACTTCTGTGCACATATGGAAGTAACATTCATAAGGCACTGGGCAGGTGGGAGGGGGGAGAAGGGGATGGGTATATTCATACCTAATGGGTATGGGACGTGATGTCTGGAGATTGGGCATGCTTGTAGCTCTGACTTGGGCAGTGCAAAGGCAATATAGGTAACCAAAGTGTTTGTACCCCTGTAATATTCTAAAATAAGAAAATAAATAAATTGTTATGTATAAAAATAAACACCAAACCTTCATGCCTACTCTGAAATGAGTTCAATTTATCCAGTCTTTTTCAACCAGACATATATTTTCTATAGAAGTAATAATACCTCTCTTGACACAGCCAGGAAAGGAAAAATTGACTGTGTCAGATTAACAAATCAGAACTAAGAAGAAGCCATGTATGCTAGGGAAACAAGCATGGGAGGGGGATAAGAAAGGAGGACCAGGCTTCAACAGGCACTAATATTACCACACTGTTTAATCAACCACAAGGAATATGGTTTTTAGAGAGTACACCAGCAGTCAACAGTCTGACATGAAATTAGCAATATGTGCCCAGTATATCTGGTTGAATCCTTACCCTGCCTTCTACTTTTTGGAAAATTAACTTTCCTAAATCTCAGTTTCCTCAATTCATAGTTTGGTTGTAAGAATTAAAAGAGATTTAAAAGCACTTGCTATGTACATGGTTAGCACTCAGCAAAGATTGGTTGCTGTTACAAATGATAATAGTAGTTCTATTGTTGTTGTTTGTTGTTACTAATTGGGAATCTAGGAATAGGCAATATTTCAAATTCCAGATTAGTAGGCAGGCAGTGAACTTCAAGAAAAACTCTCATCCATTACTGGAGAGTCTTGCAGGAGCAAGCATGTTTAGAATCCTAGTAATAATCAGAATCTGCAACTACAATAAAGGCAGGAACCTATTAACTAGATTTGGGCTGCAAAAGGTAAAGACTTGGTCTCAGAAACAACTTCCAGCTATTAGAATTAGGCAATTAAGAAGATCCAAAGACCAAACAGTAACATCTTCAATGCTCATCAACTACTGAAGCACATGAACCCAGAGCACTACAAGTGTTGAGCCTCCTGATGAATGTCAAATGACTAGGCGCAGGGAGCAGGGGAAGAAAGAGAGATAGCCAGGGAAAGGCCCAAACACAAGCAGATATAAATTATTGAGAACCTAAGTAGATAAAATTTTTATTAAAAATTATTGAGTACTGGGCCGAGCGCAGTGGCTCACACCTGTAATCCTAGCACTCTGGGAGGCCGAGGCGGGTGGATTGCTCAAGGTCAGGAGTTCGAGACCAGCCTGAGCAAGAGCAAGACCCCGTCTCTACTAAAAATAGAAAGAAATTATCTGGCCAACTAAAAAAATATATAGAAAAAATTAGCCAGGCATGGTGGCACATGCCCGTAGTCCCAACTACTTGGGAGGCTGAGGCAGTAGGATCACTTAAGCCCAAGAGTTTGAGGTTGCTGTGAGCTAGGCTGACGCCATGGCACTCACTCTAGCCTGGACAACAGAGCGAGACTCTGTCTCAAAAAAAAAAAAAAAAAAAATTATTGAGTACCTACTATTTAACAGTTGTTGTACGAGGCATTGTAATGGTAGGTGCCTGTAGCTTACAGTCTCCATCAGCACTGTCCCAGCAGAACTTGCAGGGATAATGGGCATGTTCAGCACTCGTCAGTACTAGCCACAGGCAGCTTCTGAGTACCTGAAATGTGCCTGTGTACCTGAGAAACTGAATTTTAAATTTTAATTTTAATTCAGTTAAATATTAATATAATATAAACAGCTACATATGGCTACTTGCTCCCATATTAGACAGCACAGGTCTAGAAAAAGAAAGTAATAAACAAGTAAACAAACAAGTAATTACAAAATGTGAAGCTTATTTAAGAAAAGGATAAGGTTCCGGTTAGGACATGGTAGAACAGGAGAACTTGGTGGGAGGGAGATGGAAAATGTGCTGAAGAGGAAAACAGCCTGTGAAGAATTGTAGGCCACCATAGGAGCATGGATTTTATTTGAGGTAATTTACTTTTACATTTTTTGGAAGAATGCTATGACTGGCCGCTGTGTGGAAATATGTGAGCCTGCAGAAAGACGTTTCCTCTGTGTATGTGTGTGTGTGTTTGTTTGAATGCATTTATTAGTTCAGCTCTTCTCCCCATCAGAATATCAACTCTTTCATATTAGCATGTATTTATATTCAAAAGGAAAATACATTTTGATTCAATGTTAACTCATCTAAAATTAAAGACATATATATACATATGTTCCTGAGCTTTTTTAAGTATAGGAGGAAGGGAACAACCTCCTAAGTATCTTGATATTACGAAAGGATTCTGTAGTCATACACACTTCTAAGTACTTTTACCAGTTACATAAACGAAATAGGTGCATACGAAGATCATGAGATTATCCTTAGACTCTTGAGACTGGTCAGCTTCCAGTTGTAGAAGGAAGGAAAGGAGGAACGAATGACTGACTAATGGCAAGAAAAGAAGACCCATGGAGAAAGATGAAAGCAACTGGGGCTAATTAACATAGGGGGAAAAAGGTTAACAAATTATTGTGACAGTATTTAAAACTGCTATTCAGAGAATAGGTTGTAGTTGGGCTGCATTAACACTGGAGAGAGAACTAAAGCCAGCAGACGAAAACTGCAGTAGCTGCTATTTATGGCTGTGAAACTCCGGAATCAGTGAGGAAAGCAGAGCAATGTCCTTCTGTGGAGGTCTTTAAAACAGAATAGATTCTCATCAGTCTCATTTGAAAGGTTTAAGTGTGATCCTGCCTAAAGGCAAGGTGATGAACGGAATGACTTTTCAAGGTCTCAGCCAGTCAGCCCAGTGAGACCACACAGTTGATTGTGGGCTGTGATTTTCTTTTGTTTACCCATATCTTATTGTTTTACACCACCATGTGGCCACACTGAGTAAAAATGTTATAAATTTTGAATCTGAACGTAGGCCTTGAAAAATGTCAATAGTATATTCTCATACTCTTAGAATCTCACAATCTGTTTAGAAATATCCAATCTGTAAAAGCACCTAACATGAATGTGCTAATATTCCTGATCCTTTTGTGATATTAATTTGGGAAATGAAACTGGTGCCTATTTTATTAATAATAATGTTAGATTCTTTTATTGTGAATTTGCCATTCTATAGGAACAGGATTTGATTCATAATAAGCTGAGTTCATGACATTAAAACCTTTTATTGTATATGTATATATATATTTAAAAACCAGATTCTAGCCCTTTTACTTTTAATTAAGTAAATAAAACGTGAAGATTTCCTTGCAGGGAAGCAATAATTATTGACATATGACTTAAGGCACCGTGTTAAAAATAATTTTAGATACAACACATTAGGCCAATGTGTTTCCTGGTACCTTTCCTCTTCAATTTATGCCATTGCTATAAATACGTCAGCATCTATTAGCATTTATTAAGCTTTCATATGAACTAAATGTTGCATTGGATTCTATATTGGACAAATTAGATTGACAAAGCTCACTCTGTGGCTCCATTACCATGCCACTGCAGAAGCATTTTCTTAAATATGGACAATGAGATAGCTCTTGGCCCAGACTGCTTGTGTTAGAATCCTAGTAAGCCATGTGACTCTATTAGTCTCAGGTTCTTTGTAACAGAGAATTTATTTTTAGTTAAATAAATAAATAAAGTAATATGTAGTTGTTAATTCAACAAATAGTTATTGTACAACTACCATGCCAGGGACTGTTCTAGGCACTGAGGATTTAGCAATGAATAAAACAGACAAAAATCCCTGCTCTTGAGGAGCATATATTCCAGTAAAGAGCCAGATAGTAAACGGGCTTTGCGGGCCATAGAATCTCTGCTGCAAGAGATTCTGCAGCAAAAGAGCAGTCATGAACGATATGTAAACAATGCAGAAATGAATGGGCATTGCTGTGTTCCCTTAAAACTTTATTTATAAACACAAGTGATGAGTAAGAGTTAACTCACAGACCATAGTTTGCTGACCCTTGCAGTAAAGAAAGACAGCAATAAACACCACCAAAACTAATCAAAATAAAATAAACATTATGTTGAATAGTGATAAGTACCATGGAAAAAGTAAAACCACCACAGGTATGGATAGTGTTGGCGTGTGGTCAGGGTAGTCCTCATCAAAAAAATGATACCTGTGAAGACCTGAAAGAGGTGAGCAGGAGTCACAAGGATGTCTAGGGAAAGAATATTTCAGGAGAGGGACTGCCAAGTGCAAAATCCTGGAGGCAATAGCGTGCCTGTTCTTTCTGAGGAATAGCAAGATGGACAGTTTGTCCGGAGCACAGTTGGTTAAGGAGATGGTAGTAGGATGAGATCAGAGAAGCAACATGTGACTGTATGACAAAGGATTCAAATGTCATTATAAAGTCTTTGGTTTTTACTCTGAGAGAGATAGGAAACTTGGCAGTTTTAAGCACAGGAGTGACCTGTTCTGCCACCCTAATTTTAATGGAATCACTCAGACTGCTATGTTAAGAATAAACAAATGGGGGAACAGGGAACCAGGTTTGGAAGCTGTTGCAATAATCCAGGTGAGAAATTATGAACCAGATGATAATGCTGGAGGTGGTGAGAAGTGGCAGGATTCTGACATAGGTTAAAGGTAGCCTGACCAGGATTCTATCTTGGATTGGAGAGGGAATGTGAGAGAAAGAGAGGAGTCAATGGTGACACTAAGATTTTTTTTGTCTGAGAAACTGGATGGAGATTGGGAAGGAGAAATAGGAAGGATCAGAGTCTCCAGTATGATTATGGTAAGTGTGACACCTATTAGATATCTGAGTAGAGATGTCAACAGTGTGGCTTCTACAAGATTCTGGGTAACCAGGAAGAGGTTTATACTCAGGGTATAAATCTAAGAGTTATCAACATATAAGATGGTATTTAAAACTGATGAGTTCACCAAGGGAGTGAGTATAGAAAGAAAGAGAAGAGGTCCAAGCATTGCACCTAGTGCACTCCAAAGTTAGGGATCCAGGGAGATGACATATCAGCAAAAGGAGACTGAAAAGATCAACCAGATAAATAGGAGAAAAATCAGAAAGAGTGGAGCTGTGAAAGCCAAGTGGAAAAGTGTATGCTGGAGGAGAGAGAGAGCGATTGCATCACTTGCACCTGAAAGCGCATAGAAAATAGAGACCGAGAACTGAACCATTGCATTTGGCAACCTGGAGACTATGAGCAGAATTGACAAGGGCAGTTTCAGTGCAGTGGTGGGAATGAGAGCCCTGCTAGAGGGAGTCTCAGAGACAAAAGGAAGAGAGAAATTACAGACAGGGAGTGTAGACAGCTTTTTCAAGGGGCTTTTTTTTTAATAGCAGAGGAAAGAATTAAGATAATAATTGGACAAGGGAAGTAGAGAAAGAGAGGCTTTTTTGGTGTTTTGTTTTAAAATGGGAGAAACACCAGCATTTGTGTATGCTGGCAGAAAATCTCCAAAAGAAAAGGGAAAATTGAAAGAAAGGAAAGAAACTGGAAGAATGAGTGACCTGGTGGAGCAGTTTCCATGCGTAGGCACAATTGGATGAGATCTAGTGCAGAAGTAGGTGGGTTGGGTTTATACTCTGCTCCGTAAAGTGCTCAGCATGGTGCTTATTGTTTCGTAAATGCTCAAAATTGACAGATATTAAACCACGAGTTGTCAATTAAGGGGGTTTGGTTAATATGATCTTATAGTTCCAGTGCAGGTACAACATTCAGTAGATAATGAAAGTAAGATGAATAGAATCATGACAATAAAATGAAGACAATTGGAAGCAACAATGAATCACATTGACTAGCACCTAGGGTATTGGTCTAATGGCAAACAGAAACCTGAAGGAGAGTAGGAAGAATGATGTGTTACTGTTTACATTTGATTCATGGGGTGAGTTTGCTGGAACCAGGATCCCACATGGTATTTGACTCCTTATAGATGCTCATTGGGTTGATTAATTAATTGTCTTTGCCCTTTATAAATTCAGGGTGATGAAAAACCCGTGTCTCTTGCCTCACAACTTTTGAGGGCATAACATTATTTCCATGCTCTTTTCATATTCTTCCATTGATTTTTTTTATATTATTTATTTCAGCTTATTATGGGGGTACAAAAGTTCAGATTATATATATTGCCCATGTCCTGCCCATCCCCCCGAGTCAGAGTTTCAAGCGTGTCCATTCCCCAGACAGTGCACATCGCACTCATCATGTAGGTATACACCCATCCCCTACCCCCACCCCCCACCTCAGTTAGATACCCAATTGGTGTTATTCCCAAATGTGCACTTAGGTGATGATCAGGGAAACCAATTCACGAAGGCTGAGCTATAGGGCAGAGCTATGATAGGAAACCAGAGAAAGGAAAGGGGGTGGCAGAACAGCTGCCATTTCCACTAGGAAGTAAAAGGGATTGGACTAACTACAATCTGAATTATGAACATAGCTCTAGGCCAAGTACTGGAAGAAATACATCATACTTATGAAATATATCTCAGCAAAAATAAAGCTGTAGGAAACCACATTTTGTTATTTAATACTAATAACCTTTTGCTTGTATAATAATTGTTCTTCACTGAAGTATGGTAGATAACAAATTTAAATGCATCTTAATTCTTCATTTATTTCAATATAAATTTGGAGCTGTTTTCTTTTGGAAAAAGACTTGAGCCCCCAGGTGTAATAAAAACACACTTTAGAATGTAGCAAACAATTTGACAATACATCATTACAGAAAAAGACACCTTCAGAAAACATTAATAAAAATGCTAAAAATCCTAATCCTACAATGGGGAATACAAAACCAAATCACCAAAAGCATTAAAATTGTGGGAAAGCCCTAGAAACACACTGCAATGATCCACCTCCTTCACTCTCACAATTATTCTAACCCAAGGATGACAATCACTAACATTATAAAAACTCTATCAATTCAGCTTTACTTAATTCAAACCACTGTTTCTAGGATCCAGGATTATCTTTTACATTTTTTTGCATGTTTCAAAGTTGTAAAACTTAGTTCCTGAACTCTGCTCAGTAATTTTAGTGCAATGTGTTATGTTGTCCCTGTATTATACCAATGCCCACCATGGGTTGATCAACCTAATAGTTTGTTTATCTTAGAGTTGGGCAACTACCCAAATCTGGCCCACTACATGGTTTTTTTGTAAATAAAGTCTTACTGGAAGACAGCCACACTCATTTGTCTACAGCTGCTTCTGCAAGGCAAAATTGAGTAGTGGTGAGACCACATGGTGCACAAAGCCTAAAATATTTACTATCTAACCCTTTACAGGAAAATTTTGCCCGCTCCTGGTTTAACTAATGGCTGGTGTACTTGTTAAGCAATGTTTGTTGAACCATATTAGCAAATCCAAATGCTAATGGTAGAAGGAATCAGTGAAGACCAAATGGTCACCCAAGAGTACCCAACTCATAGAAATATTAATTACAGGACATGTTATCCTTGAGAATAAAATTTTTATATTTCTTATTGATTTCTTCAATTCAGAACTTATCAAATAAATTAGTAATAGTAATAGGCATCTACATGTCCAATAAACTTCCTTTTTAGGTTGTCACGAGAAGAAAATTTTTCCAAGTGCTTCTACCACAATGCAAATGTTTGAGATGCACTTTTGCCCCTCTACAGTCTATGATTTTTATAACTTGTTTCTGCCCCATTCATGTCCACACAATATCAAAATCTTTTACTTCTCTTTATGTTATCATTAAGGATTTGAAAAATATAAAGGAATTCTTAAAAGATTAGTTATTCTTAAATCACTGTCGTTTATTTTGAAATGTTAACAGGCAGCTTCTTTCCAACAACACATGTGTAAAAAGAAAAATATTGAGCTGAATAATCCTCCAATTGGTGGAATTTGTTTCCACTGTTAATTTTTAAAGTTCTAATTTTTGTCTGTCCTGAGCAAGAATCTAAACATTTAAATTCTTCCAACAGAGTAAGTTTATAGCTGCTGTGCCTTAGACAACCTATATTTAGGGAAGGAAAATTTCTAATTCAATTTACAATGATGTCAAGAAACAACCCGTTTCTGCAGGCAAAGATAAGAAAAACATTCAGGGGCACACAGTGATAGCTCTACTAAAATAAATAAACTTTTGGTACTAGTGATTAGGTACACAGGATTATTATATGTTTAATTGGCTAACGTGACAATTTGGAATTACTTCTAGTCACATTTAATTGGATTTGGAATCTCTGTAGAAAAGAAATAGAGAGACCTAGTAGAGAAACAGTCATAAAAGTAAACTGTTTTTCCAAAGGGTGCTAAGTAATGAATTAATATCCATTGCACAATAGTTTTTAATATTCTCTCATCTTAATAAGACTGATGCAGTGGGTGTACATACTAGATACTGAAACCAATTCAATTAGACACAAAGTGTGGGGGAAGGGATTTTTTTGTTGTCTTGGAGATTTTATAATATTGTCAATTTTAAGAAGGCTAATTTAATCAGAGGTGACTTATCTTTAACTTGGGTAAAGTCTGAGATATGCTTAAATACCAGTCTAATAGTTAGCTATATATGGATGCTGTGTTTGAAGGTATCTAAAAGTCCATAAAATCTGTGTTACTCTATAAATGTTTTGAAGCTTAATACAAAGCAACCAAAACAAAGCATTCCCTCATAATCTTTAAATATTCTTATACTGTACAAATAAAAAAAAATCTAGAAAACAAATGGCATGTTGCTTCTCTCTTCTAGTTTTAGTTTAGCTACCCTCCAAAAAATCCTACTGTCAACATTCTAAATGTGCTTTATATTTTGCTTAATATTAGTCTAGTCAAATTTGTACATTACAAAATCATCTTCCTCAGCATTTTTATATCTTGCCTGTCAAGGTTTTCCTTCTGTCCTGTAATTTTTGTTTTTAATCTCTCCTTGTTCTTAGGAGTGCCATGATTGCTGACTACATGTTCTGGCTCGGTGGAGGAAGTGAACAGTGTGTAAGCAAGCTCATCAAACTGTATTGGCAGGTAAAAATTGATGTCCCAAC
Organism: Lemur catta; assembly: GCF_020740605.2. Lineage (NCBI taxonomy): Eukaryota > Metazoa > Chordata > Mammalia > Primates > Lemuridae > Lemur > Lemur catta. The sequence goes on along the minus strand of NC_059128.1, from coordinate 199,663,475 downwards.
TAGGGAGGAGAAGCCCATCTCATTTTTAGAACCAAAATAAAGGATTGGTACTTAAAAGACTGCTGAAAAAGGTACCTCTGGGCATATCAATCAGAAGGACACTACCAAGTAGTAATGTATTTATAATGAAGTAGATTTTCTGAAACTAATTTTAAGGGCAAAATTCAAGGTTGTTAACCCTTGGCCCATACTTCAGTTTTACAACCCAATATAAATTTTAGAGATCCCAGGAACTATTTTTTCAGGCATGCTGCTATAATGATATGATTCTTTAAAATATGACCTTTGTATTTTCACAGATTCTTGTTGATCTAGATGCTAGAAGTAAATATTAATTACATAATAAAAAAAATGTAAAGATAAGATGTATTTGTTGAGTACCATTTACTATTTGTAACACTTAACCAATGGCAAACTGCAGGTCTTCTTTTTCATTTATTGTTAAAAATGGCAGCAAGAAGTCATACCAGTATGCCCCTGTGGCGCAATTGGTTAGCACGTTTGATTATTAACTGAAAGAAGTCATACCAAAGGTCAATTAGATGTCAAGAAGATAGTCATAACTTCTTGGAATTATAAGGAGAATTTTGAATGTACATGTTCAGTCTCCTTTACAACATACAAATTTGTTGTTGCTTTATCCTTCCCCTACGAGTTGTCAATAAGTTTCTACTAAAATATATCCAAAATGAGCTCATTTACCCTCCTACAAAAAAAATCCAATTTGCTAATTACTAAACTGTTTTCCTCATTTAAAGTAGATTTCTACTTCCTTAAAACTTCCATCCAGTGGTTTCCAGTGGGGACACATTAACCAAATGGGAACTCATTTCCAGATGAATTTTTTTTCAAATATCTGAAAATCAACTATAAAAGCCAACTCCCTCCTCTATAGCTTCCCTTCTCCAGACAGTGTGGGCATTTTTCCTTGTATTTTAAGATGGCTTAATTTAATTGAATATGAACCGTTTGTACCAACTAGAATAAGATCTCCTAAACCACTAATCGGAAAGTAAGAAATAATCATCAACAGCCTTTTGATGCTTCCTGATTTTTTCCCCACATTTTCACTATTATGTCTTGGCCTTTAAGTTTGTATCACGTTATCTTTATTAGACAGTAAATTATTTGGTTTACCATATAAAATTCCCAGTAATTTATGTGTTTCCATCTAAATATTTGGAGCTCAATTTACCTACTATTAAAAAAATAAAGATTTAAATTAGGTCTACTTTACTTCAGACCTGTGATTATTTTAAAAATTTAAAAAAGTTGATCTTCAGACAAAATTTTAATCTAAAGAAATTACTATTTTTCTTAGAAAATTTTTCTTAGGAAAATTTTAGAATTTTTCTAAGGGACTCTGGAACATACAAACATTAGTAGTTGCTTACAGGCATGTAACTAAATAGTTGTAAAGAATTGCTAGTTGTAAAAAATAAGCAAATAATATGGGGTATAGATATATAAAAGGAAGAAGACTTTTTAATTAAAGGATTTCAGAAGCTTCTTGAGAGAGATGAGAAAGGAGTTGAATCTTGCAGATTGGATAATATTCAGAAGGCCTACCCTATACTAGGTCCTCTATGCATATTAATTTATTCATTCATTAAACAAACGTATATTGAGTACCTATTGTGTTTTCTACGTTGAACTAGGAAAAAATAGAGCCAACATTGGTGTAACTGAAGATAAATTAAGAGTTTGGAATTTTTGTAAATAAAATTTTTTTCTGATTATTTTTGTGGTTCATAGCATGATGATTGGGTTTTCACATTCATGTGTGAGATGTACCTCCCTCAAACCTTGTTACAGCATTGGCACATTACCAATCTGATGTGAAAAAAAAATCCTGTTTCCTTTAGCTTTCAAAGAACATTAATATCCAAACTTTATTTACCTCAAACTAAGAAAATAACCTCCACTTAGCAATACATGCATGTTTGCAATATAAAATTGAAATAAAACAAATACATTATTTTACTATTCCTCATTAATAAAAGATAAGAAAAACATGATTCCCTTTGTATTCTTTTCTTCTCCTTTAATTGAAAGTAACTTGGTGTAGTGGAAAAGAGTTCTTGTCCAGATGTCAGGTCTGATTCAGTACAACTTCTAATACCAACTAGTGATCGGACCCAGGGCGAGTTAGTCCCTAGAGGATCTCCAACTAGAAAGTAAGCATGACTGGCATAAAGTGTTTGAGAAGGTCTATTCTTGATGTCGGTTTTAGCACTAAAATCTCATCCAAAATTTTACGCATATCCAAAAATGATGTCACAAATTTTAAAGAAAAAAGAAGCAACATAATTAGAATTCACACCCTACAGATAAATCCTATAAACTAAAGCCCTCTATCAAGCCCCAACATTGGCACATCACCATCAGATCTTTCCTTCTAATAACCAGCTTCTTCTTGATTTAATTCAAATGTATACATCTTCTTTCCTAAACTTTGTTCTGTTCTTTTGAACCTGTCCAGGGAGTGGTTAGTCCACGCCATCTTTAAAGACATGGATGCCCCACTACCAAATCCACCTAGCAATTAAACTGATGACTTTAAGAATGTCCCCAAACATCACAGACTAGAGATTGTACCTGCACACACATTTGTAGACAAATAGACAGGCACTATTTGCACCACCTTTGTAGGAAGTTCCTACAGTGTATCTTCCTTTTTAACCACATAAAATTCCTACCACTCTAGTTGGTTATTCTTCTTAGAGGTCTTTAAAAAATGGAAATTTTTTCAGAGTGTAAAAATTTGAGAACCAGTCTATGTCTAGTCTCAGAGATTGCTGACTTACAAACTCTTAGATGCAAAAGAAGAGATCTCTGCTTTGTTGAACTCAAGAATATCTTTCAATTGCATTAGAAACATTTTTTTACATCATCAACCTAACAAGGAAAAAAATGCATAAAGCCCTACACTATATTACAGCTTACACTGGGATATATCACTCTGAACAAGTGTTTGCACATGTTATTCTATAATAGCATCACTCTTCAGAGCTAGTGAGGGTTAAAAATAACTTATCAGGACTGTACTTGCACACAATGCCTCTGCAACTGGCACCCAGTCTTCTGGTATCAGCCATTCTCTTTGAGAACACCTCCAAGACCTCACCACAATTCTGGACTGATTAGCAATATAAAGTTTTGCTGACAATTAGCTCTTCTTGAAGCAGTTACCCTATGGTATTTACATATTGGTCCTAAAGTAATATTATTGTAAGAAGAACTGTATGGTAAACTATAGTCCACCTCCCAAACCCGCTGCTCCTTAGATCCAGGGCTAGCTTTAATAGGATAAGGAAAATAACAAACAAAATTCCCTCTTCTTTCACTCCCCTGTCCTGTTCTCCCACATTGACTTTCAGCCATGTTGTAAGCCACAAAGGTTGTCTTGTATGTGGCTTCACCTCCTGTAATATGAGTAACAAAGCCAACCCTGGTCTGCACTGCTCAGCAAAGTGGAGTGAGAAAAGGTGGTAGCAACAGATTTTGTTGCAGAACTCCCTCAAAATGGGTGCAGGGGAATCCTACGAAACACAGGCAAGTTGCCTGATCAGCTCATTCATCACCTTAATGGTTCTTTTTTTCTTTATTTTTTTTTTTGAATTACAGGCCCCTCTGAAAATTTAATTCAATATATAATACAAGCATTCACCTAGAACAATACTCATAAACACATAAACACACAAAAAAATGTGCTTACTATTTATCTCATTGTGTTGGAAATAGATCTCCTATACAGAGTCAGAATACCAAAGCAACATTTACATAGAATTTAGTTTTCTCATTCTTGTGAGAAGGTGGTTGTAGTTTTTCTACAATAGTAAATCGAAATATTTGACATTGCATCAATTACAGTGTTTCATTTTAATGGCAATAAGAAATAAAACCCTGATTCACAAAGTCTCTTAATAGCAAATGTAGTGAGAGCCCCTGTGGCTCACAGTATCTCAGATGGTTCAACATGCATCAAGAAATACCAAAATTTTCAACTTGAATTCATATTACATCATTTCCTTTGTCCTCAGGTCAATGAGGTCATCTTTGTTAGGTCTATATCACATAGGCTATCTATGTTGGCAATTTGTTGCAATTTTAAGGCTGTCAGGAAAAGAAAAGTGACTGTGATAATAGGTAAGCTATTTGCCAAGTGTCTGTAGATTTTTGTCTCAAGAAATTCTCAAGATTTGCAGTCTCACCTCTAAAATTGGAAAAACCATAATGCTATTTGACTCCAGCCCCCTCCTTTAGCATAGCTGCTTCACAAAAAAAAAAAAAAAAAAACAAAAAAAAAACCTCATAGTTTTTCAGCAGCACCTCTAATAGTAATTTTGGTTTACTCAATCAAAAGAATTGCTTTATTTATATGGCTAGGATATCAGCCATTATAAAGCTAGTCAAGAAATTTCTCACCATCAAATTGTTTTAAGAAGGGGTTTTCTTTTCTCTTAAAAAATTATAAAGAATTATCCAAACTAAATCATACCTAAACCTCTTCTCCGGATTATCAACAAACTTCTCTAAAAGGAAAGAACCTCATGGTGTGCTCTTGTATCGTGACAAAGATCTCCTGAAAAGGCACTGATTCCAGCTCTTGGCTCTGAGGAAGTTGAAGACTTTCACAGCAGTAGAAAGACCTCTTTTGAGATTGTTGGAAGAGCTGTTGATACCAACACAGACCCGTGTAGAAAGCCTGACATGTGGAGCATCTTTCTGCAGTGAAGCAGCAAAGGCTGAGGCAGTGCCAGCTTCACAGGTCCTCCATCTGTGCAGAGAACACCAAGACTTCCCATCCAATTCAAGCTGTATTTGGCATTGAAATGTTCCCCATCTCGAAGCTATCAATGGCCTATATGGTTTCTGAAGGCAGCTCACCAAAAAGAAGTATTTCTTTGGTGTGATTAGTCCTACTCTCAAGGAACACAACCAGGAGCTGTCTGAACAAATGATTTTCCCCTGCTGTTTGCTCAAAGAAGATGGTTATGTCAGTGGGCCCCCCAAAGCTTTCCCATGGACTTCAGGGGTTCATAGACTACAGGTTAAGACCCCTACACTACTCCTTCTCTTCACATGATCCTCACTATTGCAACAACCCCTTTTCTCTTTGGTATTGGGCCTAGCAGGAAACATTTACTACATCCAACACTCAAAGCGAAAAAATAGCACCCAAAATGTTATTGTCATATAGCACCTCCATAAACTGCACTGTAATCATTCAAGCTTGAAATCTTTCCAATCCAGTGTGTCCAGACTCTTGTTAAGTTAGTGGATACCATTCTTTACTCTCAAATTGCATTTGTCTTTCATACTCATTCAACATTTATTTAGTGACTGTATGTAAGGCACTATGCTATGTGTTAGAGATACAGCAGTGGACAAACCAGACATTTCCCTGTCTTCAAGGAACATATATTCCAGCACAAAATATTTACCAGGAGTAGCTACTGGACTGTAAGGTACTTAAGGTACACATCACTTCTTGTTAATCTGTTTTTCTTCTGTGGTGCCATCAAAGTGCACTGCAAAAAGTAGATCAATAAATATTTGTTAAATCAATCAGCCAGATTAAATATTGGTTTGACTTGAAGCTCAAACCAATAATGTCTGACATGAGAATATTTTGGCATAGATTTTATAATTTAAAAACTCAGTGGTTATGAATTCAGTGAACATTTTTCTATGTGTGTACACGTATTTTAAGTTCACAATTGTGAATAATTTTTTTGTTTCAGTTGAGTTTGAGATCGATCAGAATTTTTAGAGAAAGTTGTAGATTTCCAATACTCTTTTGGCTCATTGGTTTCTGTGCTCACAGGTGTCTCCATGCAAGTCCCAAGGTCTTGGTTATTAGTTTTTTCAAACATGGCAATCAAGGCAGCAGTAAGCTAATAGATTTCTGTGCACTGACCAGAGAATGATGTAGGGTAAGTTAAGTTGAACATAAGTTGTTTTACACTAAAAATGAAGACTAATGTTTTTTCTCTTGTATCCTTTTTCTTCTTGTTGCAAATCATCCCCAAATTAGTCATTTCCATGGTAAAAATTTATGATATCTCAAACCTCAAATAAAAAAATAAAACCTTCAACATGAAATTACAAGCAAAGTAAGGTCAAGGAACCAAAAACACTTTTTATCTTTAACAAAACACTTACATTTTCTGGACAAGGGAAATGTGTTTTCTCTAAAGATTTGCTTCCTTGTGAAAAATTCTTGCATAGAAAGGAACAAAATAGAGACACCATATGAATATTTCTCTTAATGGTCTGTATTTATAGTCTATTTATTTATTTCTCTGGCCCTATCCATCAGAGAGTTTATAAAATATTTAGATGAGGAGTATCTGAAAGCAACCCAGGCCCTGTAGTATTTAGATTAGATACAATTTGAGAAGCACTGAAGCCATGTACCCAGAAATATTTCTCCTATCAATTGCCACTACTTGGCACTGAGTCTCTAGTCCTCCCTGGGTCACATGCAAAAAAAAAAAAAAAAAAGAAAAAAAAATTTATCTGAAAGTGTTTAACTTCGTAAAGGGGAACCTCTGAATACAATTATGAAAATTAGTTTAATTGAAATTTCATAATCTCCTTTGAAAGGTGAAAACAGAATCCTGAAAAAACAAGATAAAGGGAAAGGTAAGCTCTGATGAGGAAAGTTGACAGAATGTCCTGGAATATAGGGAATGTGGGCCAAGCAGAAGGACCTTATGAAGGCAAGGACTATCTGTGCTGAATTCTGTGAAGGAAAGGAAGCAAAAGAAAAGAGGCAGCATGGAGCAGTAGAAAAAATTCAGGCCCAAGATTCAGGAAATGTAACTTCTAGTTCCAATGCTTAGAACTCAAATTTGGATAAGTGACTTTGTTTGTGTATTAGTCAGCTATTGGTGCAATAATACTGTACAACAAACCACTCCAAAACTCAGTGCTTTACAACAATAAGCAGGTTGGCTCAGACTCGACCAGTTGAGGTCTTGGTTGGGCTCGGCTAGGTTTAGCTCCAAGCTGCAGAGAGGTCTAAGTGTGCTCCACATGTCTTTCACCTTCCTTTGGACAATGGTTACCTGACATATGTTCTTCTAATGGCAAAATTCAGGATCCCAAGAGAAAAAGCCAGACCATGGAAGTACATTTCAAGCCTATGCTCATACCAGGCTTCCTCGCATCACATTAGCCAAAGCAAACCACATGATCCAGCCCAAGAGCAAAGGGTAGATTCTTCTGCCTACTGCAAAGCCATGAGAAAGATGTGGATATGACATTGCTGCAGGAGGTGGAAAATTTGAGACCAACAACTCAGTCTAGCACAACTGCTCTAGGCCTTAGTTTCTGTTCCTGTATAATGAGGAAGTTGGCCTAGGTCAATGGCTTTTAAACATTGGTCTAGTAATTATCTGTGTTAGAGTCACTTGAGGAAACATTTAAAATACTAGTTTTCCAGAGTTGGATGGGGTCTTGAAAACTGTATTTTTGTATCCTCCCCAACCAGATGATTCTGATGCACAAATCCTGAGGCTGGTCTCTAAGGCCATTTCCAACTTTTTGAGTTAATGACCAACTAAGCCTACCATACAGTTTATCTGGGGCTGCCCTATGTGCAAAGGTAGGACACTAGATGGCCTGCACAGGTGATGCTGCCTACCTGACAATGCAACTGAGAGGATCCCTAGGACTCAGGTCCTCCCTTCTTCTGTCTTCCCACTATGCCTAACATCCCAGTAAGTTAGGCAACTTGTAATTCCCATTGTTAAAGGTTAATAACTGCTGTCCCTTCCCACCATGATGTAAGTCAGATTTTTCTGCCCACCCACAAAGTAAACTGCTTGGCTGCTTCAGTATCCTTTGCTGCATTCAGTGCTACATCTAGACAATAATGGGCATTGCAATATTCTTTAGTCACTTGCCTACAAAGAGATTTGTCTATTAAGCTAGACAATATTAAAATTCCCATTTTGTGAATTCTCATATTTTTTCAATTAGAAGACATGCTAAAGAGGAAGTGTCCAAACTGAGTTAAGAGGCAAAAGAGAGCTTCATTTCCTGGGTCTTGGAAAAAGATAAATGTAGAAATGAATTCCTCATCATCTAATTATTCATTCCTGTTTATATATTCTTTAATGATATGTTTCCATGGTTACCAGCATTGTTAAATGCTGCCTGTGTTTCATTTTGCTTTGATGCTATTTGAGGTAGTATGCCAATAGAAGTTCACTTTTAAATGAAAGATGTAATTGAGGCATGTATTTGATCCAAGGTTGAGTGTTCCCGTGAAGAATAAGTGACCGTGACATTATTTGCTGGTTGTGTAGTTTTGTGGAGTTCTATTGATGTTCCGTGAGGGTCACAGGCATTAGGAAGGGAGGAAAATAGGGAAGAAGGGAAGAGGGAGGGACAGAGGGACAAAGTGAAGAAGCTGAACCATACACATATATAAGTTTATGTTTATGCCTCAGTACCATTATATATATAGGTAGCATTGATTTAGCCATGCTGTCAAGTAGGTAAGGTTGCTTTTCTCCTGCCCCATCCATCTCTCCTCCTCACACTACCCCCCTCCTCAACCCCACCCCCCTCCTCAACCCCACATGTACATGCCAAGAGCCAAAGCCTTCTTCCAAAAATGGCTCAAATCTTCAATTACTTCACCTCAGTGTGAATTTCAGTACCACCTCGCTAGAGGTTTGTTTTTTGTTTTTTGTTTTTTGTTGTTGTTTGGTTTTTTTGCCTTTGAAGCACTGACTCTCACTGGGAAATAAGCAGCTTTGTCCCCTACTGCTAAAGCAATCTCAGGCATTCAGACCATACAAGAATACGGGGGCAGGAATCCCTGCCAGTGCCTCAGAATGTGCCCTGCAGGGGGCAGCATACGTCATTCACATCAGCCCTCTCTGAATGTTCATAATTCAGACTTGTTAGAAAATTCAGGCATCAGAGCCAGGCACAGTGGCACATGCCTGTAGTCCCTGCTACCCAGGAGTCTGAGGCAGGAGGATCACTTGAGCCCAGGAGTGGTTCGAGGCTGTAATGCTCATAGCCACTGCACTCCAGCCTGGGCAACAGAGCAAGACTCCATCTCTTAAAAAAAAAAAAAGTATAAATAAATAAACAAATAAACTAGAAAATTTAGGCATCATATCAAGCAAGAAAATTAATCCTCATTCACTCCTGAGCAATATTTACTTTGTATCTTCTTTAGAAATATCTGGGGTTTTTTTTAATGTTGCTGGTTTGGTTTTGTAATATTATCAGTAGGTGATGGAGGAAGCCTTCCCATTTAAATAAAATCAGTTCTTCTTTTTCTTTTTTTGTCTCCTAAAAAGCTTCTTGGGTTTCTGACAGTTCTTAAGGGAGAAAAAAAGTAACTTCTAAATTTCATTTCATTTTCTCTCATTTCAGAATGATATGGGTTTTGAAATTTAAAACAACTCAGGCCTCCTTTTACTTGAAAAAAAAAATTAGATCTAGCTATTTATTCCCAGGAGTCCTGTGGCTGTTCTGCTAGGTTGCCATGAAGTTATTGGATTTTCATAGAGACTTTGCCTTCCTGTGTAAATTTGCAAACATGTTGCTTCTTTCTTTGTCTTTGTTTGCATCTGAAAATCAAAAATTATTATGAGCAAAACCAAATTCAGAGGGTTTTATGGTCATCTTTTATATTTCTCATAGATTTTTATGGGTTATTGATTTACAAGCTTGCAGAGAAATTGAGGTCACTTTTTTTTAGCAAGTGGAGATGTGGAATAACTATTCCATGAAATCACAAAATTTTGTCAGCTGTGTTCACCCAGGTATAAGATAATCTGTAAAGCTCAAAGTTGTTAATGTTTTTATTTATAGGCAGCTACCATTTGGCAGTATTGCATGCCAATTAAAAATAAATTCTCCTCTTTTCTTGAATTCGTATGATTGTATTTTCCTCACTAATTTCTGCAGACTGCTACTCACTAATTTTTGAAGACTGCCTACTCTATCTGTACCTGCATTGAATCATTTTCTTTTTCATGATAATTTCCCCTCTTCCAAATAATGAGAACTTGGCATTTCAAATGTCAACCTTTAACATGTGGCATGATTTAGTTTTTCTCAGGATTATAAAGTCACTGTTAAGCTAACCTATTTTTATCCAAGAAAGCATAGGTGCTATTATATTTAGTACAGCCTAAACCAGGAGCCAACAACCTATGAGGGACAAAAATCAGAAAATCCTGGGAGGACTATTTCAAGCCCAAACCTAAAGGGATGGAAAACATCTTAATTAGCATGGCAACTGTCCATTTAATTTACCCTTCATTCTTCATCAGGTGGAGGTTGGCCTGCTGTAATATTTGTATAGAAGATGCAAATCGGAGATACAACCACAGGAAATTTGGAAGTATAGTGGCAGCTCTCTTGACGTTAGCTCTTTGTTTCATTTCATTTAATATCTCCTGAAATGGTGATTTGTTCTTTCTGTCACAGAGCACACACACATATACATATACACATACATATATTTTGACAAATTCATTGCATTTCTCACAGGTGCAATTATCCCCCCTCTGAAACATCTTGATGTTAGGATAAGATGGGAAGTCATGTATACAAGGCCACCCGCCCCATAAAATCATCCTCCTACAATCTGCTTCCCTTTAAAACATAAAGTCCTCTGGAAGGGCCCACAGCCTGGGAGAGATTAATTGCAGACAAATGAGAGAAATAAGAAAAATAAGAAGAAATGTCTGGTTGCCAAGCAAAGGTGAAACTTGAGGAAGAAAATAAATTATGGGAGGGTAAGAACATCAAAGACAAACTGTGAGAAATATCTGTGCGGCACAGTCGTCCCTTTTACTGGATTCCAGATAGACTGTCATCCCTCTTGGTCTGCACACCACCAAGGTCGTGGAACCCCTAGGTTTCAAGAGGACCAAGTCCCCTGTTAGAGCTTTCTCCTTCCTGCTGAGGATCCCACTTCTGCCCTCTGGAGCTCTGTGCAAGAATCCTTCACTTATTTGGAATCCTGTCTCAGTGCTGGACAGGGCTATAGACCTCATTTACGAGTCAGCACAACATAATGGCTCAGAGTAAGAGGCTCTGGCTAAAATAAAACTGATTTGAATCCCAGCTCTGTCATGAAGTAAGCTGTGTGAATACACCTTGTTATAGAATCTCTCTAAAGACTGAGTTTTCCTTATCTGTAAAATGGGGTGATATTGCCTGCTTCTCGAATTGTTTTAACACATTAACAGAATAATTTATCTATAGCACTTAGCCAATGCGTGGTGAATCCTCACTCATTCAATTAATAAATGAGTTTGACAGCTTTATCAATGAGCTAAATGAAGCCCACATAGGCACATTCAAGAACACATTTTTATCTGATGACAGAAAGTTAGTCCCTGCAACCTAAATCTTGTCTCTGAAGTAAACATCCTTGAATCTTTTCAACTTCTCCAATGTATACTTTTGCAAGGCTATCCCTGAACTTTCCTCTCACATAATAACCGAAAAGATAAAACAAATGCCAGGTAGAAAAAGCAGTAAAAGTTTGAGAACCAGGTCACCAGGTCCTTGTCCCAACCCTGCCATTAATTAGCTGCTTGCATCGACAAGGCCTACCCCAATCTAAAAATAGCAGTCAAGAAATAAAATCAAAAAACAACATACATTTAGGGATAGTTACCTTTGTGTAACTAAATGTAATATAGAGATGAAATATATGATGACAAAAAAACATCCCAAACTGTATTGACATTTACCACTGAACACAGAGGCTAAAGCTCATTAGCAATACCCAGTTGTCCTTATGAAATAATTGCAGGTAATGTAGCTATTGACTCCTATGATACCTTTTGGTGATTCATTTTATTTTTTTTTTTATTTTTATTTTTTTTATATATATTTTTTTTTTATTTCAGCTCATCATGGGGGTACATAAGTTTAGGTTATATACATTTTCCATGTCCCACCCATCCCCCCGAGTCAGAGTCCCAAGCGCGTCCGTTCTCATTCTCCAGACAGTGCACCTGGCACTCATCATGTAGTCATACCTCCATCCCCTCCCCCCCCCACCTCCCCGGGTCTGCACCTTCAAGCATGACCATTCCCCAGAGGGTGTGCAACGCACTCATCATGTAGGCATACACCCATCCCCTCCCCCCACCCCCCATCCCAGTCTGATATCCAATTGGTATCCTTCCCTGATGTACATTTAGGTGATGATCAGGAAAACCAGTTTTCTGGTGAGTACATGTGATGCTTGTTTTTCCATTCTTTGGATACTTCACTTAGTATAATGGGTTCCAGCTCTCTCCAGGAGAACCAAAGAGATGTCGTATCATTGTTATTTCTTATAGCTGAGTAGTACTCCATGGTAGACCTACCATTTGATCCAGCAATCCCATTATTGGGCATATACCCAGAAGAACAAAAGTCATTCTTTAACAAAGACACCTGTACCCGAATGTTTATAGCAGCACAATTTACAATCGCAAGGATGTGGAAACAACCCAAGTGCCCATCAATCCACGAATGGATTAGTAAACTGTGGTGATTCATTTTAAATCATCAAGAGTAAAAGATCTGTGGCATCCTAAAGAGTCTGGAGGCAGCTGAAACCCACACTTGTAACTCAGAGTTTCTATCAGCTGGTGTTTCTCTAAAGTACAAGCACAAAATTATCCAGGGTCTTTAGAACAAGAACATACTTTAAATTCTATTTATAAATTATATATGCTTTGCCATTAAATAACCTAGACCAATCTAACCACATTATTATTTAAGCTCCCCTATCAAGAAGACTTTCATTTAATTTTTGTAAATGTTTCTCTTTGAGATGGGCATGCTAGTTGGTAACATATCCTAAATCTATTGAGAGGCCAATGGACAGTCTTACCTGTGGCCAGTGAGTGATGAATATTTTTGTTAGGATTGCTATGAAGAGAATCTTGATCTAGTTATAGTTTGATATGGTCCATTTGTTACTTTTGTTAGTATTAGAGTCAAATTCTACCTGTCTTTGGAGACAGGAATAAGATAGTAATGGAAAAAGAAAAAGGAAAGTTATACTTAATCTTAAACTTCCAGGAATTTACAATCTAATCAGAAGGATGAAAAGTTGCCCTGTGTGGGAGAAAGCATTGGCTTAGGGAACGTGAGCTCTCATCTTGCTTCTGTCTTGAATTTTGTAACCTCAGATGAATCACCAGAACTCACCAAACCTTAGTTGCCTTGGTTATAAATTCCAGTGATTATAAAATAATATCTTAGATCCCTCTGTTTTATGTTTAAGGAATATGGAAATGAAATTTTTGTATGAAATAGAAATAATTAAAAATTAATGCAGGTTAAATTTTAGTCATTAAGTATTGAAGTTATTCAGTTAATGGAGGCATCATATATAAATGTTGATGCTGAAATATTACTAACCTTGATCCTAACCAGACTGACTAGTAGACAGCAGTGTGTATATATATACATATATATTATACATTTACACATACACATATATGTATATATATATATGTTCTAAAATCCTGTATCACACAAATACACTGCAAAACTAAAGTAAATTAAATACTTTGGGATTTAAAATTATGTTTATTATGACTGTTTTTAAAAGGAAAGGTTGCAAAGTAGAGAATTCAAAAAAGCCATGTAAAAATCTATTTACCTTGGTACAAGTAACCTGTTCATACAATCTTTAGTGATTTTCAGACAATGCAAATAAAACTTAAATATCTTGATTTAAACTACATGAAATATTTATTATATAACTTTCACATCACTGGGCTGACGGGGGTAACAACAAAGCTGCCAAATATTCTCTTATATTAGAAAAATGTGGAACTTATAGTGAATCTTGTTTCATAAAATAACTCCCATAAATCCAGAGTAATATTTCAGCATCAAAATGTTGATCATTAATACAGGGGTGAACAATGAATTACTATGTATTTTATTCTGACATACCATCATGTTAATAAAATCATCATAAAAATATAAATCCTGGCTATTGTGTAAATGGTACAGTGAGAGTGGGCTTGTAGGGAAGTCTCAAGATAAGATATTTAGGAAAATCTGTTCTTAAAGTTTTATAAATTTCAAGAAAATTGAAATCTTCCAAATTAAGCCAATACATATTTACAGGCATTAAGTTTGAAAATTATTGCTCACAAAAGTTTATTTTTCCATTTTCTAAAAATTTATTGCCATTTAAAACTGCATCATTATTAATGTAATAACAAAGAGCTATATTAGCCACTAAAAACTGAAGGTACTCCTCTCAATCATTTACAGCTTGCAAGTTTAGCACTGCTTCCTTTGAATTTAATAATGTTAACTCTGAAAATAAATTAATACAACCATAATATTCAATTGCCAGGGATAGCTACCTAGATGGATTTTATGAGGATTAAAGGAAATAGCATATATAAAAGCATTTATCACACTGCTTAATAAAAGGTTATCTCTTAAAATACCATGTTTTTCTTCACTCTTTTAATACTACATAAGTCTCAGTAGATAAAAATGGATTATGAGAGAGATTCCAATTTTCACTTATTGTTAGTGTATTAGGATAGACTAACTGCTATAATAAACAGCCCCAAAATTTCAGTAACTTAAAACACTAAAATTCGATTTCTCACTCACGCTAGTCCAATATGGGTGTTTCTGATTGGTTCTCCTCCAAGCAGCAGCTTGGGAACCCAGACTGCCTCCACGGTGTAGCACCATCTTCCTCCACACCCTGGGAGTCTGCTTTCTTCAGGCAGCTGACAGAAGAAAATAGAGAATCATGCCACACAGAGTTTTATGGGCCAGGCCTGGAAAAATTTAATATGACTCTGGCCTTCATTCCTTTGGCCCACACTCAGCCATAATTTACTGCAAGGGAGTCTGGAAAATGCCCACCATGTACCCAGGAGGTAAAGTTTCAAAAAAGAAAGTGAAATATAATATTGGATACCCTAATTCTAAATTCTATAAAAGTAAAAAGCTGTACATCCTTAGAAAAATCACTTAAGCCTCTCCAAACCTCAATGAATTGGGCTGGAAAATTCCTAAGTTTCCTTCCAGATCTAATCTTCTAAGTAAATCAATTTACTGCAATTATGGTCAACCCTAATATTGAGAGGAATAATTTGATAATAATCTATAATAATTTGATCACATTTTCTAATTAGAAGTGATAGGATTTCCACTTAGTGAACCACTACCACCAAGCACATAGTTAAAAAGTTATAATTTGTCCAAGTCCTCGAGCAAAAAAATAGAAAAAAAATTACATAATCCTATCATCCTGAAAATGTTTGAGGTTTATAGTTTCTGCCAGCTTTATTCTGGCCACCTTGAGTGCTCTTAAAAATTTACCGGGAAGAATCAACCCTCTTGAGTTTAGACCAGGGAGATGAATTCTCTTTCTTTTTTGCTAGTCATCTATTTCCCTCTGCTTTTATTGCTTTTCCTTTACTCCTGATGGAGTATCTTTCCTCCTTTCTCTCCCATGGTCTCTCTTGTTGTACAATTATCCTGAGCAAGTTGATTTCTAAGGTAGCAAGTGGTTCTTTTTACTTAGCTAAAGTACAAAGAGAAATTATTATAAGTTACTGTTTGTAGAGAAAATGAGCTGCCCACATACACTCTTGGCTTATGTAACTATAATATAAGCTTTAAAACTTGATAAATGTGAGAGTAACAATAGAGAGTTATTAGAACTCCCAGATGTAAACACTTAATTTTAAAGCTTATTTTTGAGTAGCAGCAGAGAAAGCATAATTAACAGCAACGTACATTTAACAACAGGGCACATGGACTGATTGTTTTTCCCATTTTCTGCACATGTGCAACATTTACTGACATCAGAAAAATTCACACATTGGAAAAGAATAATTCAATTGCAGGATATTTATGTCAAATTAAGAAGTATCACTTGAAATGTACCTCCATTTTTAGTACAGCTTATTTTTTACAACTGGCAATTCCTCATCTGATCTCTTCCTTTATTTTCAAAATCAAGCAAAATATTTGACTGATCATAAAAACAAATTAATATCTATATTTTATATTTTAATGTCTATAATTATTTCAAAATATTCTAGTTTTTTAAAATCCTTAAGTATAATTTTTTTATTGTTTAAGTATAATTTTTTAATTTTCATGTATTAAATTCTTTATGAAGTATAAGTCCAACTCTAAATTACCCAATGACTACCATCACAAAACGAAAATCTGATATTTTGGTGTCTAAAACAAAATAGTCAAAAATCCCACTATTTTAATAAGATACAGAGGCTAAATTTTTTTCTAGATTGCTTCACTGAGTTATTCAATAATGTACCAACAATGCTAAATATATAAATACACATATGATATTACTTTATTTCTTTACAACAGTGATGTGAGACAGTTTGAAGCCTCAAGATTGTCTGTCTCTAGAAGAACAAAACATATTAGTCCATTAAAACGCAGCAAGGATGTTTTAGGATCTGGTGCAAGGGTAATCTGTATTCTCATTTCTACTCTACTTTGCAATATTCCTTCCTGGGGCTATAATAATTTCCTTTCAGAAAGTGTTTCCATGGACAATTCAATTTTTATTTGTAAATTACATACTCACTGTATTCACTCACCCACTTCCTTACCCATCTTCAGGATGGAGAGCAGAAGCCAGGAGGGAACCCATCTCCATTGGTTCTCAGCAGGGGGAGAAGGAGGCCACTCTCCAACACGTGCCCTCCTGAGTGAAGGCCCGAATGCAGTGCCTTGAGCATTAAGCCAAGAATACGGATACTTCAATGAGCAGATCAAGCTGCCACATGAAAACCACACTTCTGCCACTTATAAAAAAGCTGGTGTTGGCTCTTGGGCACGAGTCTTACCATACCCACTGCGAGATGGCTTAGCAAAGATACCCTGCCAGCAGTCACTTAGGCTGCCAACAGTTGGAAAAGAAATGGGGTAGAAAGAGCATTTTCTTCTATCCTGGCCTGACTAGGATACTGCCCATGTCTTTCTGGAAGCAAACTGGAGGACTAGACACCTTCACTAAATTTTTTGGTACAGAATTTAAAGCAAAATACCCTCCACCAAGATATTCAGAGAGACCATCAGAAAAGCTGCTTATGTGTTAGGAACTATTATGGGCTGAATTGTATCCCCCAAGAATTCATATGTTGAATCATGCTCCCCAATGCTGCAGAATGCGATGGTATTTGGAGGCAGAATATTTAAAGAGGTAATTAAGTTAAAATGAAGTATTCAGGGTGGGCCCAAATCCAATATGACTGTGTCCTTATAAGAAGAGGAGATTTGGACACACACACACACACACACACACACACACACACACAGAGGAATGACCATGTGAAGAGAGAAGATGGCCGGCCATCTACAAGCCAAGGAGAGACGCCTTCAGAAAAAAACCACTCTTGCTGACACCTCCACCTTGGACTTCTAGTCCCCAGAACTGTGAGAAAAATTTCTGTTGTTTAAGCCACCCAGTCTATGGTATGTTATTACAGCAGCCCTAGTAAACTAATACAGGAACTAACGGCGGCTGAGAACTGAGGTCTGGAACAGCTTTCCAGTTTCGCATAGCTCTCCACACATGTAGGTGTGACTGCGCAGTTGCTTAGTCTGGACAGGGCATCCCAGGATTGGTTCCAGCAGTGAACGTGTATGTAAGCACCAAGCTGGGGAAACTATTTCTCCTTCTCAATATGAAGGATCTTTACTTTTGCTGGAGTACCTGTTGCCTAAACACCTTGTTTGAGTTCTTAATCCCCAACTCTGAATTCTAGACTTGCTACCTGTATTATCCTGGTTAGGCTTCCAAAGCTGGCATCCAGGCCTTGTCACGTACTCACACAATCCATCACTAGCTCCGTCTGAGTGCTGGCTCTGGGTTTGGCCTCACAACTCTATTCTTTGTTCCCCTTTCACTTCCTTGAATTTGGAAATGACAGTGTGATAGGCACTGTCATTCTGAAATTTGCTGAATTCCATTCAAAACTTTACCCACCATAAATTTCTACGTAATTTTTTAAAGCTAGTCTCAGAGAAAGGAGGATGCTTTGCATCCAGGAAATCCTTGCAAAGCTGCTCTTTTTACAAACAATGTAGATGATTATAGAGGCCATTTGAAGTCACTGAGGAATGGAGTAGGCAGTAAACAAGTTCCATTAGAATTCTCACTTTAAAATCAACTCCATATTGCTTTTAATGTCAATAAAAAACTTGTTTATAAAATAGCATACTGGTAATAATATAAATTGTTGTTTGTCAAATGGTTTTTTCTCTGCTGGAAAGTTTATATCTATTATTTCTCCTTATTGGTTGTTGGCACCCTTGGTTGTCAGGAACAGTCTTATTCTCATAGATAAATATGATCTTTTTAATAATATGCTTTTGTGCCATTTTAAAAAAAGTGAGATAACTATAGACACTTCCACTTTTTATTTAACATTCAAGCCTTGTTAGAAGAAAAGTCATAAGAAAGGAATACGTTCCTTTTAAAACTTCACATAACTTTCTTTTGGGTCTGTTACAAATAGTAAGGACCTATTTAAAACAGGAAGCTCAGGGTAATGGCAAGACTTTATTAAGAATGCTACATGAGCAAAAATAATTTAAAGAAATTCTTAAATAGCCAAATCTATCTTAAATGCCTCTTGTGATCTGGAGGGAAGGGAAGCTTTGCTGGGAGGAATTTGAGAAAGGTTTCCCTATTCCAAAAGTCTTTCTAAGGCATTGTAAGAAGAAAAAAAGTCTTCTATCTAGTTTGCCATATTATTTATAGAAAATACGTAGATCTATTTCATTTAGTCTTTTAAGAAAATCTCTCTTTGTACAAATTGCTCACCAATGTCTGTTCAAGAGTAAGTCAATGTTAGATTTAAGAATTTGACTTTTAAGTGAGGAGGGTGGGGCAAGATGGCTGACTAGCGACATCGGTTGCCAGATCGTCTCAGAAAGAAGGAAAAGTCTTAGATGAAAAGAAAATAGGTCAGGTGTAATTCTGAGGGATAAGTGCCAGAACCTACCAGAGATTCCATGGGAAGAAGTTGTAGAACAGAACAAGAAGGAGCAAGATATCAGCAGAGATCAACCCCTCAAGAACTGAAGCTCCATGGAAAGGATAGGTGGGGTTTTGTTTCTCCTGCTTCACACCTCTGGCAGACTGCAGGCTTCCAAGCTGCTGGAGAGCTTCTCTACCCTCACAAACCCAAAAGCGGCTGCTGCCATTGAACTGGGAGCTTCTTGAAAACAGCACCAGGCTGCCAACCCCCTCGGCGTCACTCCCTCTCGCCACAGACCCAAGCCAAGACAGTGAGTGCCATACTGCTTCTCCACCCATTGTGTGCCTTTGTCCTCCCCAGGGAGCTTCAGCACTTCAGTTTTCATGTCACTGGTCCCCACACAAACATTTCCCAACTCCTGTCCAGATTGCACTGGCCAGGGAGGGAGGGGGCGGGAGGCAGTGGGTCCCAGGGGAACTATGTGATTCTCAGAGCTTGGACATTCAGAGTGGGGTGCCTTGCAGGAACAGGGACAAAGAGGACCAGAGTGACAGCTCTCCTCTATTCAGACTCTTCTCCTCCTCCCTTCTCCCGCCCCCTGCTGCCAAGTGGTAGTTCCCATGTGAGTTGGCACAGGTGCCCCAAATATGATTGAACTGGAGCACTCAGGACTGGCTGCTTCCCTTCTTTTAGTGTGCCTACAAAACTGAGGCTTCCATACAGAGTGGGGCTCATGCCTTTCCTCTTAAAGACCCCACAATGGACCAAGGGGTGCGGAGACTATGAGCTCCCTGCCTGCCGGCCCTCCCTGGATCTGCTTGCCAGGCTGCTCCAGCAGAGCAGGGCATACCTTGAAGTGGAGGGACATTAAGCCTGTTTGAGCAATCCATGGATAACTCAGGACCAGCATGCTTCTCCCTGGCATGATCAGGGATTAAACTTGGTGGACCAGGGAGCAGGCCAGCAGGGTGGATCGTATACCCCCCAGACTAGATTGTGTTGCTCAGGGGCATGGAGGGGAGATTTATGAACTAATCTTGGGAGGCCCACATGGGCAGAACTAAAAGGAGAGTGCAGTGTGGGTCCACAGCACACTTGTGAATCACCTCTCCCTGCTGACAGGAAAGTGTCACTTTCAGTCTGGGGCAGGATCCTGGGCTGGGAAGCTCCCAGCCTGTGACACCATTGCTGGTGAGCTCACCTGGTTTGGGCTGCTTCTTGTAACCAGGCACTGGAAGGAGATACATGGGGCAAGGGAAGAGAGAGAAGAGCAAGACCCACTCCTGCCACAAGACTGTGAATCTCAGATGGCCCCTGCCCAACAAGCAGACTGGCTACATGGGGCTGCTTCAGCCCTTCCCTGGTGGCTTTCCCCAGTGGCCTGGGAGCTGACCCTTGACCTCTGCTGAGATAGCTTTTGTGCCTGCCTTTAAGGAGCCTGAAGGCAGGCTCACCTGACCCAGCCCCATCCAGCCTCACTCTTCCACCCACCTCAGCTGTAGTGGAGAAAAAGGAGTCTGCTGGGAGCTCCAGGATCCCACCCACCTCCTGGGGCAACCAAGTTCTTTTCCTGATCAAATAGAGCCAGTCAACAGGTCCCAAAAAACACCACTGCAGCAGGTTTCTATCTGCAACTGCCACCTACTGGCAGGGAGGACTACTAGTACAGCACTTTACAGCTTCTACTGACTTAATCATACAGGGTGTGGCTGATTCTTACCCACAAGCACCACCTACTGTCTCAGAGATTAAACTGGGTGCCCCAATATATTTTTCACTGTTAAGAAGACCACAGGATTGGAGAAAGAGAAAGGATTTCAAAGACCTCCCTCTCCCCTTGTCAACAAGAGACATGGATTCTGCCCATACACATAGTACACCACTGGTACAGCCTACAAATAACTAGCAACAGAGAAAACCACCACACTAAGGATATTTATAACCAAGGTGTTCATTCAGGGCCTAGATTCCCATCAAAGTACTCACAAGCAAAGCCAAAGGTCCTTAGCCAACATATGCTACAGATAGGTACTGTATGGGGGGAAAAAGCCCCATCCAAACAAAAGAAAATCTAAAACAAGAAGCAACAACAGCTCACAGCAGCTCACAGCAGCTCCAGATGAGAAGGAATCAGTGAAAGAACTATAGAAGTATAAAAACTCAGAGTGAAAGGACACCCTCAAAGGAGCATATCAGCTCTCTAGCAATGTATCCCAACCAAAATGAAATTACTGGAATGACATATAAAGAATACCAAATATAGATCATAAGGAAGCTCAATGAGATCCAAGAGAAAATGGAAAACCAACTCAAAGAAACCATAAAAACAATTCAGGAAGTTAATAAAAAATTTACTAAACAGATTATATATATACAACCAAATAGATCTTCTGGAAATGAGAAAAATTCATTTAGGGAAATATAAAACACAGTGGAAGTTTTTAATAATAGACTCAACCAAGCAGAAGAAAGAATAACAGAGCTTAAAGACAACTTTTTTAAATTAACTCAATGAGTAAAAAATAAACAAAGACTCAAGAGGAACAAAGTCTACAAGAAATATGAGATTATGTAAAATGGCCAAATATAAGAATCATAAGCATCCATGAGGATAAAGAAGCAAAAGCAAAAGTTCTGGAAAACCTATTTGAAGAATAATGGGGGAAAACTTTCATGGTGTTGCTAGAGATTTAGACATCCACATACAAGAATCTCAACAAACAGCTGGGAGATTCACTTCAAAAAGGGCATCACCAAAGCATGAAGTCATCAGACTGGACAAAGTCAACACAAAGGAGGAACTTCTACAAGTTGTGAGGCAAAAACATCATGTAACTTACAAAGCAAAATCCACCAGAGTAATAGCAGACTCCACAAGAGAAATCTTACAAGCCAAAAAGGAATGGAGTCCTGTTATTAGTTTCCCTAAACATAATAACTGCCAGGCAAGAATTTTGAATCCTGCAAAATTAAGTTTTATAAATGATGAAGAAAACAATGTCTTTCTCAGACAAGCAAACACCAAGGGAATTTGTCACTACTAGACCTGCATTACAAGAAATGCTCAAAAGTACATTACACATGCGATAGCACAATAGATCCCCACCAGTGTAAAAATACCCAAAAGTGTTAGCTCACAGCTGTTATAAATAATAGCATAAGAGGAAAAACAACATATTTACATCATTAAATATGAAATGTCCGATTTTGAATCAAAAGTGTAGTTTATTATATCTCAAACAAGAAAGAGTACAGTTAATCAAAGTATGTGCCTAACCTATTGACATGGTTTTGCCATCTTAACAGTAGCTTGTTTACGCCACCAGCAAAGAATTCTGGAGAGCAACTGGCAATGAAATTGTGAAAGGTGTTTCCCACAGCTTGTTGAGAATTGAATATTTTTCCTTGCAAAAAGTGGTCCAAAGCCTGGAAGAAGTGGTAGTCAGTTGGTGCAAGGTTTGGTGAAAACAGTGGATGACAGAGAATCCCCAAGTCCAGATTTTGTAGTTTGAGCAGCATTGTTTGTCCAACATGTGGTTGAGCATTGTCTTTCAAGAAGATTGTCCTGTCTCTATTAGTGAATCTTGGCTACTTAATCACAAGCAGCCTCATCATTTTGTCCAATTGGTTGAATTAGACATCCACTGTAATCAATTAACCAGGTTTCATGAAGCTGTAGTAGATATTACCAGTGCTGGACCTCCAAACAGACACCATTAGCTTTTTGTGATGAATATTTAGTTTTGGTCCATGTTTTAGCACTCATTTTTATGCAACCATTGTGCCAAATGCTTGTGATTGTCAAAAGGAATCCATTTTTCATCACATGTAACAATATGGTGTAGAAATGGTTCACCCTTATGTTGTGACAGAAAAGAATGGCAAGCTTCCAGATGATTTCTCTTCTGACACTTATTTAATTCATGCAGAACCCATCTATCCAGCTTCTTTGCCTTGTTCATTTGTATCAAATGGTCCAATATTGGTGGAATAGTAACGTCAAACCTTGCTGCTAATTCACACGTAGGTTGAGATGGATTCATTTCCACTATAGCTTTGAGCTTATCATTATCCACTTTGGTCTCAGGTCACCCACATGGCTCATTTTCAAGATTAAAATCACCAGAATGGAACTTCTCAAACTATTAATGTACTATACATTCGTTAGCCACATCCTTTCCAAACACTTTGTTGATATTTTGAGCTGTCTGTGCTGCATTGGTTCCATAATCAAAATAACATAAATTTTTGACTTATCCATGGTTTGACAAAAATTGATTTAAAAAAAATTTTTTAAAGATAATCACAAGCCAAAACATGCATTTGAAAGATTGAGGATGTACCTTCACAATAAAAATAAAAAAAGAAGTGTCAAAATGAAATGTCAGAGATATCAGCTGTCAATACTTAAGGAAATCAGACATTTCATATTTAATAACCAAAGGTATCATCCAACATGTTGAACAGAACAGCATCCCACATATTAATATTAACACTCAATGTGAATAGTCTGAATGCCCCACTTAAAAGACATAGACTGGCTGAATGGTTGAAAAAACAACCAAAATATTTGCTGTCTCTAAGAAACACATCTAAACCACAAGGACTCATATAGACTTAAAGTAATGGGATGGAAAAAATATTCCATACAAATGGAAACCAAAAGCGAGCAGCTGTAGCCATTCTCGTGTCAGATAAAATTGACTTCAAATTAACAGTGGTTAAAAAAGACAAAGATGATCATTATATAATGGTAAAGAGAGCAATTAAACAAGAAATCATAATAATCCTAAATATATATGCACCTAAGACAGGCGCTCCCAGACTCATCAAACAAATTCTTCTAGATCTAAGCAAAGAAATAAACAATAGCATAAGAAATAAAGAATAAAGCATAAAGAAATAAACAATAGACTTGAACACTCCACTGACAGAACTGAACAAATCATCAAAGCACAAAATGAATAAAGACACATTGGATTTGAACAGGACTCTAAAACAAATGAATCTAACAGATATTTACAGAGCATTCTACTGAAAAACTACTGAATATACATTTTTCTCATCAGCACATGGGACATTTTCCAAGATTGATCATATCTTAAGCCACAAAACAAGTCTCAGCAAATTCAAAAAAAATCAAAATTGTATCATATATCTTCTCAGACCACAATGGAATAAAACTAGAAATCAATTCCAAGAGAAACACTGAAATCTTCACAAAGTCATGGAAATTAAACAATTTACTATTGAATGATCCTGGAGTTAATCATGAAACTAAGATGGAAATCAAAAGATTACTCAAGCGAAATGACAAAGGGGACACAAGCTTTCAAAAATCTGTGGGATACAGTAAATGAAGCCCTAAGGCCACAGTTCATAGACTTAAATGCCTACATCCAAAAGACAGAAAGATCTACAAATTAACAACCTAATGTCACATCTCAAGGAACTAGAAAAAGAACAAACCAAACCAAATCCACTAGAAGAAAAGGAATAACAATGCTTAAAGCAGAACTAAATGACATGGAAACCAAAAAAATAAAAAGATACAAAGGATCAATGATAAAAGAAAGTTCCTTCAAGAGATACACAAAATTGATAAACCACGAACCAGATTATCCCAAAATACAAGAGAAAAGATTCAAATAACTTCAATCAGAATTTTAAAAGGAGGCATTATAACTGATATTACAGGAATACAAAATATTATCCCTGAATACTATGAAAACTTCCACATAAACAAACTAGAAAAACTAGAGAAAATGGATAAATTCTTGGAAACACACTGCCTCCCAAGCCTGAATCAGGAAGAAATAGAATTCCTGAACTGACCAATAATAAGCAGTGAGACTGAAACAGTAATAAAATAATCTCAAAAAAAAACAAATAAAACAAAACAAAACAAAAGCCCTGCACCAGACTGATTCACAGCTAAATTCTATTGGACCTACCATGAAGAACCTATTCCATAACATCAAGTAGGAGGGAATCCTCCCTAACTCATTCTGTGGAGCCAGTACCCTGATACCAAAGCCAGGAAAGGATACAACAACAACAAAAAAGAAAACTACAGACCAATATCCTTTATTAACATGGATGTAAAAGTCCTCAACAAAATACTAGCAAACTGAATTTAACACACTTCAAAAAGATAATCCACCATGATCAAGTGGATTTGATCCCAGGAATGCAAGGATGATTTAACATATGCAAATCAATAAATGTGATTCACCACATAAACAGGAACAAAAACAAAAACCATATGATCACCTCAACAAATACAGAAAAAACATTTGACAAAATCCAGCACACTGTCATGGTAAAAAAAAAAAAAACCCTCAAAAAATGAGGCATAGAAGAAACAACTCAAAATTATAAAGCTATATATGACAAACCAACAGCCAACATTACACTGAATGGGGAAAAGTTGAAAGCATTCCTTCTCAGAACTGGCACAAGACAGGGTGCCCACTGTCACCCTTCTATTCAACACAGTATTGAAAGTCCTAGCCAGAGCAATCAGGCAAGAGGAAGAAATAAAGGGTATCCAAATTGGGTAAGAGCACCTAAAACTATCCCTGTTGGCTAACAACATGATCTTATATCTAGAAAACTCTAAGGACTCCACCAAAAGATTCCTGGAATTAATAAATAAATTCAGCAAAGTCTCAGGTTACAAAATCAATGTACACAAATCAGGAACATTTCTATATACTAATAACAGACAAGTGGAGAGTCAAATCAAGGACACAATACCATTCACAATAGCTATGAAGAAAATATAATACCTAGGAATATAGTTAACCAAGGAGGTGAAAGATCTCTACAAGGAGAACTATAAAACACTGATGAAAGGAATCATATATAACACAAAGAAATAGAAAAACATCCCATGCTCATGGATTGAAAGAATCAACATTGTTAAAATTTCCATACCATCCAAAATGATTTACAGATTCAATGTAATTCCCATCAAAATACCAGCATCATATTTCACAGATCTAGAAAAAATAATACTATGCTTCATTTGAAACCAAAAAAGAGCCTAAATAGCCAAAGTAATTTTAAGCAGGAAGAACAAATCTGGAAGCATCACATTACCTGACTTCAAATTATACCACAAAGCTATAGTAATCAAAATAGCATGGTACTGATATAAAAATAGAGACATAGACCAATGGAACAGAACAGAGAACCCAGAAATAAAACCATCATCCTACAACCAACTGATCTTCGATGAAGAAGATAACAACATATAGTGGGGAAAGGAAGCCCTATTCAATAAATGGTGCTGGGAATATTGGATAGCCATATGCAGAAGAATGAAACAGGACCCCTAGCTCTAGCCATATACAAAAATTAATTCAAGATGGATTAAAGACTTAAATATAAGACATGAAACCATAAAAATTCTAGAAGAAAACATAAACTCTTCTAGACATTGTCCTAGGCAAAGAATTTATGACTAAGACCCCAAAGGCAAACATAGCAACAACAAAAACAAATAAATGGGACTTAATTAAATTAAAAAGTTTCTGCACAGCAAGGGAAATAATCAACAGAGTGAATAGACAACATATAGAATGGCAGAAAATATTTGCAAACCATACATCTGACAAAGGACTAATACCCAGAATCTACAAGAAACAAATCAGCAAGAAAAAACATACAACCCCATCAAAAAGTGGGCAAAAGATGTGAACAATAGTTTTTCAAAAGAAGATAGTCAAATGGCCAAAAAATATATGAAAATTGCTCAACATCACTAATCATCAGGGAAAAATGAATTATAACTACAATGAGATACCACCTTACCCCTATCAGAATGGCCATTATTAAAAAGTTAAAAAACAATAGATGCTGGTGTGGATGCAGAGAGAAAGGAACACTTATATGCTATTGGCGGGACTGTAAATTAGTACAATCTCTATGGAAACAGTATGGAGATTCCTCAAAGAAATAAATGTAGAGGTACAATTCGATCCAGCAATCCCACTGCTGGGTATCTACCAAAAGGAAATGAAGTCATTCTGTCAAAAAGATACCCGCACTCGAATATTTATCACAGTACAATTCATAATTGCAGAGGTGTGTAATCAACCTATCTGCCCATCGATACATGAGTGGATAAAGAAAATGTGGTATGTGTGTCTATACACACACATACACACACACATACACACACCATGGAGTATTATACTACTCAGCCATCAAAAGGAGTGAAATAATGTCATTTGCAGCAAAATGGATGGAACTGGAGACCATTATCCTAACAAGTATATCAGGAATGGAAAAGCAAACACAGTATGTTCTCACTAATAAGTGGGAGCTAATAGATGGGTATACACAGACACAAAGTGAGATAAAGGACATGAGAAACCAAGAAAGGGAGGTAGGGAGTGGAATAAAAACTTACCTATTGGGTACAATGAGCACTATCCTGGTGACCGGCACACCAAAAGCTCTGAGTTAAGCTTTATGCTAGGTATCCAAGTCAGAAAACCATTTGTATCCCTTTAATTAATATTTTGCAACTTAAAAAAATAAAAATTTTAAAAAGAATTTGACTTTTAAAATCTAGTAAAAAAAAATGACACCTTAGAAAATAGAATTTTTATTTTTATCTTAAAACAAGCTCAGTTTAGAGGTGCCTGTTTACAAACTTTCTTCATTTAATTGGTTTTCTTAATATGAAATAGTATTTCCAGAACTAATTAAAATTTTGTTCTAATGAATATTCAAGACCAAAATATGTTATCTTCACAGTACAGTATATAGATTTTTAAATCATCCATAAAGGTAATTATATTTTTTACATTCTTAAAAAGTCATACATTGTTATTGATGCCAAGTCGGTTGTCCTCTCAGGCCATGATTGAAGAAGCCATCACCAGAGCTGAATCTTTCTCAGTTATGTACACACCATTTGCAACAAAAATAAGAGCTGATAAAATAGAAAAAGTAAAAGAAGTTTTCACAAAAACTCATCCTGTGTATGTGGAGTACATCTACACAGGTAAGGTTTAATATCTTCAAGTGATTAGCTGATACTTTATTTCCATTAAAATAAATATAGGAACTTTCTGGTTTATTTATTGTTTCTGTTTTAGAAGTATGCTGTTTTAATTTGATGAGTTGAAATGGGAAGTTATTTGTAAGGTTTAAAGCAGGGCTAGCCTAATAGGTCTAGCACAATATTTCTTGTACCTTCATGTTTCTATATTTTAAGAGGGGGTAAAACCTAGAAACTCTGAGGCTTAAAAACATGAAGGAATGACCTTCGGTAAAATGTTGCCTTTCCCCATATCTTTCATCAGTAAACTAGGTGATTATAGTGTTTTCCTGATGATGGATTTTTTTCTCAATACCTTCTATTTCTACCTTCCTTCCACCATCTGACACCCCAAATCTCCCTCTTTCCTTATGTTCTTGAATTACTGCTATCTAAATGAAATCTAGATAGCCAAGGGTCCCATAGAAGAGATGACACTGGTATTATCCTTCTTTCCTCTTTTTGTCTTTGGAAGTCATTTGCTTTTATTCATTCATTCAAAACATATGTTTTACTATCTACTATATATCAAGTGTTATTTTGGATTAAGAGGAAAATTTTTGTTGTTAAGAGCCACTCAACAGTGACTACCATGTTAAGCAAAATTTCTACATTCACACACTTGATATCACACCCTCCTATTAAGTCCCCTTCATTGCTTTTTTGGAGCTTTGGGAAAGAGGCACTGGTTTATAAAATTAATAATGTACTCCATTATTGATCACTTTGAAAGTACCAAATACTCTACATTCATTATTTCTTATTCTTCTCATAATTAAGAAGTACGGTGATTACCATTTAGGAACAAGAAAACAGTAACCAGAGAAGATAAATACCTTTCCCCAAAATGCACAGCAAATCAGTGGTGGCAGGATTTGAATTCATGAACTTGCCATTGAGCTACATTATTTCCACGTGACAGAAGCATTACACTTAGGTTCTATGGATTCCGTATTTTTCTCCACAATGCCTCAAGCTCTTCAGAGAAAAGATATTAAGTAAATCCAGCTAGTGATGATCGAATAGTAAATCCCTAAGGGACAATGGAAATTTGAGGGCAGAGAAAGTGAGAAGAAAGAACAATACATACTTTAATGATCATTCATGATGATTTACTTAGTTTGAGCATTTTATAAGGAAGTAGGTAAAAATATCTCAGAACTCACACATTTTGCTAATTGTTATAAATTATTCATTATTTTTATGGATATTTAAGGGTATGTTTTTGGAGGGTGGCAGTTGTAGCATGTAAAAGTCATACATATCTATTTAACATCATAGAAAAATGAGTCAGGTTCAGCTACTTCCATTTCTGCTCTCAGACCCATTGGTAATGAAGAGAGAGTTACTGAGGAGATCACCAGTTTGCCAATTCTTCTTCTAGTAGAATAAGTTTAGTTACATTTTACCTACTTCATAGAGAAGTCATGAAGATTAATTCTTAGGAAGCAGTATTATGCCACTGAGAGTTTAAAAACAATAATAACATTAATGAACCAAACTCATGTCCCATGTAACTCCATCAAACCTGTTATCAAGATGAATTATGATCTGTTGGCAAGACAATTCATGCTAAAGGATCTTATACTTTAGAAGAGAAGATAATTATGTTACTCATGATTGTCTCTGTTATTTTATAATTACTAATTTCTAGAGTGTGACAGTGTTATATGAAAACCTAGAGAGGAAAGACAGGGCTTCTGGAAGTGAACTGGTGAGGTAGAGAAAGGAGTCTAGAATTTAAATTTAGTTGAGACTGATACGGTTCTTTGTGGAACTTGTGCTTTGGGCTAACAAGACTGTTGCATTGGTGACACTATTTACCTTTGCTGCAAATGATTAAAAGGTTGTACCCAAAGCCATTGCTGGGATATTAGTGAAATAACTATCACTAGCTGTATGTGCACACTTGTAGAGAGATAGTTTCTTTTCCCCCAGGCAATTCCAAGGTGAGTGAGGGTATGGAGCACAGGAAGAGGGAAGATCAAGTGTTATTTTTAACATCTAGACTTCTCTACCAGGAGGTGCAGAGAGGTGATTGGAGCAGGCATAAGTAGCCAAGGTAACAGCAAGAAAGTGAGTAACACAAGGAGAGAAAGGGCCTAGAAGAGTAGCTACTTTGTTTTCTTGGCACTTCCCAAAAAGCAGATTCCTCCTTTTATCAGCCTTGTAGACAGAATTTAAGAAGCTTCTATCCTGACAAAAAGGTATTTAGTTACTTATTTCAGCAAATATTCATGCAGCCAGTGTAACTGGACAACCACACAGCAGATGTGTACAAACATAAGACTCTATACTTTTTACCTACCTATTTTCTTTGTTCTGCCCAGAGCCAGAAATACATTCTGTCCCATCGCAGGGCAGTTAGTACCATCCAGCCCTTTCTAAAACATATTCTCTCTTCACGAACTATCTAATAACCAGCTTCCTTATCCTTTTCATGTTTTTTTCTTCTCCTTGTGGTCTGATTTCAGCTTTCACAGAGCTCGAGCATACCCAGTGCCCAAAGCAGTCAGTGCACATGTGAGGCAGGAGCTCTCTTTCCAGTCTGGAGCAGGCTGGTACAGTTGCTGATCCCATGGCTAGTGCCACTTGAGATCAGCTCCAGTGGCTTGAGCAGGACCTAATGGGCTCATTTATGTGGCACATTACGTGATCCAAGGCACCTGTAGGGGTTCCCCATGCTATCTCTTGCTGTAGCTTCTTCTTCACATGTACACCAATCACCCCCACTGCCCCAGTTGCCCCAACCTAGAGCCACTCTTGGCAATTTCCTCTTCCTCCTAGAATGCTGGCTATGAACTCAGTCACTTGATGAGTCTTACTCTAGAAATCCCCTCCACTCCCCAGAAGACTGGAAGTAGTTGCAGCCTATTCTCCAATTTACTACATTACACTGCCATTTCTCCCTTTCTCCATGCTCCAGCATCCCAGGATCCTTAGAACAAGAAGAGGATCTACAATGGAGATGGGTGCTTTGTTCATCTATTCATTTATTCAGCAATCATTTATTGAGCAGAGGTATTCTAAACACTATTCTAGGTGATGCTGAGAATACACCTGCTCCTAAGGAAGCATCTGACTTTTGTAACTTATATGTCAGGGTGAATATTGGGCTATATTTTTCTTCTCTCCTAGAGAATATTTTCAACTAAAACCAAAGCGCTAATTGTGGAATGGAAGGCTGACTCAAATTAAAGGAATGATGGAGGAAAAAACAGATGGAGAGCAGTTTGGAAATAGTTCTTGCCACTGAATGTAGCAAAGACTGGTTAGTTGTTTAGCCACATACCTAGAATCTACTTCCAGCCTCCCTGACAGAAGAGGTTGGGTGACTGAGTGGAACGGCCAATGGAATGTGGACATAAATAATATATGCCATTTCCAGGCCTAGTCACTAAAACCCATCCATGCAAAACTCTCTTTCCCCATCTACTGGCTGAGGGGAGAGGACCATGGACTAAAGGAGTCACAAGACAAAAGAAGCTGGATTCCTGAATGACCATGTGTAAGGTCACCCACTAAATACCCACATGAACAAAAACCATAATTCTCTTGCTTTTGACCACTGAGATTTGGGAGGTCTTTGTGAAATCTGGTATCTTTCCTCTAATACATTTAGCTGCCTTATATCATAAGTAGGCGGCTTCTTACTCCATCTACAGTGTGAACAAATTTTTGCTAACTCAGTGATTGTATAAACACTCCTCCATATGCAATCAACTGCATCCTCAAAAACACTCAGAGTTTGTAGATATGTATATTATTCTACCTCACACTCACTCACCCTTCCACAGATAGCTATGGGTAGATGCTCTCATAAGCATGTGCTCGTACCCACCCACAGAAAGATACTATTTCAGGAAAGATACTGATGCCCCATGGGAGATAAAACACAATTATGAAGTTTTCACTGCAGCAAGAGAAATGGAGGTTAAATGTAAGAATTTCTAAATTATAGCCTTCATCTAAATAAACAATCAACAGACGAAGGTCATACAATCTGTACCTTGAAGATCTTGGATGAGTAGTGTACCTATCAAAGTTTTGCTGGAGAAGTAGTTATTATCATTAAAACTTGGAGGCTTACACATTTAATTCTCCCAGTGGAGGCTGGCAAACAAACCTCCAACTCAGAAACCCTGCCCAATTCTAGGTCACCTTCATCAAGCCTACACAGTGTTGAGCTCATTACTCCCTGGTCACGTGATAGTGCCGTGAGCCCAGCAAAAGCTGGCGGAGGTGCTGGCGATGAGCAGGGAGAATATTCACAATGGAGACCCTCCAGGCTGTGTCTTGTCTCTAGCCAGCCCCCAATTCACAGCACCCTTGTCAGGGATTTCCACATGAAAAACAGATGCAAGGGGGAAAAATTATAAAATTAAAACTCACTTTGAAATGTATTTAAGTCTAAATATTTTAAAATTTTTTATTGAATAAGCCAACTAAATTAGAAATTCATTTTACAGTGATTTATCTTGAGAAGATCCATTCACCTTCAGTGGCAGATAGTAGGATTATATTGCCCTTATAATTTCTATAAGCCTGAGGAGGCTAGGTTAAAATTCAAATCTGCCTTGTAGGATAACCAGGCTTATACCTGCTCAGGAACTTACTGTGCATCCTTTGCTACCTCAGGGATATGGTAATACCCACCCAAATCTTCAATTCATATTATAATAGCATAATATTATATTATGCTTCATGGAGAAAAAAATTACTGATTTTTTTTTTCGGTAATGTAGCTATCCATTTTTCTTATTTAAGGAAAAATTCAGTTTGATTCATGCAGAGTAGTCAGTGTATATAAAACAAACAATAATTTACCAGCCCCAGAATTATTATGTTTTCATTTATAATGATTTTGCTTGAGATTTTTATTCATATATTCCAATGAAATAATGCAATTTTTCATAGTTCTTATTCTTGCATGGTTGTATTTTAATAATAATAAAGTAATACAATAAGCATATCCTGTCTCCTCTTGATGAAAATATCAAGATTTATTTGCTAAATAAATAAATATTCAATAATGGATCTGTGGTTAGTAATGTTTAATAGAAAAGTTTTGTGGATCAGATATCAATTACTTTAACATTTAGGTGGATAGAGTCATATTTTGTCTTTCCAATGTAATTTAAATCCCAAGAGTAAATATGTATGTTCAGAGGAATAATATATGGTTTTAAAACAGACCTTTAAAAATTGCTTTCACTGAAATTTATAACCTTGTTCTTGTTTAGTCATCATTTACCAGTAAGGATAATACATTGTTATGTTCTCTAAAACATGAAGTTAAAATTTCTCATTTTATTCTTTCTTCTTTAAATTATTATAATTTTATCATGATCAAGAGTTTTCAAGATAAGACTATTTTCCTCTTTGTAACTAGCTTTTTCAAATAGAAAAAGTTATAGAATTAAAGAGCCTACATCCTCAATATTTATGAAAGTGCTACAGCCAGGTTTGTTATAAAGAAGATAAATCATCTCATATTGAAACCACAGAATTCTTCTTAGAATCAGAAAATCAGTTCTAAAATAAAGAAATCCCTCACATATGGAGCTAAATTCTCTATTCCTAATATATTAAAATGTTGGTCTTTCCAATGGCAAGTGTGGTGTTTTGGCATTGCTCTACCTGATGGAAGTAAGCACTTCTCCACTAGCAGTTCACTTGTCCTTTACAGTGGCAGGTTATAGCACTGTTTGCCTCTGTCCATCATCCACTGCAACTGGGCCTACCTGGAACTATAAAGCCTCCTGCTTAGTATGTTTTCTTAGGGGATCTGATTAAAGAAGACAGGCAGGGTTGCATTTAAATAAACACCAGTCAACAATCCAAAAATAAGTGGAAGCACTATAAATTTTTACTACAGCCTCTCAAGAAAAGACAATGAGTTGGGTCAGGATAGGCCAGGATGGAGCAGGATAGGGCAGTGAGAATGGACATGGCAGGACCAGACAGGTATTATAGGTATTCGTCTTAGTCCATTTGTGTTGCTCTAAAGGAATACCCAAAGCTGGGTAGTTTATGAAGAAAATAGGTTTATTTGACTCACAGTTCTGCAGACTGGATGATGGGGCATCTGGTGAAAGCCCCAGGCCGCTTCCACTCATAGGGGAAGGGGAAAGGGAGCTGACATGTGCCGAAATCACACATAGAGAGAGGAAGCAAGGAAGAAGGGAGGTGCCAGGCTCTTTCAATAACAACCAGCTCTTTTGTGAACCAATAGAGCAAGAACTCACTCACCATCACCCCCAATTAATCTATTCATGAGGGGTCCACCCCAATGACCCACACACAGCTCATTAGGCCTCAACATTGGGGATTAAATTTCAACATGAGATTTGGAGGGGGACAACAAAGAAACTGTAGCAGTATATACCACAATGCTCAGCAAAACTTTGTAAAATGTACACATACATAAACACAAACACTCAAAGCAGGCCGGGTGTGGTGGCTCACGCCTGTAATCCTAGCACTCTGGGAGGCCGAGGCAGGAGGATTGCTTGAGCTCAGGAGCTCGAGACCAGCCTGAGCAAGAGCGAGATCCCCCCCCCCCCCCGCCGGTCTCTACTATAAATAGAAAGAAATTAGCCAAACAACTAAAAATAGAAAAAATTATCGGGGCATGGTGGCACGTGCCTGTAGTCCCAGCTACTAGGGAGGCTGAGGCAGGAGGACTGCTTCAGCCCAGGAGTTTGAGGTTGCTGTGAGCTAGGCTAACACCCTGGCAAGAGAGTGAGACTCTGCCTCAAAAAAAAAAAAACAAAAAAACACTCAAAGCTTCCTTTCCCACTCTAAATTCTCCAGATATGCTCCCCAAATTTATTCCCTCATGAATCAATCTTGGTAGTCTTACCAGTTTCTCAAGTTCTTACCCAGGAAACCCAATCTGCATGAGAAAGCCTTTTCTGAGCAAGCAGAATTCATCTTAGCAGATGAGGTAAATACTCAAATATTAACACTATTCTTCCTGAATCACTTACTTATGCTGTGTAATCTAGCCTGTCTGTAATATTATAGTTAATCATTAGGCACTGCCATCTAATAAATCACGCAGCTGAGCATTAAAATCCCTAAAAATTGGACTCTCAATCATATAAAATAATTTTGAGTTGAGAAAATTTTTTTTTAATTTTTAAAGTCAATTTTCCATAGAATTAAATTTTTTTATTTTGTAGCATTATTTTTTTTGTTTAGTTAGCTTTTCATGTTCAGTATTCTATAACTATTTGTTTCTCCTTGAATACTTGTCTCATAGTTTAACCACACCTTATGGGCACGAGCATTTCTTGATGATCTTGTGACCGATAGATAATCACTATGTTTTACAGCTAAAATACAACTCCAACCTAACCATTTGTACTTTTTTCTTGCTTTTATTTGTTTTTTACTGTGAAATATCACACACATATAAAAAATGCTTTTAAAAATATACAGCTTACTAATTTATTATGGAATAAACATCAAGTCAAAAAAAAAAACATTGCCAGTTCTCCAGATACCCTTCAATGGCCTCTTCTCAATCCTAAACCACTAACTACTGCCTACCAACGTAACAGTCTCCTGACACTTAGAGTTAACTACTGCCTTACTTCGCTTTACACCGTTACCACCCAACTATACATTCCTAAATTTTAGACTTTAATTTGCCTGCTTTGGAACATTATAAACATAAAATCATAGAGTAGATGCTCTTTTGTATCTGGCTTCTTTTGCTCAATAATTTTTTATGAAATTCATCCATGCTACAAAAAGCATTAGTTTATTCATTTGCATTGCTATATAATATTCCATTATATGAATATCCCAGAGTTTGTATATGTATTCTACTGGTGATAAACATTTGGATTGTTTCCAGTTTGTGACTATTACAAATAATGCTTTTATGAACATTCTTATATAAGTTTTCTGTTGCATTATATCTAGGATCAGACTTGCTTTGTCATACAGTATTGGGGATATAGATAGATAGATAGATAGGAGCAAATTTTAGTAGATAATGTCATGCTGATTTTCAAAGACACAAACCAATTTAAACTTCCTCAGTCATGTATTAAATTTCCCAGTGTCATACATTTCATTATCATATGATATTCTCTCATTAATTTTAGTCATTTTTACAGCTGTTATGTCAGATTTGGCAATCTCGTTCTATGTTCTCAGTTCTTGGTGTGCTCATGACCAAAGAATGACCAGACACACTGAAGTAAGGCAAGCACGAGGTGAAATTTATTGAGGGAAAGAAAGACAGGGTTGCAGAACAAGAGCAGGGTATAGGTTTACAGAGCAAGGTACATAACGCCACAGGTGATGACCAGCCCTCTTGTGGTAGCAAAAAGAGACCTTGGTTATGATCTGGGTCTTGTTTTGTAGTGTCCAGATAGAGACCTCCCCATGGCTCAGATGTTACTATGGACCCACTTTCATTGGACAGTTGGCAGTTATGTGACCTGAGTCTTACTTACATGCAGATCTCCCATGAGCCTCTCTGAAAGCCCATTTGTGGGGGTGAACTGCAACGGGTCACACTTTTGTCCCTAGAAGACCTGGAATCCTTCACTGTCTACCTAATAATTATACATACAATATGCTATCTCAGTATGGGTTCAATTTACAATGCCTTGATTATTGATGGCTGGGCATGGTGGCTCACGCCTGTAATCCTTGCACTGCGGGAGGCGAGGCATGAGGATCAGTTGAGGTCAGGAGTTCGAGACCAGCCTGAGCAAGAGTGAGACCCTGTCTCTCTCTACTAAAAATGGAAAAAATTAGCTGGGCATGGTGGCGCACTTGTAGTCCCAGCTACTTGGGACGCTGAGGCAGGAGGATCGCTTGAGCTCAGGAGTTTGAGGTTGCTGTGAGCTAGGCTGATGGCACTGCACTCTAGCCCAGGCAAGAGAGCGAGACTCTGTCTCAAAAACAAAAAGAAAAAAAGAAAAAGAAAAAAAGATTATTGATGAGATTGATCACTTTTCCATACGTTTATTAGATATTTAGATTTTCTGTTTTGTAAAATGCCTGTTCAAGTATCTTGCCCATTATTCTAAAGGGTTGTCAGCATTTTACTTATTAATTTGGAGTTCTTTATACATTTTAGATAAGAGGCATATGAGTTACATGTGTTGCAAATACCTTCTCTCACTCTGTCTCCTACTAATATCTGTTGATAAATAGGAATTCTTAAATTTTAACTTATCATTATGCTCCTTCATGGCTAGTACACTTGGTTTACTTTTTAAGACATTTTTTCCTAAACTAAGGTCATGGAAATATTCTCCTATATTACTTTCTAGTAGCTTTATTGATTTCCTCTTCATATTTAGGTCTATAATACATTTGGAGTTGATTTTTGCATACAGTGTGAGACATGATATCAAGTTTTACTTTTTCCATACCAATTTTTAAGTACCCCAACATATTTGAATTGAAAAGATCATCATCTCACCCAGTGCTCTGTAATGTCACTTCTGTCACAAATGATTGGATATGTTTAGGTCTGTTTCTAACACTTTTATTTTTCTGTTTGTTTACCCTTGTACAAAACGACATTGTCTTAATTACCGTAATTTTATATTTTGTCTTGCTATCCCATAGGGCAGGTCTTTCTACCTTGTTTTTCCTCTTCAAGAATATCTTAGCTGTTGTTGGCCCTCTGCACCTCTATATAAAATGTATAACACATTATTGAGATTTACCACACCAAAAAAAAATCTATTGGAGTTTTAATTGCAATTTTAATCGATAGATCAATTTGGAGAAAATTGACATCTTTTTAATTTTGAGTCTTCCAATTAATGAACATGGTATATCTCTCCACCTACTTATATGTTGATTCTTCTCACAATAATGTCTTATAGTTTTCTGAATAGAGAAAAAGATGAACACTATTTTTACTCTATTGTAGATGATATTTTTATTTCATTTTCTATTTATTGCTGGTACATTGAAATGCAATTAATTTTTATATTATTATATTCAGTAAACTGCTATACTCATTAATTCTTGTCTTTTACCTATATATTCTCTTCAATTTTCTACATGTTATCTGTGGATTTTCTTCCTTTCTAATTTTTAAATATTTTATATTTTTCTTTGGCTTACCTCATTGTATTGGACTGATGCAAAGAAAAGATGTTAGAAAGCATTGTTACTTTGTTTTTAATTAGAAAGGAAAGCTTTTAATTTTATTCAATATAACATTTGCTTTAGGATTTTTATAGATACCCTTTTAATAAATTAGCAAGAAATTCCCAGTTTTCTAAGATTTTTTCATCTTTTTCCTTACTTTTCTGTACTATAAGTAGTACAAAAAATTATCTCTCTATAAGAGATAATTATATCATTTTTTCTCCTTTAATCTGTTAATTAAATTCATGTGATAAGTTATACATTGACTGACTTTAAATTAAATTAATGTGATAAATTGCACTGACTTATTTTTAAATTTTTTAAAACAAAAATTTGGTTTATGCTAGCTTTGTCATCCTGGTATAAACTAAATTGTTTATGATCAGTTATTCTTATTACAAATTGCCCATAAACAAAATATTACAGGTATTTTATTCAGGATTGTTGCATCTATGGTCATGAAATTGATCTTAATTACTGAAAATGGCTTAATTTACCTCCATTACTGATAATGAGACTGGCTTAATTATTCCTGGCTCACCTATATTCCTAGGGTGCAGACACTAGTAAAACTGCTCTCCATGTTCCCCTAAAGCACTATTCAACTTCTGAGCCACTTCATTAACATCAGAAAATGACCCCCGGACAAAAGCAATCCAAATGCTTTAGATATCTCTTTAGATATCTCTCTTTCCCATATCTCTGCTAAATAATTCTTTACCATCTTATTACTCCTTGATGTTTTTAGAAAGATCTACTTTTTAGATTTCTTCTAAGGGTATTAGTTGTCTTCAGAAGGCGAGTTGATCCAAATTGCCTATCCTGAGATTATAAGAATCATAAGCTTCCATTTTTTAGTTATGTGTTATTCAAAATTTATTAAAAGATATAAAGAATAATATAATAAACACTTCATAATTACCACCTTATTTAAGAAGTAAAGTGTGAAAAACTGCTGTATAGTTGAAGCTTCCAAGATTTTCCTGATCCCAATTGCCTTCCTCCCCTCCAGAGATAACCACTACCATGAATTTAATGTTTATTCTTTTTTTATTGTGGCAAAATATACACAGAATAAAATTTACCATTTTGGACATAAAGTGTACAGGTCAGTGGCATTAAGTACATTGGCACCATTGTGCAACTATTACCACTATCCATCTGCAAAATTGTTTTATCTTCCCAAACTGAAACTCTACCCCTTAAATAATAACTTCCCATTCCCTTCTCTACCCAAGCCCCTGGCAAACATTTTTCTACTTTCTGTCTCCATAAATTTAACTACTCCAGGTACCCCATGTAAGTGGAATTATATAGTACTTTTCCACTTGTATGTAGCTTATTTCACTTAGCATAATGTCTTCAAGGTTCATCCACATTGTAATGTGTCAGATTTTCCTTCCTTTTTGAGGCTTAATAATATTTCATTGTGTATATACATATACACACATACACATTTTGTTTACCCATTTAGTCATCAGTGGAAACTTGGTTGCTTCCACCTTTTGGCTACTGTAAATAATGCTGCTATAAACATGGGTATACAAATATTTCCCTGCTTTAAATTATTTTGGGTATATACCCAGAAGTGGAATTGCTGGGTCATATGGTAATTGTATTTTTAATATTTTTAGGAACTGCCATATCATTTTCTGTAGTGTCTGCACCTTATACATTCCCACCAGAAGTGCATAAATGTTCTAATTTCACCACATCCTTGCCAATACTTGTTACTTTCCATTCTTTTGATAATAGCCATCTAATGGATATGAAGTGGTATCTCACTGTGGTTTTGATTTGCATCCTTAGTGATGCTGGTTATCTTTTCATGCACTTATTAGTCATTTTTATATTTTCTTTGAAGAAATGTCTTTTCAAGTCCTTTCTC
Source organism: Lemur catta (assembly GCF_020740605.2). Classification (NCBI taxonomy): domain Eukaryota; kingdom Metazoa; phylum Chordata; class Mammalia; order Primates; family Lemuridae; genus Lemur; species Lemur catta. The sequence continues at coordinate 199,623,388 of NC_059128.1, read as the reverse complement.
ATCTTTAATTGAGTTTTTAATTACTCTTATTGAGTTGTAGGAGTTCTTTACATATTCTGGATATCAATTCTTTGTCAGGTATATGTTTTGCAAATATTTTCTTCCATTCCATAGGTTGTTTTTTCACTCTGTTGATAGAGTTCCTTGAGACACAGAAGTTTTTCAGTTTTGATGATGTTCAGTTTATTTTTTCTTTTGCTGCCTGTGCTTTTCGTGTTATGTCTAAGAAATCATTGCCAAATCCAATGTCATGAAGCTTTTTCCTCACATATTCTTCTAAAAGTTTTATGGTTTTAGCTCTTATGTTATTTGATACGTTTTGGGTTAATTTTTGTTGTGATACAAGGTAAATGTCCAACTTTATTCTTCTGCTTGGGGATATCCAGTTTTCCCAACACCAATTGTTGAAAAGACTGCCCTTTCTCCCTTGAATGGTCTGGGCACTCTTGTCAAAAATCATTTAGCCATATAGCAAGAGTTTATTTCTGATCTCTTTATTCTATTCCATTGGTCTATATGTCTGTCTTTATGCCAGTACCACCTTGTTTTTATTACTGTGGATTTATAGTAAGTCTTGAAATCAGGAAATGTGAGAACTCCAATTTTGTTCATCTTTAAGATTGGTTTGGCTATTTGTGGTCCATTAAGATTCCACATTAATTTTAGGATAATTTTTCTATTTCTGCAAAAGAACTTCATTGAGATTTTGATCTCATTGCATCTGTAGATTGCTTTGAGTACTATTGATATCTTAACAATATCTTCTTCCAATTCCATAAACACAAAACAGTAAGCATTACCTTTTATTGGTGAAAGTTTGGCTTTGGGAAGTGCTTTGGAGCTTCTTCTCGGTCCAACCACTGAGATGGTTGTCAACAGTTGTCATATAAAATCCACTTTTTGTCTCACATCACAATCCCATTGAGAAAAGGTTCATTGTTGCATACAAGAAGAGAAGACAACACAACAAAATGACAATTTTTTTGATATTTTTATTTTTGGTCAGCTTATGAGGCACCCACTTATCAAGCTTTTTCACCTTTCCAATTTGCTTGGCCAGTCACTGCGCTCCTCATCTTCAAGGCTCTTGTCTCCTTTGGAAAACTTCCTGAGCCACCATGTGTTGTTGATGTTGCAAGTTGTCTCTGCTGCTTTACGACCCATTTTGAACTCGAATAAGAAAATTGCTCTAATTTGCTTTTTGTCTAACATCATTTCCATAGTCTAAAATAAATATAAAATAAACAGCAAGTAATGTCATTACCAAAAAAACATAAAATGTTAAATGTGCATTAAAATGATGTATATAATTTAAGAATGTATTCCAATAGCAAACAGCAAATTTCAACAATGCTAAGACTGCGATTACTTTTGCACCAACCTAATATTTATTTGTCTCTTCTTTAATTTCTTTTAGCAATATTGTGTAGTTCTCAGTATACAGGTCTTTTGCCTGCTTGGTTAAGTTTATTTCTAAGTGTACTATTCTTTTTGATGGTATTGTAAGTGGAATTGTTTTCTTAATTTCCAGTGTTTATCATTCTTATGCATATATTTATGTTTTTACTATATGCACATTTGGATATACATATGTTAATATATATCTTTAAAAGATATGTAGATTTATCCTCCAAGTTTTTCAAATTCATATATTATCTTTACTGTTTGCATATTTCTGCAAGTTTCTTTTACTGTTCAAGATTATACTTATAAGATTCATCCATGTTTCTACATTAAGCTCTAATTAATTTATTTTCAGTGTTTGTTTGAATTTACAAAAATTTATAGATGGAATCTAACATTGCTGGTCATGTAAGTTGTTTCCAATGTTTTGTCAGTATAAATAAGGGTATTGTGAACATTTTTGTATGGTCTTCTTCTGCACTTGCGTACAAGTTCTATGAAGTATATACTAAGGAATAGAATTAATTTTTATGCCTGTAAAAGTATCTTCAGCTGTTAGACATTACCAAATTTCTCTCTAATGTGGTTCTACAATTTTACCATCCAAATACCAGTTTATAAGAGTACCTATTGACATGTCATCATCAATCTGTCAGACTTTTAAAACTTTTCTCCATGGTGAGTGGACAATAATATTGTGTGTGTGTTTGTGCGTGTATGAGCTTTAATTTGTGTTTCCTTGATCATTAATCAAGTTGAACATCATTGTTGTCATTATTTGTCCTATGGTTGTATTTCCTTAAAGGTTATATAGAATTGTTCCCAAAATGTTTCAAATTCATAAAAATGGTATTTTTACTATTTATATGTTCCTACAATTTGCATGTTTCTATTCTTTGTTCATTTAAGGTTTTATGAATAGTTTTATTATTGATTTATTGAAGTATTGTATATTTTATCCCAATAAAAGGTTTGTCTTTTCTATGGTATCTTTTAGTGAACTAAAATTTAGATTTTAATGTCATTTTATAATTTTAATGGCTTGTGGTTTTGTGTCTTGTTTAAGAAATCCATCTTTCCTCCAGTACATACAGATATTCATTCACTCTTTTCGTCGTTCTACTGCTCTGGCTAGGACCACAACACAATGTTGAATAAAGGAAGTGACAGAAGGCATCCGCGTGTTGTTTCAGAGTTAAAAGATTCTTAAAGCTCCACCATTGAATATAATGTTTACTGTAGATTTTTGATAAATATTGTTTATCAAGTTAAGGACGTTCCCATCTATTCATATTATGCGAGGTGTTTTGATATCATTGAACCTTTCTATTGTATCTTTCTTCTTATATTTCATTACTTTCTACTCGTTTTTTTTATTTTCTTAATTTCATGTTTGGGGAACTTATTATCTTATAGCTTAATTTTTTTCATTGGATTCTGAGCTCATTTAATTTTTAACTTTTTCCCCCCTTGTTAGTAAAGACTATAAATTTCTCTCCAAGAATGATTTTGGTTGTGTCCCACAAATTTTGAAAAATATTTTCATTATGTTTCATCTTAAAATATTTTCTAAGCTCCATTACGAAATCTTCTTTGAGCCATGGCTTACTTAGATATGCAATTTTTAATATCTGGATGTATGGAAATGTTTAGCTATCATTGTCATTTATTTTTAACCCAATTACATCATGTTCAAAAATATAATCTAAAATATGATAATTCCTGAAATTTTTAAGGGTTGATTTATGCCTTAATGTTAATTTTCATTAATATTCAATTTATGCATGAGGAGAATATATTTTTCCCATTCTCGGATGCAGGGTTTTTTATGTTTCCATTAGATCAAGCTTGAAAATTGCCCATATCTTCTGGATGCTACTATTTTTTTGTCTGCTTAACATCGATATATGGAAAAAAAAATGTTAAAGTAATCCACTAAGGTGGTGGACTTGTCAATGTATTCTTGTAATTCTGTCAATCTTTACTTTTTATGTTTCAGCATCAAGATTCCTATACTTTTAAGATTATGAATTGAATGTTATCATTATGTAATTATACTCTTTACCTTAATATTAATAATATTTTTGTATTACAATCTATTTTATCTGATATTAATATAAACGCACTAGTTTTATTCTGGCTAGTATTTTTCTGGTATTTATTTTCACTTCCTCTTACTTTCAACATTTTGTGCCTTTATGTTAAAATATTCTCTTACATATAACATATAGCTGACTTTTAATTATTTACTTTACTAATTTATATAGTCAATCTCTGTCTTTTAACAGGTGAACTTTTTTAATTCCTGAGTTTCTTGAGTTTTTCTGCCAGAGTATAAGATCCTGAAATATGTACATCTTTGTCTATTTTGTTCACTGATGTATCCTATTGGTTTAAATACTGCCTGACAAATAGTATAAATTCTAAATAGATCTTTGTTGATTTTGTTTGTTTCATTGTTGTCATATTACAAGCTTTTATTCCATGGGGGGGGGTTGTCCTTCTAACTTGCCATCTTTTATATTCTTCAAGGTTTTTTCCCTTCATTTTTCCCCTCTACAGTTCTGAAAATTATAAATTACATTTCTATTTAATAAGGTTATCATGGGTGTTTTATACATGTAGCTACCTTCTAAGAATTGAAATTTAATAAGGGTCTTACAATACTTTAACTAAAATCATCCCCTAATATTATAGATCCCATATTTGTATCCCAACTTGATATTTTCCCTGCCCCCCCATTAGTTATTATGGCCATAGATGACATTTCTCTATATTTATTTTATATACACATCTACAAATTTTTCTTGCATTTCAGTCCTTCTGAATTTTATTTCCTTCTTTCTAAAGTACATCCTTTGCAAGTTCCCAAAGTGAGAGTCTGTTGGAAGTAAATTCTCATCATTTCTGATTGTCTAAAATGTCTCTAATTCACCCTACTTCTTGGATAACAGTTCAACAAGGTCTAAATTTCTAAGCCAAAAAAATTGGCACTTTGAAGATATTATTTCACTGTCTTCTGACTTGTATCATTGCTGGTGGGAAGTCAGATCTTATTCTTTTGTAGATAATCTTCTTTTATTTCTGATGCTTTTAAGATCACATCTTTATTTGATGTTTTACAGTTTAACTAAGATGTGTCTAGGTATAAACTTTTTTTCTTAACCTGCTTGGTCACTGTGTTCATAATCTAAGGAATCATGTCTTTCATAAATTGTGAAAAACTGTCATCCATTTCTTTTTGAATACTCCCTTCCCTTAGTCTTTGTATTCTCTCATTTAAAATTTTTAGCTGAATATTTGTTACTTCTACTCATTCTGTCCTCCACATCACTGAAGCTGCTTATTAAATTTTCCATGTGTTTGTGTCTATGCTGTATTTTGAAATTTTCTCAGATCTACATTCTCATCCTTCCATTAGCTCTATCTAGATTTATTTTTAATATATTAATCAAGATTTCAATAAATTCAAGAAGTGTGTTTTTTCACTCTTAGAAGTTCTATTTAGATATTTTTCAAAGCCATTTTTAATCTAGTTTTCTTCTCGTGATTTTTATTATATTTTAGTACTTCAAACACATTTTATATTCTGCATCTGATAGTACTATTTCTCAAGGTCATGGAAAGCTAATTCTGCTATTTGTTGTTTTGCCATCTCTGCGGAGTTTTCTCTGAAACCAACCAATTCTCCCATTCTCCAACACCAACTGCGTGTACAACAATTCAATTCAATTCAATTCTGATAACAATTTATATGGAGTTAATGTCAGATCCCACAAGTTAAAGGGTTCAGTACCACAAAACTGCAACCATTTCAGATACTGTTATAGGCCTGCCAGGTTCAATTGCCGGTTGCATGGTAACAGACCAACACACTGAAACAGCGGGTGTTGCAGCAGAGAAAGACTTTAATAATCAATTGGCCACCAAGCCAAGAGGTGAGAGAGAACCCCAAATTCACCTCCCTCAGGGGTCTTAGGCTGGGGATTTTAAGGGAATTTTGGTGGGTAAAGGGCTGAGGGATTGGGTTGCTGATTAGCTAGGAATGAGGTAGTGGAATCCCAAGGATGTGGAAACGGCATTCTTGCACTAAGTCAGCTCCTCAGAAGGGATCTTTAGACAGGCTGGTATCAGCAGATCCATTGGGATCTGGAAAACATCTCTTGTGCTGATTCAGTTCCTCCCAGGGGTCTTCAGACTCGCTGGCAACAGCATACCCATCAGAATCCAGGGCCTGGCAAACATCTCAAGTGGAGACTTGAGATTTCTTAATGTTAAAGATGTTATCTTATAGAAACAATTAAGGGGAGCTAGCACCTTGTGACAGGATCTATGTGATTTATAAGCAGTAGGCAATTATAAGGAAGGGAGCTAAAGGGTGAGCAGTAAGTAACTATGAGGAAGAGGGTTAAAGGGCGAGCAGGTTAATGCTTAGCTGTGTTTCTATTCAAAGTCTATATTTTACTTAGAGATTAACATTTGCTTTTCATTAGGATGGTTTCAACATCAGTTGCAAGTTCTGGAGGGATCAAATGTACTTCTCATCAACCAGCTATGGATCAGTTTTCACAAGCCCTCTGCTCGGGTTCAACAGTTTGCTCACTGAACTCAGGAAAACACTTTACTTACTTTTTCTGGTTGATTATAAAGGATACAATTCAGGAACAGCCAAATGGAAGATATGCATAGGGCAAGGTATTGGGGGTGGGGAGCTGGGGTGTGGAGCTTCCATGCCCTCTTTGGGTACACCACTGTTCCAGCACTTCTGTGTGTCCACCAATGTGGAAGGTCTCCAAACTCTGTTGTCTATGGGTTTTTATGGAGGTTTCATTCATTCTCTCCAAAGAAGGGTGGGGCTGAAAGTTCCAAGCCTCTAAATTACATGGTTGGTTGCTATGGTAATCTGCCCTCATCCTGAAGCCATCTAGGGGCCTACCAAGAGTCATCTCATTAGCATGATCTCAGGCAAGGTTGAAAGGGGCTTATGAGTAACAAAAGATGCTCCCATCACTCAGGAAATTCCAGGCATTTTAGAAGCTATGTCAGGAACTGGGGACAAAGACCACATAATATAAAAAAAGGACACTACTATAACCCCTTGCATTTCTATACGCTCTCAGTCTAATTGTAGTCTGTGTTAGGTCTTCACCAATAAGTTTTGTGACCACAGTGCATGATGCCCCCATATCAAGAAGTTCTGGAAACTTCTCTTCACCCTCTGACCATTTTATTTACTCATTTGCATGAGGCTTTGGGTTTCCAACAGGGGATCGAGCTAAGGGACCATGACCCTTTTGTCACTCTTTTTTTTATTTTTTTTGAGACAGAGTCTCGCTCTGTTGCCCAGGTTGGAGTGAGTGCCGTGGCATCAGCCTAGCTCACAGCAACTTCAAACTCTGGGCTTAAGCAATCCTCCTGCCTCAGCCTCCAGAGTAGCTGGGACTACAGGCATGTGCCACCATGCCCAGCTAATTTTTTCTATATATATTTTTAGTTGGCCATATAATTTCTTTCTATTTTTAGTAGAGACAGGGTATCACTCTTGCTCGGGCTGGTCTCAAACTCCTGACCTCGAGTGATTCACCCGCCTCGGCCTCCCAGAGTGCTAGGATTACAGGTGTGAGCCACCGCACCTGGCCCCTTTTGTCAATCTTTATCTTGCTTACTCTGCAGATTATTGCCACAAATGATTACAGGTCAGTTTTCTTATTGTAATCTTTGCCTTCTAGATTTTTAAAATCTCCAAACTGGGATAAATAGAGAGGACTTGTTTGGGGCCCTTTAATATTGAAGGACTAGCAGAGGGTCCCTTTGGTCCACTCAACCTTCTGTAATGCTGTATTAAGATCTTTGTTTCAACCCCATCAATGTACATTGCATTTACCCCACTTCTTAGTAACCATCTAAAGATTTCCACCCTGAAAGGATGAGTCCTTTGACTCATCTCTTTTTCTCCTTTGTTTCACTCCTATCAATTTTTGCTTTATTCACCCCATTAGTTAGTAACAATTTAACAATTTCCATCCCACTAGGATAAATCCCTTGACTCTTACCTCTGCCTCTCCTTATTTTCTTATTAATTAATCTAATGTTTTTATAGCATCTATAATACCCATGAGTGAGACAGCAAATTTGGTAAGAACTATTGCTTGATTTTGCAACAGTTAGGTTATACGGGGTGCCTGTGCAAAAGAGATCCCTTCAACCATAGTGTAGGGTTTGGCAATCTTGTTCTGTGTTTTCAGTTCTTGTTGTGCTCTTGGCCGAGGAATGACCAGACATACCAAAGTAAGGAAAGCATGAGATGAAATTTATTGAGGGGAAGCAAGATTATAGAGCAAGAGCAAGATATAGGTTTACAAAGCAAGCAAGATACATACACCACAGATGACAACCGGACCCCTTGTGGTAGCAAAAAGAGACCTTAGTTATGGTCTGGGTCTTGTTTTATAATGTCTGGATAGGGACCTTCCCGTGGTTCAGATGTCATCATGGAACCACTTTGATGGACAGTTGGGAGTTCTATGACCTGAGTCTTCCTGTGCATGTGGATCTCCCATGAACCTCTCTGAAGCCCATTTCGGGGGGTGAACAGTAACGTAGATTTAAGCTTATGACATTATAATTAGCCTGAGGTTGTCCTAAGTCATCTTCCAGACTCTAAACAAATAGGTTACTAGTCTGGGTAGTAAGGAAAATTAAGGCTTTGAGATTATATAAGACTTTTATTGTGCATTATTACACTAACTATTCAAGCCAAGAGTCACTTTCTGTGAGGTGTAGAATCTAACCAAAAGTTGAAAAATAATAATTATGATATAGATCAAGAAAATTATATTAAACATTTATTATATTTTATTATTCTCATAAATTTAAGTCTAGTTATCAGTAATATTATAATAATGTAATCATAATAATGGCATCACCAAGATGTATTTGATTTTGTTACCTTTGTGCTAGCTATAAAAATTAATAATTCCAAATCCTCAAACTGTTATTTTTTTATAAATAAGAAAAATATTCTTCCTAGAAGTTCAACTTAAAGGATTTATGACTGTCTTACATCTCAATTGTAGTAAGGGTCCTATGTTATTTGTAAGATATATTGAACTACTATCTAAACCCCTCTATCAGAAATCTTTGGTTTCAAGATGTGGGAATCACACCTCAAACCGACTTTAGTATATTTAAGTTTTAAAGGGACAGAAGGAAGAGTGAAACAGATTGATGTACAAAACTGAAAATCCACAGGTAGGACTGCCTTTGAGCACAGCTTGATCCAATAGCTAACTCAAGTTCTACCTATGTGGTGTTCCACTACCACACCATGCCCTCAAGTGCTAGGTTCTTTAATGTAATACAAATTTCTCAAATGCCATTACACACCTCAAATTACCCTATACCAAGGAACAGGAATGCCTCTTCCACACAATTCCTGTAGCTCATTTTTTGGCATTGGCCCAAATTGCATCACATACTTATGACTGAACCAATAACTGGGGTTGAAAGAATGCCATGGATTGATTGACTTGGTCAATTGGATCTCACTTTTAGAGTAGGAGGGGAGTGAGAGAATTCCCTAATGGATAAAAAGGTAGGGAGAAAAGAAATGCATGCCAGGTAGCCAACCAACCAATAACCATTCCAACACTTATATAGTGCAATAAGATAGCAGTTTATTGGAATTATAACACTGTATTATTTCACTGATAGTGTGTCTAATAAATATTGAAGGGAATAGCAGTACCTTTTATGTTTGGATTATCTCTAACCTACATTGATAAGGGTGGAATTAAGGAACCTCGATGTAATAAAGCTCAGAATAAAGATCCAATACAGCTGATTAAACATAAACTTTGGAATCAATAAGAATTCTAAATGAAAGAGAAATGAACTCTGTACAAAAATCCTGTGGGATTATTTGGCTTTCTAAGTTTTTGTATGAGTTGTGAGAGGAAACTTAAATATACAAAAGTTGATCTTGGAGAAGTAGACCATCAGCCTGAAGTGAAATTAGGAACATTGGGAATGGAAACCAATTTTTTCCACTTATATCTACAACTCTCAAATTATAACAAAGGTCAAAGGGCAAATATAATTTATTATACAAAGATTCATTATACATACAGCTTTCTCACACATCAAATGCAAAAATAAAAAATGCTATCTATGTTTTTAAAAGTAGAAACCATATTATTTATTGGGGGCAATAATGATAACTTCCCTGCAAAGTTGCTGTCTTTTGCTATTTTCTTGCTGATGTGAATTTGTGGATAACTTCCAAGATAGAAGTATTGGCATTAAAAGGAGTACAAGATAAAACTCAGAAAATGATTGAGAAAGAAGTAATGACAAAGTGTTGGTATTATGAAGGTACTATAGTAGCTAAAGTCTGAAACAGATCAGTAGAAAAAAAAAATCCATATAAAACTTACACAGTCCCATCTCACACCGAACAGCTGGGATCCTTAAAAATGAGATTTTTCTCTAACCTAAATGTCAGAGCATTTTGTTCTGAACAAAGGGCAGAGAAATGACACAGACACCAGAAAATAGAGAAGGAAATGAAACTTATAGAAAAGTAATGGTAGAACACTAACAAATTTGCATATTTCTGAAAAAGTTTTAAAATCTGTATGATTTTTCCTTTTTAAGAGATTGCTTTGAAATTTTCATTCACAATCTGTTGGCTGTGGTTAGGATGAAGTGTCCAACATAAAATACAGACGCTAATGGTATCTATGTTTCATAATTTACTTCCAGAGAGTTCAAATTTTATTTTATGGATATTTAACTGCATAAAAAATACAGCTATCCCTCACATATATAGATGAGTCTGTTCATCCACAATCAATATTTCATGTTTTTGCAAATGCTTTTCTGGTGCTGGAAATTGTTCCACTAAGCCAAACTCTCTATTAGTCCAATCTTCTTTTGTGACTAAGAGTCCATATTTCCCAGAGAACAAGCTGTAGACACTGACTGTGAAACTTATTTTTCCATTCAGGCAGAGCTGCTCTGTTCATTTGGGCATCTACTCCACTGAGTTACCTGGTACCGATTATTTTACCTCACTCACCCTTCATAAGATGAATAGAACCCATCTGGGGTTTAGGAAAAATGAAGAATAAAGACTATGTGATTTTTTTTTCTAAGTTTAATGACAGAAAATAAATCATATCTCAGAGGCTCTGGACATTTCATTAGTTTTGATTTTTTTTGCAGTTCTATTTTCATTTGGATAATTAAAAATTCAAGATTTGGAAAAGTTTGTTTTTAGATTCAATTCAAGTATTGATTGAGCACCTACTAGATGCTTGGGACATGAACACAATTTGAAGATATAATCTTCAAGAGGATTAAAATTTGTCAAGTTTTAAGACATCCCCCCATGAAACAGGAGATTCACTCTACATGAATAGTATAGATGTTCTTTAAGAGTTTCAAGGGAAGATATTGAAATATTCAGGAAACCCTTCATAGGCAAGGTGGAACTTAAATTAGACACATCTGGAACATAGTGATTGATTAAGTAAAGGAAAAAAGGGGAAACTTGGTAGGTATTTTTGAGTGTAAAATCAAAAATAAAAGTTCAGAAGCAAGATAAGCACAGGCTGGTGCACCTTAGGGAAATTAGCCAAACTGATTATAAAGGTTGATGCTAGAGGTATAGATCGTGAAGCAGATGAACACAGTAGAGAGGCTTGAATGCCAGGAAGGAAAAGTCACAATCACAAAGGCAGGCAATGTCTCAAAAATATCCACTGGGCAGTGGTGTGTAGATGTATTAGCACGAAATAATACTTGTGGCAGTGAGGCTAGTTGAGAAACTCTGTAATCCAGATGTTAAATAATGAGAAATTTGACCAAGGTAATAGCAATGATACTGCAAAGAGAGGGGTTGATGTAGATTATTGCAATGGCAGATTTAATTAGCTTTTGAGCCTCACTAAATGGCAGGGAATGAGAGGAAATGAAAATCAGCAATGGCTTCAAAATTTTAAGCCAGGATAATTGGGTGAATAATGGCTATCCTCAGAATATGTTGGTGAAAATCAGGGAAAAGGGAAGTTGTAGAGATCATAAAAATCACTTTTGAGAAATGTATTTGCTCTGTTTGAGGTAACTTTTGGAATGATGAGCAAATAGCAATGTCCCAGTAGATATGTGGAAATGCTGTGTTGGAATTTGGCAAAATTTGCAGATGAGACTATAGCTTTGATCCCCAGTTTTTTGGTTAGAAATTATAGCTAAAGCCACATAGCTAAAGCCACTAGAGAAATTTCCTACAGTGTATGCACAAAGAGAATATCAGTGAGCCAGAAACAGCCTTGAGAAGCACTGAATGAGAAGGCAGGAGGAAAAAGGGAGAAAGAGAACCAGTATGTATATGTGTGTGTAGGAAAGCGAGAGTCACTGAATTCCAAGGAGGTGATTTTAAGAAGGAGAAGGCAACAGTGCAGAGACGTCAAAAAGCTAGAATAGCTTGAGGACTTGAAAACCGGTCAATTCCACCCTTCCAGGGTACAATAAAATATTCCTGATAAAGGAAAACTCTTTACCTCTTTTCCTGAAAGTTAGACATCTTTCCCCTGGGGGAAAACGAATGGAAAGATCGAGAAATTTAATCTGAGGCGGAGAGTGGTGTCTCATCCCTGTAATCCTAGCACTGTGGGAGGCCAAGATGAGAGGATTGCTTGAGCTCAGGAATTGGAGACCAGCCTGAGCAAGAGCAAGACCCCATCACTCCTAAATATAGAAAAATTAGGCATCGTGGTGCACGCTTGTAGTCGCAGCTACTCTACTCGGGAGGCTGAGGCAGGAGGATCACTTGAGCCCAGGAGTTTGAGGCTGCAGTGAGGTACAATGATGCCACTGCACTCTACCCAGGGTGACAGAGCGAGACTCTGTCTCCTCCCCTCACCAAAAAAAAAGAAAGAAAAAAAGAAATTTAATCTGCATAATCTGCCTTTGATAGTATTTCTTAAAGAATCCACTTCCCTAATGATAAAAATTTGGAAGTGCATCATACCTGCAAACTGATTTTTTAATAATAAATTCAGTTATAGTCATCTAAATATCATCTCCAATTGTGATCAATTGCAAAGGAATCCATTAAAGGATTTATTTCTCTCAAGTTTCTTTTGACATGACAGGAGCAAAGAAGACATTTTTTAATTAATTCCACTTTCCTACCAAAGGACAGTATAATCTTGTTAACTTTCATATCCATCAGAGGCACAGGGCTTTTCGGACGTGGGTACAGGTTTATGAGCACAAAATTGAGAACAATTAGCACTCAAATTAATGTTACATGAGATTCAACATCTGGTAAGTGTGTCGTCATTTTGGGTCATAGACCACCTGCTAGGCTAAATGTTCATATAACAGCAATTTACTCTGCATACAAATGGGAGAAAACGATACTTGAAAAAAAATTCTAAACTTAACAGTATGTATGTAGGGGCCTCCCACATTTTAAAACTTCAACTGGAAGTTAATAATGGATCCAATACTCAGAGAATGAAACGTATAGGGTCAAAAGGAACAGAAAATACTTATATTTTTGCAAGTATACTTTATAATAAATTAGCTATAGTGCTAACATTAGCTCCTAGTCTATCTAATCCCTGACTGTATTAGTATTGGTCTCTTCTTTGTCCACCAAATATTTAAGGGCAAGAAGAGATCAACCACACAGAGTTTCTATGTTATCTGTACAATAGAATCCTCAAACATCTGGCCGGTTTTGGCAATAGTGCTTTACCAGAAAAATGCCAAATCTCAAGGTTACTCAGTTGCGTTTTCACACAACCTGGTTACTTCAGTAAAATTAGTAGACTCTTCTCTTATGAATACTTGAGCAAGACAGTATTAGCCTGCAAACAGAGGGTATGTCTGTGACTATCTGCTGCAGATTTCAAAAGCAAAGAAACTTCCTGCACTTTTGAGATTGAAAAAGCAGAAATCATATTTTTGCCTTGGTTATAAAAATGAGCCATCTTTTTTAAAAAGAGGTATTTTGTAATACAAACACAAACTAAAGAAGCATCTATTACTCCAGTCTGCATATTGAAGGGGCTAAAAGTTACCCTGTTCGTTTTGAGAACTCTTGAGTGTTTGCTGTACTTTTCTAGACAGAGTTTACCATCTATCTAGATTTACTGGTATCTCCATGCTTCTATAACTTGTTTCCCATTGATTTTTCTAGATCGTCATGGGGATAGTTTCAAGAAGTAAGCCTTCCTACTTAGGCATACAGCTGCCTGACTTTCAATTCTGGTCCTTCTGTTTGCTCACTGTGTGATCTTGGGCAAGTTTGTAACCTCTTGAATGAAGCTCCAGTTTTTATTATCTGTAAGGTGGGCCTGACGAGATGCCCTGCCCCCCATAAGCGACAAAGATACTCCTCATAATGTGCATGCCACAGAAGTGTTAACTCTCATTAACGTTAAGGGGTGGCCTAATCCTAAGTCACCAAAGAAAGACAACTAAAGCATGTTTAGTATGTTTTTGTTCAGTGTTTGTGTTTAAAAGGTATTTTGTGATATTTTAATTCTTTAAATATTGAGCATACATTTTAACTCTGTTTGACAGATATACGCTATTTACTTAACCAAACTGTGCCAAATAACTTACTGCAGTCTTTTCCAAACTGTGCTTTGAAAAATTAGGGTTCTGTGGAAAAGCTCGAGGTGGCTATTGCGTGTGGGGCCATAGAATAAGGTACAGTGATGAGGCCGGGTGGTCAGTGTTCCAGGATCCAAACAGAACAACTCTACTCTTCACTGGCTTTAAATGTTGGCTATATCAGCAAATTTTACTTTGAACAAAGGATTCTGCACTTACAGTTCTGCTAGTGGATAAAAATACTCATGGTGTACTGTCCTATTTTTTAAAGAAATATTACAGATAGATAGTAAAGCTATATTTGAACCACTGCCAGTTGAGTTCTTCTTCTATGTTAAAAATTAACCTTAACTAAATCATAATTCAAGGATATTTGGGATTTCACCTTTTCCTCTTTTTGGCAGTGTTAAAGAAGGACAGCTTATTAAACCTCTCTATTCATCATCCTTCATGTGAGAAGTCTTTTATGCTAAACCAAAGCCTTATTACTCAAAATGGAAATGAGTAAAGTGAATCTTCCCTCCAAGATCCCATGGTTGACATTTATGCCTACCCCCAAAATAATCCAGAGCCAAGCAATCCTGAAGCAGAGTGCAATGTCTAGGCCTATGGTGTCTGGAATCAGACTGCCTGGGTGTGAACCCTGCTTTGCCCACTTTCTGGCTGTGTTCTTGAGCAAGTATTAATAACTTCCCTTCTGTGTCCCTCAACTATTCACCAATGGGGACAATAGCACCAATCTTGTAAAGTTATTGTGAAGATTTAAAAAGACAATGCACACAAAACTCTTAGAACAGGGACAGGTAGAAAATAAGTACTAGCTCTTAGGATCTCTAAGAATTGAGGCTGTTATAGAACCATTTTCATGACACTTAAATTATTTCCAAGTCTAATTACAATAGTCAGTGCATTTATCATTTTAAATTTCTTTCTACAACTATAGAAAGGATGGTAACTAAATTAGCCTTATATTTTAATTCTCACTTGGTAATTTTTCTTTCCTTTCATATAACATTATTTCGTTACATCTCAAACTATGAAAAGAAAAATCAAATTCTCTTAAAAGGAATCACAGAGAAAAATATTAAGCCTGCAAGCTGGTCCCGAATATCTATTATTTTGAAGATGGGGAAAGATGACCACATAATCTAATCATATTTTACTGCTGTGTTTTGTGTATGTTTAGATTACTGAGAAAAATACAAATAATGAAATATTAATATAATTTTTATGTATTATCTATTTGACCTTTTGGTGCATATAATTTTACTTCATACCTTTAATGCTTGCATTTATCATTTTTCCAAGCATAATTCATGAAATTTAGGGAGAAAAATACCCTGAAAATAATAAAACCATAATGAAGTCCCTTAGTTCTTTTTCTGTCGTATTTCAGATCTTCAAGGACTCCACGTGTTACCTCAGACAGTTGACTGGACATCTTTTCCTCCCCAACAGTATCTCTTGACTCTTGGGTTCAAAAACAAGGAAGATGGGAAATTTTTGGAAAAAGTATCAAGTAGGAAGTTGCCAACATTTACAGGTAAATCATCTGGACTTACTATTATCTTGTAATATGGCTATAAAGCAGTAACTGTGCATTATTCATTAAGCCCTACTCATCACAGAGCCTAGCGTATAATTGGGCCTGGGCCCCCAAAGTGTCTGTTGGGTTAAAATGAACTCCTTCCAATCTTCTTTGTGGGCTAGTTAATATCTGGAACTCTGGTTCCAGGAAAGCTACCCGCCAAGAACACACAATCCTGGGGTGCCCACTCCCTCACTCCAACCACTTCACCCAGACCACTGCTATGACCTAACCATAGGACACTTAAAGAATGCAAGCTTTCAGCATCATCAATTAGCAAATGTAGAAGAAAACTATGCAACAAAACTATTATAGGAAATAAAAAATATAGCCAATGACAACATTAAATCACCTGAATTATCTGCTGCTGTATTGATTTCTGTTCCCCTCTTTTCTTATGCAATTAGCCAAGAGCTTAGATCTTCTGAAGAGTATTACAGTTAAATTGTTTTTAGTAATTCTAGTTGAAACTTTAAAAAATCAAGAAAATATTCACATGGAATTGAAATCTCAAACTTATGGGCTGAATTCATGATCAGATTGAGTTTATTTCTTCAGCTCTAAGCACATAATTAAGAATTTGTGTTTTGTCTGGCACTGTATACTCTCAGGCTTATCTGAACTTCGAGCTACATTCAAAGTCAATAGGATCTGCACACTTGAATAATACCTGGGAGGAACAAGACAAGAATCAGACACATTTATGACAACATTTTTTCACAACTCAGGAAAAACATACTCTGAAGAGGCAGTTGAATTATTATAGGCTGTCTCTGAGATCTCTCAATCAGGAAACACAACAAAATGAATAAATGATAGTCTCTAAAGGGCAATGTCTCCTCTGTCTGTCTCCTCTTAGATCTTTCATTGTTATACATATGGTCTACGGATGGGCCTAGTTTCTATAGTAAAGATTTCATACCTATTAACATTGAGATATCTGTTTATAGCTTGCCAAAGAAAGCATTTTGAAATGGATGTCTGGAAAAAATAGTATAAAAGTTTATTGTTATAATTTTTAGAACATAAAACTCCTTTCGGTCTGCTGACCAGAGAAGACACAGTGAGACACATGGAGACAATGGGGAAGCGAATCTTGCCAATATTGGATTTTATTAGAAGCACCCAACTGAATGTAGGTATCTTTTATATTGTCCAATGTGCAAATATTAGAGAATTCTAGAAGTACAAAAAGTTTATGGTACAAATATTGCAAGTGTTGGGGGATTTTAGAAACATTCATAGTAAACCTCATTTGCAAAACCAAGCAAATTTTAGCTAATGGTTTTACTCCTTTTATACTATAAAACATATGACAGTGCTACACTTTGTAATTCCAAGCATTTATTAAGCTAGTATCTCTTTAAAGAGCCTTTTCTTTATGCCTTCCTCCTATCTAATTTAAATTTGCAGTGAATTTCTTCCTTCAAATCAATAACAAAATTTTAGCAAGCACAATGTTTTCTCTATTTCACTTACTGAGCTATTGCATGTAACTATCTCGTTACCTACACAAGAATTTGGAGCTTTTCAAGCTAGTGCCTCCACACCACACTGATGAATTGGATGCTTCTCTAAACATTGGCAATTGATCTTTGTATAGCTGTAAGGGAAAAAATTATCTAAATCCTTCCTATGATCTGGGGAAAATATATCTTTTTTGCTTTTCAGTCTTAAAAAGCCTAAAATAAGACCTGAATTACTGTGCTATTTTATAAAATTTAAGCCATTGTGCTGGAAGTACATAAAGAGAACTTCTTATTAACAGGCTATAAAGGCTGCAGATTTCTCCTCTTTTAATATTTTTCAGAAGGCCTGTAAGTTGGAAATTTTAAAGGATTTTTTCTTGCTTCTTCATTGATTTGATGTTCTTACCTTACAAAGGGAACCAAGGGTGTCATCACAAACAGCTACTTAACATCTGTTCAGCAGTTTATCTGCTCAATAACATTATTCAGCATTTTAGAAAAGCTATAAAACACCTAATCTATTTGCATGATTTGTAATTCTATGCATTACAAATACAAAAGCACATTTGTATTAATTTTCCTACCGCACAATGTCCCCATCCCCACAACCATGTTTCACTCAATTATCTCCCCTGTATTTCTATTAGTAAGAAATCCATCTCTGTCTTAGTCGGCTCAGGCTACCATAACAAAATACCCTCCTAGGGACCCACATACATCATTATTGCCATCATCAGGCCCTTGTAAGCAGTGGCAGCTTTCCTGATGAGAGCCATCCCCATGTAACATTATTTCATCTCGGGTGCTGTGGAGATGGTCTGTGCCCCGGCTCTTGAGGCAATGCCTGCCTCACCTTATTACTTGTCAGGAAGCTGACCACACCGTCTGTCGCCAGTTCAGGTCTCACAGTGTGAACACAGATTGGGCCTATCTAGGCCTCATGTACTATTTTGATATTCTTAACTCATTTGCTTCTCATCTTTGAAAGGGTATTCTGGACACTTGGAAATTTATACATGCATGTATCTTTATGTGTCTATAAAGGAGATTTTAAAGCCACAATTAACAAGATTCTTAGCATCTAGTTAATAACTCTGTCAACTTTAGATTGAGTCTCAGTACCACTTTGCTAACTGCAAGGAATTTCACCAACTTTCCTATGTTCCCTTCTATGGGAAATAACAATTTTTGGAAGATTATCTCAAAGAGTTGTCATGAAATTAAAGTGAATAAGCCTGAAAGTTCCCAGGCACCCCAAGTAGATCTAAAAATTGGCTTCTAGGTATCTTATTATTTGCCCAGCCACAGCTTCAGAAAGCAGGATTGTATAAAACTGGCTGCAAAGGTAACCTAGTTTAATGAAGCAAGTAATGAGTTAGAGACGAGAAATTATTCCTACATGGTACCATTAACTATGACCCAAGAAGCTCTCAATAGTGTTTTTAAGATCCTTCAAGGTGTGTTTTTTCTTTGGATATCATATGCCATCTGCTTGAATATTTACGAATTGCACTGTCCTTCTTATTTGTTACCCTAGTTTGTGACACCTGTAGATGAAGACTTTTGTCCAAGGCTATGCACTGACTCTGTAACCCAGGGCAAGTCGCTAACCTCTAAACTGTTTTTTTCTCACTCATAAAATAGACTGACATCTGCTAGGCCCACCTCATAGAGTTGTTGTGAGACCATAAATACGTAATCTATGTTGAAGCACTTCATAAAGTATTAAGAATTTTAGCTGTAATTATTTGTATTGGTTTCAGTTTGCTTTGACAAGAAGAACGTTTTATAGACCTTTCTTTTTCTTTATACAAGCTGTATACTTTGAAATTACATATTTTTCTTCTAATACAAAGATTGTGCTAGTGTCCTGTGGATTTTGAAGTCTTTTCCTTAGCTCACTTTCCTTAGATCACTCATTTGCTCAGATCTCTTCTCTCCGGTGGGATTGGAGATGTCATCTCTAGCCATGGACTGGACTCAGGGCTTCAGTCTCTGACCATGAGTTAATTAGTCTCGTGTGTGTTGGTAGAACAGAGCCAATAACCAATACACTTCCAATAGAAGACAGTGACTAATGTCTTGGACAACATATTTATCCTAAAGAATTTTAGATGTTTCAATTATTCTCAATACTGGCGACTGAGACTCAGTTTTACTTTTCTACCAGGGTAAACAATTATCTGTTTGAAACAACCACATTTTCATCCAGGCCTAATGGCTCAGAAACATACATTGTGTCATACATATTCAGAGATTTTAATTCATTTTTACAATGCTTCTCAATGGAAATGGATTTGGAATATGAAAAGAGAATGCATCCAAACTTCAGCATTCATAACAGCAGGAGACCCGAAAGATAGTACTAGTGCTTGACATAATACTATGACCAGAATCAGTTACACAATATTTAAGTGTTACTACATTTATATTAAGTCACATAAATGATGATAAATGCGTCCATTTCTAAATAATGCTCAGATAATGCCAAGAATTCTCATGATCCATCCTATAAACATATTGAATATTTAATTACCTTGTAAATATTAGGTTTATAATATCTACCTAAAATCTAATTAGGAAAAAAGTTAACCTGGCAATATAGTAAATTATAGTAGCATAGGGAATTTTTTTTATTGTTTGTTCCAATTTTCAATTTCCTTCATTGAAACAAAAGGTACATGTCTTTGTTTTGCACAAATTATATATGAAGAGATAGTATAGCAATTTACCTTCAACAGAAGCATTTTAAGTGTAAAATAGGTTAAAAAAAATTTCTACCGCTAACAAATTATTCTTGCTTTCAAATCCCCAAAATATCTTATAGTTAAGAAATTTTCTTAACTGAAACATATTAGGAAAAATATACAGAGTAGTTCTGATGATTAGCTATATGATGATCGCATGCAGAAAGTTCCACTTAGGGACTAGGGTTTAGGAGAAGCACAAATATAGCGTTCTGCAATTTAAAAAGCATTTTCCCTTATACTATCCCATTTTACCCTTACAATTTGGTGACACTGTGTCACCTTCATTTTGCTAATGAGGAAACTGTGATTCAGGATAGTGACTTATTCAGGTTCACACAGCTAGAGGATTGGGAGCTAGAACTCAAAATCAGAGCTTCAGAATATCGTTCCAGTATTCTTTCACTAAGACATATTACATCTCTTTGAACTAAAAGTATGATCCTTGCTGGAGGCAAAACATACATAAAACAACATGGGAATGACTCCATAGCTGGATTCAATTTTTTAAAAATGAACATATAAGTGTACAAATGAATTGGACTCAGAAAATCAACTGTGAAAAACTTCCTAGAGAACATGAATTTTCACCTCTTGCCAAGAATGACTTTCCTGATCTGACGTTTCTATGTCTCAGACAATGATATTTTTTTTTACACTTTTGACACCAGTTTCCTTATATTTATAGATTGCTCTACTAGGTACCCAACACATGACCCAACAAGGATGATTCTAGCATTTTTGAGAGTTATAATCTACAATATGCGACCACCTTCCTGGTGGCTGGTAATTCTACTGAACATCATCAACCCCATACAGCCAGCAGCCCTGCCCTAATGGTACTTTTTCTTCTCTGAATTTTTGTCCTAATTATTTCACACGCTACTGGATGACACTATGCTTTTCCATTCATTAACTTTATTGGCTGCTGTCAGTTTCAAACCTTATGTACTGTGCTTCCTGAGCTAAATGTTAAAGAGTTAAAATAATAAAATCTCTTGCCATGCATGAAGCCTTCTTCACAGGCTGACTTGCCAAAAAATGACCTAACCATGTTTTTAATACCTCATTAATTTTACTTTTAATTTCTTCCAACTGAAGCATAAAAAATGTTTACATATGCACATTCGAAATGAACAATATTATTATTATTTTCTACCTCTTTGTTTGCAGTTAATATTTCTATATGTTATGCCAAATGGATATACAGGCTAAATGCTTGGACTCTGCTTTTCAGAGGTATTATATAGTGCCACTTATTTGCCAAATGTTTATCCATGACTGCTATTAAATCTTGACAAGTCTCTGACTGAAGCCTTCATTTGAACTTGCTATTTACCTAACCTTCATGGTACCCATGTGAGGTTTTAGCTTCAATCGTGGCCACCTTATTACATACACTCTCTCCTGCAGCTAAGGAGCCCTTTGGTCGCTTCTCCAGTCCCACCTGGAGGGCTACCTCCCTTTAGATTTAGCCTTTGCTAGCATTAGATGTTTAAGCTAATTCCTTCATTTTTTATTATTTCCTTCATTTTCTTAAAGCAACAGCATTAAAATGTTTCTGCTGGCGTTAGATATTGATTTTTATTTCTTTTTCATGTTGTCTTTCTGAAACCCCTATCTTGTATAGGTAAAATGTTAATCGGTAGTTTTCTGATAACCAAAACTGCATTTGGCTTGGGGGAAAGGGGAGGATGGGTGACTATTAGCAGTCAACTATATTCTCTCCCTAGTATCTTACTTACATAAAGCACTTCCTGTTTTGCTATGCATCCAACAATCAAGCTAACAAAGCACTGTTGCCTTCCACTATTTTCATTTTCCTGATGTTTTGAAAAATTACACTGATAGATTATGTTCCCAAGCAAGCTGCAGTTGTTTCTGCTCTTTGGAGTTGAGTCACTGCACCACTTTCCTACAACTAGCTCCATTGTTTATTCTAAAGAAGGACAAAGAAAGCAATTTTTCTTCAGAAAGAAAACTGTTTCTCCTCCAACTTGCTTTACTTTATTTGACAGAAGGCCATTGTTTAGCTACATGTTTAAATTGAATGGGTAAGCTAGCTTTTTCATCAATTCAGGGAAGGGACCCCAAATCCATCATTTGCAATCATCACACTTACAGGTTTGTAGATTTTCAGATAAATGATTAATCAGAAAGAACAAATTAGTATGAATAAAAAGACATTAGTTGAACAGCATAGATAGGTGTCAGGGAGGAATAAAGAAAATACAATGCAGTAGTACCTAACCTTTATTTATTTCCAAGATTCTAGAAAAATGCCAGACGTCAGAGGTTGTTGTCAATCAAAACATGAGTATGACATTTCAGAAAGAATCGCTTTCTAATATCAAGTTGAAGTTCAGATCCTCTTTAATAATATTCTTTCTAACAATTTTTCTCTTTAGAGACTTTCTTTTAAGAAAGAGAAATCATGTCTACCTTCTCTAATTTCTGTAAGAAATTCTGTTTCATAAGTATGCACAACTAAAATAGTCTTTACTCAGATACTAACCTTTAAGGTAGTGGTTTGTTTTCAAACAGAAACTTGATATTTGGGGAGGCACCTGGTTGAAATTCCTATTTCTAGGGCTACATATCAAGAGACTGTGATTCACTGAGTGAGGCCCAGGACTCAGTTTGCTATTAGTAACTGCCTAGTTAACAAACAAGCCTAGTGATTCTGGTGCCAAGTGGTCCAGCAGAAGCCCTGCCATAAAGGGGGTGTTTGGTCACCCAGCCTTCCCCTTCTGAGCACCAGGATGTAGACTGCAACTGCCAAACTAAGTCGTCCTGTGACTTCTCCTTTCTTTTCACACTCCAAACACAGCAGAAACCCAAGGCTTTTATTTTAACCCTTTTATGCACCTTAAGTCAGAAGTACTTTTCCCTAAAGATAAACATGAGAATATTATGATAAACTTTGTCTTTCCTATCAAGCATTACAATTTGTATTGAACTTTTTAGAGAAAGTAATGTCTCTTCTTTCGTGGATGGTGGTAGCAAACACATCAGGAGACCACAGTGATTCCAAGTGTGCCCATGTTAAGAAAGCCCCCAATAGATTCGTAGGTTGGTGTTCCCTACAAATGTGCACAGTAGTCTGTTTCAAGATGGATCATGTCCATTGTTGGGATGGTCCTACGGGACAGAGTAAAGCCTGCAAAGAGATGAGCCAGTGTGCAAGGCATCCAAGGAACACTGAGGATAAAAGCAGAGCTGGAGGTTTAACATCAGCCTTTGGGGTAAAGAGAATTCAACTTATACAGCATTTTTCAGGATTCAACTTTCATAAAAATTTTTCTTTCATACAAACAAGATAGTAGGCAATTCTTAGCTCTTGTGATGTTTTGGTGGGATAAAGGTACACTCTCTAGGCAGACTCAGCCCTGTGGGATTGCCACGGGAGAGTGGAGTGCAGGTTCAATTTCAGTCCCCTCTTTTCCCCTCAACCTAGACCCCTAATGCAGGACAACCAGCAAACCCATCTCAACAGTTCTGCAAACGGCTCCCTTTTAGTTATACTCAGCTACTTGAAAAAGAGGGGGATATAAGACAATTCTCTAAAATGACAAAAGGAAACATTTACTTGTACTAGATACCATAGCTTCAAAAGATGTAAATATATTATAACAAGCCCTGACTTCCATCCGCACAGAGAGGTCTATTTCTGTGGTTTTGTTCTAAAAACATTGCCTTTTACTGTGAGACTAGGGGAATCTCCATGCATGCTCAGGTGTGATGGAGAAGTTGCAATACGCCAGCCTCCTCAGCCAGCTGCAGAGAGTCAAGGAGCAGTCCCAGGTGATTAATCAAGCAATGGCAGAGCTAGCAACCATTCCCTATCTACAAGACATCAGTCAACAAGAAGCAGAATTGGTAAGTATTTGTTTTTCTT
Source organism: Lemur catta (assembly GCF_020740605.2). Lineage (NCBI taxonomy): Eukaryota > Metazoa > Chordata > Mammalia > Primates > Lemuridae > Lemur > Lemur catta. The sequence continues at coordinate 199,599,652 of NC_059128.1, read as the reverse complement.
TGTTTAAGGCTTTCACAGGCCCTGAGCCAAAGTGATATGGTCTGGGAAAAAATTATGGTAATAAAGGTAGTCTGAGGGCAAACTCCCCAACCCTCATGCAGCATTCTCATGATGAAAATGGAACATGTAGGAAGGTGTGTGTGTCTCGTTTTTATTTGCTCACACTGACTAGCTCACATTTTTATAGCAAGAACTTTGTGATGTGTGAAAACATAGAAAAGGGCTGTTTATTTGTATTGTGTGTCAGACATTTTGTTTTGAGTAAAATGAGATTTTAATAAGTTAATTCCTGAAGTCAAAGATATGTTAGTGTATGATACTCATCTGTGGAAAAATGATTGGACAAAACAGTAATTTTTGTGTAGAAAAATGCCCCTACAAAATAGTCTTTAGAGTTTTCTTAATCACTTCTAGTGTTATGATGTTTATTAGCAACCAACACACACACTAGCTGTTTATCTGAAGGGGAAATGTAGTCAGTCAAAATAGCTGTTTTCTAACTGAATTAAGCAGTTAGCTCAGAAAACCAGACATTTTATCCTTACACAGACCCAGTCAAAAACCAGTTGAAGGAGTCCCTCACAGAAACAGTCCTCAAACAGATGTGTATGTTATAACCTTAATTAATATCCAAAATGATAGGACCTCATCTGAAAAGCAATTACTAAACAGTGTACTGCCCATTCAAGAAAGGGTAAAATTTACTCTAGATGGAGACCCTAATGTGTTGTAGGGAAGGGCTCTTTACTTTGAAGCTTTAATTGAGAATGGCTAAAACTAATTACAGACCTGAATGGAATTCACACAGTAAGGATGAGAACAGCCCAAACTGATTACCTGTAATTTTCGGATAACTAAAGGAACCCTCCCTCTTTGAGCTTTTAAAGATGTAATCAAGAAATGAGCTGCCAACATTTATAATGTTTATCTAAACCAGTTAAAAGTGTTAAATAAATATTGATGTTCAGAGTAAGTATATGAAATTGTCTGACTAACCAAATAATAAAACTATGCATACTAAAAATGAAAACTATGAAATGTCTATTAATCAAGGAATTACCAAGTCAAAACTGTATAAACCTTTATGGTTGTGTGCAGAAGAACGCCTTCTAAAAGGCTAAGTGTTTATCCTGCCATTCATAAGGCATTCAGGAGTGCAGTAAGTATGGAGCTTTCAAAGTGCATATTACAGCCAATTTTAGATGATTAATGCTCCTCTGAGATAAGAGGAAGCAAAGAAAATGTTAATTTAAGAAGCCAGCAAAATGTTGATCCTGTCTTCCTGAAAAGCACATTCAAGATTTAAATGAAAAATACAGGGGAGTTCTCTGCACTTAAGTCTTCTTAACCACACATCTATGGGGTTTTTTTCCTGGAAATAGTTATTTTTCAAAATATACACAAAGAACACCAAACTAGCATTATTGACATCCCTGTCTAACGTGTAATTTTCACTCTCTGAAACCTTGGAAAATGGAATTTCATGGGATATTTTCATATTTACATGCCCACCAGAAAAAAATTAAATATATGTTTATGTATATGTACATGCCAAATATTTAAAAATTATGTATCTTGCAAGATTTTGTCACCTTAAGAAATAGATTTTACTTTCCAACTTCCAAGCATGAGTTAACCTAGAAAATGAATCCTCATAACACCTTGTATGGTGCTATTTAAATAGTGACTGCTCAGGAGAAGATTGTTGAGTGACTCAACTCTCTGTCCTTCTACTTAAGCTCTGTAATATCTAAACCACAGAAAGATTAGCCAAGGGTCCATACTTTAATGTCACAGGGAACTGAACTGATATTTGTTCTTCTTTTAGAGAACTTTTTTTTAAACCTTTGAATATCACATGCTTTGATGCAGCTTTACTTTCCAGTCACATATGCACTGTGTATATGGGATTGTTTTAAATCGCAATATGGCAGGTCCCTATTTGGGGCAAAAGGTAGAATGTTTAAAACTTGCCTTTGCATGGGACCTAAAAAAGAAACATTTGGTTATTTCAAAATTTTCAACAAAGAAAAGAATAGTAAAAGAATTTAAATGAGCTAGAGTCTTTCAGAGGAAATAAAATAGCACAAATATAGTATTGTCCTCTGGTGAGCTTTTTCATGATGCCTAGAATTATGATACATTAGCCTCGGGAGGAAATACTAAAACGCATTCATGTACTACATGCCATTTCCTGAGAGAATTAACTGCCGCCTTCATTCTTTACAACCCAAATCTGTTTTTAACAAAACATCAACACTTACTACATTAAAATCTATATGTTTTCTACAAATTTTCAAGAAGAATCTTTTCATTGTTTCAATATTTTATGTGTGCAATAATACTCGGCAATGACAGGCAGAGATGAGGTGGCAATGTTCACTGTAGGAAAGATGAGTAATAAAATCATCAGCGTACAAATGATTTTTTAATTAGGTTTTAATCTGTGTATTTAGAGAAGTTATTTCTGTGTGAATTCCACACTGATAACTTTTATCTTGGTGCCACAGCTGCAGTCACTAATGGCAGATGCTATGGACACCCTTGAAGGAAGAAGAAACGAAAAAGAACGTGTGTGGAATACAATCCAAAAGGTAAAACTTGGAGCTGAAGGAAAAAGGCTTGTTATTCTCAAAGAAATTTCCATCTTGGGTCAAATCTATTTAGAAGATAAAAACAAATGAAAGTTCTTTGGGTTGTTTTTCATTTTTGTTTTTTAAATAAATGCAGCTCTTTCTCTCTCTCTCTGTCTCTCTGTCTCTGGCTCTATCTCACTCTGGAAGTGTGACCAAAATCAAATATGGATTTATTTAATCTGTTCCCTCAGGTCTTCTACTCCTTCTCCAACTGAATGTGGTGATACGCTTTCATGATTCTTCATCATTATCATGCTCATTTTCATATTCTATTTTCATTATCTGCTTTTTCATTATTGGTTGTTATTAATATAATTTTTAAAGCTCTTTTATCAGTGTTTTAGTCTACTCCCCTACTATTTCCTCCATTTTTGCTACTTGAGGAATAATGGCTACATGTCAGGGAACTACAAAGAAACTAGCGCAGTGATATTTTTGGTGAAGGAGTAACATACTGGTTGTTAGAAATAGAGTAGCATCCCTTAGTTGGCTACTGGAGTTTAAATGCCTAAGTACTGAGATGTACCTGGCCCCAGGTACTCAGGAGACTTGTGTGACACTATATAGGACTATCTGAAAATGAAAAGTCAGTAATGTTGAGTCTCCAGTCCAGCTCAAAGTAGTAAATTCTGAACAATCTACTCCCCATTCAATCTCCTCCACAAAAGGAGACAGGTATCAGGAGATATGAATGAGACAAGCAAACCAAAAAACCTTCAGTTTACAAGGTAACAGCCAGCCCTAAGGGATTCTGGTGCATCTGAGGAAACATGTGTCTTCTGTAATTAACTCAGAGGCCCTATGATATACATTTGACCCTTGAATAATGCAGGAGTCAGGGGTGCAGAGGAAAATCCTCATGTAATTTTTGACTCCCCAAAAACTTTCCTAATAGCCTACTGTTGACCAAAAGTCTTACCAATAACATGAACAGTAGAATAACACATATTTTGCATGTTGTATGTATTATATAATATATTCTTACAATAAAGTAAGCTGATAAAGGAAAATATTATTAAGAAAATCATATGGAAGAGATAATATACTTACTAGAAGTGGAATTGGATCATCATAAAGGTCTTCATTGTCTTAATGTTGAGTAGGCTCAGGGAAAGGAGGAAGAGGAGAGAGACATTGGTCTTGTCTCAGGGGTGGCAGAGTCGGAAGAAAATCCACCTGTCAGTGGATCCATGCAGTTCAAATGTTGCTCAAGGGTCAGTGGTATATATATATGTATATAACAGAAATCAATTGACAGCAGCAAATAGTTAATGAATATTTATCTCCTGTGCTAGAAAGAATGCTAGGTATTAGGAATATTGTGTTGGGCAAGACAGACACAGCCCCTGCTGATATGGTTTTTATGGTCTAGGCAGTTACTTACAAGCTTACTGAATATTACAGAGAAAAGGACATGTTCAATGATCTATGGAAATAAATAGGAGAATAGCCTGGTCAGGGAGGTTGGAAAAGCCATCTCTAAGAAAATGATATTTATACAACATTAAATGAATGTGTCATAGTTATCCAGGTGAAAAGGGATATTTCTCAACAGAAGAAACAGTTTGCACCAAGAATGCAAAGAAAGAATGGCACATTCAAAAACTAGCAAAAGAGTAAAGAAGATATTTCCAAATGAAGTGCAGAGACAGAAGTCAAATCATGGAAGACTTATAAATTAGGGATTTGGAATGTTTCAGAGCGCATTTAGCTAGAAAATGTTTTTGAGACATCTTTAGTGCTGTGGTGGGAAGAACCGATTGAGGGGCTACAGAAATGTGGGGAGGCCAGTTACGCGGTGGTGGTCTTCATCTAGGTGAGCCGTGGTGGTGGATTGGTCTAGGGTGGCGGGCACAGAGAAGGAGAAAAACAGACAGACATGAGAAATATTCAGGAAGCCAAATCTGTAGGCCTTGTTCACTGGTGGGATAAAGGAGTCGAGAGAATGAAGCTAAGAATGATGCCCAGATATTTGCTTGAGAAATTGGACAGGGGATAGGGAAAGGTTTGCTGGTGCCAGTTACTAAGGAAGGAGACACTGTCACAACAGCAGCTTTTGGCTGACAATATAAACTCCTTTAGAGGTCAGTTGGGAGAAACCATGCCAGATATTTGAATGGAAATTTAATATAAATAATGGTTAGCCAGCCATAAGAAGTTGTTAACTAGGTAACTGAAAAAAAGCAAAGGAGAACAATAAGTTATCACGGAAGAAGCAATTAAAGCAACTACCACCTCTTAGGGCTGCGGAATCAAAGAGAAGTTGGAATGTAAAACTTAGAAACTTGGATCAGGGACCCTACTAAGCCAAAACTCAGACTCCCCACTAGAAGATGCTGTTCAGCTAGTATTAGTGTCTCTGAGCTTGGGGGGAGAAGCCTGGAGGGCTGAGACCCAGACCTCTGAGGAGGGGCCGCTAACCCACTGGTGCTGTGGGTAGTGATTGGGAGGGGTGTGGTAATAAAGGTAATTTGCAACTTCTGGAAAAAACAAATTCAGCTGCTACTACAGAAAAGTATGTGTGTTTCTGGATTGAAGGTTTGTTGAAGAGATGCTCCCGGGAACCCCCAAACAGACAGAAGTAAACAGGAAGCAGAGAGAAAGGAGAAAGTCCCTTCTTTCTTCTCTAGCATCCCCTATTGACAGAAGCTAACAGTTGGCAAAGCAGAAAATGGGGTTTGCAGAGCCCCAGCCACAGCATCACAGAGCTGACTGTAAAAGGATGAGTTTGGAAATGAGAGACTATAGGTTAATAACTGACACAAGAGTGCATTGAACATAGGGTGCTAGCAAGATATCCAAGCTGAAATACAGGAGCCTGGAGTTCTAGATAAAAGACTGAATGAAGGTAGAGATTTCTTAATGGCAAATTGATGTTAGCTAAAATCATTCAAGTGGGTGACATGGCTGAGAAAGAGTGTATAAAGAGAGAAGGGAGCCTTGAGGAGTACATTTCAAACTTAGGAGGAGAAGCCTACAACGGAGACTAAAAAGGTGAGATTGGAGCTAGAGGTCAGCCAAAGCTCATGTTGATGAGATTCAAGCAATATAAGCAATCATCGCTGTTGGCTATAGTGATAATTGTTTAGAACAGGGGTCGGCAAACTGTGGTCTGCAGGTCAAATCCAGCATACCACCTGTTTTTGTCAATAAAGTTTATTTCACACAGCCATGCTATTCATTTACATATTGTCTAAGTCAATTTGCCTGAGTTGAATAGTTGCCCAGAGACTAGATTAACTCACAAAGCCTAAAATATTTACTAACTGGCCCTATACAGAACAAGCTTTCTGTACTCTGGTTTAAAGCATTATCCTGCCCCAAAATTTTGCATTTGTACAGTAAATATTTATATTTATAAATCCAAAAGATAGTAGAACAACAGTTTAATTATTATATTTTAGGGACCAGCTAAGAGATTGACATCTGTCTATATCCTGTAGACAACCGCTAACTCCACCTCATTCTAAGCTAGTGCTTTTGATGCCCACATTCATAGGGGCACTTTTCCTGTGGCTTCTTACTCTGTCTCTGTTGCACTTATCTATTGCTGTGTTACCAACCACCCCAAATGTAGCAGTTTAAAACAACAATTCAATGTTATCTCATAGTTCTATGGGTTGACCAGACTCCACTAGGTGGAGAATAAAATGATAGTGAACATCCTGGAAACAGGTTTGGTAGCAGGACTGTGGCTCTGTGTCTCAGGCTGTAAAACATACCTTCAAGCAAGCAGAGGATAGTAAAGTCAAGGCCTCCAAGACTGTAACACAGCAGAGTCCCTCCGCCACTGGGTGTCTAGAAAGACTCACTGGTGAGCAGCCAGTCTTTCCAAATTAAAAGTCCTGGTAATGATCATAGCTTTCTAAATGGAAGCTCCTGAGAGGTCTTTAGGAAGATGTGAATGAGAAGGAACAGGGTGCCAAATTTTTCCCCAAGGGCTTTTAATTTGGTTAATGTGATTCTAGAAAAGATGATCGTATCACTTTCAGACAATTCCGGTAGCAAGTAAGTAATTTCCTTTTACTGCTACAGAGTTAATTTGCGTGTGCAGAAAAAAATAATTAAAAAAAAAAAACCTAATTGTACAAGCTACACTGTGTTCTGAGCCCACTAGAAGTTGATATCAGCATCACCACCTCTGAGATCTGTTATCTGTGATAGAAACAGCTGTTGTACCTAATGAAAACACTTGAAATTTTCATCTGAAGCAGCAGAATTATAGCAGAACCTCCTAGTTCCACATAGTTAAGGGGTCTGTCAGAATCCCCATTACCTAACACAATTTTCAGGGCTCTACTTTGTTATAGGTCTATAAAAAGCCTATCAAGATGAAATCTGATTCATGACAGCTGACCTCCTGTCTACATTTTGTTTTCTTTGAAGTTTCTCTAGGAACCCAGAAAGAGAGAGAATGAAACAAATGTGTTTTTTCTGATTCAACAGAACTAAAATATATTCTATACAGAGTTTTAGGAAAGTGGTTGTTTTGTTTTGGCTTTGTAGAATATTTCCTTTCCAGAAATTAACTCAAGAAAGATACATGCCTGTTGGTTTAGCTATGCAGATACAAAAATAAGCAGATTACATAAAAAAAAAAAAGTGAATTTTTCTGTGTTGGAAAGTCCCATGCCACAGCATATTTAATTAAGGATATCACACTTTATTTAGCTTTATCCTAAAAACACCTGAGAAAACACACCCTTTTGAACATCCCGCAAGTCTTGTTGACACACTGCTCATTCACACATTCACCATTTACTGGGCACCTACTTGGTTTCAGACACTGTTTTAGACATTGGAGATACAGCTATGAAAAAGTAGTGTCCTCTTAACATTTGCACTCTACTAAGGTAGGCAATACACTACCTAATGAAATACAGAATATGCTATAAAGTAATAAATGCTATGTGGGGAAGAAGTACAATAGGAAAATGGAAAATGCCAGATGAGGGAGCAAATCATGGAAATATCTGGTGAAAATCATTCCAAGTAAAGGAAACAGCACTTGCTAAACCCTGAGATTGCAGTGTACCCAGCATGAACACGGACCAGAAAGAAGGACAGGGTTCCTGGAGTAGAATGAACAAGTCTACTAAGAGATTAAGTAAGAGAGGACATAATTCTTTACCAAGAAGCACTCTAAGCTGATAAATTGAGAGCAGATCGAAGGGGAGAAGGGGAGAAGGAGAGAGACTAGTTAGTCGGTTACTCAGAAGAGTAATAATGGCTTGAACCTTGAACCCAGGTGGTGTGACTGGAGGTGAGAAGCAGTCAGATTCTCTCTTCTGTTCACAAGAAGGGCAAATGCTTACTTACAAGGAGGCTAGTATAGTAAAAACAGAAACAAACAAACAAACAAAAAAAACATACACACACACCCTGAAATAGCCAGTTGGATACGTAATCTGTTACAAATTATGTCGGAAGCCATTTCTTTTCCCTGGGCCTCAGTTTTCTCCTCTGTAAAATAAGGATATTGGACTAGAAGATTCTAAGTTCCCTTCTGGCTCTAGATGAATGGGTTTTTTGAAAGCCAGACCATCAAAATGAAAGGGTGTTTACTGAGTCCTTAATATGTGCCAACACTCTTCTATTTACTTTGTATGTGCCAACTCACTAATTCTCACATGAGGTAAAAGGTATAATTTACTAAACAGAGACATTTAGCAGTTTGCCTAAAGTCATAAAGCCAGCAAGTGGAAGAGCCAGGACTTGATCTGATCCTGAGCCTAAACTTTTGATAGAAGCCCAAGCTCCCTGAAAAAACCTGAGAGACCAGCATTGTTGTTGCATAGCTGAGCATTCAGGTATGAGGACAAGTGGGGAATTAAAGTGACCTCCAACCAAGGTGGAGTTTGCCATAAAGTAGCACAGTTTGTCTTCAATTCTCAAAACAAAGTTCTTTCAATCTAAACCAAAGAAGTTGCTAAGGAATTTTTGGTTTAGTCTGCCTTTCTAACCCACTTGTATAGGATCCTCCTCTGTTTCTTAGTTTTTCATCTATAAGCAGAAAGAATGTAGAGCCTAGATCTGAAAATCCTTGACCATTAATTCAGCTCCCACTCTTGGGAACTTGGGCACAGCCTTCTGAGAAACATCATGTGGTCATACCCCTACCACTTTCAGATCCTGTAATTTCATGTTCCCATTCAATCCTAAGGTCCACTAAAGCTTTATGAACTACCCCTGAAAATAAATAGAAAAAAGGGTCTTGAAAAAAAAGTACCAACTCCTAAGTTGCAACATTGCCATTTCTTCTCACCAGAGAATCAAACAGGTGAACAATACTCTGTGTGCAGCTCAGAAGAAAACATTATTTGCTCTTCATTTACAAAGCATAAATCTGACACTGAAAAGATCAGAATTTAACCTAACATACAGTATTGTCCTGATTTAAAGATATGCCTCTGGATCACTGATTTGAGACTAAATGAGGAAAATAAAACTTTGTTATTTTAAAAGTAATGAGAGATATTCTAGCATATAAGTATGGATCTGTGAGTTTTCATGAGGAGAAATGCTACTTTAAAGTTCCATCTAATATTATAACATAGTACATCATAAGCTTCAATGAATCCAACTAATGGAGTATAAATAGATATCCTTAAAGCATCCATATGAATTTATTCAAAATTATTTAGCTTTTTATGTTCCTTTTTACCTCAGAATCTTAACTTATAAATCATACTTATTGTAATTATACAGAAATGGCATTTATTGATGTACTAATTTGGTCTTTTAAGATGAAAATGTTGTAGAATTGTATGTTACTTAGCAACTCTGCTCTATTCAAGACTGTTGATTTGGGCTAAACAAACAAGAGAGAATACAAATTTGGGAGATGGGGCAGGGGCAGTTGGTTGAGGAGGGAAAGTGAAGAACAAATTGGAACATTTTATTTACTTTTCACATCAGCATTTAAACCTGAATCCTTCCAGAAACTCCTCTGAGAGAGATTGCACATGCGGTACTATCATTCATCGGCCAGACATTTGGGCTAATATGTAGTTAGGTTAGTCCTTCTGAGAGCACTGCTGTCTTTTCAAAGATTCAGCAGACGTAACTCTCATTTGCAAAGCAGTTTTTCCAGCAATCAGGTTTTTCCTGTGTGTCTTGTTCTTTATGGAGTCTCCACAGATTTATTGCAATTTGATTGTGAATCTTCTACCTTTTGGTTGTGCGCTTCCTCATTAGCATATCCCCAAATTCCTTTACAGTGCGTGCACCAAGCACTGCTAAGCAGTTCTGTCCAAGACACAATTCAGATCATGCAGGGAAACCTAAGTGCTCTTATTGCTGACCACGCTGGAGAGGGGAAGAAAGGCTCTGAGGACAAGCAGGGAGGGGACCAAGACCCAAGAGGCTAAGAGGAGGCCAGGGTCCTGGGACTGGATCACTGTGGTTCTGGGATAAATGAATCCGTATCAATGGGCATCCAGGCAGGCAGTTGTTGTGGAGGAGCCTTAACCAAAGTCCTAGCAGAACGCCATCATTGTGGCCAGAGGCTGATTCCTGGGGCAATCAGACCTTGGAAGGGAGGAACTCATCCTCAACTGTTCTATACAGCAAAGCCCAGGGCTGGCTCGGGGAGTGGAGAAAGCTGAAAACTTTGGTCTGGGCATCCTCCCCTCCACAGTGCAATGCTCCAAATCCAGATGGTGAATTTCAATTATCACTTAAACCAACATCTTCCTTCTCCAACTTGAAGGAAAAAGTATGGGGATAATTTGTTTAGCATTTTCAGCAGCTGCATTTGCTAATCACCCACTTCTCACCTGCACTTGGCCTTGGCTCCAAAACTGGAAACATCTCTTTTATATACTTTGTTGGCTGAAAATACTGTCTTCTAAAACTTTGATGATTTGGCAGAAAATTTTGCCGCAGAAGTATTTCTGTGGAGGAGTCAAATCCTAGCATGGTCCTCATTGAGGGAGCATGTATCCAGAAGCTTGGTCATTTTTAAACAGGAGTTTATCAGGGGGCGGACAACACTAATCTGCCATCATTCACATCTATGTACCTAATATACTGCGCTACCCAACAAATTACCAAACTATTTGAGCCTGTCTGAAGCTTGCTTTTGAATAACTATCACAATTGGAACAAGCTATAGAAAAATTTATTTCAGATAAATAAGTTAATGATGACGACAAATATCAGTAATTATTATTGATCTCTTAGCACTTCAGCATGTTATCACATTTAATGATTGCGACAGCCCTATGAGAGAAACATCATTACCTCTCCTTTGAAAGATGAAGAAAAATAACTATGTAGAATTAACAAGAAACAAGCCCAAGTTTGCAGTGACAGGGTTAGGTTTTGAATCAGATGTGTTTAGGTCAAAGGCTCTGTTCTTAATCGTTAGCTAGAACATTCCTGTTAAACCAAATGAAGCATCTAAAAGTCAATGACACATTGCCTGACCCAAGTTCAGATTCTGTAAGACAGCCAACAAGACCACCTTCGAGTCTGCTTTTTGGCAGTAAGTGGGATAGAAGCATCAGAGGCAGCTGTAGGCAACCTTCGTCCATCTCTAGGTCACAGCCTGCTGCCCATCTGGAGACTTGCCCACACTGCTTCACGGTGGCTGCCTGACCAGATCTGAACCTTGGCACCCACTACTCTTCCCTGAATCATGCTGCTCTTACTGTCCTCCCTCACCATTCTTGCCTTTGTAGACATATCATCTTTAGGTTTGCTTTGACAGTTCACCATTTTCCCTCTTCCTGTAACTTCAGAACTTCAAGAAAACAGCTTAGAAATCTAGTCATTTCTGTAGCATACTTACTGTTGCTCTGAAGGTCACTTTCTGGTGAATTATCCAAATCAGCATTCTGAGATACACCAGGCTTTCAGTGAAAACACAATGTTTGGAACACATATTGCCATAACCCTTCCAAGTTTTACCATCACAACACAGAGAGCCTTGAGGCCAGGACTGGACCAGAACAAAGTTTACCTCCTTCACTTCCTGGGCTTTCTCCCAGCCTGACCCACTTATGAGCTAATATTGGAAGTAACTAAAACAAAAATTGGAAATCCTCATATTACTCCAAACCTATTAGTGTTTTTATCTTTGTAAAAGCTTTTCAACATGCATCTGTTTAAAAAAGTTCAGTGTAATATTCTGGGGAGGGAGAGAGGAGCATATTTCTCAATTGTATTTTGAACTGAAGAGTTAAGTTTGCAATTCATTCTACAAGTTGCTTCCTTTAAATTACCAAAAGTGTCTTCTTTGCTCGGCAGCCCAGCATTTTATTGCATGCCTTTTATACATTAAGTTTTGCAATCCTTTATAATTCTGGAGAATAACAGAATAACAGCTTATACCACTTGGTAGCTAAATGAACCATAGGACATCTCCATTCTGTATTGAAAGTGGGATTAATACTGAGTTCAGAGCAATTGACTTGTAGCTCATTCAGTCATTTATAGTGTACTCATTACACCTTTCATCTTTTGGAGAAGGGCAAAAATAAAAGTGCCTTTACGTGCAGCTCTAAAAGGAAGATATGGGTCATTTATCCTTGTGATTGTGACTCTTAAAATGGGTACATGCGGAGGAGGAGGCAACACTGTAATCTAATACACACAAATTTCGTAAGAAAAAATATACTCATATCTCTCAGCATCATCAAAACTGTATAAAACTAAGGTGTCCTCTGCTAAAATGGCTTTTTGCTAGAAAGAGACTCTGGAGAGGAACATGAAATGGCTGGTGAAAAGATGACTGCTGGGCATATGTTGGAGAGATCCTAACCTAGAGATAGGATACAGTTAGACCCATCTCTTTTTAAGAGGAATTTGAGAGGCTTTTAACTTCTCAAACCTCCTACAAAGAGAAGGCCCCTTTAGCTTTATAGTGAGGGATTCACTTTATCATATTGATAAAGATATTTAGAAGCAACTGGGCAAACCAATTCAAGAAATGAAAGCTCATCTTCTTGAGGTACAGGGGTAAAAAAAAAATCATTTTTTAGAAACCCATGATAGAGTACTTCCCCTTCTGATAATATGGAGTAGATGTGCTTTTCGCTATTCATCCCATTATATATAACTAAAAACCCTGGACATTATATGTACAATAAAACAAGCATAACAATCTAAAAGGTAGAATGAAAAAGGCAGACAAGCAAGGGACATGGGGACCCAAGGAATGACACAGCAATGAGTTCACTGGAATTTTTTTTTTTTTTTTTTTTTTTTTGCCTCATACATCCCATATTTGAAGCTTAAGAAACTGATAACCCAGAAACACCAGCAAGTACAGACTAAAAAAGAAACCAAACCAAAGCCGTTTCTCTTTAGCCAAAGTACAAAGAAAAGGGGCAGCCTGTCAAAACAGAAAACTTTCAGACAATAACCTCTCTACTCCACCCAAACACCACAAAACAAATATTGGTCCTACTCCCAGCCATGTCAGCAAAGGCCAAGTAGGAGATTCGACTTCTATCCTCACCAGGCCAGAAGGTGTCCCAGTTTTCCCACCCTAACGGGGATGTCAGAGAAGACAAAGTAAGGAGACTGGACTTTTATCTCCAGCAAGCGTTAAGTCTTCCTTTTCCTCCCCAACTCTTGCTAGTAAGGTGTCAGAGGAAGACTAGTAGAGAGCCAGGATTTTTACTACCCAGCAATGGAAATGAGTCTTCTCCCACAATGTGGTACCAGTGAAGGCCACATGGAGATCAGTAATGAGGTACTTCTACCCCTGAATGCTAGTGAGGTATCAGTGAGGAGCTTAAACTCCTACTCCCACCCAGAAAATATGAGGCGCCCCTCTCTCAGGTGTCATGGAGGCTGAGTTAGGAACCTGAATGTCTGTCCCCACCAGGAAGTACCAAAGCAGTGCCCCTCCCTTCTCCTGCTGTATCAGTGTCAAAAAAAAAAAAAAAAAAATCCACCTAAACCAAGAGGTTTAAATAAGAGCAAGAGTTTCATAACAGAATGCCCAAAATGTACAGATTTTAATCAAGGATCACTTGTCATACCAAGAACTAGGAAAATCTCAAATTGAATGAAGAGAGACAATCAAGAGATGCCAACACGGAGACATCAGACCTGTTAGAATTATCTGACAAATAGTTTAAGGCAGCCATCATAAAAATGTTTTAATGAGCAATTATAAACACATTGAAATGAAAAAATAGTCTCCATAAATAAATAGAAAGTCTCAGCAAAGAAACAGAAGACATAAAGAAAAACCAAATAGATATTTTAGAACTGAAAAATAAATAACTAAAACCAAAACACCATTGTATGGGCTCAATAGCAGAATGGAAGAAACAAAAAAAGAATCAATAAAAGGAAAATAGGATGATAAAAATTACCCAATCATAACAACAAAGAGAACATAAACTGGTGTAAAAATGAACAGAGCCTCTGGGACCTATGCTGTGAGACTACAATAACAGATCTAATATTGATGTCATCAAAGTTTCAGAAGGAGAGTAGAAGTGGGCAGGACTGAAAAAGTACTCAAAAAAGAAATAATGGCTGAAAACTTTCCAAATTTGGCCAAAAGACATAAAATTATAAATTCAAGAAGTTGAGTTGAATACCAAACAGAATAAACTAAAAGAAATTCACACCAGGATACATCATAGTCAAACTTCTCACAACTAAGGACAAAAAATCTTGAAAGCAGTGAAAAAGAAATGATGCACTACCTATAAGGAAAAAGTAATTCAGATGACAGTGGCTTTCTCATAATCAAATATGGAGGCCAAAAGTAAGTGGTACAATATTTTTCAAGCACTAAAAGAAAAGAATTACCAACCCACATCATTATTATAGCCAATGAAAATAACTTTTAGGAATGAAGAAGAAATCCAGACATTCTCAGAAGAAGGAAAACCAAGAGAATTCATCACCAGCAGACCTACCCAAAAATAATGGCTAAAGAAAGTTCTCTCAATAGAAAGGAAACAATAAAAGAAAGATCTAGAAACATCAAAAAGACTGAAAGAACACAGTAAGCAAAAATGTTAGTAAAAATAATAGACTGTTCTTCTCATCTTCATTATGTTTGATGGGTGAAGCAAAAATAATAACATTGTATAATGTTCTAAATGTATAAAATAAATAAAATATTTAAGATAATCAGATTATAAACATAATTATAAAGAGACATTAAAGAAAATAATGATTCTACGCTTTAATCAAATTTAAAAGGAAAATACCGATAGACTATAATAAATTATTACATATATAAAAAAATGTATATATAAAAAAATACCTAGAGCAACTACTAAAAAAGTTATACAAAAATGGGCTTGAGATGGTGGTTCACACCTGTAATCCCAGCACTTTGGGAGGCCATGGTAGGAGAATCACTGAAAGCCAGGAGTTTGAGACAAGTCTGGGCAACATAGCAAAACCCCATCTCTACAAAAAAATCTAAAAAATTAGCCAAGCATGGTGGCACACACTTGTAGTCCTAGCTACTTGGGAGGCTGAGCCAGGAGGATCACTTGACCCCTGGAGTTGGAGGTTGCAGTAAGCTGTGATCATGCCAGTGTACTCCTGCTTGGCCAACAGAGTGAGGTCCTATTTCATATATACATATATGCAAAACACTCTAGGTAAATCAAAATGGAATTCTAAATAATGTTTTAGTACCCTCAGGAAGGTAGGGGGAAGTAAAACAAAGGCAAAAGCAAAGGAAAACAAAAACTAAAATGGCAGACTAAATGCTAACATAGCAATAATTACATTAAATTTAAATGGCCTAAATATACCAAATTAAAAGACAGAGATTGGCGAAATGGATTTAAAAATATGATACAATTTATATGCTGTATACAGACTCACTTCAAATATGATGACATAGGCATGTTAAAAGTCAAAGGATGGAAAAAGATATATCATGCAAAAATTAATAAATGAAAGCAGTAGTAGCTACATTAGTATCAGACAATATAAACTACAGAGCAATGAAAATTATCAGAGACAGAGAAGGACATTCTGTAACAAGAAAAGGGTCAATCCACCCAAAAGACATAGCAATCCTACATGTATATATGCACAAACAACAGGAGTTGCAAAATATATGAAGCAAACCTAATAGGACTAAAAGGAAAAAAAGACCCATCCACAATTATAGTTAGATATTTCAACTCCCCTTTCTCAACAAGTTGATAGAACAACTAAATAGAAAATCAGCAAGGATATAGAAGAACTCAATAGCACCATCAACCAACAGGATCTAAACAACATTTATAGAACAATCCACCCCAATAGCAGAATACATATTTTTTCAAGTGGCCATGGAACATGTAGCAAAATAGACCATATTCTGGATCATAAAAAAACCTTAATACATTTCTAGAAACTAAAATCATAAAAAATGTGTTCACAACTGCAATGGAATCAAACTAGGAGCCAGTAACAGAAAGGTAACAGGAAAATCTCCAAATACTTGAATAGTCCATGGATCAAAAAAGAAATCTCAAAGGAAGTAAAAGAATATATGGAACTGAATGAAAATGAAAATACAACATATCAAAATTTAAAGGACACAGCTAAAGAGCACTGAGAGAGAAACTTATAGCATCAAAAGCATACATTAAAAAGGTGAAAAATCTCAAATCAGTAACTGAAGCCCTACTTCAAATACCTAGAAAAAAGGGCAAAATGAACACAAAGCAAGCAGAAAGAAGAAAATAATAAAGATGAGACTAGAAATCAATGGAAATGAAACAGAAAAATAGAGAAAAGCAATGCAGCAAAGAGCTAATTCTTTGAAAAGATCAATAAAATTTTAATACAGCTAGCAAGACTAATGAAGGAAAAAAAAGAGAAGACACAGATCACCAATATCAGGAATGAAATGGAATATCACAACAAATCCTGCTGATATTAAAAGGATAATAAAGGAATACTTCAAATAATTCTACATATATAAATTTAATAACTTAGGTGAAATGTACCAATTTCTTGAAAAATGTAAATTACCACAATTCACCCAATGTAAAATAATTTGAGTAGCCCTATAACTATTCATAATTATAAACTCCCAAAAAGGAAATTTCTAAGCCCAGCTGGTTTCACTGATAATTCTACCATGCACTTAAGGAAGAATTAATATTAATTCTACACAATTTCTTTCAGACAATACAAGTGTGGGAAACACTTTCCAATTTGTTATGAAACTAGTATTATCCTAATACCAAATCAGATTTAAAAAAAACAGTACAAAAAAGAAAAAAATGAAAAAAAGCAATATCTCTCATGAATATAAGGCAAGTATCTTTAAATTATTAGTAAACAGAATTCAGCAATGGTTAAAAAGAATTATATACCATAACTAAGTGGGGTTTATTCTATAGATGTAAGGATGTTTGACTGTTTGAAAATCATTGTGATCTACCATATTAAGCTACAGAAGAAAAATTAATTACATAGTCATATTAATTGATGCAAAAAAGGGATTTGACAAAATTCAATACTCATTTAAGATTTTTATAAATTCTCATAAAACTAGGAATACAGGAGAATCTCCTCAAATTGTGAAAGAGCAACTACAAAAATTCTACAGCTACCATAACACTTAATAGTGAAAGAATGAATTATTTCCCTCTTAAAATGAGGAATAAGGCAAGGATATCAGCTCCCACTACTTTTATTCAACATGATGCTGGAAATTCTAGCCACTGCGGTAAAGTAAGAAAACGAAATAAAAGGCATGTAGAGCCAAAAGGAAGAAGTAAAACTGCCCCTATTTGCAGATGACATAAAGGCAATGGATATATACACACCTAATGGGTGCAGTGAGCACCATCTAGGGGATGGACATGCTTGAAGCTCTGACTAGGGTGGGGCAATGGCAATATATGTTACATAAACATTTGTACCCCTGTAATATGCTGAAGTTAAATAAATAAATGAATGAATAAATATCTATATAGAAATCCCAAAAAATATACAAAAAAACCCTCAAAATAATAAGTGAATTCAGCAAAGATGTAAAATACAAGATAAATGTAACAACCTCAATTGTATTTCTGTATATTAGCAGTGATCAGGAACACTGAAATTTAAGGCACAGTATTATTTATAGTTGCTCAAATAGATGAAATACTTCAGTGTGGTGTGAATCTAGCAAAACATATACAGGATTTGTAAGCTAAAAACTACAAACTGGTGTTGAAAGGAATCAAAGATCTATATAATTGGAGAGATACAAATACAGTGTTTATAGATTGACAGGCTTGGCATAGTATAGTCAGCAATCAAATTGATATATAAGTTAATATAATTCCTGTTAAAATACAAGCCAGATTTTTCATAGGTACAGCCAAGATTATTCTAAAATTGAGATGCAAAAGCAAAGGAAACAGACTACTTAAAACACTTTGGAAAAAGAATGAAGTGGAAGGAATCAGTCTACCCAATTTAAGGACTTTTTATATTGCCACAGGAATCAGGATTTTGTAGTATTGGTGGAGGGATAGGTACATAGCTCAGTGAAGCAAAATAGAGAACCCAGAAATAAACCCACATAAATATACTCAACTGATTTTTTTTATAAAGGTCAAAACCAATTGAGTAGAGGAGAGGACAGCCATGGAGGGCAGGAGGGAAGAGCCTTGACCTAACCCTCACACTTTATACAAAAATTAACTCAAAATGGGTCACAGACTTAAATGTAAAATGTGAAACTATAAAACTTTTAGAAAAAAAAGAAAATCTTTGGGATCTTGATCTATGCAGAGTTCTTAGACTTGACACCAAAAGCACAATCCATAAAAGTCTAATTGATAAATTAGATTTCATAAAAATTTTAAAAACTTAATTCATAAAAGACTGTGTTAAAAAAGATGAAAATACAAGTTCAGACTGAGAGAAAATATTTGCAAACCATCCAACACAAGACTAATATATAGATTATGTAAAGAGCTCTCAGAATTTGACAATAAAGAGGTAGTCAATCCAATTTGAAAATGGACAAAAGATAAGAACACACATTTTACAAAAGTGAATGACAAGCAGGCATGTTAAAATATGTTCAACATCACTAGCCATTAGGGAAATGCAAATTAAAACCAAAAGATGTCACTACATATCTCAAAATGGCTAAAATGAAAAATAGTGGCAACACTAAATGAGAATGTAAATGGTACAGCTACTGTGGAAAACAATCTAGCAATTTCTTTGGGAAAAAAAACCTAAATATGCAACTACCCTATAACCTACCAATTGGATTTCTGGGCTTTTATTTCCAGAGAAATAAAGACTCATGTTCACACAAAAACCTGTACACAAATGTTTATAGTAGCTTATTTCATAATGGCCCAAAACTGGAAATAATCTAGATATCCTTCAAAGGATTAAACAAACTGTGGTACATTTATAACATGGAATACTACTCAGCAGTGAAAAGAAAGAAACCGTTGATACAACAATCTTAATAAATCTCCAGAGAAGTATGGAGTTATATACTATATGATTCTATTTAAATAACCTCTTGCAATGACAAAATTATGAAAATGGAGAATTGATTAGTGTTTGCCAGGGGTTAGGGAGAAGGTGGAGCCAGGGAGAAAATTAAGTGGCTATGAAAAGGTAACATGAAAGATCTTTGTGGTGATGGAACTGTTCCGTATCTTGACTGTCTCCACGTCAATATCCTGACTATGGTATTTTTCTATAGTTTTGTAAGATGTTAATATTGAGAGAAACTGGGTAAAAAGTACACAAGTTCTTCCTGTATTACTTTTTACTGATGCATATGAATCTATAATTATCTCAAAATAAAAGTTTAATAATATATATTTAAACCTTGAGGTAAATTATACCATTAAATATTGAAAAATGAATTTTTAACAAACCATGGTATATGGTGCCTTAGTCTGCTCAGGCTAGCTACAACAAAATGCCATAGACTGGATGGCTTATAAACAACAGAAATTTATTTCTTGCAATTTTAGAAGCTAGGAAATCCAAGATCAAGGCACTGGCAGATTCAGATTTCAACATATGAATTGGGGGACAGGGGGACATAGACATTGCACCATAGCACATTGTTTCCTGCACAAAGTGATGGCAAAGTTTTATAATAGTTTTTTAACTCTATGTTAAACATAAAAAGTATTATCAGCATGGGCACTTTCAATCAAGAGTTATTAATACAGTTTGGCATTATTTTTTCATGTTTTGTAAAATCTCAGCGTTAAGTACCCCAGATTTCATGTTGTTCTCTTGTGACTAAAATACTGAATAATATATCATATTTACTAAATGGAAAAGGACAAATATAGGGGTTTGTCTATCTGTTTGAATACTAGCCAAAAGCTAAAGAAAACTGCTATATTACGAATGGTAGAAATAACTCCGTTTTCAGGAACTAAGTTTATTTTAGAAATTAATTTCAAGCCTGTTTGAAAACAATTGTAATTCTAATAAGAATTAAAATTCAAACTATTTTGGATGATAAATATTTAAAAGCATTTGGTCTGGAAATTAAACTGGAACAGAGCAAAGGAACTACTGTTATCAAATTCACTGTGGTGGGGTGAATGTCTGTTTTGCCCAGAGATTTTGGTCTGAACTGCTAATCGCTGAAAACACATTCTCATTCTGTAACTACCACTACAGACGTATAAACCTGACATTTATTCCTGAAGTGTTTGATTCTTATTTCCTCAACTTTCTTTCTTCTAAAAAATATCTTTTAAAGCTTTATTTTTTAAAAATAATCCTTTGAACACTCAATTCCTAAGGCATGAACATGTGCAAGCAAACCCTTCTAAACATACCTAATTCTCTCTCTTTGATTCAAACTACATGAAATTTAATAGAGATCCCTAAACTCAAGCCCAGCATCTTCCTTCTCAGAATAATTGTTCTTTCATATTTGAGATCAGCTTCTTCTCACTGCTGTTATTGGCAAGAGCCCACTCTGGCTCCCAAGAGACACGCTAAGCCTGTACAGGGGGCTCCACCCAAGTAGGGAGCATCAATGGGAAACAAATTTTTGAAAGGATTAAAATCATGTTTGACCAGAAAATTATAACTTAATTGCATTTCCTTTCATTTTATGGCTTAGAGGTTATATTCATTTGCTAGAGCTGCCACAGCAAAGTACCACAAACTGAGGGGCTTAATTATTGTTTCACAATT
Source organism: Lemur catta (assembly GCF_020740605.2). Taxonomy (NCBI): domain Eukaryota; kingdom Metazoa; phylum Chordata; class Mammalia; order Primates; family Lemuridae; genus Lemur; species Lemur catta. The sequence goes on along the minus strand of NC_059128.1, from coordinate 199,578,890 downwards.
CTGGAGAGAGGACTCTGATCACTGTCTTCAAGGTTGGTTCCTTCCGAGGGCTGTGAAAAGGATCTGTTCCATCCCTCCCCCCTAGTTTCTGGTGGTTTGCTGGCAATCTTTATGGTATCTGCTTATACGAATATCACTCCAGTCTCTGCCTTCATTTTCTCATGGTGTACTTCCTGTGTGCGCATCTGTTTCCAAATTTCCCAGTTTTATAGGGGCACCAATCATTTTGATTAAGGCCCACCCTAATGACCTCATTTTAACTTGATTACCTATGTAAATAAACTATCTCCAGAGACGATCACATTCTAAAGTACTGAGGGTTAAGACTTTAACATAAATTTGAGGGAGGAAGAGTTCAACCTATAATAGTAGTGTTTGAATATGAATTAAAAGACCTTGAGAAACTAGTTAATGACAATTCCTTTACTCTTTGATGTGGATTATGACCAACAGCCATATTAAAATTCAGAACCTCCTCTCCTACCAAGACCTTTGGTTCCCCTCAATCACTGGACATCCCAAAATACTCTGCAAGATTTTGGTCTAATGTCCATATCACTGTAATGCCAATTCAGCATTGGCGCATATGTACACAAGAAAATGTTATCTGTGCATTTTGCCAATGAGAAAATTAGACCCAGAATGACCACATCGCCTATCTGATGCAGCTAAGCAAGGAGATTCTGTACCAAAAAGAGAATCTAATAAAGCCTCTGCTCCAAAAACTGGCTCATTTCCTTCCTCACATATTTACATATTTCTTTGTGTTTTATTTTCCTAAGGGCTTTATAGAAATTTCTATCATTTGCAATCTGTTCTTCTAGTTATATGAATCTATTTTCTCTTCAACCAGCATTTTTCTTTCCTTGACTTAAAAAAATAAAATAAAGAACTAGCTTTACTAAAAACATGTTGTAGCTCTCCTACACTTCAGTAAGTACAGAAGCTAAAATTGACTTACTTTACTGCATAGTGTGTCATTCCTCTAATGGTGTAATCTAAGGGAATAACCTCTGATCTGAAAATGTGAGTACTCATCTTTAGGACTGGACTACTTAGAACTGATGTGAGTGTAAGTCATGGAATTTTATGACTGGATGTGCCTGCCCTTGGAGATTATCCAGGGCAACCCTCTCCTAATACAAAATGCTGACGAAAACTAGAGCTCAGAGAGGCCAAGCAACTTCCCTGGGGTTATAGAACAGCGTTATAAGCCAAGCCAAGAACAGAGCTCAACAATCCTGCTGATTCCTCATCCAGTGCCCTTTCTACCTCTGGCTGTTTCAAGTATGGAGATGACACCTTATTATCTTGCCTTGACAGTCCCAAAGCTAAGCAATTGTAATAGAATGGTGGCATATGAAAGTAGTGCTTTTGATGTATAGAGGAAAAGAAGGCCTTCTGATATACTCCATACCAAGCATCACTTTTGAGTATGGAAAAATACATTTCTTTCTGAATCTCTCCAACACTTTTATCAGAGTAGGACTATTGACGGTCTACCATATCCTAAGTTCTGGGAATAGTGGAAAACATGGACCCAGTTCCTGCCTTATGGAGCTTAAAGTCCAGATGGGAAGACAGATATTACATAAATTATTATAAACAATTAAGTAAAAAATCACGATACCCAAAGAGATGAATGAGCTGTTATAGGAATATGTTACTGAAACACCCAACATGGCCTGAGTTCTAAAGGAAGACTTCCCTGAGGCGTTGATGTCTAACCTGAAGTCTAGATACTATGTAAGGGTTCTGATTGATGCGTTCCATTGGGGGCAGAACATTAAGGAAGATCCGGGGCATGTAGAACAAAGCATGACTGTGCCCAGATAACTGAGAGATGCACCACATGGCTAAAGCAGATGGAACGATGTTAGAGCTAGAGAAGCAAATGAAACCAGATTAACCAGATCTGTATAGACCCTGTTAAGGGTTTAGAAATCTATTTAAAGTACTGTAAGCAAGGGAAAGATGGGATCAGATTATGTTTTAAAAGATCTTTCCAGCATCGTCATGAGACGAATTGAAAGCACAGCATGGAGACAGACTAGGTGGGAAGTGAACACAGGGGCCAGGTGCGGCATGCACGTGGTGTGTGCTCTAGATCTTCCAGCTTAATTCAGCAGAACTCTTTGTTCCAGTGATATATCTTATGTTTCTTCTTTGTCTTTTTTTAATGAAAGGCAACCCAGTTAGTCAGCACTGCTCATAATAAACACAATTAAAAAAAAAAAAAGACAGCACCCAACTAATGGATATTTAAAAACAATTGTTTTTCTGTCTCATTGAAGGAAACTGTTTTTGCTGCATTAGAATTGTAATATTAAATTGTATTTGGGCTAATTGCGAATATTCTAATTGTAAAGAGTTTTGATTTAAATGATAACATTGTCAGTGCAAATAACATGAATGAGTCATCAACTCAACTATTGAAGTAATGGTAAAGTGCTATCCATTATATTTGCATTGATTGCACTCTATTAATCTTTTAATTTATTATTTTGCTGAAAATTGGAGTGTGTGTATGTGTGTGTGTATAGAATAGGGCATTGACTTCATGAAAGGATTCAAAGATAGTTGCCAAATTATTTTCATGTGTCCTGCAATGATTGGAAATCATAAAGGACAATGTGCTTTTGAAAAAATTTACCTGAAGTAGTTTTAAAAAGGTTTTCAAAAAGAATGGTTTTCATATAAATAAGTTATCTTATTTTCTTAAGGAAACCAATGGAAAGTTTATATCACTGGTGTGATATAGGACCTAAGCATAACATATGGATGAGTGCTACCATTTATTATTCTCTTTTTGACAATCTGAATTATCTTTTGGATATCACTCTGAATAATAAATCAAGAGATTTAAAAGTAGAACGCAAAATTGGAAAATTGAAGTTGTAAGTGCTTTTATCTTAAGTAGATGATATGTTCATGTACCTTGAATAGTAAGTGCTCTGGTTTTGAGCTAACTTTATGACAATGAGCTCTTCAGTGAGTAATGTTAGGCTAATAATATACGCAGGTCCTAGGAATCAGGGTTAAGTACAAATTGTTATATCTACTGACTTTCATGAGAGCCCAATTCAGCATACATGTAAACTTTTATTCTATATTTTTTCTGATACAGTATAATACATTCTGCCAACTGCCATTGAATAACTAAGTTTTCTTTGGAGAAAGACTAATATTTTTTTCAATAATTATTGTTATGTATGTCATTATTTTACCTTATTCCCTGGAGTGTAGCATTTTTTAAGAAAATGTGGTTTTTCAGAATTTCCTTTTGATTTAAAGGAGAAATGATTTTTGCTAAGACAATGTGACATATTCATTTTTCTCCCATATTGGCTAGGGGCACGTAAATGCTAGAATCTCTGGCTTTGATGGGGGTAAGTTTGTTTTTTTCATTCTTGTTTGTTATAAAAGAGGTAGGGAAAGGGCTTACCATAGCTTAATTTTTCACTATGCACTTCCTTTTGAAATCCCTGGTTTTACTGACCATTAAAAACAGTATGGTGATGAACATCTTTTCCATTCTCAGTATGTTGGACCAAGTCATAAAGCAAACTCCTACATGTCTGTTTCATGTTAGTAAAACATGGGAACCTGAAATGGAAACAGAAGGAGGCTATGATGTTTAATTTTTTCTGTCTCTGCCAGTTCTGTTCCAACCTGGACTTGTATGTGCCATTTAATTTTAAATACCTCATCATTTTCATGAGTATACCCAGGAAATTAACAACAAATCTTGTTGTATCTGTTTATTTCTTATAGGTTGGACGAATTGAAGATTTTCTATACCAATTAGAGGACAGTTTCTTAAAAACTAAAAAACTGAGAACTGCTCGAAGGCAAAAAACGAAAATGAAACGGCTTCAAACTGTGCAGCAAAGCTAGTCATTAGGGAGCCGGCGCTACCACCAAGATGTCCCAGAAGAAGAGGCAAGGGCATCCACCCAGTCTGAGTGTGACAGCTGGATAACATAGACCTGTCACTAAAGGCATGAGCTTGTACTCCCCTCAGCTCATCTTTAGCAAAGACATTCTATACTTCATTAATCTCAGCTGGCAGCAATAAATGTTCCCAGCAAGTTTGATTTGACTCTTGTTCAAATTTGTCTTGTTTAGTTAAATAGCATATAAAATAACCATTGCTGCCTCTTTCACCTGCCTTGTTCTTTCATAATTGACTACGGTATAGCAGGTCTACCTAAGCATGCTTATAGCATACACCTATAATCATCATGCCACGTACAGATATGGAAAACCACATAAATGCAAATTTAAAAGTAAAACTGATAATGTACTTCTCAATCCTTATTGAGATAGTCATATGTGGTATGCTGACATCATCAGTTATTTTGAATCATTAAGTTGTCTCTTCTTAATCCTTTACATTGTATTTTCCTTGCCCCTATTTGCTATGTTACACAAATGCACATATTTGACAAGGTAGTGAGTCACTAGCCATCATTCAATATCTCAAATGATGCCAACAAGATTTGAGAATAGAGCAAGGAGGAAAAACTCATATACAGAGTAAAATAAACAGAAAAATATAATATTTTAAAATAATGAAAAAATAAATTGGATTTCAGGGTACATTAATAAAAGTTCAAAGGACTTAAACTAGCTGTTTTAAAAAATAAAATAAAATGAACTCAACTAAAATTTCTGAACATAGGTAATAGACTAAATAACTTATTTCAGTCTCTCTAACACTTAACCTAATAATATATCAAAATTTTATAATATTAAAGCTAGAGGCATCATACTACTGTATTTCAAAATATATTACAAAGCTATATGAACAAAACAGCATACCAGCACAAAAACAGAAACATTGAGCAATGGAATAGGCTAGAGAGCCCAAAAATAAACCCACACATTTATGGTTAATTGATTTTTGACAAAGGTGCCAAGAATATGCAATGGGGAAAGAACAGTCCCTTCAATAAAGGATGTTGAGACAACTGGATATCCACATGCAGAAGAATGAATAATATGGGCACTTATCCCACTCCTTATACAAGAATCAACTCAAAATGGATTAAAAACTTAAACATAAGACCTGAAACTATAAAACTACTAGAGCAGAGTGAAGAGACAACCCACAGATTGAGAGGAAATATTTGCAAATCATACATTGGATAAAGGGCTAATATCCAAATTATACAAGGAAGTCAATTCAAGAAAACAAATAACCCTATTAAAAATGGACAAAGGACATGAATAGGTATTTCTCAAAAGAAGACATACAAATGGACAACAGATAAATGAGAAAATGCTCAACATCTCTAAACATCAGATAAATGCAAATTAAAACCACAATGAGATATCACCCAACACCTGATATCAAAAAAATGATAGATAATAAGTGTTGTCAAGGATGTGGAAAAAAGGGAACACTTGTATATGGTTGGTGTTATTGTAAATTATTACAGCCGCTTTAGAAAACAGTATGGAGGTTCCATAATGTAAAAATAGAATTACCAGGGGAAAATATCACATGTACCCTATAAATATGTAAAATATTATGTATCAATTAAAAAAGAAAATAATAAACATCAAAATTCAAGGCAATGGTTACCTTTGCATTGGGCAGTGGGTAGGAACAAAGAGAAAAAATATTAAAGAGGGCTACCAGGTGTCTTCACCAACATTTGCAAAGTATGAATTTTTAAGCTGGTTGGTGGGTGTTCATTCTATTATTCTTTACATATTTTACATGTTTCCAGTAGTCTATTAAAAATAAATAATACAGTAAAACTTCTCAAAAAAATAGAGTTACCATTTGATCCAGCAATCTCATTTCTGGATAGATATCCAAAGCAATTGAAATCAGTATGTTGAAGAGATGTCTGCACTCCTGTGTTCATCACAGCATTATTCACAACAGCAAAGCTATGGAAACAACCAACGTGCCCATCAACGGACTCATGGATTAAAATAATGTGGTATACATACACAATGAAATACTCTTCAACCTTTAAAAAGCAGGAAATTCTGTCATTTGCAGCAACATGTCTGAGCCTAGAGGACATTATGCTAAGTGACATAAGCCAGGCACAGAGACAAATACTGTAAGATCTCACTCATATGTGGAATTTTTAAAAGTTGAATTCACAGAAGAGCAGAATGGTGGTTACCAGAAGCTGGGAGTAGGGGGGAGGAGAAACGGAAAAGGGAGGTGTTGGTCAAAGGATACAAAGTTACAGTTACAAGAGAAATAAGTTCTGGTGATCTATTGTGTAGCATGGTGATTATAGTTACTAACAATATATTAATATATTTCAAAATAGCTAAAAGGGAGTATTTTAAATGTTCTTGCCACAAAGAAATGATAAATATTTGAGGTGACAGATTGTTAATTAGCCTGATTTAATCATTCCACAATGTATAGATGTAAGAAAATATCACATTATACCCCATAAATATATACAATTATTATTTGTCAATTAAAAATAAAATAAAACTTTTTAAAAATTAATAATGTTAAAAGAAAAAAGTAAGATATAAAACTATATACAGCATAACTATAACTAGGTTATAAAATATATGCATATAAAAGATTGGAAGGAAATAGAACAAGATATTAAGAATGATTATCTTTAGTGGGAGCAATTATGGGTGATTTTATTATCTTTTCCTTAATGTTATGCAATGTTTCTTGATAATAAGAAAATAATCTTTTAAAAATCCTCTTATTTATTATCACTCTGCAGAGAAAGAGCTAGTTCAGATCGGCTTTTCTTTTCTCTATTTATAAGAAAAACTATACGTATTCTGACACTTGCATCACAAATAATGGTTCTTATAATACATAGACAAAGGCCAAAAGAAGCATTTTATTTAAAGAATTCTTTGAAGCATAAAATTTTTTTATGACTACCTCCACTAAGCAACCCTGGCACAGGAAGTGCAGATGGTCACTAAGTTTCTGTTACACAGGACACCAATTACGGTATTTTACCTGTGCTTACAAGTAACAACAATACCATATATGCATTGTCCCTTATCTCTCTTGCTTGTGTTCCCCATAACTTTCTCCTCTGATTATTTTGTTTCATTCTTTTCCTGTACTCAACAGTATATCATCTCATGAAATATGACATGATCACAGACCAACATCCCTTAAATCAAAATGCATTGAAAGTTGAGAGGCCACTGGCAGAGCAAAGCTGTGATTTACAGTGGCTTGATTCATTGAGATGGTGTGACGGAGTCTAAGTTCAATCAGATATTTCACAAGTTGCCTGATCCACTCAGCAGGCCCTGGGCTCGTGGACATGGATACAAAAAACTATTGTGCAGTCTTGACAAGCAGCAGATTGTCAAGATGGAATGTAATGACACCTGGAGGCAGGCGCCTGTTTCTGACAAGACATCAAAGGGAAGGAAAATCATAAAACAGACCCAAAGAGCATCCAAAAGTTATAATGTAAGCATACCCTGCTTGTATAGTATTTTGATGAAAAGAAGCCAGAAACACCCAAACCACAGGAGCTAATCAGAGCTCAAAATCATTCTCCATGTACATTATGTAATAAATGATAGGGGATCTTGAAAAATTAGACACTGGATATGCGCTTTTGTTGTGAACTTCAATCAATCTAAGGCAATGTTCAGAATTAATATGCATTAATAGTCAAGACTTTAACTTCCTTCTTAAATAAATGTTTGGAGAAGTGGAAGGTAAATATTTAGTGAGAAATGAGAGGACCGAATCCCTGACATTCATAGCAAGTCAGTCCTTTCTCTAAGATTTGTACAACAGGTTTACAGATATGATTAGTTGTCTCACTTCCTTAAAGCCAGAAGGGAAAACTGATGTGGTGCAGCTATTAAACACAGGGCCCTAAGAACAGCACCTCTCACAGGTGCCACTCAGTTCAAGTTAGCTTGATAACATAGTAACCATCGTATGAAAAGCAAAATAGGCTTAGATTTTGAAGACCTGTGTTCAAGTCCTAGCTCTGTTGAAAAAAAAGGGTAATAATTCCTTCCCTATTTAATAAGGTTTTAGTAAGGAGCAAATGAGATAATGAAATACAAAATACACTGAAGCAATAATACCATACCTATATTGACAACTCGCTATAAGCCAGGCGTTGTCTGGTTTAGTCTTCATCACGAAGCTGAGAGAGGAAATGCTGTCTTCTTTTTACAGATGGGTAACCTGAAGCCCAGGAGGTGAAGTAACTCCCTTACAGCTAAAAAGTAGCAAAGTTGAAATCCAAACCAGATAATTTTACTCTAGAATAGGGACTTAACATACTATCTTTCCGTGTTTTATAATTATATTACTGTTTTTAGGGACTTGTGGGTCCCAAGTAACATTAGTATTACACATGCCCAAGATTATCCAAAAATGAACCTGAGAGATCTGTGTCCAGTATCGTAGCCACCAGTCACATGAGACTATCAACCCCCTGAAATGCAGCTAGTGCAACCAAAGGACTGAATTTTTTAATGTAAACTTAAACTTTTTAATTTAACTTTTTAAAGTTAAATTTAAGTTTTAAAACCAAAACTCAATTCAGTTATTAGAAAACTTTGAAGTATTTTTAGAATAACTTGTGTATGAAAATTGACTTTTTAACTATAAATTTTATGAAATCTAAATACAGATCAAGTATCTCCAATGAAAATTTAGCACCTGAATTGAGATGTACTATAAGTGTAAAATATGCATTTAATTTCAAAGACCTGGTATAAAAAAACATAAAATATCTCAATAACAATTTTATGTTGGAATAATATTTTAGATATAAGAAAACATATCATTAAAATTAATTTTATGTTTCTTTTTGCTTTTTTACTGAAGTTATTAAAATATTCAAAATTATATATGTGACTCAAATTATATTTCTGTTGAATAGCACTGGTCTGGACAATAAGTCAGCTGGAACTACAAGCTCTCCCCTTTTCCTGCCAGGATGGGCTGAACAGGAATTCAGCCTTTCCACCGTGGCTGTAAGTTTCCATGGACCCAATGTCCCCAAGGGCAGGGCAAATGGCTTTCCCAGACACGTGGCCATAAAAGTCCTTTAATCCATTGGTATCTATCTCCTTTGATATTTTTCCTACAAGATGAGAGATCAACATGAAGATAAAGTACATCTGCTGAACCTGGCTTTGTTTCCCTAATAAAAGCATTTCTAATCCACAGAACTATAGAATTTGCCTTGGCTTAAGACAGATAGTGACCACCAAAGGACCCACTTTGCACAACAGAGTCTCCTGGGAATACTTGGAAAGACTAATCCTAGGAAAAGACTGAACTTTCTCCTAGTATGAAGGTAAGATACTTAAAGAGCACTGAGATTTGTGATTTACTGTTAATGTGACACATGTGTACTTAACACAGGAGAAGCCAAGGATGTACTGGGTACATCTATAACCAGTGTTAGTCCCTAGAGTCACATTATCCCATAAAAACATAAGTGGTAGCAAAGTTAAGTTCCTGAACTAACACACATACTGCATTTAACCCCGAATAAAGCTGAAATACAGGCCAGGCGCGATGGCTCAAGCCTGTAATCCTAGCACTCTGGGAGACCGAAGTGGGTGGCTCGTTTGAGGTCAGGAGTTCGAGATCAGCCTGAGCAAGAGGGAGACCCCCGTCTCTACTAAAAATAGAAAGAAATTATGTGGACAACTAGAAATATATAGAGAAAAAATTAGCCTGGCATGGTGGCACATGCCTGTAGTCCCAGCTACTCAGGAGGCTGAGGCAGGAGGATTGCTTGAGCCCAGGAGTTTGAGGTTGCTGTGAGCTAGGCTGACGCCACGGCACTCTAGCCTGGGCAACAGAGTGAGACTCTGTCTCAAAAAAATAAAATAAAATAAAAAAGCTGCAATGCAATACTATTTTTATATTCCAGAGACAGAGGAATCCCTACCCACTAGCATGTATGACAGGGAACTACCTATTGATGAGAAAATCCACCTCCTTATAATGCTAATTAAATGAGAGCGTCCAGCTATATGCCAGGACATAGAACAGACATTAGGACAGTAATATGAAACAATATGGAAAACATTGGCTTTCTCATTTTGTGTTCTGGATCTCTGTTACCGAAGCCATGGAATGATAGTAGTCCTCATCTGAATTGAGAGCCTTAAATTAACCATGTATTTTAACTGCCTAGACAGTGTGTGACACATAGTGGTGACTAAATATTAATGTCCTTCCTCTGAGATAGAAGAAAAGTAAAAAGTCCCTGCCCAGCAAGAGTGAACACTAGCCGAAGGGGCTGTCTGGAGGCCCCTCTGCCAGTGCTGTCTAACTGGCACTTCCGCAGCGACAGGCAGGAGCAGCCGCTGGCACTGCGTGCGTGTGTGAGTGCAGGACAACCAGGAGGGGGATGTTGAGAGCACAGAAGGGGATGACTGTGACACAGAAGACATAAGGAATTGCACTGATATGAAGTGATCCCAGAACAAAAAGGAGGAATGGTTTCCTTGAAAATAAAATTGCTTTCTGCCCATTTTCTTGTCATTTGCCTTTCACATAGAAAAAAACAACTATTTGAGGTATTTCCTGAGCTGTGGTCCAAATAATCACAATTTTAAATGTTTTTGTTTTACCAGAATTCTAGAGCTTTTTAAAATAGAAATATACTTTCTTTCTTATGCTTTATGAGGCAGTCTTTATTTTTTTTCTATTCTGTATCAAAATCTTAAATGTGTCCACCCCACCCCCTTAATTCCCACTGTCACTGCCTTAGTTCAGGCTTTTTAGCATCTCCTGTGAGCTGCTATTATTCCTGGTGGGCCCTGCTTCAGTCAGTTCGAGACTGGGTGGCTTACACAGCAAACATTTATTTGTCACAGGTCTAGAGGCTGGGGACTCCAAGATGCAGGTGCTGGCACATCCAGTGTCTGGTGAGGGCCTCTTCCTGGCTTATAAATATGTGCTTTCCTGCCGTATCCTCACTTGGCAAGGAGCAGAAAAAGGAAGCAAACTCTCTTGTGTTTCTTCGTAGAAGGGCACTAATCCCATCATTAAGGCTCCACCCTCATGACTTAATTGCCTCCCAAAGACCCCATCTCCTAATACCGTCTCATTGAAGGTTAAGGTTTCAGCATATGAATTTGGGGAGGTCACATCATATAGTTTGTAATGGACCTCATTCCCCCCAATTTCTCCTCACTCCAATCCCTCTCCCACACTGTGACGAGAGCAACCTTTCCAAATCCTACAAGTGTCAGTTCCTACACTGCCTTCACACCATCAGCAGCTCCCATTTCTGTAGGATAGTTCAGACCACTTTGAAGGCACTGAGACTTCAAGACACAGCTCTACCTAATTTCCTGCCCCGTCTCTCAAGAAGCACCACCCTGGAGCACCCCATAGTTCAGGGATTGTGGGTACCACACCCTGATGATCTCGCCTACCTTACACCCTTTCCCTTCTTCCTGAATCTTCAAAGCTTCAGTTCAAAATGCCACCCATTTATTAAAACCTTCATCTATTCATTTCTCCCTTCTCCAGCACCCAGGCAGAGTTTATCATATTTGTCTCAATATTCACAAAACACTGTGAATACTACACAAAACACTGTGACTACCACCAGAATACTTCTAGTCATATCATGTCATATAAGAATGAATTATATACGCATTATTTTTCTCCATTACAGTGTGGACTTTTAGAGGACAGGGATTTTTTTTTATCACCAAGCCTTCTCCAATTTCTAAGACAGAGTGAATTCTCCATGAATACTTATAGAAAAGAAAAGGAGGATGAAAGAGAAGAAAAGAGTAGGAGAATGTTGAGCAATTGAATTTAAAATCTGAAAGAATTGGTTTTTTAGCCTAGTTCCTATAGGGAAGTTGCTGGACAACCTACATCGTTTCTCTGAATATCACTCTCTCTATTTCCTATCTGCAAAACAGAAATAATGATATCAGATCTTATTTCCCTGGAACTCTTAAGAGAGTAAATGAATTGAAAGAGCAGCTTTAAAATTCCAATTTTGAATTGAGTCTGAGGTCATGTGATTTTTTTAAATGTATTTTTCAGAAAACAAAAATTGGAAATTTTCTCTAACATTTTTATTGAAAAAAATTCTCTTTTGATAAATATGATACAAGATAAAACTTGCCACAATTCCAACTCTTCCACCTTTGTTAATGAATCAAGCCATATCAAAATGCAATAAAAAGGGTATAAGAGGCTCCTAAGAATCATTCAAATTTTTATCAGTAATTTTCCCTCCATAAAACGAGTATTTCTATTAAAATGATATTATATAAAAATGGAATTTTAATGTGTGGAGATTCTTTAAAATCATGAGACAACCTGGTAAAAGGCAGGCTTGATATTATTTTTCCCTCCCTAGAAATTAGAAAGGAAAGAAATTAGACATGAACGAAATTAGAAAATGCAAAACTAAAATAGCCACAAAATGAAAGGTGTTACCCAAATGTGGAAAGACTTCCAACTTAAAGATGCCAATAGTTAAGAGTATTAGGGTTTTCATCAGCAGTGACCATGGGAAATGAGAAATTTTTCATGAATAGAAACGGTTGCAGGAAGGCACAACTGCAAGTGAAGGGGCAATGTGTGACTAGGAAACAGGACTGTGACATCACAGCATCGTTGAAAACAGGAATTACTTGCCAACAAAGTAAATGTTATGAGAAAGAGTCTCAGTAGGCAGAATGATAAAGTTGAAAGGATAGTTATTTCAGGGAAAAGTGGGCTCATCAAAGAATAGGAAAAGGGTGTATCTGGTAAATTTGTATCAATAGTCAAGCTTTGATATCATTCTCAAAATATGAGTATGGTGATGAAGAAAAAACATGTGAATTAAAGAAGTGTTGAGATAATAAGCATAAAACTGAGAGTAAACAGTTTCCCTGGAATCTGAACGAGTCTGAGAGATGAGACATTGTCCTGTAAAAGAGTCTGTTCAGGTGTGATTTCTTCTTTCCAGTAATGGAGAATGAGAGAAGAGGGAGGGGAATAAAAAGCAACTGTTCTCCTTGGTAGGTCTGGATCTTAGGCAACTAAAGGAACTTCAACTTCTCTGGGAAAAATTTGTGCAGAGGAAAGGCGAGAGAGACCTTGAGGCTTCTTGAGTCCAGCATGTCAAAACACCGTATTTTGGGATATTGGTTTCTGAGCCCCAACATTACCAAACCTTTCCATGAAGCCATCATTCTCAATTGCTCACCCAAGTGTGCATGAAAGTAGGTTCTATTTTATTAGTTGTGATCCTTCTCATTTATCTAAATGACTATATGGCCAGTAATAGCTTTGGTTAGTGGGAGTGTCAGTCTGCAATCTGCTCTCGGTCCTGGTGCACTTTTTCTGAAGAATGTTAAGACACACAGATAGCAAAGCAAGCAAGAGGCAAAGTTAATTGAGCAAAAGCAAGATACATTTGCCACAGATAGCAAACAGGCCCCTGTTATTACAGGAAGTGCTGGCTATTAACTAAAGTTTCATTTCATATTGTCTGGGTTGGACCTTCCCGGGCAGCGTGGCTCATGCATCACCTTGATGGACAGCTGTTAGTTATATAACCTGAGTCTTCCTGTGCATTCAGATTTCCCGTGAGCCTCTCTGAAAGCCCACAGGGCTGGGGGGTGGAGGGGAATGCAATGTAGATTTACACTAAGGACATGATAATTGGCCTGAGGTAACTTTTGGTCATCTTCCAGACCCTTCTGGCCAAGAAATCTCCAACACCTTTTGTGGTTACTGCGCTGAGTCCTGATTGGCAGTACATTTCCTCCTGGCACTTGTCCCTTCCCCTTCCCTGGGAGAGCCAGAGGCCCCTCACTACCTACCTAACAAGAGTGGCTAAACTTTGAATAGCAGACCTTAGAAAATTTGATTTGACTAGAATTCCTAACAAAACAGAATATCAGGAAAAAATAAGCATAAAACTTCATTCACTGTAAATATTTTGGGATGCGGATATTTATCTTGACCATCACTGAAGAATCTAAATATGAAAAGAAAAAAATGAAAAATGTATATGAGAACAAAAGACTAAACAAACAAGATTCTTCATGGTATGTATAAGTTGAGCACCTGGGAGCATGCATCACCTCTACTGTTCCCTCAGAAACAGCTAAGAAAATAACTTCTTTTATATCCAAAGTCTCCCAAATGTACTAGAAGAAGAACTGGGCCTCCCAAGGGACCATGAGGTTAAGAGTCACTGTTAAAAGTCTTTTACAAACAGGAAAAATCTAGCTCTAGCTCAAAGCATTCAATGTACTTAGGAAATCTACAGGCTACAAATCACTATTACTACCATGTCCCACTTGGCTTTTTCACCTTGCTGCCAGATATCAATACTGACAACATCTTACCTTTGAAAAGCTGGCCCCAGTTCCCAAAGCACTTCACATGCATTAGCTCCTTTGATCTTCAGAGGAGCCCTGTGCAGTAGGGTAGGGTAGTTATTTTCCTAATGAGAAAACAAAAGCTCAGAGAAGGAAGGTTATACTCCTAGAAAGAGGCACATTGAGGATAAAAGTCCAGGTCTTCTGGGTCCAAACCTACTGCGTCTCCCACTTCCTTTTTATGTTGCATAATGATCGTGAGAATAGTTCAGTTCTCCTAGAAAGAGCAAAACGCTTGGGCGAGCGATCCTAAATTTTCCCTGAGCCCCTTAGAGGAGTAGGTGATGTGTTTTAATACTTGGAGGGGAAGAGACCAGAATGGGCAGAATTTCTCTTGTGAGAGGTGTTGGCAGCAGGCTCAGGCTGCAGATGGGCAGAGGGAGAGACCAGGGTGCAATGCTCCAAGCAGGGATTAAACATCAAAATCAAAAAGAGAACAGCTGTAGCCCCTTCACATTACAGTTTTAAAATTCCAAGCATGTAAAGAACCATAAAAATCACAAGTAGGCCCCTGGATCATAACAGATGAATAAGGGATTTGTAATCTTTAAACTACAAGGAGAATGGCTTACATTTGTACCATTTCCTATTTTGATTACAATCATTGTCCTGAGAGCAGATTCATGTTGTGCCTTTTCTGATTCTTTTTGCAATCCATCACAAGCAGACAAAGGAATGGTAATGTTGCTGTACATTCTTTGAAAGACAATAAAAGCCTATGTAACTTCCAACCTTTCCATTTGTTTTGTTTTTGTTTTCTGTTTTCACTTGTTTGTCATAATTTGATTGGGTGGTCATTTTCTATTGTGGCCTGTTAGTCACTTCATTAACCTGGAAGGGTGAGATGGTCTGGACAATTAGCTTCCAGAATATTAAAAAGGTTAAAGCCAAAAAGCCTGCTGCTTAGTGCTTTTCATAAACAAGCTCAGGCTTTAAATTCTGATATCTCATTCCAGCTTCCCAACCTATAATCATAAGAAATGGCACAAAGCAAGGCTCTTCCTCAATTATTTTAAAATGTCATTCATATTCTAATGATTTCGGTCATATGCAGTTTATATGTCAATAAACCTGGGGCAAATTTCTACCCTCCCTTTCCTACAACACCCTACGACAACAGAATGTCCTTTATACCTTAGTAAGGACTTTTTTTTTTCAGCTCAATCTGTTTTCCTTTGTATTAAAGGAACTTCTATAAAATTGATAAGGACTGTTATAACAAACAAAATTCTTGATTTTTCTAGAAATTCACTGATCACAGAAATGTGGTGTGAGGGTATCAAAGCTCATACGTAAAGAAACAAATGTAAACGATCCTTTGCCTCTGGGCTCTAGTCTGGCTAGTAACTGTTACGGCCTAAAGTAGGGGCAGAGCAGTGTGCACTTACCTGTATTATTGTGCTATATATATGCCACCATCTGGAAAACTGGAGCTGCACCAATGCAAAAATATGAGAAAAAGACATGGATTATGTTACATTTTTCAGGTATTATTCAAATCCCACAGTTGGGTAACTGCAAGGATGACATAAAAATCCAGTAATTTCTAAATTAAAAAGCAGGCTAACTTTTTCTTCTCTTCGCCGACTTTTTTTTTTACTCTTGATCCAGCTGTATTGCCTATTCTTTCACAGCGTACAAAATATAGAGAGCATCAGAAATTGGTATCATGCCCACAGCTGACCTGATTATAGAATTGCACTCCTATCCCCATCACTTATACTCCATCTGCCCCTGGGTGGCTTTATACACAGGGGACATTTGGAACATAGGAGGAGTTTGCCCTTGGAGGCAGCAAAGCTTGGGGTAAATCATATCATGTGTAGCATTAGAGCATTTCCATACAGTGCTTTATGATGGATATGGTAGCCTCAGGAATTCCAGTTGGATATATAAACAGCCTCTTGTTGTTTGTTATTTTAATTGTGGTCATTATACAAATGTAAATGAAATGTGCACTCTGCTCTCCATCATTTGCATGTAGATTTGGCAAGCAGCATTTGAAAGAAAACAGTCTTGTCACCCAGTGCTTTTATAATTACTACTATTCTCAGACAATAGATTAACTCATTCATTCATCTATGCATTTATTCCACAAACATTTACTGAACATCTACTATGCACTAGGCAGTGTGAGAGAGTAACAGGCATGTGATATACAAAAATGATGAGGAGATAGTCCATCTTCAAGGAGCATGTGGTCAAATGGGGAAAGAAATATAAATGGATAAATTACAAATACTATTTGTTTTTTTTAATGGTGGAATTCAAATACAAGTAAAATTCTATGTCAAGAGACCCAAGCAGGCAAGTGTAACAGAGGAGATGTTATTTGAGTTGGATTTTGAAGAACAAGTAATACATTTCCAAATGGAGAAAGCTCAAAGGACATCCCTGATTGAGGAAAGAGCAAAAGAGAGGTGTATAGAGGAAATGCAATTTTAGTTCTGGCCTAAGCAAAATATAATTAAGTAAAGGAAATCTACTTTCCATTGCCACCCTATTTTCTTACCTAAGTCACATAACATTGGCAAAACTCCAGTGCTAATAATTTGGAACTTTGCTTCATATCCTCTCTAGTGATATGAACGAGGATAAGATTTTGTTACTAACAACCACAAAAACAGCAACCAACTTGGCTACCATTCTTCTCACACCATTATCTCTGCTGATCTCATGGGTCTTAGGAAATAATCAAACCAAACTTCTTGAGTATTGCCAACTAACTAAGGCCTATTGAAACTTGTAATAGATGTTTGTACCAGAGCATACAAAGTTTTCAAGGAGGCCAACCAGATTTCAGGCTACAGGGTCTGGCTTTGTGTCTGTATTGCAGGAACTGGCTGAGCAAATGGCTCCTGCCTTCTTAGGTCTTATGAACATCTCCAATGTGGTTTTGTCATGGGGTTGTAGAACAGAGCAACTTCTCAAGAAGTTTATTATTGCCTTAGCAATGAAGCTGTGTGAGGATCATATTTTCTAAGCACAACATGAAAACACATGGTCTGGTACCAGGACCTGGTGATTGCCTGCCACTTGAAAACCAAACACAAGAGGTGAGTGTTGGTGAAGGAAAGGTAGTTTATTCAAGTGTCAGACGCCTGAGGAGATGGTAGACAATCATCTCAAAGACCATCTCATCTCCTCTGCCTACTGAGCAGCTTATAAGGGGAAAGGGGAAAGGGCAAAGGGTGGAGGGTGAGGGCATGGCAGAAAATAATCTTTGTGCAAGTCATCATGACTTGTTCAATGGTTACCAGCAGACAACAGGTCATCTAGTGGATCTTGTCATCAGCAGTCTGTGGTTGGCCTGTTCTGGACACTTGATCTTTTTTGCCTCAAAGTCATTTTCAAAATCTTGTGCCCAGGAGCTGTGTAAACAGGCAGCAGGTTAATTCTAAACTTTTAAGACAGAACAAGCTGAAGCATATGGGAAGCAAAATGGCTTCCCTTTAGCTGGCCTAGTGTTATAGTCTGAATGGCCCTTGGGGTATGCTGACAATTTGAATGCAAGAACATCTTGAAAACTTCTAAGATGGAAGAGTACAGCACCCATTTCCCCAAGGAGAGTCTACTCTCTATACCAGTTGCTATGGTTTGAATGTCTCCTCCAAAACTCATGTTGAAATTTGATTGCCACTGACATTTTTAAGAAGTGGGACATTTAAGAAGTGATTAATTGATGGTCAGAAATGTATCACTCCAGTGGTGGATGTTGATAGTGGAGGAGGCTGTGTATGCGAGGAGCAGAGGGCATATGAGAATTCTCTGTACTGTCCTCTCAATTTTGCTTGAACCTAAGACTGCTCTAAAAATAATGTTTATCAGAAAAAAAGTCTTGGCCTTGAACAGGAACAAATCCTTGGTGGACACGTAGCTGTCTGCCATCAGCAAACAATATCACTTACGGATGGTTTCATCCCTAACTTGGCACATCAGTGCTCAGTAAATCCTTACTAGATAAATGGATAGATGAATGAATCTTTGCATCTCAATTCAATTATTCTAAGGAGGCATTAAAAATCTTTTAAATGTAAAAAAAAAAATGATTAAGCCGTGAGAGCTCTGCCCTCAGGAATGGATTAATGCCATTATCATGGGAGTGTGTTAGTTACCTAGGGAGTTCAGCCTCCTTTTCCCCTCTGTGTGCTTGCTTCTACCTTCTGCCTTCGGCCTTGCCCCATGGGTTGAGGCCCTTGCCAGATGTTGGCACCATGCTCTTGGACTTCCCAGCCTTCAGGACCATAAGCCAAATAAACATCTACTCATTATAAATTACCCAGTCGGTGGTATTCTGTTATACCAGTGGAAAACTAACTAAGATACCACTGCTGTCCAATAAAAATATAGTATGACCCACAAATCTGAACTACATCTATAATTTTAAATTTTCTTATAGCTACATTAAAAAAGTAAAACAAAGGTAAAATTAATTTTGATAATATATTTTATTTAACCTAATCTATCCAAAATATTATAATTTCAAAATGTAAATAATATTTTTAAAGAATTAATGGTATATTTTACTTTTTTAATTAAATCTTTAACATCCAGCGTATATTTTTCATTTATAGTACATCTAGCCACATTCCAAGTGCCCCAGTAGCCATACGTATCTAGGGACTTTGGTATCAAACAGTGCAGCTCTATATCACAGCAACTATCTGTGTTCCCCGCTTCCCTGCACCACTCTGCATTGGTAGTAATCTACAAATAACCAAAGGATTAGCCAGTGTTAATCAAGACTCTGGACTTATGGTAAATCTCCTTTGTTCTCGCGTGCATTCATTTAATCACTTAACAAACATTGTTTCAGCAACTATTTAGTCCACGTCAAGTTATATGTGTCCTGTAGGAACACAAAATGAAATAAGGCTTGGTCTCTGCTTCCACAATCTAGTTGAGGAGAAACAAGTAAAACGATAATATTAATAATACAATGCCTTGAATTCTTTGACAGTGCTTGCACAGGGAGCCATGGAGCGCAGAGGAAAGTCAAGGAACGAGCAGGAGAGAGAAGGGAGCTGGAAAATCATTCACTGCAGGACTAGTGAAAGTTTAGTCGGACAGTTGCAAAGCGGAGGGGAAAACACGCATGAAAGGAAAAGGAGCATGTGTAAAGACCCAAGGCACCGTTCTACAGAACTCAAAAGTAAAATCCATAATAAGGAAGTTCCAAGAGTGTCAAAGAATAAGTTCAGAAACCTTGCCTATCTGTGTTGAATATACCCACTTGGTTTAGAATCTGTTAATAAATTCCAGGCAAATCCCTGCAATTTGTTTTTAGATAGGAATGATGTCTGCTAATCAACATTCTGGAACAAGCCTAAAAATCCTACAATTTATACTGCAAATGTATATGCTGGATATGACTATAAGGAACCATTGTAGTTGTTCAAATTCAGCTTTTCCAAAAACCAAAGATTGCTGGCTTAAGGTCAGGGTGTCTTCGTTATAAAATAGAATTTTTGTGTCAACTCAGAGAACTCTTTGCTAAAGTACTTTAGGCTACAGTAGCACAGAGTTACATGTACTCTGATTGACTCTCTTTGGCTTTAAGATGACCAGCAGGTTCCTCAAGATCTGTCTTGGCCTATATCTCCAGCTTTACCTCCACCTTCTTCTCCACCTGACACTCATACTCAAGTACACAGCACTGAAGTCATAGCAAATTACCTGTGGTTCCTGAAATACAGAGGTGCATTCTCTCTCAGTTGTATACCTTTTCACATATGATTACCAGAATTCACTGCCAATTTCTACCTGAACAATTCCCTAAAACTCAGCTCAAGTGCAACTTCCTTGAGGAAGCCCTCCCCACCTCCCCATGCGCCACCCCTCTGGGTGGGTGCTGCCCCTCTGTGCACCCCTGGCCCCCTACGAGTATCTCCACCATAGCTCTTCCTTCCACTTACTTACCTTCTCTCACAAGACTCCTAGTGGGCAAAGACTTTTTATGTTTATATCCCCAGCGCCTACTCAGGTACTCAATAAGTGATTAAGAAGTGGATGAATGAATGAAACAATCAATTAATCACATTGTCTTCAGAACAAAATCATGCACATTGGAGAATTTATGGGTTATGAATAATTTAGATACAGAAGGCAGAATTGTGGCTAATCAGCCAAATATTTTTTTAGGCAAAGTAATGTAAGACATAGGATATAAAAGGTTGTCACTAATTTAAAGGGAGGTAGATTTTGGCTCAAGGTAGAGCTACTAACAACTGTCCTACAAAAGAATAGTCTATCTCAGGGGTAAGAAAATTATGCCAAATCCAGCTCACCACCTGTGTTTGTAAATAAAATTTTATTGTAACACAGCGACACCCACTTATTTACATGTTGTCCATAGCTGCTTTCACACCACACGGGCAGAGGTGAATAGTTGCCACAAAAACTCTAAGGCCTGCAAAGCCTAAAATATTTACTATCTGGTCCTTTACTGAAAAAGTTTGCTGACCCCTGCTCTATTAATGAGGTTGTGAGATTCCCATTATAGGAAGTATCTATCCAGGATGTGGAAGCAATACATTCTTTAAAAGGGAGAATGGGGCCGGGCGCAGTGATTCACGCCTGTAATCCTAGCACTTTGGGAGGCCGAGGCAGGCAGATTGCTCGAGGTCAGGAGTTCGAGACCAGCCTGAGAAAGAGCGAGACCCCGTCTCTACTAAAAAAATAGAAACAAATTATCTGGCCAACTAAAAATATATATAGAAAAAAATTAGCCGGGCATGGTGGCGCATGCCTGTAGTCCCAGCTACTCGGGAGGCTGAGGCAGGAGGATCGCTTGAGCCCAGAAGTTTGAGGTTGCTGTGAGCTAGGCTGACGCCACGGCACTCACTCTAGCCCAGGCAACAGAGCGAGACGCTGTATCAAAAAAAAAAAAAAAAGGGAGAATGGTAACCTTTAAAGTTCCTTCCCTCTGGGCAGGTCTGTGTTACAGACCTGCTTTTCTATGACAAAAACAAGTCATACTCCCTCATTTGTCTTTGACTGACAGCCCTATTATGGGCTGCCTTGCTAGTTGGAGAAAAGGAAGTCATTTCCCTATACAACCATGGTTTAGGTAATGCACCTGAGTTCCTAAATACAGTTTACTGCCACTCTAAATAATGAAGGAAATAAATTTGTGGCTTTAAGTATCACCAGGCCACTATCACAGGAAGAAGTTACAATCGATTCAAAGGAAGCCAAGGGGACAGTACCTGACTCGCCACTGACTGCATTTCCCAGCAGACTTAAAACCAAGCTCTCCCTCTTAACTGCTGGTATTAATCATGGGCCAGCCCTTCAGCCTTTGTTCTTTATGAGGCTGGGTGGTCATGGTGGAGAAGGAAGCCGCCGCTGAGACTGCCTCTTCAGCAGTCACCATAGCAAATTTCTGGCGTTACTAGGTAGTACATTGTTCTACAAATAGTGGAGGCACAGGAGCAAATCCCAAAGACTCCATTTTAAAGTGTATACATGAGCTACCCCCAAAGACACTTACATCCATTCCATCCTCTTCAAGCATCTCCTCACCAAACATGTCAAGTCTCAGAAGCTGCTCAAAGGTAAAGGCAGCTGAAAAGACCCCAAACCATTTGGGGTAGAAATCATTTATAGCTGCTGTTTACTTCTTGCCAGCAGTCACAATTGAAAATGCTCACAGGTTTTAAGTAAATCCTCCTTCTTTCCCTCCCATCCTCATAAAAGGATTCTCTTCTTCCTTGTTTACCACAGCGGCTGCGCCAATGAACTGCTCTCATGCTCTCAGACTTCTGCCGACTCTTGTTATCAGTCTGAAGTGCAGCTTCAGAATTGGCTGCTTTAGAGGGAAAAGCGGAAAAAATCTCCCCAGCATTAGGAAGCGTAGAGGGAGGATCATGTCAGTTCTAGCTGTCCAGGGCCAGCTGGTGAGGAGACTTGGTATTTGTGCTCCCCCACTCCCAGCCCCCAGGCTAGAGGATACCTACAGTAATTTTAAAAAAGTAGAGATTTGCTCCCATGAAGCCTTATTGAAATGCTCCACCGGAAGGAGTGACTGTAGGTCAGAAGAGAAAACATTCAGTCAATGGGATTGAGATTGATGCTCCCTCTTCTGAACTCTCATGGCACAAATTAGCTGAACTAGTCCATGGCATTTGTTGAGTCTTGTTCTACTCTGCTCTCTGCATGTGTGCACCTCATCTGCTCAAGTTGTGTGTAAAAATTCCTCAAAGGTAGTGTTATCCCACATGATCTTTTTGTACTTTCAGTAGCTCCTTCCACAGGGTCTTGCACCCTGAAGTCATTTGAAAAGTATTTTTCTGTGTGCTACTTTTAACGTCTGTGAACTAGTTTCAATACATTTTAAGAATTTTTAAAGGTTTTAAGAATAACCAGAACACAGAAGAGAAGGGGACAGATTTTTTTAATCCTTCCTCACTGTGACAGGCAGAATAACAGCCCCCAAAAGATGTCCAAGTGCCGATCCCCAGAACCTGTGAAAATATTACGTTACATGGGAAGGGAGAATAAATATTACAGATGAATCAAGATTGCTAATCAGCTGACCTTAAAACAGGGAGATGATCCAAGTGGATTCAATGTAATCACAAGGGTCCTCAAAAGTGAAGTGAAGAAGCAGAAGGGTTAGCGCCAGAATGATGGTAGGCCACAAAGTCACACATGTGGCCTCTAGAAGCCGAAAAAGGCAAGAAAACAGATCATGCCCCAGAGCCTCCAGAGAAGGATGCAACCCTGCCAATTCTTTGCTTTTAGCTCAGTTCTTACCTCCAGAACTATAAGATAATAAATTTATGTTGTTTTAAGCCACTGAATTTATAGACATTTGTTACAGAAGCAATAAAAAACTAAAGCATTCAACTATCTAAGACATACTTAAAAGGAAGGAAAATTTAGTATTTGAGGCATTTTCTTCCTAATAGGTTCTGCCTGCAAGAGGGCCTTACATCCTGTCTGACCAGAAGGTTTCTATGTGATAGGGACTGAACAGGAGTCAAGCAACCATAAAGCAAAATCTTTGGCCTCCAAAGCCCTTGTATGTTCTAGGTAACACCTATTGTGGAAGGTAGAGCTAGCTTTGTTCTTGTGTGAAATGAGCAGTTGCCTCTGTTGTGTGATTTTCATGGGGAAGCAAAAGGTGCCCCCCACTTGCTTCCCCAACAGTGTCCCTCCCAGTTCCCTACTCTGGGCTCTGAGAACGGGGAAGTAATATCACAGCCCATTGAGTAGGGCACCATCCCTGCTTCCTCTAAGGAAGTCTTATATCTGTGGATATCAAGGGTCTAGTTTTCACAATGGAAAATGACTTGCTATAGTGCCTGGATGACAAAATGTCAGTTAAAAGTGGTGTCCCCATACCTGATAAGCAGAGGATATTGCAATTGAGATAGACTAAGTAAGAGCCAACAGTACTGTCTAGAAACACAAGGGGACACATGGAGACACAGGTATTTGCCACACCAGGGAGGAGACTAGAAAGAATTGGACTTCAAATACCATTTTTGCTATGTTATAATTTTGCTTACTGTCAACACTTAAAGGGGTAGGCGCCCCAAATTCAGTCTGCATCAAGTTTATTAGCCTGGAAAGGTTGCAGAAGCTGCCTCTATTACATTTTCTAAGTGAATTAGGAGCCTCCAGGGTTCTTGCAATTGTTCAGCACTGAAGTACAAGTAGAATGCATTTATGGGAATTGGCCTCTAGCCCACTTCTTATGAATACACATAAACACACCTTTTATTGCTCAATAATGTTTTTTCCTTTTGCAACTTTTTATGAACCACTAAAAAATGGGGCTTATGTTTTAATTTTTTTAGGAGAAGAAACCACAGAAATACCAAATCTTCCAAATGGGAACTTCTCTCTTGCCTGCTACCTCAACCAAAAATTATTTGTCAAGGGAGTGGTCAAAGTTTCAGCATCAACAACTCAAGATATTAATTTGGTCCAAATCCAACCGATTTTCTTTCCAGACCGAGTTGCTGCATTCCTCTTTACGAGCCCCAGCCTCCTTCTCTGGGGTGCTTAAGGTGCAATGCAGCAGAATTCATCAGCTCTGTATGCCTATGGGATGTGCTCCCCACTGCCTCTGCTACAAATCAGCATTCTCTCCCTTTGGCTCCCGTCCAGAAGAACAAGAAGCCCTTTCACCCACGCACACCTTCTCGCTGCCACTTCCACACCCTGAGTCCAAGCCTTTGTGAGCCCCGAGGGACCATTATAGTAGGTTCCTAACTGGTCTCCCTATCTCCAATATCCATTCTCCTATTTTTATATCCACATTGCTGCCAGATTAAGGAGAGATGCAATCATATATCTTGAAGGAGAGACACAATTGTATCACCCAGCTTAGATATTTCAATACTTCTCCATTTTTCACCAAGTGAAGTTCAACCTCCTTTACTTGCCATTCAACCTCGTATGGTCTGGCCCCAAATTACCTTTCCAAATGTATCTCTCACCACTCTTCTTCATGCATTCCACACTGCCGACAATCTGGATGGTTTGGCACTCTGCAGGCTGCCCCACACATGCCTTTACTTTTGCCACTTACAGTTCTTGGTTGCAAGCCATAAAAACCAGAACTGGTTACCTTAGGAAAAATGAAGATACAATGGAAGGATGTGTGGAACTTCACAGAAGCTGAAAAGTTAGGCTCAGAAAGGACAGAGACAAGACTAGTTCAGGGGAGGGCGTCACAGAGTAGCAGGAACTGTTGAACAATTCCTTCAGGGCACCATCAGAATGATTATATGAGAAATGAGGCCCAGATTTTTTCCCCACTCAGCTTAGATTACAGTTTCAGAGAGTATTCAATTGACCCTCCTTTGGCCAGAGAAAATCAAAACACCTTTGTCGATAATTTTGCCAACTTTATCCAGTGAATTCCCTCAAAAGTAAATCAGAATGTTGGGTATCAAAAGAACAAATAATAGAGGCAGAGCAACCAAAAGCAGCAAATATCTGTGACACGTATCTCCACCTGGAATGCTCATTTTGTACCCACTAAAACTCTGCCCATCCTCCAAGACCCAGTGCAGACATCATTTTGAAGCCTAAGCTCACTCAAGGGTGGGGAACCTGTGGCCTCAAGGCCACATGTGGCTCTCCAGATCCCCAAGTGTGGCCTCTCAACCAAATCCAAACTTCACAGAACAAATTCCTTTTTTAAAAGGATTTGTTCCGTAAAATTTGGATTCAGTCAAAAGGCTGCATTCAAGGATCTGGAAGGCCCCATGTGGCCTTGAGGCATAATGTAATTAGCTCAGTGCCTCACACATAGTAAGCCCTCCATATATGTTATTTTTTATTGTTATTATCATTTTTATTAACCTGTCATCATCATCATTATTAGTATATAACTCTTCGAGACTGGGAACCATGATTTATCCATCTTTAGAGACCCTAGTCAAATATTTTATACACAAAAGCTGTTTGCTACTTCTAGTGAATGAATGACTCAATCAATAAAGCAATGAATCAATGAGGGAAGAAAAATTTGGAAGCTGACATTGAAACTTGTATTTAAGTAGGCCTGCCCTTTCTACTTTCACCGGCCAATAAGGAGGCCTCAATTGTAAGAGCAAGGATCATCACAGATGTTCCAAGAAATAGACAAGAAGAGGACTTTGCATTGAACATTTCATGGTTCTGAGGCAACTGGAAATAAAGTGCCAGTTATGTTTGTTCTTTTGCAGCAATAGCCTATGTCTGCAGGAAATTGTAAAATTTGTAATGAAAAAAGGAAGGAAGGGAGAGAGGGAAGAAAGAAGGGAACAGAGAGGGCAGGAAGGATGGAGAAAGGGAAGGAGACCATTAATAAGAACTTTAGGGTGGCCCAGGGTGATAGGAAACACACACACACACACACACACACACACACACACACACACACCTGCCCTAGACATAGTTCTCTAACTCTGCCAGTGGCCCCCTCAGGAGCCATCCTTTGTTGCTACCACTACATATAATGGTCAGGGATGTTCCTCGGGCATCCTTATCTCTCTTGGTTACTGTGATACGTCTGTCATCTATGAATTTACATAAACCATCTCCAAAACTATTTATGGGTTCAGGCTTTTCTACTTTGCCACTTTTCACTTGTATCCTGAAGTTTGGCTTAAGTCTCATCTAAGTGGCCAGGGGAAAATGAGCAAAAGCAAGCCCTTCTAATGGAGAACTGGAGAAAGTCACATTTAAACCTTTACACCAGGCACTTGTTCTCCTTCCTTCACTTTGATCCATTTAAAATTGACATCACAATCTCCAGATGAGTGCATTAAAGGTTAATTAGATTTTAACATTTTCATGCCACTCAGAATATGATGGCGATTATATAAATGTTACATCTTATTACAGATTCTGGATAAGAATCGCTTTTTAATTCAACTAAATTTGTATTTCTACCTATTCACTCCTCTGTCCTCTATACCACCATATTTTTACACACTCTGGACAATTCCTGCAGGGCCATAGCTTGTGGTCGTGTAGATTATGCACTAAACTACTCCGGGGGAGATACTCACATTCTATTGATCATAGATATGACCATTCCTTATGAAAATTTCCAGACAAATAGCAGTAAAGTCTCTTGAGGAAGGGGCACCTTTTTCTACCTCACACATAGATATTAAGAAGACATTATGGCTGGATTTGAGACATGAGTATGTTTTCACCCACTTTATCCTTGGGCTTTTAACAAACTTCCATTTATGAAATAGGCTCCAGTGAGCCAAGTGGTATTTTAAATATGATGCCCACATAGTAGTTACCTCTTGCGTCAGACCTCCCACTCAGTGCACAGCCCTTTGATTCAGCTGTTCCTCCTGGAGCTGGGCGTTGAGGCCCAGCACTTCCTCCTCTACCCCTGGTTCAGAGTCCAGAAGATACACAGTCGTATGCAGGTCTATCAATTAATCAGGCTTTAATGTCTTCTCTCTAGATCCCCTATGTCTGGCACAGAAATTCGTCTCAGGCCAAGCGAGAGGATGCCAGGCAAATCCACAGAGCAGCTCTAAATGTTGCCCCAATTGACCATCTCTTTTATTCTCTCCTCAGAAGGAGGTCGGCCCTGGGATTTGGCTCCTGTCAGACACTGAAGAGTATGTGCCTAACCCTCAGAGTGGAGCAGAAAAACACCTCTTGTTCTGTTTCTGGATTTAATCATTCCAAGTGGATTTAAGAAAACCACTATTATTTTTTATTTCCCTCTCTTCCTACCACTTTTACTCCAGGTACGTGCACACAAACATATACTCTACACACATGCAATCATCTATATAAAACAAGATTTAACCACCTAACAGGAAAGGTTGTGCCCGTAACAGACTTGGGAGTCAGAATGCTCGGGATGAAGTGAACAGTCATCCATCAAGTATTTATGAAGCTCTTACTTAAAGCTCAGCTTATTGATACTATGGGGGGCCAATTCTTCCCATTTTCACTCATATATCATTCGTCCTTTTTCCTCCTGCATCTTAAATGTTAATCGTCACATTCTGAAATACTAGGGGTTAGGATTTTAACATGTGAATTTTGGGGAGGGGGAATAATTCAGCCCATAACAGTTATTAAGCAAAAGAAAGGGAAGCTAATAATTCAGACAACTTACCAAAAACCTTTGGAGGGTCTCCTCTGAGACCCCACTCCTCTTTTTCTCCTCAGTGGAAGTGTTTGGGAAGAGAGTCAGAGGAAGATGTGGAGGCTGAAGGTTTTGAGGCTCCCGGCCACACACAGGGACACACCTAGTGGCTTTCTCACAAGCCCTGGCTCTTAGGCCTCTTGCTACCTTCAAGTGAGAGCCTCCCTTTGAGACTGTGAACTTGTGGAGAACATTCCCAGTATTTTATTCATGTCCATGTCCCTAGCACTTAGCCTCTGGCCTGACACAAAATAAACACTCAGTAAATGCTGGTTAAAAGGAGGGAGGGAAGGAAGGACACAGGAAACTGCAGCACGATGACAGGGCACAGGGCTTTGAGACTGAGACATGCCAGGCTCCTTTCCTTGGGTGCATTTCTGCCCCTATGTTTAGACTTTGAGCTTAAATACAAAGACCATAGTCTAGAATCATCTTTATATTCTGCCAGCCAAAATGCCTAATAGAGAATCAAGCACATACTGAACATTCAATAAATGGTCACTAAATTGAATTTCCTCGGTGAAATGAATCTGCTTTCTTCTTTCACTTTTAGGGAGGATGATGTGTAGATGAGTCACACTTTTAAAAAATTCCACAAGTTTTTGTACATGAGTAACTTCTAACTTCAAGAGTATAATGGGTTTATTATTATTACTACTACTGCTGCTATTTCTACCTCTTCTATACTAGAATGCTTAAAGATCCCATGGGCAACAGAGACCAGAGTCTTTAAAGACTCAAAACTAAAGCAACCTGCCTTCATCTTCTCTCCAGGACACTACCAGGAATTAATTACCTACTTTGAGGGAATGAACAGAAGCATTATTCCATCTAGAATGGCAAAACCAGGCCCTCGGGACTCAGAGGGCTTCAGAGCTGAGCCTGCTAAGCCTCATCAATTTAAGGAGGATTTAAATGCTTTCCCCTGCTTTTTCTCTGTCAGTAGTGAATCATATTGAGATGAGAAGGAGGTCTGGCGATGACAGCAAGCATCTTGCATGAGGTTAGTTGGCATAATCTATCCTAGATACATGAAGTCTAAAGATGGCGGTTGTGTTTCCGGTGTTAGCGCACTTTGAATTATCATTACAAATAGGGATTATGGATTAGAGAAAAGCCCTGCATTTAAAAACAGATGGGTTTCTCTTAATTTCTAGGGAAATTAAAAATGCTCAACTGCTACTGCTGATAGAATTGACTTCTCCTATTTGTATACTGCAGAGTTGATGCTGTGTCATTTGTGCATTACAAAAACCCCAAAACCTCAAGCACTCTGAATAATTAACAACCCATGCAAACTGAACCTGAAGGACCTCCTTTGTCCATGTCCCTCATCATCTACCACTTCTCCTCTTCTGCTCAGCACCGAGCACTCTGATTAAAAGACAGTCAGCCAGATAAAGAGTGCAAAAGCCCGACAAAGGAAACGTGTTCTTCCCTTTTGTAAAATAAATGGAATCTCAAGCTGTTACCCAAATTTGGCAGCACGCTAGTTTTAAAGATCTTCAGCAAGCTTCCTAAGTGGTAATCAGGGCATGGGAATTCATTGATTAATTCAACAAACTTTTCTTGAGCACCTATGATATGCTAAGGATTGTGCTTTCAGAGGTACTGGTCAGAGTCCATCCCAAGGGTTTGTAGCAGGAAGGCCGCTGGCCTGGACCTCACATGCAGAAAGGGCTAATGTGGTGCCCTCCCAAGTATGCTTATGATGGATACAGTGACAAGATTGAAAGATGTTCTTCATAGTGCCTATGGGACACTTTGAAATAGGTTTTTATAAATCTTGTGACTATCTTATGAAAAGCTTATTTATACTACACTGTATTTTTGTGTTAAAACAATTAATTGATCATAGATAATAGATATATAGACATATATATAAACATATTTTTAAACATACTACAATTTTTAATCCTGTTTTGACATTTCTCTGTTTGAAAATAAATATACTAGTTGCTTCAAAATGTGGAAGTGGCCCAGGCCTCTCTAAGAGTATAAAACAATAAAGATAACATGAAACCATAGGAATGACATCATCATTTTCTAGCATTTAAATCATGTCAAAGTAACAATTACTATCCTTTTCTTTTAAATCTCCACTGAAGATTTCTTATTGACTCCCTATATAATGGCATGATGGCATTCTACTGTGGTTTGAAATTGTATTCTGCTGTACTGTAGTCTAAATTCTTCCTGCAACACTCTCACTCCATTCTTTCTTGACCTATTGGTGTAAATGAAGAAGAGTTATTTACATCATTTATACTGGCTATTTCTTATCTTTTTGCAGCATATGTAAGCAGAGTATTTTGCCCATCATAGATGCTGAACAATGCCACTCAATGTAACCAATCAAGTCAAGCGAATTCATATACAAAAAAAAAAAAAAAAAATAGCAACTATTAGTGACTGAACAAACTACTTCTTCCAAAACACTTCATGTATATTATTTCACAACATTCCTGTAAAGTTGTTTTTATTATCTCTGATTATACAGCTGTGGAAACTGAGTCTCAGAGAGGCTAAGTAACTTGTCCAAGGTCATACAGCTAATGAATTACAATTGGGACTTATGCCAAAGCCCATCTGACCTCAAAAGCTATGTTTTTAGTTCTAGACTAGGTAATGTCTCACCTTTGGTCCTGAGGCTGGATTTGGCTGCCTTTAACAGCCAATAGACTCCACACGTACTTTCTAATGAAAACAATTCTTAATTCTGAACAACTCTGTAGAGGATTTGAAAAAATAAAAGAGTAAATTTGGAGAGGTCAGAGCTTTGAAATTTTTTTCTGTCATATTTCCTGAAACTAATTGTTCAGGAAGATAAGGTAGTACTTCCAGTAAAACTGTGACAGTCCCAGAAATGCTGACTCACTTGTAATGGCATGTCATTCCTGGAATCATGTCCCACATAAAGTGGCCTGTCAAAGCTCTAGCAGAGATGAAAGGGCCTCTCTGGTCATGGCGCCTCTCCTCCAACCCGCCACTGCAGTGAGCACGTTCATGGGACACCTTCTGTCTACTTGATGCTTCCATGATAGGTCTGTGTTAGAGAAGCCAACACTTCTCAAGTTGCATCCTAAAATATAAAGCTACTGGGGCATCTGTTTTCTTTAAAATGACAAGGTTTTAAATTAATAATTTATTTTAATATCTCCTTTACTATTTTAGCATTTTGGTTTTGGACTATTTCACCCTGTTTCATTTCCCTAAAAGTCACTTTCATAGAGTTCTGCCTCCCTATCATATAGAGTAGGAAGCAGAGTTCTGGCCACTCTCTCTCTCCAAAACGCCCTGCCCAGTAATCTCTGCTATCCCTCTCTGGTCAAGCTTTTTAAAGACTCATTTCCACTCTGTTTCTTCTCATTCTCTCCTCAGTCCTCAGCCTCCAGTCCACTACAGGAAAATGTTCTCTTTCATGCACCTCCATGTCAAATTGAAGGGATGTTTTAATTCCTTTTTATAGTTGATCTCTACAATATTTGATACCATTCCTTTCTTGAAACTTTGTTATCCTTTATTTTCTTGGTTCATTCTCTTCCTATTTTCCTATTTATTTATTTGGCCAATTCTTCCCATTTTCAGTCATATTCATTTGTCCTTTTTCCTCCTGCATCTTTAATGTTAATCATCCACATATTCCTCCTTCTGCACTTTTAGCTCCACACTCTCCCTAGGTGATCTTGTTCTCAAGACTTCAAATGTACCCCCATTATTTTGGTGTCTGTCAAATACCAAAATAATAATGAGGGCAAGGATAACCCCAACCTTGGTTTGGAGTATAAACAATGACTAATACTTGTTTGCTGACTGCATTAAATATCTATCTCCTGCCCAGGTCTTCCTTCTGAACTCCAGATAGCAAGTATGGATATGTGTACCTGTGTGTATACATGTTATATATATACCTATTGGACTACTCCACCTGGATGTTCTATAGACATCTCACATTTATCTTATTCAAAAGTAACTTAGTCTCAAGTGATCCCCCTATCTCCTTCTTACCTTTGTTTCTATATTTTAGTAAATGGTACCATGAAAATCAGATACCCTGGAAGCTATCTTTATAGCTTCCTCTTCACCTACATGCCCTCCTTCAATGTCCAATTACTCATTGAATTCATTTCTTTTTCTCTTCCAAATCTTTCTAATCTATCTTGTCTATTCCATCCACTCATATGCCACAACCTTAGTTCAGGGCTTGCTATGTAACTACCAGAACCTTCAATCTAGGCTCACGCTCTTCACTCTATCTCCAGCTCCTGAACACCCCAATGCATCCTCTATCCTGCTGTCAGAATGTTTTTTTCTGAAGACAAACCCAATCACATACAACAATATATCCAGTATTATAAGCACCATGAATTCTCCTTTGTGTGTCCTTGTAAGCATTGCAACAGGCACTTTTGAAGAAAGTCTCACTAAAGGCAAATGCATCCATATCCCTGTAACAGGATTCAGCCAACCTTCTAATGGGAATCAGAGCCCTGGGTCAAGTGCACCCTAGATTTTTATACTCTGTTCATGCAAGGGCAGTAGTGCCTATGCCCTATTTCTAGCCAATATACTTATCTTGAAGAGTACTTATTTCACTAATTTAAAATTATTGCTAGCATCCCTCAGGCTAGTTAATAGACCCTCTAGTGCTAATTGAGATGGCTGAGAGTTAAACATTTACAGTAGCTACCTGATTAGAGTCTTTCAAATGCTAACTAACCTCCCCAGGAGTGTGTATTTCTGATTAGGGTACTTCAAATATTAGCAAGCTGCCCCTGGAGGTAAGTTAAACTAACTAAACACACACATATATATATCATACTTTCTATGCTAAATGATTTTGAACTAAATCAAAGAAAACATAATGCCCTATTCTGTGGGTCCCTACATGCATAGCTGATCTGCCTACTGGGTATTTAAGCAGTGAAGAATGGATATGAAACAAATGTTTTGTTAATGAAAAAATATATGACTTTCCTAATCCATTGGTTATAAGGACAAAGACTCTTGATGGGAACTCAGAATTCATTTCATTTCTACAGGCTTCAATCTTCCATTTCTCCGACAGTAGCTGAAACTTATGAAATTGCCATCTTTAAAGTTCAAAAACATACAAATATTGGCAATTTCATATAGGTCAATCTGCTATGATGCTTCCAAGCCACCTTCAAATAAACAAAGAGAAATCAGTTTAAAGCACTTACAACAATCAAGTTCTATTCAAATGTTTAATGACAAGGTCCCAGGAGGAGAAGAAGATCCCTGCCCCTCTGAGTTGCCAGTGCCCGACCCTCATTAATATTCTTAATCATTCAATAGAGGGCTGTGTTTACCATGAAGCTGTCACAGACCAATTAAATCTTGGGAGCTTCTGAGGTGACATTCAGATTAGTGAGAGGGTGAAAGGAAATCAATTTTGACTTTTCAGCCTGCAGGTGCTCACAGATTTCCTGGTGTGAATAGTGAACTCTCATTTCAAACACAAAGGCAAAGATGGCCTCTCCTTTCAGGGCCAGGGCTGATTGCTGAGGTGATACATGGAAGAATGGGAACCCCAGGGATCTTGCCTTGCCATTACCCACACTGACACAAAAAGACCTCTTTATTCCAGGAGTTAGAAAGGGGAGAGGAGAGAATTCCTATTTCGCCAAATCTTGAAGTAAAATTACCTTGAAGATTCGGGCTTCAAACAGGGATAAGAGCACCTGCCTTCATTATGCAGCCAACATGGGAGGAGAAGAAATGCTTTTTGAGGAAAGAGTGTCACTTTGGAGGGGGCAGGGGAAAGAAAGATGACTCAAGGTGGGGCAAAGTGAACTCCACCATTTAATTAACAATCACCCCTGACCTGGCAGACAGAGCTAGTGTAATCCCTCAATGGTTGAATCAAAGAAAAAGAGCAGGAAAATAGACAACAAACACTAGAGCACTGAGAGATTTCTCATTTCCAGGGTTTGCACTGAGAGCAAACTGGATATATGTGCTATGCTTTCTATATATATTCTGCATTCTAATTAGCAATCAGGGCTGATTTGTCAGTCATTCCACCTATAATGCATAAAGCACTGGA
Source organism: Lemur catta (assembly GCF_020740605.2). Lineage (NCBI taxonomy): Eukaryota > Metazoa > Chordata > Mammalia > Primates > Lemuridae > Lemur > Lemur catta. Next base: position 199,544,820 of record NC_059128.1, on the reverse strand, counting down.
ACATAGCAGGGAAAAGCAAGTTCAGAAAATCAATTATGCTTATATTTACATTCCCTCAAGACTGAGGCACTGCAAAAACTGCCGAAATATTATCTTTCTCTTTACAAAGGAGCAGAAAGGAAGGGTGAGATTGCAATTCAATATAATGAATAAATCTCTGGATGTTTGGGGAAAGGTACAATAGCTGAATATTTATGAGATTGGTGATGGGAAATGCATTTCATATGGTCAGCAACTGTGGAAATATTTTCCATTTTTAAAGAGCACAGGAACAAATACATGCTCAAGAAATTCAGAATCATCTTTTATATAGAGACAGTTAGAGGAAATATTTTAAAATTCAGCCTTTTATTGAATGCCAACTTTTCATCACTCTCAAATAGCCATGTGAGTATACCCATACACTCAGACCAGAAATGGTGTATAACGTGCTTCTAGCCTTTTCAAAAGGAAAGTCTAAACTCATTGAGTGCTTCCACTTCCTTAGCTGGTATTCAGTCCTCAATCAAAGCATCTGCCTTTTATTACCATCGGTCCATGAAAACCAGCCCTGTCAAAGCCACCAGCGCTTAATTTCCAATTCAGTGAATACTTTCCAATACTCATCTTAGCAGACTTCCCTGTAGTTGTTGACACTGATGACTCCCGTCTTCTTGAAAGTCTCTCCTTCTTGGTTTCTGTGATTTTCACCCTTGATTTTCCTTCTGCCTCTGTCATCCCAATTATATCTCTTTCGTGGACTAAATTTAATTGCATGTGTATTAAATATTGGTGCTCCCCACTTCAGCGTGCACATTTTCTTTGGGTGATATTTGCTTCTATCCTTATGATTTGAACTGCCACTGACAGGCTGAAGATACCTAAATCTCCACCTCTTGGTCTGATCTAGTACCTAAGCCTCAGCCTCAACACCTAATTTCTAGAAAGACATCTCCACCTAAATAGTCATCAACATTTTATAGTGAATATGTCTAAAATAGAAGTGATTGTCCTTCCCTGAGTTCCAACCCTGCTCTTTCTCTTGACCTCCCAGTTGCTGTTGGTTGTTTGAGGCAGGCAGCCTCTGAGAGAACCCCCAATGACACTCCACCTTCCGGTGCTTACGCCCTTGTGTAATCTCCTCCCCTCGAGTGTGGGCTGGACCTAGTGACTTGCTTCTAACAATAGAATACAGCAATATGTCACTTCCATAATTAGGTTACAAAAAAAGACACTGACTTCCTCCTTGCTTGTTCGCTCTTCCTGCCTTCCTCAGTCACTCTGGGAGAAGCCAGCTGCCATGCTATAAACTGCTGCACAGAGAGGCTCCTATGACCAAGAACTGATGTCACCAGACAACACCCGGCAAGTGCCTAAACCCTGCCAACAGCCATGGGACTGAGCAGATTCTCTCCCAGTTGAGCCTTGAGATGGCTCAGCTACAGACACCTTGATTATAGCCTTACAGAGTTTTATCTAGCTTATACACCATAGAAATTCACTGTTAAATAGATTAGACAATACATTACTCGGGAAAAAAATCACATATGATGAAACCATAAAGAAAAGAGGGAAATGATTAACACAATATTGGGAATAGTGGTTACTTTGGTAGGAGGTATTGGTGGTAAAATCAAAAAAGGGGTCACAGTGAATTTCAAGGTATTGGTACTACTTAAGCTTGACAGTGAGAAATGAATGCTTGTTTTACTACTATTCTTTAAATTTCATCCATACTGTGTTGTGTTACTCAGGCCCCTCTAGAGAAAAAGAACCAATAGGAGGTACATATATATTGGCTATATCTATATATAAGTATATGTATGTATGTGTGTGTGTATATATATATATAAACAGAGAAAGAAATTTATTTTATATATATGGGGGGGTGGAGAGAGAGAGAACACACATTATAAGGAATTGGCTCACAATTTCTCACGGAGACTGAGAATCCCATGACCTGCCGTTGGTAAGCTGGAGATGAAGGACAGCCAGAGGAGCAGCTCTGGTATGAGTACAAAGGCCTGAGAACCAAAGTAGCCGATGGTGTAAGTCTCAGTCCAAGGGCAGGAGAAGACCGATGTTTCATCTCAAGCAGTGAGGCAGAGAGAAGAAATTCAACCTTCCTCTATCTTACGTTCTATTTGGACCCCTCAGCAGGTTGGGTGATGACCACCTACGTTGGGGAGGGCAATATACTTTCCTGAGTCCACCAATGCAAATGCTAACCTCTTCTAGAAACACCTTCACAGACATACCCAGAAATAATGTTTAACTAGATATCTGGGCATGGCATGGCCCAGTCAAGTTGACACATAAAAGTAATCATCACATTTGTATTTGTATGCATATGTATAACGTACTCTTTGTGTATGTGATACATGTCACTATGAAAAGTAAAAGTGAATGTAAACCATATGATCCAGCAATCCCTCTTCTGAGTGTACATCTAAAAGAATTGAAAGCAGGGTCTCCAGGAGGATATTTGCAGTTTCATGTCCATAGCAGCACTATTCACAATAGCCAAGAGGTAAAAGAGACTCAGATGTCCATTGACAAATGAATGGAGAAGCAAAATGTGGTACGTACATACAATGGACTATTAGCCTTGAAAAGGAAGGAAATCTTGCTATCCACTATGACATGGAAAACCCTTGATGATATTATGCTAAATAAAATAAGTCAGTCGTAAAAGGACAAATACTAGACAAGTCCACTTATATGACGTATTTAAAGCAGTCAAATTCATAGATATGGGAAGTAGGATGATGGTACTTACCAGGGCTGAAGGGAGGGGGTAAAGGGAAGTTGTTTAATGGATAGAGAGGTTTGGTTCTACAAGATGAAAAAGCTCTGGAGCTTGTTTCATAGCAATGTGAATATACTTAACACTACTTAACTGTACACTTAAAAATGGTTTAGATGGCAAATTTTATGTTATATGTTTTTTACCATAATAAAAAAATTAATCATAAAGTCAATGTATGCTTTTTCATTTCAAAATGGCAAACTACACACATATATTTATGTATTCTCCTTTCTGAGTCTAGATTAAAATTTTAAAGAAATTGTTTTAATTTTTTATTTTGAAGCAATTTTTGACTTACAAAAAATTTGAAAATAGTTCAGAGCTCATGTATACCCCTTAGTCAGCTACCATTAGTAAGTTAATAACATCTTAGTTTAATTATCAAAAGCAGATCATTAACATTGTAACAATACTATTAACTAAACTACAGACCTTGTTCCAATTCCATCATCAGTTTTCCTCCTATGTCCTATTTTTGCTCCAGGATCTAATCAGGTATCCCACATTGCCTCTTTGTTCTTCATATAATCTGCGGTGGTCTTCATTCTTTCCTTGTCTTTCACGTTCTTGAGAGTACTGGTCAGTTTTGTAGAATGTTCTTCAATGTTGATCTGTCTCCTGTTTTCTCATGATTATGACACTATGTGTTTTGAGCAAGAATACTACATAAGTAATGTTTTGTCTTTCTCAGTATATTATCAGAGGGTAAATGCATGTCTTATTACTGGTGATGTTAGCCCAGATCATTGGTTAAGGTGGAATTTACCAGGTTTTTCCTCTCTAAAGTTACTATTATTTCCCTTTGTAATTAATAGAGATAGTTTGAGACTGTGCTCACATCCTCAAACTTTTGCCCAATGATTTTATCATTATTTTGGAATAATTTTGTATTTCCTTCATATCTTCTACATTTGTTAATTGGAATTTTTCTATAGGGAAGAGCTTCCCCTTCTCCCTTATGTATTTATTTACTTATCTGTATTATTTGTAACAGTATGAAATCAAGGATATATATTTTATTCTACTTGTTATAATCCAATATTATCATTGAATATTTTATTGCTCAAATTGTTCCATTTTTTGGCTATCAGGAGCTCCTGTATCCTTATGACATAGCCTTATCCTTCTCTTTTTAGCACTTCCTTATTGTCTGCCGCTACAAGATTTTCCAGTCTAATCTTTTATTGTATCTTCCCCCATTCTGGAATCAACCACTTTTCCGAGGTGCTCTGGTTCCTTTCATTGGAGGATAATATTTACAAACCAAAATTTTGCCACTTGGTGTGCTCATGTTACTGTGGTATCATTACTCATAGGCCCTCTCAGTGGACAAAGCTAGGAAATATATGTATGAATGCTAACCTACACATACACATGCCTGTATTTATTTTTACACCTATCTATCTGTATATATGTTACACATCATGAGTCCATATTGATACCTCTGATTCCAATCCAAACACCATGAGGTTCATTCTATTCTTCCCCTTTTATTTATCTGTAACTTCTTTCTCCAACAGTGAGAGACTCTGCTTTCATTATCTGCAATACACTCACTTATTTGTTTAATACTAGTATACACAAAAGTAGTTACACAGTTGCTAATCTATACATAAGACGAACAAGTTTACTTCCTAGATACCAAATTTTATACAGTTATTTTCCTCTTTAGTCTCACAGTATCCAATCAAAATATTGTTTTCCAAAGTTATTTAGGTTAGTTCTTTTATTCTTCATTCACTCCAATGCAATTGTGACAGTCATTTGTCATATGGTTAGGTTCATGTGTTACTGATTACATTCCATTTTGGGTTTCTCCCATGTCCTGGTTGATTTTAACTATTTATTGGGGAAAGTTATGTAGGTGAAACATCACTATGGTTCTAAAAGTTAAACCTATGTAAAAAGTATATTCAGAAAAGGGTTTCCACCTCTTTATCTCTACTAGCCTGTCCCCATTCACTCCTTCTTCTGATACCTTTCCTATACCTTTTCTGTGGGTAACCAATCTCTTTAGTTTCTCATTAGCTTTCTTGTATTTCTTTTGCATAAATGTGCAGATATATATGTATTTTTTATGTCTTTATATCCTAGTGTCTCACACATGAAGGGTAACATGCTATATATATCCTTTTGTACTTTTCCTTGTCACTTAGGGGTATGTCCTGGAAATCACTCCATCTGTTCATAGAGATATCTTCTTCATTCTACTTTACAGGAGAACAGCACTCCATTGTGTAGATGTACCACAATTTATTAACCACTCTCCTATGTGTTAAAATTTGCCTCCTTCCAATATTTTGCAAGTACAGTGTTATAATAAATAGCCTTGACATGTGTATTTTTGTATTTTGGGAAAGTTTATCTCCAAGGTAGATTCCTAGAAGTGGGACTTTTGGGTCAAAAAGCAAGTACATATGTAGTTGTGTGAGGTATTACCACCTTGCTTTCCAGTGCATGTTCTCAACAGCAATTTATGAGGGAGTATCTGTCTTCACAGCCTCACTAGCAGAATGTGCTGACATGCTTTTTAATTTTTACCTGTCTGATAGTGAGAAATTGTACCTCAGTATTTTTATGTAATTATAAGTCTATTTGAACTTTTTTCTCACATACTTGAGGGATATTTATACATTTTTGTGTCTGTTCATGGCTTTTGGCCCCATTTTCCCATTAGGTCTTGGTCTTTTGTCTCAATTTCTGCAAACTCTGTATACGTCTCTGTAATATTACATGTATGTCATGAATACTTTCTCCTAGTTTGTGAGGTGTCTCCCAGTTTGTGAGGTGTCTTTTGTTTAGGATGTGTATTTTTTTGTCATGAAAGATGTTTTTAAAAATTTCGTATAGTCATATTTCTCAATCTTTACTTTTATTGACCTTAGATTTTGAGTCATGGTTAGAGAGTCCTTCCCTATACCTTTGACAAGGTTAAAGAGGAATTTACCCATGTTTTCTTCACGTACTTATATGTTTTCATTTTTCACATTTAAATCCCCTAACCCTTCTGGAGTTATTCTTGTATAAGGTGTGAGATACGAATCTGATTTTTTTTCTCTCTTTCCAAATGGCCACCCATTTGTCCAACACCATGTACTAAAAAGTCCAAATTTATCCCAATGATCAGAGATGCCATTTAATAAACTAACTTTTAAATCTACAACAATTATGAGAACCATCAGCATACAAGAAATTTCCAAAAAAGTTGTATTACAAAAAGCAAATGCAGTAGAGGAGTATTGACAAAGAAAGCTGAGCAAAGGAGCCATGCCCTAGAATACATGCATAAGAGGGATATTTTATAATGACTGAAAAAAGGCAATTTACCAAGAATACATAGCAATCTTAAATGTATATTAACTGCAGCGTGTCTCTTGACTGGCTTTCAATCTAACAAAAATGCTATGGCTCTCATTTAACACAAGATTTGGGTTGGAAAATCACTTCTTTATTTGTTCTTCTGGAATTGTTTTCCATTTCAACCCACAGAGTCAGAGGCATAACACAGAGCTTCCAGCCACATCTACAGTAACATCTTGACATCCCTGACATACTTTAGGACCTTAGAAAACAGCTGGGTATGGTATTCATTCAATTCTTCCAGCTGTGAGTTTTTATCTTTTGCTTTTGGCTTTTTAAAATTTTACCAATTCATTTCCATTCTCCTAGAAAAGCTTCATATATAAAAACATCAATTTGTTTTAAAGGGAGTGGTTCTGGAATAGGACTTTTTATTTTGAAAGACCATGAAAAGCCAAGCAAAGCAGCTCCTGGCTACATTATATAAGCTATTCAATTCCAAGTTAGTCCTGAGCACTTCTCTGCCTCCCACCCTGAAAAAGCATTGAGAGATGAATCATCTAATTTCATAAACACTTGGTGTTAATTACAAACTGGATGATAAATTTTGTCATAAGTAGGATCAGTTTGACATTTAGGGAATGCTCCAGAATCCAGCTTTTAAGATGTGCATGAGGTAGGTAGACTAAGTAGCTAGGATTCATACCAAAAGATTTATCCATACCTCTGAGCTGTTGGGTGAGTGAGTCAGCCAGTCTTCACTTAATGTTTATAAAATGTCTTTCCTCCAGGGAGTTCTCTTCACATTCATTATCTCATTAATCATCAAACTATTTTCCCTGGAGAAAAGAAAGTGGGGAAACACACTTTCTATTATCTCTCTTATTCCCAGGAGGAAATATCGAGGCTTAGAGAGAACAAGTAATTTCCTCATCTGTAAAATGAGTCCTCTGGCCTACTTCATGCCTTTTGCCCTAGGTGCTTGATGAGAATGAAAGATCTGAGAAGTTCTTTACTTCTTAGAAAAAAAAAATAATTACATATGGCTAGTCAGGCAAATTATTAGAGGTTATATTGCTATAACTTGAATGAGGATTTTAATAAAAATGAAAACATAGGGTGCAAGAACCTACTGCTCTTTTGAGGTTCTTTATTTTTATTTCTGGTGGATCACATTGATGATCCTACTAACGAGGCTTCCATAGGTTGTTCACCGTTTGAAGGTATTGACACATTTATTATACCTATGAGAGAATACAATTAATTAACATTTCAGGGATGTCATCTTTGCATGCAAAATTTTACTTGATCCTGGCAACAACCAAAAGAACATTATGATCCCTATTTTACCAGTAAAGAGACAGAAGAAAATTACCAAAGGTATGACAGCCAGTAGGTGGCAGAGCTGGGGTTTAAATCCAGATCTTTTGATTTTTTTTTTTCATTTTTTTTTATTTCAACATATTAAGGGGATACAAATGTTTAGGTTACATATATTGCCTTTGCCTCACCCAAGTCAGAGCTTCAAGCGTGTCCAGCCTTCAGACGGTGCACACTGCACCCATTAGGTGTGTATATACCCATCCCTTCTTCCCCCCTCCCATCTGCCCAACACCCAATGAATGTTATTACTTACTGTATGTACCCTTAAGTGTTGATCAGTTAATACCAATTTGATGGTGAGTACATGTGGTGCTTGTTTTTCCATTCTTGTGATACTTCACTTAGTATAATGGGCTCCAGCTCCATCCAGGATAATAATAAGAGGTGCATGTTCTTTCCAATACATAGAACATTCACCAGCAATATGTTTCATCTTAATTCAAGTTAATTCCAACATTTTAAATTATGTAACTCACAAAATGAGCATGCATCTGTATGCATTGTTTTGGAAATACCGTGCTTCTGGACAAGACAAAAGCAGACTCAACTGTCATAAGGAGAGGAGGAATAAATGATATCACTCCCTAAAAAAGGCAGCTCTGGGAGGTTGCAGCTAACAGGGGCTCTCTGAAGGATGTGCCACAATTGCGCCATGACCTGGAACGTCTGGAGAAGAAAACATTGTGGGTATTTTTTAAATACCTGACAAAAGAACAATGTTTAAAGCTAAAATTATTATTGCCATACTCTACGACATTAATTTCTTTTTAAATTTTATTTACATTCTTTCTTTCTATTTTTTTAATAGAGACGGAGATGTCTCACTCTTGCTCAGGCTGGTCTTGAACTCCTGAGCTCAAGAGATCCTCCCGCCTCGGCCTCCCAGAGTGCTAGGATTACAGGCGTGAGCCACCGCGCCAGCCCTTGGCATTAGTTTCTTTTTCTTTTTTTGGTCCCAACATTCTTACGGGATTTCATACACTGATATAAATAATAGAGATTATTAGTTCTCTTGCTATACCAATTGACACCCAATCTAATTCCTGAGGATGGGATCGTGAGTTCCCTGAAGAAACTTGGGAAAGGCTTCTTCCCCAGATGATTCGGCTGTGTGGGTTTGGGGGCGGTAAGGAGAGCCGTATTCCCACCACTAAATAAATCCAGTCCTCATTAGGCAGTCGGTGCCTCCTCACTAGAACACACCATGGCTTTGTGAAAATTATGAGAAATACAGCCTAAGAAACTACACACAGGTTTGCTTTCCTGCAGCCTGATGTAGCCCCGTGCCAGCGTGTGCAGCCTGACCAGTAAAGGCTGTGTGTATTTCAGTCCCTACTCTCCCCGGAGCCAACTGCGGCACAGTCCTCACAGCCGTGCGCCGCGACCCCGCTCGGGGACGAGGAAAGCACGCTAAGCTCACGACCCGACTCGGCCAGACCTGGGTACAAATCACGCTGCTTACCGTCTGATCGTACTAAACCTGTCTTAGTCCATTTGTGCTGATACAACAAAATACCTTAAACCGGGTAATTTATGAAGAACACAGATTTATTTCTCATATTTCTGGAGGCTGTGAAGTTTGAAATCAAGGCACCGGCAGGATCGGCGTCTGAGGAGGCCGCTGTCCGCTTCCGAGGCGGCTCCTGGCTGCTGCCCCTCCGGAGCGAGGGGGCGGCGCCCCCACGTGCCGGGCGGATCCGAGGCCGAAAGCAGGGAGGCAGCTCCCTGCACCGCTTTTGTAAGATCATCAGTCCCACTCGCTATGGCTCTGCCTTCCTGACTTAATCACTTCCTAAAGATCCCACCAATTAATACTGTCACAATGGTGATTAAATTTCAGTATATGAATTTGGGGGCCACATTCAGACGACAGCACTCTCTGAATTCAGTTTCCATTTCTCTCATGTGTGAATAATAAATTACCTCAAAGGTTGTTGTGAGGTTTAAATGAGATAAAGTTTATAGAGTTCTTAGCATAATTTATGGTACATAACTCTAAATTAATAATAGCTATTACTATTAACAAGCCAAAAAAATTATACCGTTGGGAAAATGAACAAAGAACATGAAAGAGTAATTCACAAAAGAAATACAATTGGACAATTAATATCCAAAAAAATTATGTTCAATAACACTAGCAATAAAGTGTATCAGGAATGAAGCAAGTCAGCATTTTTCACCCAAAATGTTGATAAAAGTTAAAATGAAAAATAATACCCAGTACTGAAAAGGGTAAGGATCTGGCATTCTTGTAGATTGCTAATGCGGAGTATAAGTTTATAAAAATTTTTTAGATGGCAACTTAGCAATATGTATCAAAAGTTTTAGAATGCCCACATATTCTTTGAGAAATTTCATCTCCAAGAATTTATCCTAAGGAATATCAAGTACACTATAATGAATGTACAAAGGCTTTTGTAATAAAAATTATATATAAATTAGAAGTTGGAAATCTTAATGTTCAGCAATGAGGAATTAATTAAATAAATTATTGTACATCAATACTGTTAAAAATTTTTGGTTATAAAAAAGAGAGACATTCCAATTTGCTTCCAGGAAGTGAATAATAATTGGAAATATAAATGGCACAAAAGGAAGTTGAGAATCTTATCTACATGGTCATGCTTCAATGGAACCAAAAAACAAATCTTTAGAGGAAGTGCAAGTGCAACCATCCATTAAGACCTACAACAGACTACAATGGAATTAAAAGAATTAGAGCGTTATTCAGGCTCCAGTAGCTTAGAAAATCAAGAGTATTTGTCCTCCTGTCATCACTCTGAATTTATCAATCCTGACTGCATCTGCTTCTGATTGTTTCTACTATTCCTACTAACCAACTACCTCTGCCTCTACTCTGTTTTATTTAGCTTCTAATAATAATTTTCTCTTACTCTTGGCATTTACTGCTTTATTTTCCTCCTACCAACCTCTTCCATGAGGGTCTTCTACCTTCTACTCCCATTATCACTGACTAAATCCTTGTATATATTGTATAAACTCTCAAAAAAAAATGATTGATTGTATTCATTGTCATCATCCCTGATTGGGCAAGCTTTTGTGACAAGTCATTTCATAGGTCATACAGATCACTGGAACTTTCACACATTAACTACCCTTAGAAAGGTCAGAAGTTGAAAACAAGACACATGTGAATCATAGACATGATTTGTTTGGCCTGCACTTTGTTGTCCCACACAAGAGAGCAGAGAATTTCATTTAAAAATAGGAATTTTCAGGTTTTCTTAAAAATCCAAAAATCTGGCAACACTTACTCTTTTTTATCCCTGATGACAAAGGTTGGCAAAAGCTAAGTATTGGCCTGCCCCTTAAGATTGGTCACGTTCTCTCTAGCTCTTTGCAGTATCCAACATTGTCTCTTACATCTGCCTGCTTACCTCAGTTATGTTACTTGCCTGGCCTTTACCGGCCCTTGAGTTTGCAAATCCTGAATTAAGTAAGAACCTTCTGTCCTTCAATCATTTGTGACCAGAATGGTGAAGTCAGTTATTAAGAAGCAACTCCTTATTTATAAGAAACAATAAGGTTCTGCTCCCTCAGCAGAAAGCCATGGACAGAAAGCCTTCAGAAAGGAGCTATGGGTATTGAAGGCATATTTATTTACATATAGATACAGTCACAATACATCGTTATGAAAAACAGGTTCAAATCAATGGTTGTATGCCATTTTTTTTGTAAAAAAAAAATAATAACTTATATACAGGCATTGCTTGTTATTTGAATCTAATCATTTCCTGGTTTGATAGTTGGATAACAAATCTGGAGGCAGTGAGGCGATAAACTATATATTCTGTTATGTTAGATGGGAAAAAAATACTCTGTTTTAAGCCCATCCACAAACCCCAACCAATATTCCAAAATTTAACTAAACCCTCTTAAACACCTATATAGTAATACCCCATGGATTTCTGTATAAATGCATTACATAAAATATCAACTGAATAATTATTTAATACTAAATGGACTTTTTTTTTTAAAGTCAGGGTCTCACTAGGTTGCCCAGGCCGGTCTCCAACTCCTAGGCTCAAGCAATCCTCCTGCCTCAGCCTCCCGAGTAGCTGGGACTACAGGCAGTGCTGGTCCTTAATGGGCTTTTTAGTGGGTATGTTTTCATGTAATATGCAACAATACCAATACACTATCCAAAAGAAATTAATTTTCCTGTGTAATTCCACAAGCATGATCTTTAATGTAAAGTAAAAACTACTGTTTTAAAGTTATGTAATAAATACAAATAACAGTTAAATAAAATGAGCAAACATGAAAATTTTAAAAAATGATTATTAACCAAATAAGAAGTGGTTTAGGGAGAGGAGGACGGAGGGTGCAGTCAGGTAGACGTTGGTGCTGCTCAGAGGTGGGTAAATGGGAGTGGGAACGAGCTGGCAGAAAGTGAGTGAAACAGCAAATGCCTGCGGTTCACTTGTGTTCAAGCCCAAGGATCTTGGACAGTCATCACTTTTGGGCACTTGAGACACTAAAGTGGATGGCTATGAACCATTATCTGAAATGGTAGATAAAGCCATGGACCACATCAAAACAAAACTTGCAAGACCAATCATTTTCTCTGCATTAATTCTAAGTTTTCTAAAGATCTGGCAGTGGGTATTTAGGGCGCTTCTTGTTTCTCTTCCTGGGATCTTTACAGAATGAGCATCAAGTTGAGCAAGTTCCTTGGTCATAAGTTCTTTGTACCATCCACTTCACTAAAGCTAGCCTTCTTCACAAGATTTAGGATTTTTTGCTTTGCGTTAATCACTTCCTTGAAACCTTGGAAGTCAGCAACAAATTGCGGTACTAGTTTCTCCCATAGTCCATTCATTGTTTGTTATGATACATGCCAAACCCAGTTGATAAATTTGAAGACCTTCTGAATGTCAAATCTCCTCCATAAATTCTTGGCTGAAGCAGTGTTGCCTGCATCATCAGACCATATATCAGCATATAAGTGCCACATACTGCATCACCATCTGCAAACAATATGCCTTGAAGGCTGCAGTGACTCAGGTGCAGAGGCTACAATAATGACATAATGCCGAAAGGCAAAAAGCCCATTGTGATATTATCTCCATAATTGTCAACACTAGAAGGACATCTGGGTGCTTAGTCTATTATCAAAAGAGCCTTGTTTGCAAGTTTTCCATCCTTGTGTACTCTTTGATGAATAGAGACAGTTAACTCCTCATGTAATCACTGAACACTGCCTTGGTCACCCAACCTTTATGAGCTGAATACCACACAACAGGCAATTCACTCTTCTATAGTCCCTAAAAGGCACTGGGGTTTTTGAAATGATATAACAGCCGAGGTTTTAGCTTAACTTCACATTCACTTAAAAGCACTGTAAGCCTATTTTGGATGTTTTATGTTCTGGCACTTTTGTTTCCTTTTCTGAAACGAACATACAAGATGGCATTTGTTTTCAAAACAGCCCAATTTCATCAACATTAAAAATTTGCTGTGCAGTTCAATCACCTTTGTCAATCGTTTTCTGCAATTCATGGGATCATGTACTTTCCTCACAATCTTTTCAGCATTCTTAGAAGACATTTTCATACAACAATGCGAGAAATCTGATGAGATAATGCACATGTTGAAACTGTGCAAGCACAAGATTCAGGATTATCGAAAGATGAGCTGAAAATCTACTGCAGCACACTCTATTTTCTCCCTTGAATTTGTGTGCAAATCAAAGTTTCACTGTTGTGGCAATGTGGATTTGATATAACAAGTTTTCTGTCCATTTGTGAATTTTAGGAAAAACTTTTATAAATCCTTAAAACAAATAGTCAGATAGTGAGATTGTGCTGGCAAGGGATGTCAGAAAAATATAAAAGGATATGAATCAAGGTTAATAGTAATTATCCCTGACAGATGGGACAGAGTAATTTTAATAATTTTTCTTTGGGTTCACAAATGCTTCTAATCTATCAGAAATGAATAGGTTATCAATGTTATAATTTAAATGAGACAAATATTAATAGATAAATCAATGGAATAAAATGCCATCTACCTGGACTAGCGGAATATTTCACACCCAAACTACATTGTTTTGGGCCTCAAAGCAGAAAGGTACTTCAACAATATTTTCTATACACTTACACTGCAAGACTTTATCAAAGATTAACAGGATATTAAAATGTGACTGTTTTGCATCTGTTTCAGAAGGAAAAGGAGACTTGCAAAGGAGGTGTCAGAAAACTAATTTTTCAACCTTTAGCTCAATACCATGTCAAGGGTACAAAAAGGTTTTGTAGAAGAGGCAAAGAAAGAAAATCTAGAGCCTGGCTAGGTGGCTTGTGCCTGTAGTCCCAGCTACTTAGGAGGCTGAGGAGAGATGATAGACTGAGACCAGGAATTCAAGACCAGCCCAGCCTGGGCAATATAGTGATACTGGTCTCTGAAAAGAAGGAAGGGAGGGAGGAAGAAAGGAAGGAAGGAAGAGAGGGAGGGAGGGAGGGAGCAAAAAAATTGTCAGAATGTATTTTGCAGGGCTGTGACATTTCCCTTCCCTCCTCCACTGTGGAAGAAGAAAAACGTTTCCCTCTTACCTCAAGCATAGAGTAAGAGCTTGAACATTTAGGGGATTTGATATGGGTTTTCTGTATGTAAGGGCACAGTGGACTGGTTCTGACATACCCTGAAGGATCTACCACCTAAGGTAGAAGAATCCAGAAAGAACCCAGGACTCTCACTACACTTGCATCAATCAACAGAGAGGCACACCACCACCAGTCAAGTAAGATATTTCCTGGCCCTGACTTCTCCTGTCTTCCCCAAATCAGAGGAATCTAGGACATAGGAGTAGAAGGCAAGAATGTAGCAAAGCATAGAAAGAAAATTTTAAGACCTGGAAAGAAGCAAGATGCATAACCTGCCCTTCCTTTACCACCATAGACGTCCAACCCAACCTATGGGAGGAAAAGGTTTAACTTCAAATGAAATTCAGAGTCTTGATTATCTCCGCGCACTGAGCATAACAATGACAGAAAGGGGACTATTCCAGTGACTAAAAACGAACAGAAACGTTTTGCATTCTGAGAATAATAAAACCCAAAGGGTTACATGAGGGGTGGGGAAGTCAACAGGCATTAAATGGTCAGCGATTGTGGTGTGGGGAGCAGGAGAGTAGAGTCACGTAAAATTCTACCCTCTGGAGTTCTGCTTGTTCATATTACCAAAGCTCTCAAATGCATCATATTGCTGTATTTACTGTAATGAAGTTGTGGAGTACATCATTCTCTACAGTAAATATATCTTCTTTACCACAGCCCACAGGAAATAATTTGTCCCGGTCTTTTTTCCCCCCCGCAATAGTTCTCCACAGCAAACTGTTTTTGCATTATGGGCACTGTGAATCAAAGAACTGGTCCTGCTGGCTGTGGAACTGGCTTTTGGTCAGCTGTTAGAAGCTCAGAATAAAATGTGTGGTGCATTTCTCACATGTGCACCAGCCACCCTCTGCAGTCACTTTGAGTCCCAACCTCAATCCTAGCTTCATCTGACTGTTCCTACTCTTTCCCCCATTGTTTTATTTTATCGTCTTATGTAGTATGTATTTATGTAAGCCACCTCAAATTCCTTCTGTATTGTGGCAGGGCAGTAAACACATTTATCACAAATGCCTACAGACCTAGCTTAAAATAGCTTGCACTAAAATTAATCTTGAACATAATTTAACTTTGTTCTAATAATTGTGAAGGTGCTTTGAGGTCTTGTATTGCCTTAAGGACATCAATGTGAGCCTCAGTTATTATTGTGCTATAAGTGTGATTAAGCTGATAGAGGAGTCTAATTAATGGTGGATCAGATAACAAAGTTTTCTCTGTGTTATTAGCCTGGGGTGGTTAGGAAGTGGAGAATGATGTTCTGAAATTATCTTCTTCAATTTTTAGGTATTTGAAGTAAATATTCATCTATATCTAAGCCATTTAGTTTTGTTGTTTTGTTTTGTTTTTTGAAGCAGAATTTTGCTCTGTGGCCCCAGCTAGAGTACAGTGGTGTCATCACAGCTCACAGCAACGTCAAACTCCTGGGCTCAAGCGATCCTCCTGCCTCAGCCTCCCGAGTAGCTGGGACTATAGGTACATGCCACCACACTTGGCTAATTTTTCTATTTTTAGTGGAGACAAGGTCTCGCTCTTGCTCAGGCTGGTCTTGAATGCCTGAGCTCAAACAATCTTCCCGCCTCAGGCGACCAGAGTGCTAGGATTACAGGTGTGAGCCACCTGGCCCAGGTCGAAGCCATTTAGTTTTAAAGAAACAAATGCTGTTTTTACCTGGCAATGCTATTTGTACACATTTAAGATTATATGTATATGTGTGTGTGTGTGTGTGTGTGTGTTGCTTTGATTATTGAGAATGTGGACCAAGTGGGATTTCTAATTCAAAATGCAGTTTAAACACAAATGATTACCCAATAATTCCAATAAAGAGTGAAGAAACAATCTAGACAAGAGGTTTGAACACATTTCTGAGATGGAAAGAAGTTGGAAGCCTATTGAAAGATAAAACCAAATGAGGAAACAAGGATCCAAAATTCACAGAAGGACAAAAAGCAGCAAAAAAAAAAAGACACTGTTAGCCTTGATTGCAGAACCACAGAGAGAGTCCAAGTTCAGGGTCAGAGGTAGGGAGGAGGGCAGGAAAATGGAGATCTGAAAGGAAGGGATTAATTAAAATTCCTCCATTCAGGAGGTAGGGAGGGTTATGGGTAAGGGGAGGAAGACAGTAAGAAATGCTAGAAAAAGTGGGGGCGGGGTAAAAAAAAAAAAAAAAGAAATGCTAGAAGAAAGAACTGTACAAGAAAATCATGTCCAAAAACCATGGAAATTAAAATGTAGTATGATCTTGAGCAATAGAAGAACTGATGATAGGAAATGAAAATTCATTGGAACTGGATGCAAGGATCACCTGGCTTTGACTGGTAGCAAGGTTGAAAAGGCTAGGGGCTTTAATGGCCTCCTCCACAGGGAACAGCAGAGCATAATCACTAGCAGCACAGATAATACAGCCATCCCAGCTCTACCACTCATTAACTGGTAACCTTGAACAAGTCATGTAACTGCTCTGTACCTCAGTTTCCATGTCTGAAAAGTAAGGAAAATAATCTATTTCATAGTTCTGATGTAATGTTAACATGAATTAACATGTGTAAAATGTTTAGAACAGTGCCTGGCACACAGTAAGCACTCAAATGTTTAATATTATCTAACACCATTAGTAGTTGTGAGATGCCGCCTCACTTAGTAGAATAAAAAATACAACAAAAATAACAATTGTTTTAAATGGGGGGGAGGCATAGCTTAAATAGACTAAATACTTTTCAGCTTCCTCAGAAGTTCAGCTAATAAATAATGTCTAAAACTGACAGTTGAAGAAATAGTAGTGTTTATATTATTTAGAGTTGGGGAGGTAACTATTAGAAACACTAAAACTAGAAATAGTTATAAGCATTTATCATTTTCTAATCAAATAAAGTATACAATTATTCTTTAAAAATAAAGTTATAATAAATTTGGCAAAAATTAATTCTATGCAAGCTGAAACTTCAAAAGCCAAACAAATCAAACTGAATCTATTCTTTCGCAAATGAATTCAGCCTGCCAGATTTAGTTGGAAGTGAAAAATAATCTCTCAGCCTACAATATTTTCCCAAGTCTTTGCCACACTTTCCAGGGTGATAGCAATGCCACACCTCCTGGCAGCAAGACTCAAACCTTGGGGACGTATAATATTAGTGCCATATGTCACAATTTCAAACTATACAAAAATTCCACTGGCCCTTAGCCCAATTTCATGCAGGCTCATGTGGCTGCTTTTCCAGCTCCAGCTTGTGGGGGCAAGTTGTGTGGAAGGCTGAAACACTCTCTCTAAGAAATGGCTACACAGGTTATCAGTTGTCACAGTGTTTGCAGGCAGGTGATCTGTGAATGGTTGTTACCACCTGTAGCAATTAAGATAGCTCTTTGGACCCTTCTAGTCTCTCAGAGCTCCCACCTTTCTCATCTCTTTGCCTAACACTCCTCCACACAATGATTAAAATATGCATTCTTCCTAAAGCACATCTTAGAGGAACATGATAGATTAACACCTTTTGAGGGGAACTAAAACCCCCATGTTATTTAGGCATCCACTGAATGTAGTTAGTCTTCATTTTAGTGAGATAGTTGGTTTGCTTTCCCCATATATAGTTTTCCCATAGAGACTGGAACAATTTCAAGTTATTGAGCACCTGTTATCTGTTAGGTTCTATATTAGGAGTTGATAATCTAGTTTAACAGATACATCAGACAAAAATGCAACAACAGAATATAACAAATTCTATGATGAAGGTAAACACAAGGTGCTGCCAAAACATATAGGAGGGAACTCACTCAGCCTGGGAAGAGCAGAGCATCAAGGCTTCTTGAAGGAGAGAACAGGTGAGGATGTTCCTCTCCCTTCTAGGGAGAGGATGCAGTACAAATAAAGAGCTAGAATAAGAGTAGGGCATGTTCTGGGAAGTGTTCATGGGAGCAAGTGGTGAGTGATGGCTCTAGGGAGGCAGGAAAAAGCCAGACAATAAAGGGAGGGCCTTGATAATACGCTAAGGAGCGGATATTTTTCTGAAAGTCTCTAGGAGGGACACTGAAACATTTTAAGCAGGAAAATTATCATTTTGTTTTAGGATGATTACTCTGGCTATACAGGATGGATAGCAGAAGGAGGACAGGAAGATCAGTTAGAAAGTAAATCAGACTCTTCATACAAGCTACTTTAAATCCTCCCAGTCCCTCTTCTTAGTGAAGCCATTGCTGGAGGATGTGCCACCACCACTCATCTCCTATCCCAGGGATTTCTGAGGCTTTGAGGTATCAAAACTGCTGGGCATTCATGCAAGTGCCACCTGGCATTGCCAGGGACTTAATATCACGGACCTGCTCTTGAACAACTGGGGCTAGAAGCTGAGAGATCAATGCTTCTCCCTTTCACATGCCAGACAAAAAGTTCCCAGGGGACTGAGCAACAGTCGTCTGTGGCAGTGGCCAACCTGATACAGCAAACTGTGTTGGCTTTCCCTCCTTCTCTGTTTCTCCACTCCTACTCCCCAGGATGAACTACCCAAATAAACCTGAACACAAGCTTTTGGCTCCAGATTCTGCTTTTGGGGAACCTAGGTTAAGACTGAAGGTTACCACAAAAAATCCAGGAAAGTCTTGTGTGCCTGAAATAAAGCACGGGAATGGGAACAAAGACAAGGGAATGGATTATTCATTCACAAGATCTTAAAGATGTGGGATCAACAGCCTGGCCACGAGGAATAAGGAAGAGAGATAAGCTTAGGCCTAGGATGATTCTCCAGGAGTCTGTCTCAGGTGGTAGGGTGGATGGTGATACTGTTCATGGAAAAACATACAGTAAAAGGAGAATAGTATTGGAGGGGTGAAGGAAAGGTGTTTGTCTTTTTCAATTGATTTGTAGGAATTCTTTATATATTTTAGATACAAGTCTTTTATAGGGTATGTGGATCTTTGAACATGCAAATTGTGAGGTAGTTTTAAATCATCAAGGGTATGATGTCCTTGGCTCTTTTATATACGTGTACATACATGCATATAATGTATGGAAAATGCAAAGAAATGAGGACCAAAGATGAACATTTGGGAAACATCTGCATGTAAGGCATAGGTAGAGAGGACTCAGTAAAATACACTGAGATGCAGCTCAATAGGTAGGAAAAAAGTAGTGACACAGTGGATTAGTCAGGGTTCTCCAGAGAGACCACCAATAGGATGGATGAATGGATGGATAGACAGAAAGGTATGTAGACAGACAGACAGATAAATGAGAGGGGATTTATTAGAGGATTTGGCAGTCTGCAAACTAGAGATGCTGGAATGCCACTAGTGTGGCTCAGTCTAAGTCCTACAGCCTTAGAACCAGGGAAGCCGATGGAAATTCTCAGCCCCAAGAACTGGAGAATGATGGGCGAGGGGGAAGGAAAGGTATTGGTGTAAGTCTGAAGCTGGAGTTCTGATGACCAAGGGAAGGAAAAGAAGCATGTGTACCAGCTCCGAGAGACAGAAATGAAATTCTTTCCTCTATTTTTTGTTCTATCCAGGCCCTCAGCGAAATGGATGGTTCCTGCCCACATTGAGGGGGGATCTTCCCCACTCAGTTCACTGACTCAAATACTGATCTCTGGAAACACCCTCACACACCCCCCAAAATAATGCTTTACCAGTTCTCTAGGTATTTCTTAATCCAGTCAAGTTGACACCTAAAATTAACCATCACACAAGGGATCCAAAGGAGGAAAAAGTTTTAAAAAGGAAAGAACGGTTTACAAGACAGAACCAGAGAGGGCCAATAGATAAGAACTGATTTGACATACAGGAAGTCATTGGTGACCGTGGCAAACTAGTTTGAGTGGAGAGGTGGGTGCAGAAGCCAAATAGCTGTGGATTACAGAGTAATTGGGGCATCAATAAGAGAGGCAGAAACAATGACAGGATCTTCTGCTCTCCCACTGGAGAAAATTAGATGCATAGATAGATAGATAATAGATAAATAGAGCACTTGTTCATTATTTTAAAATTCAAATAATAGAGAAAAAAAGAAAGGTTTTTTGCAAAATCACCCTTGGTCCCAACCCTAGAGAACAACTGTTAATATTTTGGTGTGTCTCCCTCTAGACTTTTTCTTATCCATATGCTTTACTTCTAGCAATCTTTATAATCTTTATACTATAATACCATCTATAATCTTTATACCATTTTATAACATGTTTTCTTTATATCACAATAGGTAACATCTTTCCATGTCTACAAATCTATACCTATAATATCATTTTAATGGCTATGTAGATTTCATTGCATGAATGTATCACAACTTACATAACCAATTCCCTATGAAAGGACATAAAACATTTTGGTATTGACAATTCTGTAATACAACTATACACATTTGCCTATTTTCCTAGGATCAATTTCCAGGACATTGACTGTATCAAAGGATATGTTTGTTTTGTTTAAAGATTCTGCTGGAACTATGCACCAGAAAGCTCACAGCACAAGCATTCCATAAAAGCACCTGTTTCCACATACTCGTGACAATACTGCATCATTCTTTTTAATATCTGCCTGATTTTTTAAATAGCATCTTGCTTTATATTTGTATTTGCTTGTTTAGTAGTAATGTTTAGTATCTTTTCCTATATTCACTGGTCATTCTTAATGAATTGCCTGTTAATTGTCCATTCATCTTGATATTTACGTCTTAATGGTACAATGCCATTGTGTATTAAAGGTATGATATTTCACTTTGACTGCTAGGGATGTTATAAATATTTTCCAGCTCTTTGCTTGCCTTTTAACCTTATTTTAGAAGACTTTAAAGCTCTCCTTATTTAATGAGTTTTTTAATTATATGAAATATATAGATCTGTACAAAGAAAACCTAAATCTTATTCCTTTCCTAATCAATTTTAAGTTCCTAGGTAACCAGTATCAATGGAAATATGTTTATATATTTTCAAAAATATATCAAAGTTCTCTATTTTGTATATTCAAAGATATCTTTTTTACTTACTTCCTTTGACAGCATCCTTAGAAAAGCTTTCTGAAACTTTATAAACGTTCACCTTCATTTCCTTCTGATATTTTTAGGGTTTACATTACAAATTTTAGTCTATCTAGATTTATCCTGGTATTTGATGAGACATATGAATCTGTTTCTCCCCAGACGTCTGGCTAGTTGTCCGAGCATCACTCATCAATACTATAGTTTTGCCTTTCCTTAATGATTTGAAGTAAAACCTTCGTTATAAACTAAATTCTTATATATTATTGTCTCTTTCTGAACTTTCTATTTCATTAATTTGTTTTGATGCTAGTACCATAATGTTTTAATTGTGCCACTTTGAATTATTAACAATAAGAATACTAATTAACACTTACAATAAAAATAATTTTATTCTTATTGTAATAAACCTTAACAATAATTAACATTATTACTGCATACCAGTGTTTGAAGATCCATAAGTGCTTTACATAGATCATCTTTTTCACTTCGCATAGTTTCCAAAGATATAAGGGACTATTATTAGTATCATCCCCAATTCATTTTTTAAAATTGTAATAGTAATAATACTTTATTAACTGCTAGCTGAGTATCAGTCACTGTTGTAAGTGAAATTTTCACAATAAACCTATGAGGAAGGTACTATAATTACCTCCATTTTATAGACAAAACTGATATAAAAAGAGGTTAAGCAACCTATCCAAAGTCACTTAGTTACCAAGAGGTGAAGCTGAAATTCGAGCCCAGGTAGCCTTATTCTGACCCTAAATATTATGCTAAAAAATTTTAAAATTATAATAAAAATACATCATAAAAGACCTCACTACTCATTATTTCCCAGGAATTTTGTTGGTTCTTTCCCTACAAATTAATTTATAAGTTGTCTTTGTATTTTTGAGATATATGCCCTTTGCCATATGACATGGAAAATTCTTTTTGCTGTTTTTTAAAATCGTTTTAAGTATACAGAATTTTTTGCCATATAAAAACAATTTATCTTTATGAAGTGAAACATGTCTATTTTGATGTTTCAGTTTCTGGGTTTTTCCAATATACCAAGGTTACACAAATATTTTCCTAAATTTTATTCTATATTTTATACTTTTATATTTTAAAATGGAATTTTCAAAATGATATCAGCTATGAATATAACTTTGTTCTCTTCCAGATGGATAGCTCATTATGTCAGCATATTCATAAATAAATTACCCTTTAGCCAACAAATTGAAATGGTACTTTTATCATTTATTAGTTTCTCATAATACTCTCATCTTTTTTCTGGAATTTTATATGGTTTACTAATCTAGCTGTCTATTACCATTGCAATACTAAGTGGGTTTAATCAAGCATCAATATTTACAAGGCAAGTCTTCCCTCACTAATTTAGAAAAGAGTTTTGGCTAGTCTCAGGTATCTATTCGCACCTATACACATTAGAATCATTTTATCTTGTTACGAAAAAAATAGAGAAGGGGTTAAAAAAAATAGACAACATTCTAAATGGAAATGCAGTAGATTTACTTATTAATTTGTGGAAAATTATTATTATTATTATTATTATTGGTTTTTTGTTTTTTTTTTCAGACAGAGTCTCACTCTGTTGCCTGGGCT
Organism: Lemur catta; assembly: GCF_020740605.2. Taxonomy (NCBI): domain Eukaryota; kingdom Metazoa; phylum Chordata; class Mammalia; order Primates; family Lemuridae; genus Lemur; species Lemur catta. The sequence goes on along the minus strand of NC_059128.1, from coordinate 199,522,154 downwards.
AGAGTGAGTGCCATTAGCTCACAGCAATCTCAGACTCCTGGGCTCAAGCGATCCTCCTGCCTCAGCCTCCTGAGTAGCTGGGACTACAGGCATGCGCCACCATCCCCAGCTAATTTTTTCTATATATATTTTTAGCTGTCCATGTAATTTCTTTCTATTTTTAGTAGAAACGGGGTCTCGCTCTGGCTCAGGCTGGTCTCGAACTCCTGAGCTCAAACAATCCGCCTGCCTCGGCCTCCCAGAGTGCTAGGATTACAGGCGTGAGCCACTGTGCCCGGCCAAAATTATTTTAAATATTAGATATTCCCATCTAGGATATATAAGTCCCTATGATCATTCAAGATTGAGTCTTGTAGTTTAATAATGGTTTGCTGGTACCTTATTAAATTTATTTCAAAGCATTTTATAAATTTTGTCACTATTATAAGGGAATTTAAAGAAATTTTTGTTTCAAATACTAACTGGATATTACTACATTGGAGAAAAGCTTTTGATTTTTGTATGTTTATTGTGTAATCAATTAAATATTGATGTTATAAGATTTTCAGCCATATTGTCTGCAAATAATGGAATTGTTGCTTATTCTTCTTTCAAATTTATACTAATTATTTTTCTTGTATTAGACTTACCTAAAACTTTAAAAACCAAACAAATAGTTGTGGTGATGGAGGGTAAATTTAACCTTTTCCTAATTTAATGCAATGGTGTTAGTATTTTACTATGTATTAGATATCTGTCCATTGTTATAAAATCTTTATCATGTTTAGTTAATTTCCTTATATTACTATTTTATTTTGAGGGTTATTTCTCTTTTAAAAAATTTTATTTTGAAATATATAATACAACTTAAAGTGAATGGTATGAGACTAACAAAATAAACACCCATGTACATACCATCCTGTTTAAGAAATAAAAATTACCAGAATCTTAGACACTCCCTCTGTGCTCCTTCCTCCCTGACCACATCTCTCTGCCTAAACCCACTCCTCCAAGATGCAACCATTATCCAGAATTTCATGTTAATTATGCCCTTGTTCTTCTTTCAAGTGTCACCAGTGTCATCTGTTTCAAAATAACTCAGTTTTGCTTGTTTTGAATTTTATATAGTTAGAATAATGCTATAGGTATTTTTCTGACTTGCTTTTTCACTCAGTATGTTTCTAAAATTTATTTATGTTACTGCATGTAGGTGACAAGTATTCATTTTCAGTGTTGTATGTCAGTAAATTGTACTGCTGTTAGACATTTTAGTTGTTTCAATCTGGGAAGATTATAAACAATGCTGCTATGGACATTCTTGCACATGTGCAAAAGTTTCCCTAGGTAAGAATGGATATAAATTTGGTCATATAGAATTTTACTATGAATAACAAAGTGATTTCTGTTCAATAAATCAATTTATTTATCAGTGCATCAATTTATCTGCCCTTGCAGTATGAGTCCTTTCTTAAAATAAATATATTCAAATGGTTTTTTTTTTTTTGATTCATCCATTATTTCCAGTTCTTGGAGTACAGATTCTGTTTGCTACATCTCTTCACTCTCCTCATGCCTTTTCTTTCTTCTTTTGCTTTTAACTGAGATCTCTCCCAGCTGACTGTCAGGGATCAACTCTCTAGCAGTTTGAGATCTACATCTTGGTCTTAAATCTCTTCAACCAGTCTTTGTTATCAGTCTACGCTTACCACTATAGCTTTGATTTCTCAATTTGGCTTACCTGAAGATTTCCATATTATTCTTTTTATCATTAGTTATATATTAAAATTGTTCTTTGGTTATCTTTTAGAGAAATAATTGCTGGTTCTATTAGAAGGACACCCACTATGAATGTAGTTGCTTAGTCAGACATGTTGCCAAAAGTACTTACTTAAGATTTTTATTAAGAAGAGTGGCCAAGTTTTATTAAACAACCTTTTGGAACCCATTGAAAAATCATATCCTTTCTCCTATAAATTGTCAATATAAGTTATATTGGATAAATTTTCTGATGTTGAACCACCCTTGCATTCTTGGAATAATACTAATTGACAATTAAATGCTTTAAATCAGTTAAAGGACCCTTACAATAATAAATAAAACATACATATGATTTTCTCAATAGGAGAGAAACAGTTAATTATATTTAATATCCATTCTTGATATAACATCTTAACATATGAAGAATACATGCAAACTGTCTTCATCTGATAATGAGGATTTACCAAAAACCTAAAGCAAGGAGTTGATGATAAAAACTAGAAACATTCCCTTTGGACTTAAAATTAACTACTTGCTATATTTTGCTAAGGTACAACCAATACTTTCCAAAATTCATGCCTTACCTCATGTCATTTCTTGCCTCTGGAAACCCCACCCTTTTGGGGGAATAACAGCATCATCCCCAGTAAAATGATAAAAATTGTATATTTTCTGCCAGAAGAACTCATACACACATATAAACACAAAATTTTATGTAAAATATAGGATTCACTACCTCCATCTCACAAAGTAGATTCCAGATTAAAACTCCAGTTTAGACTCCAGCATACAAAATGCTCAAAAATATTAATGGAGGAAGGAATAAACAAAAGAAATAAGCAACCAAACACATAAAAGAGCATAAGTTAAGGCAGGCATTCATATTTGCCTATGAAAATTTTTTTTTGTTTTTTGTTTATCTTAAGCAACACATTCTAAACCTAAGCCTATGAAAATTTATCTGAAAGAATTATTTAAGACAAGAGACATAAAATATACTTAGGTTTTAAGTATTTTATTTACAAAGTTCTTACTAACACAACTGCTTTTAAAATATAGCAAAGGGTCATATACTATTCTCAGAAGTGGAAAATATGTGGCATAGAAAAAATCTATAGTCAGTTAAACTATTAAACAGATAATTGAAAATTAAGTGACAATTAAATTTGGTAGTACTCCCTAAACAATTAGGAAATAAAAATGCATTTATTCATAAGAACTTGATTATTTTGAATTACTGACTATATAAAAAGGCTATTGTGAAAGATAACATCAAGCTCTGAAATGTATTTTACAATAGCAAATAAATTTTCAACTTTACATAAGACCACAATAAAAAGTTGACCATACATATATCTAAGCATTTTACAGCAGATTTGTAAAACTGATAGCAACTTTAGAATTGTTTCATAAAAGGTATAAACATTCTTTACCACAACTTTCCCATGGTCTTATCATTTGAAATAAAATTCCATACACTATTAAACTAAATCAAGATTTGCTAGTGGCTAAAATCACCAAAAAAAACCCAGAACTGTCTCTGAAACTGCTACAAATATATACCAATCTTGTTTTTGCAAAATATACAATGTTTTTAAATCTTTCTGTCCTTATCTCAATTTGCAAAAATATTTTGAAACAATCTCCTTTAAATGCTATTCTTATTAATAAGCGTAAATCTTTCAAAATCCACATGCCAGATCTTGAAAAGACTTGAGAAAAAAATAAACTGCAAAAGGAACAGTTAAATACTTCAAACAGCACATGTGAAAAAAGACCCCACTATTTAATCAGGAATCTATGCAAGTTTTTTAAATCCAGTAAGTACTGCAATATCATTTAATCTTTGCAGAAATTGAGACACAGCAATATCTATTTCCATAAATTCATTTCCAGACACTATACAAATAGACTCACAGCAGTATTTGGCACCCACCAAAAAAATTTATTTGCTGTATCAGGGTTGCAAATCTACTGATATTATGAATAAGTTAAATTATTGGTCTTCAAATAAGGGATTTGAACAAAGAGATAAATTACATCAAAATCAATATAATTTTTACATGAATTAACTTGAAAAAAGAGGTAAATCTTACTCTTTCAAGAAGAAAATCAAATAGCATAGTTTAGTGTTATTTATCTTCTTTCTAGCTTTCAGCAAGTGCTACTTACAAGTACCATTTAAGTCAGTTTGTTATTTGGGTATGAGATGTTTATACGTTTCTGTAATTTAAGATTTTTTTAAGGCTTCATATCAAATGCGTTGTAGATCTACTTAAAGTATGACTTCTCCTTTCAAAGAAGGAAGGAAGGCTGACGAGGGAGGGAGATGGGATACCCTGTAAAGGCAAGACAAGACAAATATTTTATATTTTAAGTTTTTCTCTAAAAAAAATTGTAACATACAGTTCAGTATTATGCCTATCATTTCTACGTTTTACAAATTACCATAATAATTAATTAAAAGATATTTGATAATTCTAAACTCTTCAAATAAAGGAATTTAAAATTACAGGAATGGAATAGGGAAAAAACACAACTAATACTATTTTTAGCATTCTGAAAACAAAAAACAAATGAATAGACCAGTTAACTAGATATTAACTCTAACAGAACAGATATTGGCTTATTGCTAGTAGTGATATCTAACTTTTTCTTTTGTGAGATATTAATGATTTGGTGTTTCAGGTTATAAAAGAAAAAATTATAAATTAGTAAACAAGTTTTTGAGGTAAAAAGACATTTCCTAGTAGTTTCTTCTTAATTCATAAAGCAGAATTAAGAGCAACTAAATCACTTCATGGGAAATAATTTTCTAAAATTAAGTCATATACTCCCAAAGAGTATTTGTATTATATGTGAAATTCATGTGTATACATGCGTGTGTATTTTATGTACATATATAATTTTGCTCCATACAAAAATTAAGCATAATAGCAATCCTTCTGAATAAACAATTATGAAATTGATAAACTGTGAGAATTTGTTTCAGAGTTCAAAATTAAATATCATCAGAATTTTTATTAATAACTATAACAAAAAAACATGCACAATACAAAACCCAAGAGTGAGTGTAAATCAAAATAAATTATAAGGCTACTGTTTTATTTTAACATAAATGAATGTCTAACTGTAACTAAACTTAGAACCAATAAGGTAGCCGGCTATAAGTTCTCATCAGTAAGATAGTGAAAATGAAGTGTTTATAAAGCTGAGTTGGCAAAGTATTACCAATCACGTGATAATAAAACAATGACTTAAATAGTATAAAAGTTTATATTTTCCTCAGGTGAAACTTTTATGATTTGCCATATTAAAATCATGAATTTTACATAAATGCCATAAATCTAACATTAAGAATCAAATCTGGAATAAAAATCCACTACTCATGACATCATCGCTATTCTTTAAAATGATCATTGTCCTAAATAAGAAAATTTCCAAAGTAACTTATTTTTTCAGACTTAAGAGTAAAGTAGGCTGGGCATGGTGGCTCACGCCTGTAATCCTAGCACTCTGGGAGGCCGAGGGAGGAGGATCACTTGAGGTCAGGAGTTCTAGACCAGCCTCAGCAAGAGCGAGACCCCATCTCTACTAAAAATAGAAAGAAATTAGCTGGACAACTAAAATAGAAAAAATTAGCTGGGCATGGTGTCACAGGCCTGTAGTCCCATCTACTCAGGAGGCTGAAGCAAGAGGATAGGTTGAGCCCAGGAGTTTGAGGTTGCTGTGAGGTAGGCTGATGCCACTCACAGCACTCTAGCCTGGGCAACAGAGCAAGATTCTGTCTCCAAAAAAAAAAAAAAAAAACACAGTAAATTAACATCCAAAAATATTTGTGTGTGCCAGAATGCAAAGAAACTGTATTAAACCTAAATAGTTGTGAATTCAAAGCAGACATAAAGTTATGACTTCCAAAGTCCCCACCCACCCAATAAGTAAGTTATTCAGTGGACAAAGAGTATTTTCTTTTTTTTTTCACAAGTATAAATTTCAAATAGCTAATAAGCTCACATTAAACTTCATGAGGCTTGTTTCCATTAGTGCTTGGCATATCTCCTAATTCTGCACAAATGTCAAAGATGACTTGAAAAGAACCTTTTTTGAAATTTGAAAAATCAATACTTCCTTCTAGTATCTCTGAAAAACTAGCTCGGGAGGCAGAATGACGTATAGATCGAAACCAGGAGTATTTAGAGCGCCCACCAGTAGAGTTTGAGCGCTGAACATAAACATGCTTAGTAAATCCAATTATATTGCTTGTGGAAACAGAATGGGTAATCTGTTAGAACAGAAACAAGTATTTGAGAAGAGCACATGAATGACTTAAATATATTTTAGGTGTTCCTATGTATATTGTCTATATAAATGTGATAAAATCATAAATAATATAAATAAATTTTCTAAAAATTGTCTATAAAATTCATTTACCTTCATTTGAAAGGCAATAAAATTTATAATAGTTACTATGGATGCAGAAAATAAACAAAGAATTGAATGTTTATCTACATTCTGTCAATTTTGATCAAATTACTTTGCATATATTTACATTATCAACTAAGTACAACTTCTCTCCCGTTGATTAAGGTTAACCTTGATCAAAAATCTGTATAAATATTTTAATAGATTTAGCCATAACTCTTTGAAGTGTTAACTAAAAAGTTTAATTATTAGCTTTTTAAAAAATATTTATTGAGTATTATGTGTCTTGCCTGTATAAATTTTACATAATAAAAGGTAACCACTTACAAAACACCAGACCATTCACAATGTGCCAAGTACTATTCTAAGCACTTTACATATATTAAGTCATTTAATCCTTATACACTTCAGACTCATTTTACAGACAGTGAAATTAAAATAGAGAGATCTTTAATAACTTGCCAAAAGTCATAAAACTAGTAAACAGCAAAGCAAGGATTTGAACACTTCGGTTCCAGAGTTCATGCTCTTAACCACTATCCAAAAGGCCTCTCAATATATAATTGCATCATATGCACGTGTGATTATATAATATGTATATATTATTTAGTCCTTACAATAACAATCTGGGGTAAGTAAGCACTACTAACATCTTTTCTAGCATCTGTAGGTAAGGGAGAATAAGAAACTTGCTGAAGGACACACAGTTAAGAAGTAACGGTCACTTGCTTTTCTTACCCTCCATAGGTTAGGTTAATAAATAATTTCACAAAGAAAAGATATATCACTCAAATACTTAGTGATAATAATTCATGTTAGAAAGACCTTTAATATTAACATCTAATAATTCTGAGTTTATTGGAAGTTTGGGTTGTTCAGGAAACATTTAAAAATATATACATGAATTTAGAACCCATATCATCCTCTGAAATTCAGTTTCAGAGATTATATTGTACTCATCACAGACATTGCAAAAGGAATAAAACTCAGATTCTGCTATGTTATTGGAACCAATCTGTGTAAACAGAACCATAGCTATTTACATTAGTAAAGTGATAGGCCACATTGAAACTTATTTCTTTCCTTAGAGATTTTAGAACATATATCACAATAAAATTTCATATCAAATAAACTACACATTAAGTATGTCTCTAGTTCATTAACAGTAAGGTTTTCCCATTTGCCTTTACCCAATAAAGACATTAGAAGTTCAGAGACACATAAAAATGATTAAAGATATTAATATTTCCATATATTAAAAGTTAACAAATTCCATACTAACTCCATAAATATGAATAAGTCATTTAGCCCATTTAATCAGAATCACTTACTGCTAATGATGATGTGCTAGACAGACGACTCATTACATGTTTGTCATTGCTAGAAGGGCTTCTTCCCTCCATTGAGCTATGGGACGTCATAAGAGCCCTTCGTAGAGCTCTTTTTGGGGTTTTGGAGAAAGAGAATGCTCTTGTAACCTAGAATTAAAAAGAGTTACAATTAGGTAAGCCTGGACAAACATAATATGGCTGATAAGAATGCTTAGACATATTAATAAAAAAGTTAAATATATATTAAAAGTTTTCCTACTAATAGTATGTGGCAGAATTAGAATCTCTTTTACACAAAGGAGTGGGAAAATTTATTGTAGACTATTCCGTCTTGCATTTAGATAGCATTGCAGTCCAATGGAAGAGGGTGGAATGAAAAAAACCTAGCCTTGGAGAGAAGAAACCTGGGTTCTTCTCTAATTTAGCCAGTCTAATTATGAGTTATTTAATACAAAATCACCAGAGCTTCCATTTCTTTATTGCAAGAGTGGAGTTGATTGGAAATATCATTTAATATGCTTGTCTATTATACATCATACATGTTAAATAATGGTAGATACAAAGATGATTAAAGTACAAGGCCTTTCCACAAAGGGAAAACAATCAAAACAAAACTTATAAATCTAACAGTAGAGAATATGGTTGCAAATTTCCCTTGGAACACTAAAATTCTAGTTGTTCTTTTAAAAAGCCCTATATGCCAACATACTTATATAGTCCTCAACAACTCCAATAAGGTAAGTAAGGAAGTTGTCTTCAACATGAGAAGACTTAAACACACTTCTAGAGTCAAGAATAGATTCCAGGGCTCCTGACTCTGTCATGTGACGTTTTCTGAAAATTATCTGAGGTGATATTTAAGATGAATGCACACATATCTAGATCTAAAACACCAACAGTACATTTCTACTGAAGTATAATTCATAATATTATCACTATGACAAGAATAGGAGGGATAAGTTATAATTACTGTGGCAAAGAAGTCACTGAACTAAAACTATTATTTCTGTGGGTCATTTCCTAGAACCAAAGAACCGTTTTGTTGTATAGACTGTCTTAATGCTGGTGTTTATGGCAGTATTACTTGAATATAGTCTAGAAAATAAATTTTAGAGATATGTCAAATAATAATTTACTAAAACTTACCTTTTTTGAAGTTTTTTTTATTGCTCTAGATGCTCTACTCAATGTACTGTCCATATCTTTTGTATTTACTTCAAAGGTTTCTGGATCAGCAGTGTAAATAAGATTCTCCTATTAAAAAATAATACTCTTTTATTGTTGTAAAATAAAAAAACACAACTGTTTCTAAAAATCAAACCTTCAAGGATATTTATACATATAGGAGTATTTATAAATGAAGCTACTTAAGATTTTTGATGTGCTTGAATCATGTTTGATATAATTTCTATTCTGAAACGTGCTAATTTAAAGATAGTAGAAAAAAAGCATTCAGTAAATGAATAATTCATTGCAAGTACCATGGATACCAAAGCAATTGAAAATAGACCTCGATATAAATCTTATTAACAGCCAGGCAAGGTAGCTCACACCTGTAATCCTAGCACTCTGGGAGTCCGGGGTGGGAGGATTGCTTGAGCTCAGGAGTTCCAGACCTCATCTCTACTAAAAATAGAAAAAATGAGCCAGGCATGGTAGCAAGCGCCTGTAGTCCCAGGTACTCTGGAGGCTGAGGCAGGAAGATCGCATGAGAGAGTTTGAGGTTGCTGTGAGCTAGGACCCTACGGCACTCTAGACCAACAGAGTTAGACTCTGTCTCAAAAAAAAAAAAAAAAAAAGCAGCAGTCCCCAACCTAAATAATAAAAAAAAGAAAAAATTACAAAAAAATTAAATCTTATTAACAACTCTAAAACTAAAAACTTAGAAATTTAGCAGACTTAAACTTAATGCTTAAGTATAAAGTCCATTACAAAATCAGTATCACAAATACTTTCCTTGATATAACCTCAAATTAAGATTTAGACTTCCTCCTACTTTATCCTTTCTTCTACAATTAGCATCTGTAAGGATTCTAAATCAGAGGTTCCAAACCTGTGATCAAGAACTCCCAGGGTGACAATGGATAGAAATAGGGTATATTCAGCTCCCCTGAAATTGTGTTCAAAATTTTTTGTGTGCATGCGCAAAGTGCATTTTTTCTGAGGAGAGAGTTCACAGCTTGTATCACATTCCCAAAGGAGTCAAAGACCTCATATATCCACTAATCAATCTACTCTGTACTTCTATGAGATTAGCAGAGGCTAAGGAGCTTTGGAGGAAATAGGCGATGGGGAGAGACTGGTCAATGGGCACAAAGTTATAGTTAGATGGGATAAGTTCTGGTATTCTATTGCACAGTACGGTGACGATGGTGTATATTTCAAAATAACTAGGAGAGGATTTCAAATATTCATACCACAAAGAAATGATGAATGTAAGACGTGACGGATATGCCAAATACTCTAATTTGATCACTATATAACGTATATGCATTGAATATGTGTACACTATACCCCATAAATATGTACAATGATGTGTCAATTAAAAATAAATTTAAAAAAACACCTCATATAGGCCAAGAACCACTAAAATAAGGTAACTAACCTCCAAGCAATTCAAAATACGACTTGTTCAGTATGGTTGGGCTTTCTCAAGAAAATAAGACAAAATGTTTTTGCACAGTCCTGTAACTAATTTTCACTTTAAATTTATAAATGTAGACCATGAATTAGTAAATTGCCTTGCACTATAACACTATTCTCCAGCACTATCATTCTGTGGCTAGAGATAATTTTATACAACCTTGTGAAAGTTGTTTTTTCTAAAAATTTTCTCATCTGCAAAATGTGGAAAATATCTGGTATACCTAACCCATAGTAATCAGAAGGCTGAAACAAGATAATACACAGAAATACTTTGAAATGAAATGTTAAGCCTCTTTACAAACACAAGGTGTTAAATATTATATTCTACAATTATAATGCTTGCTTTGGTTCTCTATCATTGATACCCACATATACAGCTTTGGTTTTTCTAAAGCTTTTCTAATTTCATCATTTGAACAACCAAATCCCCTCTGCCTGCCCCAGACCTGCTCTTTCCACTTGATCCATTTGTGAAATGACTCTTGGTTGCTTATTTAATCCCAATCAGGTAAGAGTACTTGCAACTGTCAGTATCTTCTAAAAATAACATTATTATTTTTTTGAGTTAAAAAAAAATCTAGAACACACAAATTTAAAATAAAACCATATAAAATAAACCAACCTTAACTCTACTAACCAATTAATATTTACATTTTGGTATATTTCTTACAGGTATTTTTCTACATGAATAAATGTTTTTTATAACAAAATTAGAGTCATACTATTCAGTTTTGTATCTTATGTTTTTCAATGAGCTGTACACTATATTTTTAAGTCATTAAATATTCAAAGAAATTACTCTTAATGAACAGCTGACAAATCTCTTCTGATTATACTATAATTAACTTTATGATTCTACTATTTTTGAGCATTTAAAGTAGGGTAATGGAGATAATGGGTACAGAGTTCTAGTTCGGGATGATGAAAACATTCTAGAGAGAGATGGTGGTGTTAACTGCACACTTAAAAACAGTTAAAACTGGTGTATGTTATGAACATTTTACCATAATAAAAAAAGAAATAAGCTAAAGTATATATCTATGTATATAAAAACCACATGTTGGTGGTCTCTAAGCTAGAACATTAGAAGTCAAAAAGCAAAATATGAAGAAAGCTCCTGATGGATAAACTACTTTCCCAAAAAGGTATACTGCTTCAACCTCTATTTTGCCTCACCAGCCTTCAATAGTTTTCTTTAAAAAATTTTTTGCAATTTGGTTTGTAAAAAAAAAAAAAAAAATTGACATATTGCTCTACAGTGCAATCTATAGTGCTTTAAATTACTGAGGTATATCATTTTTATACTTTCTGGCTCTTAAAACTTTCCTGTTTGAGAATTATCTATTTATATATTTTGCCTATTTTTAAATTGGAATACTAGTGTTTTTCTTATTTAATTATGGAAAAGCTCTTAATGAAAGGAAAAATTAGTCAAGTTTTTGCCAATATTTCCCCCAAATTTTATTTTGCCTGTAATTTTATATTCCTAATTATTTTAACATAGAGATGTTCCCATTTGTTAGACGCTATAGACATATTTTTTTTACTCTTACATTGCTTCTATGCCTACAAAGTACTTCCTACTTAAAGAGCTAATATTCAACGCCTACATTTTTTATGGATTTTTGAAACAATTTGAGTTTTTCACATTTAACTCTTAAATTTATCTATAATACATCTAATTTTCTCTAATGCTTAACCAATTGTGCTAGCACCATGCATTAACAACCTTAGTTAAGGTTCTACATTTATCATACAATAAAGTCTTTTTTGGTTCTACATTTATCATACAATTCAAGGCCATCTATCCTTCCACTGGTCCACCTATTAATTTTTGAATCAGTGCAACGTTCTGATCACTGTAACTTTAAAAGTACAATTTAATATCTCATAAAGTAAGTACTATTTCCTGAAATTTCTTAGGTATTATTGCCTTTTCTTTAAAAATCATCTTTGGAATCATTCTAATTCCAAAAGCTCCCTATAGGATTTTATACAGACAGCAATAAATTTGTAAGTTAATTAAAGATGGACCATCATCTTTGTGCTAGTCAGCATTCTCATTCAGGAACATCATAGGTCTCTCAAGCACTGTAGTTTTCTTAAAATAGCTTTCATGTATTTCTTATGAGGGTATTTGTAGATATTTTTTATAAAATTTTATTAGAAAAGAGGTCTTCATTTCCTGTACTTCCTAATTGGTTACTACCAGCATAAAGGAAAACTACTGATATCTATTTATTTATATTTTATTTGGCTACTTTAATAAACTGTTATAAGTTCTAATAGTTTTCAGTTGGTTCTTGTCAATTGTCTTACAAAATAATTCTAAATACTTAATACCTCTTGCCAATCTATGAGAAACTAAGCAGTTAGGAATGTGATCCAAACTCTGCCTATTCCCAAGTTTCCCTTCTTCCCTATGAACACACATGTGTAAGGTCTTGCGTTAGTAACATTTCTTACTTCTCACAGTAGAAGAATCACATTTTCTATATTGCTGTACATATGGCTAAGGACAGCTATATCTTTACTTCTGTGAACTTAATTTTGTTTTCATGTCATTTAATTTTGATTTCAATCAACAAATATATACAGAAAACCTACTATTTGCTAGAAATTTTTATGTCCATAAAATATAAATTCAGAAAAATAATGTTTTGACATTTAAATGTATTTTCCTCAAAGAAATAATAAATGTTTAAACCAATAAATATAGTAATTACCCTGACTTGATCATTATATAATGTATACATGCATTGAAACTATACCCATAATCATACTGTACCCATAAATATGTACAATTATGTCAATTATAAATAAAATAATTAAGTAAAAATAAAATAAATAAGCATATTTTCCTCTGTTATGTTTTGTTTTTAAACTATGAAGTGATTTGTCAATGCTCACTGGAACTGGTTAACTTATATGTTTTTAAAAACTAAAAGCTGAAAAATCCAACAGAATTAGCTGGAAAATGATTAGAAACAATAAGAGAATTAATTTATTAAAAGTGACTGGTTATAAATTTAACAAACCTATATCAAAGATTCACCTATTTATAAAACAACAGAAAACAACTTAGAAACACCTGAAATATTCATTTATGATAGTATTATGAAGAGGAAATTGCTTAGGAATAAATCTAATAAGATTTGCGTGTTTTTGAAGAAAACTTTATTCTTATATTTCTAGAAAGATACCTAAGAAAGTATCAGAAGTCCTACCTCTGAAAACAAAGACTGGCCAGACAGAAGTATGAAACTTATATTTTACTACAGTATACTCTTGTGTATTTTTTCCTTAGGTACAAATATTATCTTTCAATTTAAAATAGATGGTAAAAATCTTAGCATAAATATAAAACTAAATATTGGTACCTTAAATTTACTCCTTGAATAAAATGTTTAGATGCAACATGTATCAAATTTTTTCTTTCTTTTAAAGAGGCAGTTCTTTCTATGTTGCCCAGGCCAGAGCTCACTGGCTATTCACAGGCCTGACTGCACTACTGATCGACACAATAATTTTGACCTGCTGGGTGGGTTTCCAACCTGGGCCGCTTCACCCCTCCTTAGGTAACCTGGTGGCCCCCACTCCCAGGAGGTCACCATATTGATGCCAAACTTAGTGCTGATACCCTATCAGCATAGCACACTATAGCCCAGAACTCCTAGGTTCAAGTGACCCTGTCGCCTCAGCTCAAAGTAGCTGGGACTACAGGCGTGCGCGCTTGCCAGCAAAATGTATCAATTTATATATATCTCTAATGAAAATAATCTCCAAGTGTCATTATTTTTGATGAAATGTTCTTTATAATGAAGGCCCCTAAATTTAAATCCTTAGTAGATGCTAATAAAGAAAAGGGCTTCTCAGTTTTTCCTGTTGTCTTAACTAAGCATGAATAACCACCTATGAACTGAAAAGGGAGGAGATGCCTTCATGTTTTCTCTCCATGAATAACAAAATTGCTTCTGATTTAGGGGAGCAGAAAGATATAAGATCTTTTACATTCCCAAAAGATTTTGAGTTGGGAATGACTGAAGGAGTAAACATCTAGACAGTTTGCTAGTGCCTAAAAATACAATAAAACTGTTGGCTAAGATATAAACATGAAGTACTTTAGTTCTCCCTCTGCATAGAGGATGGTAAACAGGGTTAAATCACAGGCAAAAGTATAGAGTGAGAGAAACTTCAGTAGTCCTACACTTCAGTTACTTTGTTCCTCAATAATTCCCTTCTCTCTCCTAAAAAAATTTTTCTTTTTAATCTATTCCTCTAAATTTCTAAAACAAAATAAAAATAAAATTTATAGCATAACCGAAACTCATTTTTAATAACAAACATTTTCTGACATCTTCAAAGTATGTCAAGCATTAAAGAAGCTTTGGACGGGTAGGAGGTTTTCCAATCAGCAGCCAAATCACCTAGTTCTGAAGACATACCTGATGAGTTTAAGATTAAAAAGCAGTAATCAATCCCTCCCATTAAGATTTTTAGAATATTAATTTCAGGAGAAATTGAACCTCAACTATAGATTTTAGAACCCTATTCGTGGGTGTTAATTCACAGGACATTTTCTAGCATTTGACATCTTAAGCCAATGTCTACTTGTGAATTATCAGATCCTTTTTCTTTCCCTTCTCTCCCTAAGCTCTCCTCTCCCCCTAGTCCTCACACTCCTGGATGCTAAAGAAAATATATCTACTACCATGTGCCCCCTCCCTCAGCCTGTAACTCAGTGATTTCCTCAAACTCTGTAATCTAAGGCTTAGAGTTTCTGATATGGCTAAATTAAAAGTAGTACCGATAACAGACATTTATATTAATAATGTACTATATATACCTAATAACTAGCAGAATAATTATAATTTTAAATACAAATCATATTAACTTCATTATAAGTATTATTGGCTCACAAGCACAAACTCTTTTCATATATGTTCTATCTTCAGTCTATTCCTCATGCACTTAGAGATTCTACTTACAAGTTTAAAAGCTTATTCATAAGTAGCCAGTAGCAATTTGATTAATATATAGAATAAGTGATTTTTAAAGGAAATGTAAATAGTGGCAAAAGTGCTGAATTGTACCATAGGGCATTTAATTATTAAGTTACATCTAAACTTACCAAATTGGGAAAGAGGGTATCACTGCTTAAATTCATTTGTCATTAAAATTATACTTTCGACATTAGAGGTTAGAAATCTGTAATGGACTCAACAAAGCTACCATCTGACCTCAGGCGACTTATAAAATTTAGAGTGCAAACCATGCAATTAGAGGTTAGGTGTTGGCAAGAGATTAAAAAAAAAAAACCCTATATATATATGGATTCTGAAAGATAAGATTTTAAATAAATTTAAAATTTAATCTTTAAAATCTGAAATAACAGAATATGGGGGACATGGTATCCACGGAGAGGAAAACTATCAAGAGGGTTTGACCAAAAATAAGAATACTTGGATTTTATTAGCTTTATACTAATCAGTCATTGCTCTTGGCCTTAGTTTTACATGTAAAATAATATTAAGTTTTCTTTTAGCCTAAAAATTGTAATTCTTAAGTCATTTACAAATGGGCATGATGAATGAAATAATATAGAATAAAATAGCTGTGTTTACATGACTCTTTTAATTAAGCAAGTTCAAATTATTTAGGATATCAAAAAAATACAATAGAAAGACAAAAGCTATAACTCAAAGAATCAGATTTTTATATCTTTTATATCTTTTGTACATATATATCTAGAAACACTTTCTCTTCAACATGGGAAAGTGTTCTCAAATAAGACACTGACTCAGAGCTTTTTAAAAATTTACTATGTGTAGAATTGTAAATGCAGGAAAGGACTCAACTGAAGTCACTATAAATTACCTGAATTTATAAACATATTTCTTAAGAATAAAATTTCAACATAGTGAAAGAATTTTGTGGTATAAGACAGTGTAAATCAGAACATAGTTAAATGTTTGCTGCCATCTTGTGGCTAATTTTACTTTATTAAATTTTACCATTCACTGTCTATATCTCAATGCTAGTATTGCAATCTTGTGGCTTAGTAATTCAACAGATTGTATTTTAAGAGAAATTTGCCATTGACTTTACATTTCAGTATTAGGGCTATATTTATAAAAAGGATTATATAATCCATCTAGTCTGACATCCTGATAAATGCAGAGGTTATTTCTATAATAAACAATCACTACACTGTAAGGAAGCCCATTGGTTACCTACAACTACGAAAAAAATTCTTTCTTATAATGAGCAATTTTGTAAGCCTCATAACAAAAGCTATTTCTACCATTTTTCTGGCTAGCATTATGTTGTATGTGCTAGCATTTTATTTCCCTCCATGAAGCTTTTGTGAAAAAATAAGTTTTTATTTATAACAACATATCTGTAGCTCACAGAAATAAAAAAAAAAAAAAAACCATACAAATCACAAAGTCTGATTAGTGTTCTAAACACTTTGGTATGGGGTTTTAATCAAGGATTATCTACTTTATAAACCACAGTATACCTCAATATCTTCCAAGGTCAGACTTAACTATGATAAAATGTTTTATTCCCACAAAAATGCCCAAGGCAATCTCAGTTACAGTACTAGTGTACTGAAAAGGATCGTCTATTATATCAACACATTCTCTTCAATCTATGTTATTTGCACAAAGAGTAAGGGGTCTATGTCTGTCTGTTATGTGTCTCTCTCATATATGGAGATGAAGAAATCAAATTATATTTTAGGGGATCTAGATTTTACCCAATATCTAACACACACAATACCTGATTTCTGGTAAGTCATTTAACTCCAGTATTTTGATTTGTCATCTATTTTTGCTTTAATCTCTATGGTATAATGGTAATTATATATTCATAATGGCATTCAATTTTAAGAGGCTGGCATGAGAAAAATGGATTCACAACTTGCCCTGATAGGAAAAGCAACACGCAGCAACCCATCTATTGTTTTCAATAAGATTAAGAAAAAACAAAAGAACAAAATACCCTCTATTTTACTAATAGCCACATCTACGAGAACAATGAATATCACGGGGTACATTACAAAAAAAATCCCAAAATCCTCACTAAATCCAAGCCATAGGAGCTATAAGACTATGAAGGTGTATCTGTATATAAACCAGGGACTCAAAGAAATGTTTCCTGTGCCAAAACGTTTAAAAATCTT
Organism: Lemur catta; assembly: GCF_020740605.2. Lineage (NCBI taxonomy): Eukaryota > Metazoa > Chordata > Mammalia > Primates > Lemuridae > Lemur > Lemur catta. The sequence goes on along the minus strand of NC_059128.1, from coordinate 199,504,829 downwards.
TTCCAAAATAATTTATTAAACCAGTTTTTCTGAATACACACAAAACTGAAACCCTCCTACATTCATAATAAACAAGTCGTTAGAAACGTACAGGTTTATCAATGTGAAAAACAGGAGCCTAAAAAATAAAGATAACTTTAAAAAAAGAAATGTACAGGTTTAGTCTGAATGCATTGCCACGGAGTTTAAACTTTCATTATAATACTGGTTTAAGAACTTACAGCATCAGCTTTACAAATGGTGTTGGCTATGTGTCGACATAGCATCTTCAGCCAGTTTTCTTTTGGAAGTTCATCTGCTGTCATCTGGAAACTGAGCAGCACGTTTGCCTGCTCTGTTGGTGGCCTCACAAGCAAGGCAAAAGCATTATGACAATCTAGGGTTCCAGAATAACCATAAACATTAAGTGTTAATCCTTGGAAAATGGCAGATTTATACAAATTTAGTTCCCTTAGAGCAACAAAATTCCAGTGAAATTAATTACTTCTCTACATTCCCCTTCCCCTTTATTTTCAATTAGACAAAGAATATCACCATATGAAGTTGAAGCATTGGAAAGAATTATAATAGGAATAGTACACCATGTAAGGAACTAATAATGATAACTTAATGACATTAAGTAAGCAGTATTTCCACAATATTTAATATTTTCTATGATGGGTTTAAGAAAAAACAACTTACATATTTCTTAGAATTCTAGAATTTAAGTTTTAAATTAAAATGGCATTATAAGAATTCAGTAACTCAGCCTACTTAAAGCATGTTCAAAGAAATAACATGTCCAAATATTAAAATTAATTAAAAAAATTCTGTGACCAAGACATTAAAATAGAAGCTATTTTAAACAGATGAAATCTTCCATAATTAAAATCCAAAAAAAATGGAGATGATTTAAATAAAAAGTCTTCCTCCGTATCTGTGAGTTCCACATCTGAAGAGTCAACCAACTGCTGATCAAAAATACTTGGAAAAAAAATTGCATCTGTAGTGAACATGTACTCTTTATTCTTGTCATCATTCCCAAAACATTACAGTATAACAACTATTTACATAGCATTACACTTATAAGTAATCCAGACGATTTAAAGAATAGGGGAAGATATGCATAGGTTATGTGTAAATACTATGCCATTTTATATCAGGGACTGGAGCATCCACAAATTTTGTTATCAATGGGAAGTCCTGGAACCAATGCCCCACGGATACTGAGGGTCGACTATACTATGTAACCCTTAATAAATCCAGAATTTGAGAAGTGAAAACAGCAATATAAATTACTGTTCAAGTTTCTTTAAGAATCATGAACTCAAACCTTTCATCATTAGTGGAATTAGTAATGGAAAGAGCTTACACTGTAAAAACATATACCTGACATCCAAAATATGGCTGTGCACACACAGTACTAGGTGCCAATTAAATAGATGACATAGTTTTAGGGAAATATAAATTTTTGGCAATTTCAGGCCTTTAGATTACTCTCTCCATAATACTACCAAAGGTGAGATTAAACACTTTCCTTAATACACATTTGACCCCATTTCAAGTCTACCAGTTACTCTGGGTATATTTATGTCACCTGCATCTATTCCTAATCCATATCCTCAACATATCCCTAAAAATGCAGCCATTGGCAACGGGAAGGTTGTTAAGATATATAGTGCAGGTAATAGACTGGTTATCTCTTTTGTATCTGAAGCAACAAAGGTAAGTTTTAGTGTGAAAATAGGCTAAGCTAGGGCACTATTTTAATGCATAACCATTTAAAAGCTCTTGGACTCCTAACAAATGAGGATATCCTATAGTTTGAAATAGCACTTTCATTTGAAAAAATAAAAAAATCAAGTCCATCCCTAGAGAAGGATTTGGGATAGAGGTAATATAGGAACAATTACTTTAACAGACTGACCAACCATATTTAAAGATAATTTACCAGTTTAAAAAATTCATAATGAAGTGAATCAAACCTACAATGAATATAAACCATTTTTATTTAACCAATAGTTTATTCAATGAGCATACCTTCTGTCTCTCTTATGTCCAGCACCTTCTTAATCTGAGAAAGAGGCATTAGATGAATATGCTTAAGAGAGGCTGGGGGTCGTGTATGGCCATGAGGACTTCTAAAAGTGCCAATAACTTTGTGCCGTTTTCTTGCTATCTGATTATAGAAAATAAAAAAGTAATGGTCAGTAGTATGAATAAAAACAATTAAAGACCAACTACTTAAAACTAAAATAGCACTAAACGCATGAATCTATATATAACGTATTTAACTATAAGTCATTCTCAAGTTGCTATAACAAGCAGAGTTACTATGTTACAAAATCATAATAAAATTGTGTAGCAGAAATGCCCATGTTTATATAGGAACTCAAAAATCGGGAGAACAGGCAAAGGGATATTGTGTATGCAAAAGGTCCCAGAAGTGTGAAAGAACTAGAAGCACTGTGAGAAGCAATAGAATCATATGATGTAGGAATCCTGAACAAAAGGCCTTGAGTTCAGAAGGGGAACTGCTCTGGTATCTTTCTCTTGGGTTCAAAAGATATTTAATTTCAACTTAAGAGTAGAATTTATAATATCTCAGATCCTATGCAAGGCACTGAGGATAAATGAGCAAATAACATAAATGGTTTCTGCTTGTCATGGTATTTATACACTACTGAGAAAGGGGAATATTTTAAAAAGTAATTAAACAATACATTAAATAAATGATACAAATTATAAATTCAAGGTGTTGTGTTAGGATATAATTTTGCTTAATCTGGGAACTCATGGAAATGAAAGAGATAGGTAAAGTAATAATGGAGAAGACAGGAGAAAAACCAGAAAGGACCTTGTGATTCCTGATGTACTTATTAGGTTTTTTTGCTTTTACTTCCACGAAAGCCTACTATATTATTTTGCCCTTTTTAAAAGAACATCTCTTTTGTAATAATAATTATCAGCTGAAATACATTAACATAAAATGATTTTAAATTACTTAATAGAGATTGGTCATCATCATAAATATGACAAAATATGGCTGAAAAATGTAGTACTTTCTGTTGGCTAATGAGAAAAGACCAAAAGCTAGTGTGTATATCATATCAACATTGATGCAGAAATATGAAACAGGTCTATGTTACATATCAAATATATATACACTAGATATTAAAAGTTCATTTATATTAATATAGTGAAAATAAGAAATAAAGACTCTTAAAATAATTATTTCCACTGTAATATTTGAATATGCTTATAAATTAATTTGACTAAACAAAATAATTAAATGATTTTAAGGTTTATTTTTAAAAACAAGTGTTAATACTGAAGACACAAATGCTAGTATATCAAGGTAAAAAAACTCAAAACACATATAAAATATAAAAGGAAAATATATGCCCTCAAATTTAAAATTAGTTTAGCTTTACTAAAATATCACCAGTCATATAAAAGATGAAACAACATAGATTTTACCCATTTTGAACGTTTCCAATTTTTATCATTAAGTATGATAAAAACATAGGTTTTTATCAGTCAAGGAAGTACCATACTTTTCATTCCAAATTTGCTAAGAAATTTGTTTATTCTTTTAAACAATCTAAAGAATAGGAATTCATTTAGAATTTAGAATTATTTTTTAATTTTTATTGATTATGAATTTTGAAGTCCAAATTTAATGTCAGAAATAAAGCAGTTTCTGTTGAAGTGATTCTGAGACAGGGGGGCTAAAAGAGAATAGAACAAGAAGTCACTAAATTCAAGAAGGCAAATGAAATGAGAGGCCAGGGACTTGGAAGCAACAGGGGTTGACCAGTGACAGGAATTAAAGTAGAAAGGAAGTTCATGAATTCATTACATAAGACTTCAAGGAATTTGGAGGGGATGTAAGATGAAAAATTTAAAGTAAGGCACAGCTCTATCAGGAATGAGGAGAAAAAACCAGAATGGATTGGCAAGGAAATACGGATAACCTAACCTATCATTAATAGATGAATGGAACAAGATGACCTAAGGACTTCAACAGGAAAAACCTAAAAAGTTTTAATAGAAGCAAACAAATAAAAGTACAGAGAAATGACGTACAGTGAAACTCCATGATAATACAATTCAGATAAAATTGAAAATTAACTCCTTCACTTAGCCCGTTCTCAAAAGCAGGGCAGGCTAAAGTTCTTACGGGAGAGACAGGTAGTTGGAAATTATTGCCCATGATTTCACTTTCTCACTTCAGGATATGGTCAATTGTATATGGGATTTTTACTGTCTTTACTTTTATGCTTTTTGTAACATTATTGATCAAATGAAAATATCATTTGATATTTCCTACATTTAACACAAGTGAATTTTTGGTGAGATTTTATTGTACCAGTAACTGTTCTGCACATGGCTTGCTGTCTAAGATTCCCTTGTATGTTATACTATAAATAATCATGTATATGGTATAAGAGGGCAGCACTTCAAGAGATGTGAAGTAGAGAAGGATAAAAGGAAGGAATATAGACTTTAAAGAAAAAGGAAACCCTTCAATAGCTCTGATGAAGGCAAAAGAAAGTTACTAGTAACAGAAATGTCAAATAGGTCATCTTGTTAATGTCTATTTTATCAAAATGAACATTTTTCTCTTCTAAGATGAAGGAAAATGCACTCCTTTTTATCTCTTACTAGACTGTTTAGTTGTTTAAAAATACATACTAAAAGAATGAAAGAAAAGAGTTGAAAAAGCACACAAACATAATTCAATTTTCTGTAGGGATAATAAGGAAGGAAAACATTTAACTTGGATAAATAACAATTTTAGAATTAAAATCATTACACTCCATCTGATATACTGACCACTCTTTCACTCTAAAACCTGATGGTTTAAGGAAGAATCAAGGGATCATAAAGAATTGATAGCATGAAATTATCATATTATCTCTCTCTTCAACAAAATAGTGACTTCATCTTTGCTGGAAAAATCTACTTAAATTTCAAAAAGAAAACCTCTTAATTATTTTGTAAATCTTAAATAAATAAAGAATAGAAACAAGTTCCCAAAATTCTTCTTTTTTTTTTCTTTTTTTTTTTGAGACAGACTCTCGCCTCTGTCGCCCAGGCTAGAGTGAGTGCCGTGGCATCAGCCTACCTCACAGCAACCTCAAACTCCTGGGCTTAAGCGATCCTCCTGCCTCAGCCTCCTGAGTTGCTGGGACTACAGGCATGCACCACCATGCCCGGCTAATTTTTTCTACATATATTTTTTTAACCAAAATTCTTAACCTAAGCATTTATTTGCATGAAAATAAATTTTCTTTTTGACTTGGATTTGAAATCATAGAAATTTGTCATACTTCTTACTATTAGACCCTCTCCTAAAAATACTTTATTAATAGTATTAAATCAATAGTTGGTCTCAGTTTTTTAAGAAAGTGGTTATTTGAGTTTCCTTTAAACTTCTACACTGTACTTCAATCAAAGCTTGGTTTAAATATTCAAGGAAGGCTGGGCGCGGTGGCTCACGCCTGTAATCCTAGCACTCTGGGAGGCCTAGGCGGGTGGATCGCTCGAGGTCAGGAGTTCGAGACCAGCCTGAGCAAGAGTGAGACCTCGTCTCTAGTAAAAAAAAAAAATAGAAAGAAATTATCTGGCCAATTAAAAATATATGTAGAAAAAATTAGCCGGGCATGGTGGCGCATGCCTGTAGTCCCAGCTACTTGGGAGGCTGAGGCAGTAGGATCGCTTAAGCCCAGGAGTTTGAGGTTGCTGTGAGTTAGGCTGACGCCACGGCACTCACTCTAGCCCGGGCAACAGAGCGAGACTCTGTCTCAAAAAAAAAAAAAAAAGAAAAAGAAAAAAAAATATTCAAGGAAGTCACAAAAATCAGCAGTGTCATTATACTACATAAAGTACTTTACCTCTAGGCAGTCATTGAAAAGGAAGAGAGTTACTTGTTCTCCTCTGTCACAGGGGTGCTCACCTAGAGAAACTGTTTCAATTCGTTGTACTAAGCTTCGGTGAGAAGATAAAAGGTTAGCCTATATAGATTGAAAATATGAATAAAAAAGATCATTTGGTATCAAGTAATTTTTAAGAAGTTATAGTTTAAAAGAAAGTGGTGCCAAGATTCTGTTTACAGTAAACCCTAGAAACCTCATTAACAAGAAAGAGAAAATAAATTTACAATTGTCAAAAAAGAATACTTACCGGGCATCCATCTACTTCATAAACAACATCAAAAATTTGCTTTTGAGCTTCTGTTTTTCTCTTATCCTCATTAATATGCCTGAAAATTAATAGTTATTTTTAAAACAGAACATGAAAACTGATAACAAATCTCACATCACAAAAAAAAGTCCTTTCATGTAAATCTGTCTTAATTTTGATAAGAGAATCAGTTAAAGTATTCCTTAAAATATCCCACTACATTAAATAACAATTCCATTGAATCCTTCAGAAAAGTACGTCTTACTATTATATTATACTCCTTACAGTGTTTCATTACTCACTACACACTTTATAAAATACATTAAACCTATACAAACCTCAGATCAATAAACAACATTTTGAAGTTCTAAATATAAGTTCAATTATGGTTTTATGCAAGTCTTTTCCAAGTCATATGCTAATCATTTCACCAAAACAAAAACTAAGATGAATGCTTCCAGACAAAGTGGATTAAGAGGAAATAGATTTACTCTTCTGCCTGAAACAACTAAAAAAAGAAATAGTGTTCCCAAGACAGTTTTTTTTTTTTTGAAAGGGATAAGTAAAGATGGAAGAGTTCACGGAAGGGGGTGGAGCAAACACCCCTCCTGGGTTTCGGCACCAAATGTAAGGTTTTTGTGGATTGGCCGGGGGAGGAGAGAGACGAGCAGAGTTGAAAGGGTAAGTAAAGAGGCTTTATTGGAGCGCTCCCGAGTGAGGATAACGGGTCTTGAGAGTGGGGCCCGAGGGGGGGGGGGGTAGAGAGAGAGAGAGAAAGAGAGAGAGAACTGAAAAGTCGCCTCAAGACACTTAACATTGATTTCTGTGAGAAAGGAAACAAGGCAAGCCCTACAATTGTCCTGCCTTACAGCTTAGAGAAAGTTTCCTCCCTGAGTAAAGAACACAGGTAGTCCCAGCAGCTATATCCCTAAGTGAAAGAAGCAAAGGTGGCAGTCCAGTGAGGAATGGTGGCTAGTTTGCAGAAGAGATTACTGGGAAAAGAGAGCTGCACAGAACTCCACAGATCTGCAGACGGATGGCTTCCTTGTGTACTCAGTTGAGAACTCATCACTGCATGGGTGTAAGGAAAGGGAGAGAAACGTCCAAAAGATTTAGAGGTAACAGTGTCCAGTACTTACATGGCATGGAACAGTGACATCAATCAAAGTAGAAAAACTCAAGATTCATGTGCCATAGAGTATTAAAAAAGGTCTTGCCTCAATAGTGGGAAAAATTAACTCTAGACTAAAAATGCTGTTCTGATCTTGCCTAGCAAGGTTTAAGAGCAAGCCGTGAAAAGATCAAATTGTTTGCAAGTAACTTAACTGCACACCAGAAAAAATCTCAAGTTTATTGGAATATAAAAATATCTAGTACTCAGAAAAATAAAACTGACAATGTCTAGGATACAAGAAAATAATACCAGGCATGCAAAGAAACAGAAAAATATGACTCATAATGAGGAAAAAAAGCTGCAAGTGATTAGACGATAGAATCAGTAAATGATTTGAAGTTATTATACCTACTTCATAGGTTCAAAAATCTATAGGAAAGATTGAACATATTAAGCAAAGATAATGGAACATATTTTTAAAAGACCTAAATCAGTCATCTAGAGATGGAAGCTACAATGTCTTAGATGAAAAATACACTGGATGAGAATAACAGCAGATTAAAAACTGTGAAAGAAAAGATTAGTAAAACTGAAGACAGCAATAGCGTCAGAGATAAAATTTAGAGATGAATATCTAAAATTAACATTTTATTTTGGGAAGGAAGAACTGCAATTTGGGGCATATACACAGCCTGGATGGTCTTTGGTATGTTCAAAGAACAAAAAGAAGGTTGGGACTTCTATTAGAAAGAGAAATGTAACCGTACTGTTTATTAAAGAAAGCTCAAAAGCACTAGTAAAGTTTCCAGGAGCTGGCAAGCGGATCAGTGAGCTATGATGATGGGTAAAACTAGTCTTAGAGTCATGACCTGGGCCACACTTGAGAAACAAAGAGGCCGGTAGGAAAAATTTTCTCAGGGCAGGTTTTCCCGGAGTCCAGCAGCAAGTTCCATCTTGCTAGTTCCATAGGTATTAGCAATCATCACAAAGTATTGAGCTACCATTATCCTGTTGGGAAAGCTGGCTTTACAAAGATTAAACAGGCAATAAGAATAAGGCTTAAAAATCGTAATACAAAAAATAATTAAACAACATTATAAATTTAGTTATACAATGGTTTTGAACTAAGAGCACAAGCCTGAGGGCAACCAACTAAGCAAATCAAAAGACCATGGCGGAAACCGGGTGAGACCTGTTGTAACTGAGTAGTATTTTATGACTGGGTTAAATTAAAGAGAGTGCCAACTTTACAAAAGGGACCACCAGTACAATTTGAAGAAAAAGTTGCGTTAGAAATGTTGTTAAAGTTACCCATTAGGTAGATTAAAAGGATTTCTTAGGTCAGGTTTTGTCAAGTTATTTATAGCAGTTACTGATTGTGAAATTTTAATTATAGCATTATTTTGTCAAGTGAAAAAGGTAGGCATTAGGAAGGGTAAGAGTCTCATTATGATATGGAGTGTTGTTCTGATGTCTTGGAAAAAGCTTTCAACAGAATGAAAAACATCAACTTATTCTAGTTTGCAGTTTGAATATCTCCAGTTACGGCATCAGGCAGTTTAGTGAACTTTTTGTGTACTCTATACATCAGGCACAAGACTTTTTCTTAAAATTTATCTAGTTTCAGTTTATAGGGCTTTAGGTACAAGACAGTTCCCATTTTTATTAATTTTATAGAAGAAAGTTGGATTAGAGGAACCTAGAAGAATTTAGGATCTAGTCTAGTCTATAGGTAGGTAAAAGGAACTCAAAAACAATAAACAGAGCTAAAATGTAATAACAGGTGCAGTATAGCTTTTTATGGGAAATATAACCTTTTTTTTTTTACACTGATCACATAGAAATCTCAGATTTAAAAACTTCTTGAGGCTAGGAAGCTAAACCAAGGCAGACTTTAGATTTTACTTATAGTCTTAAGGTTCCTGGGCCTGCCAGTAAATGACAGTTTTTTATTTACTCACTGTAAGGCTGGGAACTTTTGAAATCAGGCTTTTTATGCATATTTTCAAATATGACATTTCAGTCAAAGCTTTGGTAGTATAACCAATGTTTTCAATTGTATTCTGCTACAAAGATCAAGTAGATTTTTACTGGACTTCTGTAAATGACCATATTGCCATAAAAATAATCAAAAATAGTTTTTTGAATTGTGGAAGAATCAAGTAGGGAAAGAAAAACAAATTATTTTTATCTGTGTTTACAAAAGTATACTTGACCATATTGTTGTAAATTATAGATAGCTTAAGAGAAAAAACTGTCATAAATCCAGAAAACAAAATATTTGAGTAAAGAACCATCAATGTTTCAAATAAAGTCATAAAAACCTTATCTTCATCAGTTATGCAATGTCATGTAATTATTAATAAATTTTGTTCTGCTTGATTTCCATTAGTAGTTTCATGAATCCATTGGGTTTCTTAAATTAGAGCTCTGGAAATGTTTATTTAGTCCACTGATCTTAAACTTATTAGAAACCTGTACTTAAGAGTACTTGTCAACAAGTCTTTTTCATGAATCTGAACATAAATGTTTCTAGAGAAGAATTCAAAACATAAGTGTGGATGAAAAAAACTTAGAATAGCCATGGTTAAAAACTCTGATGAAAGTTTACAACTGACAAGGAAATCCTATTACATATAGCATTTAAGATAACCAAAATTATGACTAAAAATGTATTAGGTTTTTATGAATTTACATAATTTTTGAAACATTTATATCAACAACATACTCATAACTGCAGCTAAAAGAAGATGTAGTATCATCTATCACTGGACAATTTTTTATATAATTTACCAAATAAGCCTAACCATTTAACACATTGACTGCCACACTAGAAAAAAAAATTTTTTTCCCTCGGGCCACAGTATTTTATTATGAAAACAGAACAAAAGCTCCAAAAACAAAATGATTCTTTCTAATTAAATGAAAATTTTGTTATTTTTAATTCTTTTCTGTGCATGAGTTATATGCAACTTGAAAAATAGTTCATAAGGGTAAAGGTAAAGAGACGTGTGAGTTATATGCTTCATGAGGCCCCACGCTCAAAACTATCATGAGTTAAATACAACTCACATGGCAGTTAATGTGTAAATATTTCTACAAGAGAAGAGATATATCTTTAGATGCTTTCCAGGGGCCCACCTCGAAAATCTCAGTTAATTTTAAGTTAAAAAGACTTAAATTAGAATTTGATTTTGAGGAAGCTTGTCAAAGATGTTAAAAGTCTCAAAACAAACAAACAAACAAACAAAAAGTCTCAGAACACTTGATCAAAATAGGATCCGAGGTCACTTGTGAAATAATAGTCATTTATATAACCAGAGTGATAACCAAAAGCCTTTAAAAGCAATACAGAGAACTACCTACATGGATTTAAAAAAAAAAAAAAAACACCTTTTTAAAGCTGAGGGCATTTTTTTTTCCTCCAGGTAATCAAAAACCTAATAAAGGCAACACAGGAAATCATCTTGATGAAATGTAAATTCTTCATTTCTTAGGTCAGCTACCAAAAAGGTAAAGAAACACCTTCTGTAGTATGATTGTTTCTCCTTAGCAGAAGCTCATTTAGATAACCTCAAAATTGAACCTGAAGAAAAGGGTAACCAAATTTAAACAGACACAGGAAGAATGTTACACAATGAGTATAACAATTCAGACAGATCAAGAAAAACCACAAGTACAGAACCAAGGCCACAAACACGGAACCAAGGCCTTCAAGATAAACATTTTAGTGTTAGACATTAACAACAGTTGGAGCCAGAGAAAAAAATTGCAGAAGCAGACAAGTTGAAGAAACATGTTATCATCCCAAGGTTTCTCAAGGGGAGAAAAAGCTAAAGACAGTGATATATGACCTCTAAGATACAGCAAATGTGTGCTGCAAGATACAGCAAAAGTTGAATCTCTGAGATATGAATCTGAGAAATTTCAAAAGGAAAACTCTACCATAAGAATAAAATCATTTTATATGAAGAGGACATTTTTAACCTGAATCAAGGGAAATTAAACAGATCTCAGGAAAAAATGAGGCAAAAAATAAAAAGTGTCTGCAGCTTAGAAGATGGGTATTAAAGAAACAGATTTTAGAATTAAAAATGAAAACATCTTGTAATTTTATTAAGAGCAGATCAATACTTCAAGAAAACTTCATTGTTTTAAACAAAGGACTTTGGTACTGTATCAATGAACCCTTGACACCAATGTTTAATTTTTAGAAAAAACTTATAATTTCTTTCCAATTCCAGCCAACCTGAACACATAAGACTTCCTTTATAAAACTTACCCTTCCTAAATCCTCTTTGACTTATTTATACCTTTCATCATTTTCTTAAACCCCCAGTCTTAGTCCTATAATTTTTTTTGTACATTGGAACAACCAATCATTTTACATTAGGACAAAAATCTATCACATAAGAGTATCTTTTAATGGAATTATTTTTTAACTTTTTTAACCAAAAATACATCTTTATATCCATAAGTTTCTTTACATCTCTCTCTGTCACTTACTGGGTTTTCTTCTCTTGTATTTACTTTCTTCTTAAATTTATATTTTGAAACAGCCTTTAAATAACCTCCAAATTAGACAAAATTATTTTGTAATAAAAAAAATTTGTCTTTTTATAATTTACATATATTAATAGATCTAAATATGTTTAGTATTTTTATAAAATGTAAGAAGCCAAGAACATTTATTCAGTGATTTTAGTTTTTTATCTTATTTAGCTATAACCCAGACATTTAATATGACATAACTTTAAGATTTCAAATTACATGTAATGTCTATTTATAAATGTTTATCCCATTTACAATTACCTAATTTAGTCTACAGCCATACCACCCTGAACCAGATCTCACCTGATCTTGGAAGCTAAGCAAGGTTGGGCCTGGTTAGTACTTGGACGGGAGATAATTACCTAATTTATTTTTTAACAATTATACCTAGATTACTAATGAAAGTTGAGATATTAGAGCTAGTCACTATTTTAAGTTAATTTTTTATTAATCAATTTTATAGCCTGTTAATATCAGGTGTTTTCCTAAGTAAGAACCTTAAAGTTAAATACGCAGGCATGTTGTCAATAACTTTGAAGATACAGTTGCTTTATTAAATCAATAATATTATTCTCACTTATCAAAGAATTGCACAAAAACCACTGTTGTAGTCTGCATTTATAGCTTCATGCCCTCAAAACATCTAGCAGACACTAATTTAAAACTGCCCAATAAAACTACGTAAAAATTTATGTTCACAATTTTGAAGACATTTTAAATTTTATCTTAGCAACAATTTTAAAACCAATTCATTTATCAAAAATTTGCATAAGTCATATAAACTAAAAATTTTTTTAATTGGGCTTACTATATTTTATATGCATGTTCATTCATTTAAACCAATGGAATAGAATAAAGTTTCTTAACAGGATTTCTGACTATGCCAGATTTTATTACGTAGACACAACATATATTAATAGACTAATACATGTACATATGTGTAAACACACACACATACACACACACACAAAGATCTTATAGTGTTTATTTTAGAAGTTTAGTCACAAGATAGTAAAACATAAACTCATCAGTTTATAAGACAGTTGGATCCAAATGATATTTCTGCCAGGCGTGGTGGCTCACACCTGTAATCCTAGCACTCTGGAAGGCCGAGGCGGGAGGATCACTTGAGGTCAGGAGTTTGAGACCAGCCTGAGCAAAAGCGAGACCCCATCTCTACTAAAAATAGAAAGAAATGATTTGGACAGCTAAAAAATATATAGAGAGAAAAAATTAGCCGGGCATAGTGGCATATGCCTGTACTCCCAGCTACTTGGGAGGCTGAGGCAGTAGGATCGCTTGAGCCCAGGAGTTTGAGGTTGCTGTGAGCTAGGCTGACGCCACGGCACTCTAGCCTGGGCAACAGAGCGAGACTCTGTCTCAAAAAAAAAAAAAAAAAGATATTTCTTTCATAATAAAAACAAAACAAACTAGAAATAAGAGGGGACTTCTTCAGTCTGATAAAGGTAATCTACAAAAACTCATACATGGTAGGGAAACACTGAATGCTTTCCCCTTGAAATCAAGAATAAGACAAAATGTGAACTCAAATCACTTCTGTTTAACATTGTACTGCACTTCTAGCCAGGGCAATTAGGTAAGACAATAAAATAAAAGGCATCTAGCTTGGAAAGGAAAAAGTAAAACTATCTCTATTTGCAGATGACATAATCTTATTTATAGAAAATCTTAAGGAATTCACTAAAAAAAATTAGAATAAATAAGTTCAGGAAAGATGTAAGACACAAGATCAATATATAAAAGTCTATTGTATTTCTATACGTTCACAATAATCAATCCAAAAATGAAATTAAGAAAGTAATTCCATTTACCATAGCAGCAAAAAGAATAAAATACTTCAGAAACAGACAAAACCCCACAAAGCTTATGCTCTAACACTATAATATATAGTTGCAATTAGAGAACTAACTATTAATAAATGGAAATAAACGTTCCCAGATCAGAAGAGTTCATACTGCTAAGATAACAATACTTCCCAAATGGATCTACAGATTGAATAAAATCCCTACTCAAATTACCCAATATTTGTAGTTGTTGCTTTTTAGAAAAAGCATCATGACAAGATGATTCTAAAAACCATATGCAAATTTAAGGGACCCAAAGTAACAAAAATAATTTTGACAGGGAAGAACAAAGATGGAAGACACTTCCCAATTTCAAACTTGAAGCAAAGTAATTAAGGCTGTGTGGTACTGACATAAGCATCAACATAGATCAATGATATAGAACTAAGAGTTCAGAAATAAACTCTTACATTTATGGTTAGCTGATTTTCAACAAAAGTATAAAAATAATTCAGGAGAGAAAGAATTTTTTTTCAACAAATAGTGCTAGAACAGATTTCCATACTTAAAACAGTAACTTTGATCCATACTCTATATATAAAAATTAAATCAAAATAATAAATCATAGACCTAAGTGATTTTTACCTAAACACTAAAACTATCAACTTTCTTGAAGAAAACAGGAAAAAGTCCTTGTGAACTTGGGTTACACCAAGATTTCTTAGATAAAGTGATTAAGTACCAGCCATTTTAAAAAATTAATAAATTAGACTTCAAAACAGTTTCTTGCCTATTTTTACAAGAAACTGTTAACAGAAAGAAAAAACAAGCCACAGAATAGGAGAAAGTATTTGTAAGTCACATGTCTGACAAATCCTTTTAACTAAGAACTCTCAAAATTCAATTATAAGAAAACAACCCAAATTTTAAAATGAATAAACAAAAGATTTGAAAAGGCGTACCACTAAAGATAACATGATACCAAAAAACCACATGAAAAGATGCTCAATATCATTTGTCATTAGGAAAATGCAAATCAAAACTACAGTGAGTAGTTTTCATACATATATTATACATCTATTAGATTGTCTATACATCTATTAGATTGTCACAAATTAAAATGACTGACATTTTATATATAAATACACACACACACACACCCCAACAAGTATTGGGTACAGACATGTAGACTCTGGAACTCCACACATTGGTGAGAATACAAAATATTACAACAATCTTGGAAACAGTTTGGCAGGTTCTTAGAGAATGTTATACATAATACACCTACCATCTAACCTCACCATTCCTACTCGTAGGAATTTATCCACGAGAAATAAAAGCATATGTCCAAATAAAGACTTGTTCACAAATGTTCATAGCAGCTTTATTTAGAATAGCCAGAAACTGGAAACAATCAAAATGTCCATCAGCATGAAAATGAATAAACTGTGATATAGCCACACAATGGAAAATAACAGAAGTAAATGAACTATTGAAATAAGCAACAATAAGAAATAATCTCAAAATAATTATGCTGAGTAAAAAAAACCAGAAAAAAGAGACTATACGATCTGATTCCATTTAAATAAAATCCTAGAATGTACATATAAGTATACCTCATTTTACTGTGCTTCACTTTATTGAGCTTCCCAGATACTGCATTTTTTACAAACTGAAGATTTCTATCAATCTTGAATAAAGAAAGTCTACTGGTGCCATTTTTTCAAAAACACATGCTCACATCATGTCTGTCACATTTTGTTAATTCTTCTAATATTTCAAACTTTTTCATTATTATAATCTATCATAATGATCTATGATCAGTGGATCTTGGACATTACTATTATATTGTTGTGGGATGCAAGGAACAGTGCCCATATAAGACATCGAACTTAATCAATAAATATATGTGTTCTGAGTGCTCCACTAAACAGCCATTCCTCCAACTCTCTCCCTGTCTTTGTGCCTCCCTGTTCCCTGAGACACAATACTGAAATTAGGCCAGTTAATAACCCTATAATGGCCTTTAAGGGACAACTGTATATATAATCCTTTCAGCAGCACCAGAAGGTATTATTATTATTATTATTATTATTATTATTATTGTTGAGTATTATTCTCTCAAATAAGAGAGAGGTCTTTGATGGACCCTCTCTCTGGAGCTAGTAAAGTTTTTCTCAGATATCCTATGCAAGTATTTTAAAAAAACTCTTTCATATAGAAGCACCTCATGGAATATCAGAAATCATTTAATTATATCTATTAAATGCATAATATGTAAAACTCAAAGAGTTGAAGTGCTTTCCCATGAGGCAAAACAGTTAATGGCAACAGTTTTCTACTCTGATCATAATAGAAGATTATTTCTGATCAGATCAGACCTATCTCCAAATTAGACCTAGAGTAAAACAGCCTAAGATTAATGATCAAGCTCTCCAAATCAATTTCATTGAATTTGTATTTTTTATACATCACTAGCCAATCCTGCTAATTCCATAAAATTCTAGGTAAAAAACAAAAAGTGAAAAGTAAAAGTGAAAATATACATTTTCATTTAACATGGTCAAATTCCCAAGTTACATGTAGGCAGTTCATATAAATATGAAGACAAAAACAAGCTATGACTGGAAGTAAATTAAGAAAATGTCCATTTATGTATTTGTAACATTTTCAAGATTCCAAGTCATTATTATTCTCTCTATATAATATTTTAATACCTTCAGAAGTAAATATTTTGATTAATCAATGTATTCTTATAATACTTGTCATCATTTTAATGTATAATACACTATTAGAAAAATACTTCAGATATTACTTTACAAAAATTTGCTATTGATATTTTTCTCTCCATTTATGACTAATTGTTCTATCAATTCCATTCTAAATCTAAGGAACAATCAAAAATTGAAATAACGTACTTACGTCATTACTTCCTTTAGTGATCCAATAGCTTTTTCTAAAGTGCTTTTGTCAGGGTTTTCATCAGCTGTATGTTTCTTAAGATCTATAATAATAAAATGGTTTTTCCATGATCAAAAAGAATTCAGTGCTTTCCCATCTATGACTAAAAATGCCATCCATCTTGATATAAGCTGATTAATTTTTAAAGATAATATTCAATCTTTACTTAACCAAAACTAAAGTTTTAGGCAATGTTCCCTAAAAAGATCTCTTATTACATACATGTTAAGGTTTCCACATTTTTTATTGAGTAAATTTTCAGAATACATAACAGATTTTCTTACACTGCTGTCCTAGAGTCCTCAAACCCTCTCCATGGTGCTGAATGAAAACATGATCTTCAAATAGCTCAGAAATGATTATACATTTTATATTTCATATTGGGGCCCATAGCTACACAACAGAGAGCATTTGGTGTCCTTAAGCACAGGTTTTGTTATTTTAGAGATTCATACTTAATAGATGAACTCTTCTTACCCAGATTGTTTATTATGTTCCCTCTGCCACCCTCAGCACATTCTTACCAAACTGAGGCTCAATCTAGTACCATGTCCACCTAATTGTTTATGTCGAATAACAGGAATAAAACTTAGAAATCAAGTTCATTTTAGTCATGACAACATTTTATGGATTTCTATAAGTCCTTAATGAAACAATAATGAAGATAAGAAAATCAAAAAAAATACAATCTTTTGGAAACTTGTAAGTTTATTCATATATTCTCCTTATAATATGTAAAATAGCATAACTTTAAAGAGTAGGGAAATCATTTTATAGGCTGGTAATTCTCAATTACATTAGATAACCTAAAGAAAACAAAAAATGTCAATTTTTTTAGTTGGTACAATAATTCATGCACTAATCGAAGTATTTTACAGGAAAAAATAGATTAAACAGTCACAAAATTAGCCTCCTTGTCCGCTATACATAGTACTACAGTTGAAGTTTAGGTATCAAAATGCTTTATTACAGACTTATTCCTCCTTATAATTGAGTTTTCATACTTAACTAAAAAAATTAAAACAGAAACTGACATGTTCTAAAAACACTACTTTAATCAGCTAAATGTAAAGGAATATACATATGCTTTTCTTTAACTGCAGGCAACATTTATTCATAACAACTCTCTACTATAAAAGTCCTTTCTATTGATATCTATAGTTTAAGCTCTAGAATAAATAGATATGTTTCAAGAGTATTCTGAACAATCTAAGGCAAAAAAAATAAGCAGAAGACCAAGTATACAGAATTTTACTAAAATTCAGAAAAGTACTAAAAAACCTTGTTACCTATGAATCAGTTCTCTCCTTGTGATTTTGTGGGTGACTTTTGTGAATACTTGGATAGAAACTGATTCTGAATTACTGACACACCATGAAATGTAAGACTTTTAAATGGAAAGACAAAAGTACTTATAATCATAGTCAGTATAATTGGTATCAGAACAAATAAAGCATTTCAGGCCAGACTGAATTTTTGTAGTGCCAGTAACTATTTTTTAATATCATCCATAAAGATGTTTACTATGTAAAAGATATATAAACTTGAATGCTGAAATCTAAGAAACTATGAAAATGAGAATAATTTTAACTTTTTTAGAAAAAAACAATTCTAAGAAATTATCTAAAGTAGTCTGAAAACAGATTAGACAAGTACCATTTAAAAGTAATGCAACACTGGGTAACCTCTGTACTGGTCGGATAAGAAGTTCAACAAGGCTTTGCCGTCCACATTCTGGTTTAGCTTGGTTTATCTGAAAGGAATTAATTTATTCAACAACTTAAAAAAAGGTTTTCTGCAAAGATTAAACACCCTACACTTATTAGACTAGTGTCCCTGATAAGAACTAATAGAGAAGAGGTGGGATGTTGGTTACTCTCTGGCAAATTACTGGGGTTGAATAATCTTCCAGGGCCAAAAATGACCTCTTGGCCAGCCAAGGGTTAACACTTTCACAGAAAGTGAGTTCCTTGACACACCCTAGATATCTCATCTTAAGTTTCTCTTTAGTCTACATCATTTACAAGAAAAAAATTTTTTAAATATTAATTATGCTGATACCATTGGATAAACAATGTAAGGCACCTATAAGGGAAAAAGAAATCACTAAAGGTGAAACAAAATTTCACTGGAAAGTCTGTAGGTGTTTTTGAGAGCTAAAATATATATAACATTTTTTTCTTTTTCTAAATAACTACATACAACATTCTGATTCACTCAGCTGCCTCTTGGTTACTACTACCTAATGTATCAAAATTCTAAAACTAAATATCATTATCACTCACAGGTACAACTAAAATTAACAGATTAACATTAAGCTGTTCTTACATGGACACATTTTTGCCAAAGTTATAATCTACTTAACTTTTTCATAATTTTAATAAATTCCTTCAGAAATGATTCTCAGATTTTTGTTTGAAAGAAATATACATTACCTTGAGAAAAGCATGAAATCTTGGTTTCTGTTTTTCACATTTAATAATTGTTTCCTTGCTCATTTCAAAAAAGTTTACAAAGGGAGGGTAGGTTTTTATCAAATCTTTTGACTAGAAAGAATAAAGAGGGAAAAAAACCCATTAATTGGTTACGCAAGTCACCATTAAAGACAATGAAACAATCTGACATATGGGTGCAAAAAAAAGTTTAAGATAAAGCTTTTAAAAATAAGTTTTTTCTCGAATTATACACAAAAATTTATCTTAGAAATTTCTTAGTAAAGACTTAATTGTTAAACAAAATGCATCAATTGGTAGATACAGCATAAAAACTGAGAAGTAGGCCGGGTGTGGTGGCTAGAGCCTATAATCCTAGCACTTTGGGAGGCTGACTCGGGGGTACTGCTTGAGCTCAGGACTTTGAAACTAGCCTCACAGCAAGGGTTGAGCCCCCATCTCTACCAAAAGGAAAGGGAAAAAAAACCCAGCCGGGCATTGTGGTGCGAGCCTGTAGCCCCAGCTAACCAGGGAGAGTGAGGCACAGAGATTGCTTAGAGCCCAGGAGTTGGGGGTTCCAATAAGCTCCAAAGACACCGCTGCATTCTACCCAGGGCAATGGAGTGAGACTCTTGTCTCAACAACAACGGTAACAACAAAAACAACCAAAGCAACTGAGCACCCCTCCTCACAACCCCCCACTCCTCCATATTAAAATTAAAGAAATAAAACTGAAAATAAAGACCCAGAAAGAAATAAAAGTATATTAAAGCCTATTGTATTGACACAAACATGACAAAGAAAACTTCTATAAGATCATAAAATGGCAATTCAATTAGATCTGATCCATATAGAATCCAAGAGCATACTATTATTTATTAAAGAATCCAAATCACCATTAAAAGATCAATTTTATTATGTAAAAATGCAAACAAGAAAAGGAAAAATATCTTGGCAAAATGGAGACTAATGGGTATAAAAAAAGATATGGCAATAATTTATATATTTGGAATTCTCAACCAACCAGACAAAACACTTCAGAGACTATGTGATAAGGAAGAAGGTTGGCGAGAGGACTCAAAACAAAAATATATGTGCCAGTACTCAAGGCACTGAAACATACAAAACTGATTCAAAGAAACTTATAAATCCTACTCATGCTAATTCATCAAAATGAATTATTTTATAAAACTTAAGTTGTGTGGTTCTCATCCTAGTAAAGAAGCAGTTCATTAGAAGTCTTTAAACAGAAAGACATAATGACAGCAAAAAGTGTTATCAACTAAGAAAAGAGAAAAATAAAACCTTAAGTATAGAAAATTTCAAAAAATCATTAATCTGTAGCCATTTATGAAGGGGAAATAACTTTACATATAATAAAACAATCATAGCATAGTGAGATAATTAGTACTCTTCTAATGATGATCTTGAGCTATCAAAAAAGTATTAAATTGTATATGGAAAGCATGTTTCAGAAGATAAGAATATTTCCAATATATTTTATAAACACAACCATGTAAAAGTTTTAAAACCTCTCACATTTAAACAGGTAAATTTTACTTCTTGGCAGCCCTTGCTGAGATGATACTTTAATCTGGAAACTTAAAAAAGAAATAAAATACTTACATATTTAAGAAAAATGTCACCAATGCTTTTGCTTTCATCCCAATTAACCATGAGGTCTTCAAGGTCATCCTGAAATAGCACAAATTTAAACATTTAAGATTAAACTTGACGGCCCCTTACATATGTTTTAATATTTCCAAGATATTCATTGGCAAGAAGTGCTTTTAAAAAGTGTCTTAACTTGATGTGCAAAATAATTAATATCCCATTCTTTCTCTTCAACAAAGAATTAACTTTTTGACTATAAAGAAAATATCCTTTGAAAAATAATAATAAAATCTAGTGTCAAGTCAATAAGACTAAGCCTGACTTCCCAATATAATGTAATAGTTCAATATCTTTTTTTTTTTCTTTCTTATTTCTTTTCTGAGACAGAGTCTTGCCAGGCTAGAGTACAATGGAGTGATCATAGCTCGCTGGAACCTCAAACTCCTGAGCTCAAGCGATCCTCCTCCCTTAGCCTCCCAAGCAGCCAGAACTACAGGCGTGTGCCACCATGGCCAGCTAAATTTTCCTATTTTTTGCAGAGTTGGGGTCTCACTCTTGCTCAGGCTGATTTCAAATTCCTGACCTCAAGCAATCCTCCTCCCTCAGCTTCCCAAAAGTGTTAGGGTTACAGGTGTGAGCCATCACATCTAGGCTTAATATCTTTTATTAATTGGTATTATTAATTACAGAAAACTACTTTCAATCTGGCAGCTGAAGCATCTTATTTAATATCAGTCATTAAAATCTATAATCTAGGCCAGGTGTAGTGGCCCACGCTTGTAATCCTAGCGCTCTGGGAGGCCGAGGCGGGAGGATCGCTTGAGGTCAGGAGTTTGAGACCAGCCTGAGTGACAGTGAGACCCCATCTGTACTAAAAATAGAAAAGTTAGCTGGGCCTTGTGGCATATGCTTGTAGTCCCAGCTCCTCGGGAGGCTGAAGCAGGAGGAGGATCGAATGAGCCCAGGAGTTTGAGGTTGCTGTGAGCCAGACTGATGCCAGGGCACTCTAAGCCAGGCAACTGAGCAAGACTGTCTCCAAAAAAAAAAAAAAAAAACCTATAATCTATAACTGGGGCCAGCAAATTTTAAAGGACCCTTGATGGTAAATTTTTAAGGCTTGTAAGTCATAGAGTTTCTGTCACAACTACCCAACTTTGTACAGTGGAAGGCCATAGACAATGTGTAAATGAATGAGTGTGGCTGTGTTCCAATAAAACTTTTTTTACCAAAACAAGCAGTAGGTTGGATTTAGCTCATGAACCACAGTTTCCTAATCTGTGATCAATTAAATTCCTCCTATAAAAATTCCTCCTATAAAAATTCCTCCTATAAAATTCCTCATTCTAAAATATTACATCTTTGTACAAATTTAGAAGACATTTAAAAGCTTCATAACACAAAAATCAGATGATAACATGAAATGACATAACCTAACTGAAACACTAAGTGATTTTAAAGTAGAAATCAATCAATAAGCTCTTACACCAGAGGTTCTCAAAGGTCATCTGAGGATTCCTGGGTTACCCTTTTAGTAGGATCCATGAGATTAAAACTATTTTCAGGCTAGGCATGGTAGCTCAAAGCCTGTAATCCTAGCACTTTGGGAGGCAGAGGCAGGAAGATCACTTTAGGCCAGAGGTTCCAGACCAGCCTGAGCAACATAGCAAGATCCTGTCTCTACAAAAAAATAGAAAAATTAGTTGGGTGTGGTGGCTTACACCTGTAATCCCAGCTACTCAGGGACTGAGTGAGGCAGGAGGATCGCTTGAGCCCAGGAGTCTGAGGTTACAGTGAGCTATGATGACGCCACTGTGCTCTAGCCCAGGCAAGAGAGCCAGGCTCTGTTTCCAAAAAAAGAAAAAAAAATTTTTTTTTCAACTATTTTCTTTATAATAGTAAGGCATTATTTAACTTTTTCATTCTCTCACAAGTATACAGTAGTTTTGTAGAGGCTACATGATGTATGATAGCACAATAGACTAAATACAGAAGCAGATATAATAATCAGTCTTCTATTAAGCCAGACAGTAAAAAAAAAAAAAGACAGTGTCACCACTCTTCTTAGCAAGTATCTTCATTTTAGAAATTGGTTTTCATAAAGAATATTATTTATGTTGCCATGTCGTTTATAATGTGCACTAAAATGAAAAAAGCAATTTAATGTGCTTGAACATATTCTGTAATTCAGATTTTTTTATCAAATAATGGGTTATTTTAAATGAATATAAAATTAGATATCCCACATGCAAAAAGATAAACTTAAGCCCTTACCTCAAAAAAAAAAAACTTTTAGAAGAAAACATAGGAGAAAATCTCGGGTTAGGCAAAAATTTCTTCAATATGACACCAAAATCAGAGCCCGCAGAAGAAAAACTAGGTAAAATGGACTTCATCAAAATTAGAAAACTTTTGTACTTCAAAAGGACTTGCAATCAGAATTTGGAGAACAGTTACAAACTCTGTAAGAAGACAAATAATCCAGCCAAAAAATGGGCAATAGATCTAAGTGGACATTTCACCAAAGATGATATACAAACGGTTAATAACCGTGTGAAAAGATCTTTAATCAACATCTTTAATCATTAGGGAAATGCAAATTAAAACAACAGGAGATGCTGCTTTACTCAGTAGGATGGTTATAACTTAAAAAAAAAAAAAAAAAGACAAGCGCTGGCGAGAATGTAGAGAAATTGAGACCCTCATACATTACTGGTGGGAATAAAAAATGATGGGTCCCAGCTCTTTGGAAGGCTGAGGCAGGAAGATTTCTTGAGCCCAGGAGTTCAAGGCCAGCCTTGGCAACATAGCAAGACTCCATCTCTAAAAAAATTAATTAAAATTTTTTTTTTAAATAACGGAAAACCCTGGCAGTTTCTCAAAACTTTAAAATATAAAACTACCATACAGCCCAGCAATTCTACTCCTAGGTGTCTACTCAAGAGAAATGAAAATGTATGTTCACACAAAGATTTGTGCACAATGTTCATAGGAGCATTATTCATAATAGCCAAAAATTGGAAACAACCTAAATGTTTATCAAGTGATGAATGGATAAAAAAATTCAGTACAGTCATATAATGGAATATTATTTGATCACAAAAAGGAACAAACTACTACCATGCTACATCACAGGTGAACCTCAAAAGCATACTAAGTAAGAAGAAGAAATACATAAGAGACCACTACTGTATTAATGCATTTGTAATACCATATAAATATGCACTATCAATGTATAAATATTTGAAATGTCCAGAAAACGCAAATTCATAGAAACGGAAAGTAGATTAGTGACTGCCTAAGGCTGGGGCTAGGAATGAAGATTAACTATAAAATGGACATCTTATTGGAAATAGGGAGTGAAAATGTCCTAAAGCAGATTTATGGTGATGTGCACCACTTGGTAAAGTTACTCATATAATTGAATTGCATATATTAAATAGGTGAATTTAAAAACATGTAAAATGGACCTCAATAAAGCTGCTTAAAAATGATACATCTAAAAAAACTTTTTTTTTTTTTGAGACAGAGTCTCGCTCTGTTGCCCGACTATAGTGTAGGGGCATCATCATATCATCATAGCTCATTGCAACCTCAAATTCCTGGGCTTAGGTGATCCTCCTGCCCCAGCCTCCCAAGTAGCTAGGGCTACAGGCACACCCCAACATGCCCAGCTAAATTGTTTTCTATTTTTTTCTTTTTGGTAGAGATGGGATCTCACTCTTGCTCAGGTTGGTCTCCAACTCCTGAGCTCAAGCAATAACCTCCCAGAGTGCTAGGATTATAGGCATGAGCCACTGCACCTGGCCTTAAAAAACATTTTAAAATTTTGCTTTAATTTTGAATACAGTGACTGCCAATATATAAAACCCACATAAACAAAAGAGCGTCAATTTTTAAGAATGAAAAGGTATCCTGAGACAAAACAACTCAAGAACCACTCTCCTATACTAGCAGATTCAGAAAAGTTCAAGAGGGAAAAAACTACTTTTAATAGCATAAAAGTAAACTCAGAGCAAGAATACTTTAACAGCCCACGTGTCAAGAACTAGGATGATTTAACTATTCAAAATTACACTTCAAAGGAAAAAAAGGAAGAAAAAGATTGTAAGTGTGTCTACCCTTGGGGCAATATAATGAATTCTGGCATTGACTAGCAACATTTAAATACTAGATCTAGGGCTTGTTAGTTCTGTGACCTTGGACAAGTTACTTAACCTGTATGTGACTCAGTTTCCGATTTTAAAAAATGAGAGTAATTATTCCTACCTCATAGAGGATTAAATGAGTTAATGCTTGTAAAACACTTAGAAGAATCCCTAACCAACTAAATGACTGACACAAATTCAAACCGATACACAAGTTGGTGGCAGAACACCAAGATGAAAATCTACTTGACTTTTCAACTCTACTTTTGTTCCTCTTATTGATTTGTATAAAACAAAAAATATTTCAAAAGTACTTCCCTCTCCAGTTGTTCAGAATACTAACTGGAAACAAAGACAAACTATCTTGAAACTTTGTAGCCTCTTAAACTTTTTGAAAAAATAAAGATTCCCTTGGAGTTCCCTTTAGATTTAGAATTTAACTGAAATATGATCAAAGATTTTGATAAAATACAAAATGTAAGCAATTGCTAAGTTGTATTTTCACTAACTTATAGAGCTTCTATATTTTTGTTTATAATGTGCACTAAAATAAAAAAAGCAATTTAATGTGCTTGAACATATTCTATAATTCAGATTTTTTTATCAAATGTAGAATAAACATTAATATAGGTTATTTTGAGGAGAAAACTGATAAATTTAAGTACCACATAGGAAAAATAAGAGGAAATAAAACTAAATTACTTTCTAAGTCAGTAGTTTAAGAATTCAGCTATACTTGTCCAAAAATTACTTTATCATAAGAGATTGACCCTAGAAATCATGGCTTTCATCAAAGAAAAATTATTAAAAAGATAGCATTGTTTTGTACAGTTTTGACATTTATCTGCCTATAAATGGAGAATAGAATAAATGGCCTTTAAGTCCATACAGCTTTAGAGTTTTTTGAGCAAGTCAAAACAAAAATATACAACCCAAGAGTAATAACAGCAGGAACATAAGAAAAATAGTACTAGGAATCACATGTCTCTATAGAAAAGATTTTATAAGGCCTTAATTATTAATTTTCAGCATTAATTGAAATAAAAAAGTAGGCAAACAACAAACATTAATAAGGCACTGGAACAAAGAGACAAATGATTCAAAGGAATAAATGAAGAAGTAAGAAGTTTTAGGTACAAAACTTATTTAGCTAATCAGAAGTACCTGAAAGATAATAAATATACACAAACCAAAAAAAATTACTATCAACCTAATATACATAAATTTACCTTTATCTTAGTATGTACATCAAAGATATCTGGGATGCTCCCAAAAATAGTCTTAATCTCTTCTGGTGCAAGGATAGGCCCACCACGTTGTCCTTCCTCTTCCAATGGTACCTGAAATAACTACATGAGAAAAAAGACTAATTTAAGTAGATTGTAGGAAAAAGAAAAAGCTAAAATATAGATAGCCTATGATAAAGGAGAGATGAGATGTTGACGGAGAAGAAAAAAGTAATAAAAAATTCTCCCTAAATTTGAGAAATTTTTTCTTATAACATTTTCTTTTATTATATTTATTTGCTTATTCTATTTATTTATACACTGTGTATGCATGTATATATACTCTTGTCATGAAATGTTACATTAGAAGCTAATAAAAGTTTGTCACACAGTTCTACAAATCAATCATTAAAATTGTTAGTACAAGATAACCTTTTATTCAAGTTAAGGATGAAAGCAATAAGCAATCAGTTATTTCTAGACACATACTTAATATTAAGTATTAAATGTTTTAGAAATGGTAAAACTTAGTTTAGGGGAAAGACACTGGACTTGAAGCTAGAAGATCTGTTTGTTTCCATGTTCTTGCTTGTATCAATCTAAAAAAATAAAAGAAAAAAATTCCAAGAACTAATAAATTAGTTTAGCAAGACCACAGGATACAAGGTTAATACACACATGTGCACACATGCATATCAATCTCACTTCTATATACCAGTAATTTACAAATGGAAAAAAAAACTTAAAAAGCAGTATCATTTATAATAAAAAATAAAAATACCTAAGTATAAATATAGTAAAACATGTATATGATGCTGATAACTATAGAATACTGATGAAGACAACAATCAAAGACAACATAAATAAACAAAGATATACAGTCAGCAATTGAAAAACTCAAACACAGTATGAATGTCAATTCTCCCCCAAATTGATCTATGGATTTAACATGTCAATAAAAGTTCTAGGACTTTTTGTAGGTATAGAAAACTTGATTCTAAAATGTTATATAAAAAGCCAAAGGAACTTCTTACTATACAGCTACAGTATACTGTATAGTATTGGTATTAGGGAAGGGAGAAACACACATAGAATAACAGAACAGAATTAAAGTTGAGAAACAAACTCACATAAATATGGTAGAGTAATTTTTGGCAAAGGTGCAAAAGCAATTCAATGGAGGAAAGACAGTCTTTCAACAAATGGCATTAGAATACCATCTGCCATAAGCAAAAAATAAACCTCAGCCTAAACATAACACCTTATATAAAAATTAACTCAAAATGGATCACAGACCCAAAAATAAAACCTAAAAGTATGAAACTTTTTAGAAGAGAACATAGGAGAAAATCTTCATAAGTTAGACTTAGGTAAAGAGAGTTTTTTGGTTGTTGTGGTTTTTTCTTTTTTTAAGAGACACGGTCTCACTCTGTCACCCAGGCTGGAGTACAGTGGCATAATCAAAGCTCACTGCAGCCTCACGTTCTTAGACTTCTTTTGCCTCAGCCTTCTGAATACCTGGGACTACAGGCATGCACCACCACGCCCAGCTAATCTTTTAATTTTATTTTTTATAGAGACAGGGTCGTGTTATGTTGCCCAGGATGGTCTTGAACTACTGGCCTCAAGCAATTCTCCTGCCTCAGCCTCCCAAGGTGTTGGGATTACAGGCATGAACCACTGCACCCGGCCATAAGAACATTTCTATCAGTGAAAAAAATAAGTTACTGAAATACGTAACATGATAATTGTGATAGATCTAAAAAGGAAATGGTGATGAGCAAGTACAAAATTTCAGATAACGATTATCTCTGAGAGGAGGGAAAATAAGATTGGAGAAAAACACAATAGAGGTTTCAAAAAATATTTGTAATAATCTGTAAACATTCCTTCATCTAGTCAATGTTTTATTAAAAACCCTACACAAAAATATTCAGACAATCAAAATACATCAAGGTTCATTAAAACCTTTCTGTAGCCTTAAGACATGTTGAACTATTCTAAAACAGTTCTGCTATGTTTGCTTTGGTACCCCGTATAAAATTAGGTAGCTAAAAACTATTGATTCTACCTTTCCAAAATTTCTCAAATCTATCCTTTTTTCATTTTCACTGACACTATCCTAAAAAGTTCGGAGCCTCAAAATCTCTTATAAAGACTGCTGAAACAGCCTCCAAATTGGTCTTTTGCTACCCCAGTTTCCCCTCTTCAATACCTCCCTTCAAAGTGAACCAAGTTATCTTTCTGAAAGGCAATTCAAATGATATCATTGATGCCCCTTCCCATTTAAAAATTCTTCTATAGCTTACACATGGCATAGCACATCAAGGGCCTTCTCTCTGGTCTGGCACAGGCAGTCTTAGCTCTCACTGTATCTATACCCCTACACTATCCTTACTACTCACAATACCTTAAATGACGCACCTCTTCAATCATCTGTATTGTTTACCCAATCTCAGACTTTTCACCCATATTCTTTGAATGTACCAATCATACTTAACATTTTAAAATTCACTTCAACTGTTACTTTACAACACTTTCCAATGTATAACCCATAGAAAATTCTAGCCCAATTCCTTCCCTAAGCTGAAAGAGTAGTAAAACCCATCTCACAAATCTAATACCTTTACTAAACCTCACTCATGATGCTCATAATCTTCTACTTGGTATTATAGTTAAGTGTCTATGTTTTATCTCCTCTTCCATTCTAAGCTTCTTTAAAATGAGAATCTTCTTTAATACCTGGCACACTACTTTTTATTAACTGGGCACCTGAGTATTACATGCAATAATTAAAGAAGGTTCTAGATATACATTTAATCTGGGGGATAAGATAAAATTAGTTATTCTAAATCCAATTCCAAAAAAAGAAAACAGTCCTAAAACAAAGCTCTTTAAAGAAAACACTATCGTGAATTTAGGCCACAGTCTTTTAAATAAAACCTTCCATGAGTTTATATTAAGCAATGTGGTATGAAACTTCTTCTCCAGCCTACTAATTTCATGGGCTTTTTCAATGGAGTTTTAGTGAATTTAATTGATGTGCAAATTAGAATTCTGAAACTTCAATGCATTTTACCATGGCCTGAAAAGATTTACATTTCTAAGCAATGAATGCTACCAAAGTACATGGATAGTATATGGCAAAGGGACTTTCTGCTACTCAACCATATTTTGGCTTACTATAAAAACTTCAACAAGAAACTCATCTAGGTTGATTTCCCTGCAGAAAGAAGAGCAAACCTGACTAAAAACAAGTCGAATTTAATACAACAGAGGCCTTATAAAACCTTGACTACCAGCCAGGAACGGTGGCTCACACCTGTAATCCTACCACTCTGTGAGGCCAAGGGGAGAGGACTGCTTGAGGTCAGGAGCTCAAGACCAGCCTGAGCAAGTGAAAGACCCCGTCTCTACTAAAAATAGAAAAATTAGTTTCTACAAAAAATAGAAAAATTAGCCAGGCATGGTGGCATGTGCCTATAGTCCCAGCTACTTGAGGGGCTGAAGCAGGAGGATTGCTTAAGCCCAGGAATGTGAGGTTGCAGTTGAGGTATGATGATACCACCGTCCTCTAGCCCAGGCGACAGGGCAAGACTTTGTCTAAAAAAAAAAAAAAAACTAAACCCAAATAGAAAACTCCCTATGGTTTTTCTACTGAAAGATAAACTTAGTGGTAACAACATCATTTTCTTGACAGAATAACAAATTTATTCCTTCTTCCTATAGATACCAAAATAATGCCCTATTATGTCTTTCAGAACCTTAAATTTCAGTTTATTCCTTAATTTCTTTAATGTCATCCTACAAAGATTATTCATTAGAATTGACTTTTCTTCAGAAATAACTTCATAGTACATTTTAATATTAGTAAGCAATGAGTTAATTTATTTATGGCTAACCATTGCATATTTCATGTGTCACATTAAAAGGATTACTAAAAAAATTACTAACATTGACACCATTATGCTTCACTGCTATTTTTAAACAATCTTTTTTCACATATATACAGTACTAAATAAAGTAATGACTCTAGAACATATATTTTCAGAAGAAGTTATCTACCACTTCCAAATATAAATGCAGTATCTTGACAAGGAACCTGCAAAGTTCTGAATTAAACTCAATCTCTTCTAAGATCATCTACTGAGGACTGTTCTCTCTTAAAGTCATTATTAAAATGGTACTATTTCCAGATGAATAAAAGGTAATACTACATGGCATTCCCTTAATAGCAATTTTTGTCATAGATTTTCATTTTTAATATCTATGATCAAATTATATGTTTATATAATTTTCTTATAACAAACAGGATCACTTGGAATTTTTTACTTAGGAACAGTGGAACAGAAATCATTTTACCACCAAACTCATACTTACCTGAATAATTGTTGCCAGTATATTTACATAGTTACTTTCAGTTTGATAGAGCTCTTTTGCAACTTGCCACCTGGCTGACTGCTTTGAAGGAACTGGAGTGGAATTTTTAGAAGACTTGTTACAAGACTTTGGTGTTTCTGAAAGGTAAAAAGGAGAAAAGATTTAATGGAGGCCAGATATAAGTACCAAATGTACAGACTTAACAGGATAAAAGGGTGGGGGAGGAGATAACCTACTCTTATAATACCACCATATAGATTTCCATTAAAATAAAATTTCCGCATAGAGTAAGGCCAGAAAAAAATTTCTACTAAATAAGTAGAACTAAGAGTACAATAGCTCAGGCCATTTATTTGTACTACTTCAAAAGTATCAAGGTCATTAAAAACAAAGAAAAACTAAGGAATTGCTGCAGATTAGAGGAGAATAGGAAGAGATGACATAACAACATGTGATCCTGGATTGGATCCCAGACCCAAAAATTAAAAAAAGGTACTTTTTTTCTTTTGCTAAAAAGGACATTAGAACATTAGTGGGACAACCAGTGAAATGTGAAGTATATATTAATTGAACAGTTCATAGTATTAATGTTAACCTTCGCATTAAAATAATTGTAATATAGAGAGAAGGCACATCACATCTGCAACTTACTCTCAAACAATATAGATATAAAAGAATACGTGTGTGTATATGTTAAGAAAAAGAGAGATTTTGACTGAATGAATGCTAAAGCAAACATGGCAGAATATTTCCATTTGGGAAATCTGAGTAGAAGGTAAAGGAATCTTGGTAAATTTAAAATAATAAAATAAAATGGAAAGCAACATGTAAAAACACTTGTTAAAAAAAGGATGAAAAAGTTTTTAAGATTACACAATTACACTAATAGAAAACTTTGCACATATATATAAAGGAAGCCCCCCTCAAAAAGCCCAACATTAACTGAAAACTGTTAGTTCACACTATCTTAACATAATGATACATCCAGTCCAACCCAGAGTGGAAGGAGGATGCATTAGTATATTTTATATGTATTTCATGGAAGAAGAAATTTTTAAAAATTTATAAAAGCTTTTAATTTTTACATTTTCTTACTATCACTATGGTTAGAATACTTTAACATTATATGTATCATCTTCTAATGTCAAGTTTTTCAATAGGAAAAGGAATATATAACATCAAGTAGGAATGTGTGACACAAAAAACATAATGTATATTTGCAACATAACTGTACTCAATAAATAGTTTTAAACATTTTTATATTAAAACAATCATGTGTACCATGGTGCTCTGGATGTTTTTTTTTTTTCATAGATAACAGACTTCAAAGGATTTTCCACTTACCATACATTATTTCAGGCTATACTCATCAGATCCAGAAGCCTATGCCATTAGAGAATATCCTTCAGTGGGAAAAAAAATTAAGATACTCTGATCTAATTTAATTATATTGTGTCTAGGTAGTGATCTACAAACTGAAGATTCTATTTGATAGAGTACCTAATATATTAGTACAGTTGTCATGTCTGTTTTCTTCAGTGGTTTATTTTCTTCTCTTGTCTCCTAAAATGCATATTCAAGTTTCAGTCCTTTATGATCAGCTCTTACCATCCCATGCCCTTGTCCATTATGATTATGGAACCAGTAAATTCTCAAATCAACATTATCTAATCATGATCCCCGTCTCCAGCACGTGGGTCAACTTTTCCAAATGCCTATGGACATTTCTACCGAAATGTAACCTGGATTTCTCTAAAATTGTACTATCTTCCCCCAAAATATAAACTTCCTATTTACACCAAAGCAACATTTCTTTCATTTAAAGAAATACTTTGCCTTCATCTCCTCTTATTCCCTTCCTATTACTCCAACCTATCAATATTTCCTCAGTGATTCTTACTTTTCTTTCCAACCACCATGTATCCTGGTTCATCACCTGATCTAATGACTCAAGCCACTGTGGTAGATTATGTCATATCTGTCTCCAAACTGCCCTTCTAATCATTCTTCAAAAGAATCCACTAAGAATTATCTATTGAATCTATTCAATTACTGTGCTACTCAAAGAGTTTCTAAACTTTCTTGTTAATGACAATATACAGTTTAGACATGCCAATCTGATTTCAAAGTTATCTAACATTAGGCCTCAGCCTTCCTAATTTAACTATTACTCCTTCATACTCCAAGCAAATTGACCTATCCATTATTCCCTAAAAACCTAATTTGTATACTATTATCTGCATACTTGCTCCTCTTTATATTTTTAAATCCATCTCAGTTTTCTGGGCCAAGCTTAAATTCATTTTCATTCTCTCCATGACATTTAGTGAATACATTTAGAGAATAAGATAGACAAAGTTCATGCTCTCTTAAAGCTTACATTCTGGTGAAGCGAATCAAATAATAACAAATTAAACAAAAAATATAACTTCTAACAATGATAACTACTACTGAAAATAGCCATCAGGTAATGGCGTTGGTAGGAAGGAATGGTAAAAGAGAAACTTAACTTTACAGAAAAGCCAGTTAAGATTTCTTTGAAGCAGACAAAGCAAGTACAAAGGTCCTGAGGTATGGATGTACTAGAAATACTTGAAGAATAACAAAGATAGCATGATTGAAGCTTAGAGAGTACAGGTATTAGAGAACTTAATACCACATGAGGTTAGGTAGATGAGGGCAGGATTACATAGGAATTTAAAAGTTATGGTAATACAAAGCCACTGAATGGCTTTAAAGCAGAGGAGTGGTATAATCTAATTTATATATGTTTAAAGACTTTTCTAAGTGCTGCATGTAGAAAGACAAAAATTAAAATGGAGAGACCATATTTAAAAGACTACTCCAATCATCTAAGAGAGATTCTTTTTACAGAAAAGACTGATTTAAAAAACAGGTGTCAAAGTAACAGAGGAGTTGGCAGTAGCAGAAAGAATCAAGAATTCTAATTCAGTTACGTTAATTTTAAGATGTCTATTAGACATGGACAAGGAAGTATCAAGTAGGCAGTTGGACAGGGAAGAAGAAAAATTTGAGTTAGGAGTAAATAAATGTTTTTTAAAACTATAGAATTAACTGAGATCATTTAGGGAGAATACAATAGAGAAGAAACAATGACTCAGGAGGAACATACAACATTTAGAGTTGAAGAGAGAAGCTAGGCAAAGGAGAGTGAGAAATGAGTGATATCACAAAGCCAAGAAAAAAATGTGTCTATGAAGGAGTAGCTAGTCATGTGTTCAATGTTACTGTTATTGTCTCTCTCCCCAGCAAGAGCAATTTTATGTAGTATGGACTACAGCTCCGTAGGAATGGGTTGAAAGGACAATGAGATTCAAGGAAATGAGACAATGGATTAAGGGTAATTCTTTGAAGTACACTGATGTGAAAGAGAACAGAAAAATGGGACAGTAAGTGGAGAGTGTCGTGGAATCGATGGAAATTTTGATTCTTTGTTTCTTAAATCTAGAAAAGATATATTTGTTTGCAGACAAAAAAATAGGAGAGGGAAATACTGATAATCAAGAGAGGAATTATAAAAACCTTCTTCTATCAGTTCAGCACAAAGTGAACTCACCCTTCTCTGACTTCATTCTACCTATGTTCTCCATAATTCGCATGACATTTGTGATTTTGTTTAGCTAGTGTTAAGAATTTGCTTTTTGAGCCAGGCGTGGTGGCTCACCCCTGTAATCCTAGCACTTTTGGAGGCTGAGGCCAGGAGTTCAAAACCAGCCTGGGCAAAATAGCAAGACTTCTCTACAAAAACTAAAAAATTAGCCGGGTGCGGTGGCACACACCTGTAGTCCCAGCTATTCAGGAGGTTGAGGCAGGAGGATCATTTGAGGCCTGGAGTTTGAGGTTGCAGCAAGCTACAATGACATCACTGTACTCTAGCCAGGGCAACAGAGTGAGATCCTTGTCTCAAAAAAAAAAAATTTGCTTTTTGAACAGCTCTATCACTCTCCAGCTGTGTGACCCTGGACAAGTTACTTAACTTCTCTGTACCTCAGTTTAGTTATCTGTAAAATAGGGATAATAAGACCTACTATAGGCCGGGCGCGGTGGCTCACGCCTGTAATCCTAGCACTCTGGGAGGCCGAGGCGGGTGGATCACTTGAGGTCAGGAGTTCGAAACCAGCCTGAGCAAGAGCGAGACCCCATCTCTACTAAAAATAGAAAGAAATTATCTGGTCAACTAAAAATATATAGAAAAAAAAATTAGCCGGGCATGGTGGCACATGTCTGTTGTCCCAGCTACTTGGGAGGCTGAGGCAGTAGGATCACTTAAGCCCAGGAGTATGAGGTTGCTGTGAGCTAGGCTGACGCCACGGTACTCACTCTAGCCTGGGCAACAGAGTGAGACTCTGTCTCAAAAAAAAAAAAAAAAAAAGACCTACTATAAATACACAAAATATATAAGGCACTTAGCATGTAGGAAGTAATCATTAAATTGACATATTATGCTTAACTTTTCATGTATCATTTCTCCTCAGCTAGAACAAAGATAATTAAAGGCAAAGCTGTTCATATTTACTGTAGTAGAGATATATCTATATTCTAACAGTTATTCCATTCCACTAAATTTTAAAGATCAGTATTTTAAAATGTGACTTACCTCCATAGTTAATGCTAGACTCTGGTGTGTTGGAGATATCTAGGAGTGATCCAATAGAAAGGGAATGTTCAGCTGACGGGCGCTTACGGGGAGGGAAAGGTGACATGTCTGTCTCTCTTGAAAGCTGCGCAAGTGTCTCTTTTAAACGACGTCTTTTGCGAGTGCTGTTTGGGGTATTTAGAGAAAGCAGTGACACTGATTTCTTGAGCTCAGGAGTATTAGCCTGTAATCAAAACCACAAAAGCTCAATTTTACTTCCATGGTTCTTTACTGGGACAGGAACAAGAGAAAAATATATTTACAAGTCTGACAAAATCTGGATTTTGCACACTAATTTTACAACTCTACAGTGTCAGACAATTCAGAAGCTTCATAAAACATAATAGCAAGAGACCACAGTAATTGTCTAATCCCAAGCATCTCATTTTTTTCTTCATAGCACAACATTACATTTTCATCTATAAGCATGTTTACTATCTACTCCTTCATTAGGCCATAAACTCCATGAGGGCAGGGACCACTCATATTCTGTTCACTGTATCTCTAGTATTTAGCATAGTGCCTAGACACAGTGATCGCCAATATTTGCTGAATAACACTTGATTTTAAGAGTTCTCTCCCTAAACCTAAAGCATACCTTTAAAACTTTATCTTAAGAATTTTACATTTAGAAGAGTCTGAAGAGAGCACAATATGGTTGGTACCTATTTAGATTTTATAGAAACAATAATCCTCATCTTCAATATTCCACTTGAAATTATTAAATCCCAAACTGAAGTAAATCTTCTTTTAAAGCCTGCTTCTATACCTTTATGCCACTTTCATAAATGATATCACTCTTCACCAAATTCCATCATCATGGCTAGATTTTCCTTGCCTACATTCTACTATTAAAGTCATCTTTTTAATGACAGCTCCCCTCTTAATATTTTCAGTGGTTCCCAATACTTCTAGGATTATATCCAAACTCATTAACATATTAAAAACTTGTTGATTCTACCTATTAAGTTTTATCTGTTGTCTTTCTTTCCCATACTTTTTTAAAACCATACTAAATTACTTAATATTTTAATGTATTCTCAAGCTTTCATACCCTCTCCCATCTGCTGCTCTAACTTGATTGTCCTTACCTATTTAGTCTAGTAAGTTGGCTCAACACTTATTTGCCTTTTCCAATCCTGCGTAAGTCTCTAAGAAAGAGTGAGGCTACCTAGAATACATTATTCAATTTTAGGAAGCATCATTCTACATCATAACTTTGCAAACCTATCTTTCTACTAAAGTTCTAAGCTTCTGAAGACAGAGATATTATTGTTCATAATGGTATCACCAAGAATTAGCACAGAACACATAGTAGATTAAAATAATATACATTACATTTAATAGTTCCACTTAAATCTACGTAGGCTATTATTCAACATCCAATTGTTTAATTATTCTGAAAATCGTAAACATTATGTAAAAGATATACATGCTAATTATACTATGCTCTCTAAAATTTTTGGATAGAAAAGTATTGTTTCTATACAAGCCAAGTTCACAGAATAAATGACTATGGGCCAAAAAGCATACCTTTTCATATAAATACATAGTTTCTCCAGCTCGGGCATCCATTTGAATGCTTCCCCAGAACCACTAGGTAAGAGAAAAAACATTTTAATAAAGAGTTTAAATTTACCTCAGAGAAGCCATAAGTTAATGTTTAAAAAAACCAATCTCATTCAAGAATTACTTGCCTCTTGCTTAACAACATAAAGTTTCTTCGAAGGTTCAAATGGAAGTTCTTTTACTATATTCTCTTCAACAATAAGGTGAGTGCATCTTTCATCTCCAACTGATAAACAGTTACCTCCTAAAGAGGAATGCAAACAAGAATAAATAAGCCAAACTACTTATTTCCAAACCCCAACTTTTAAAGGGGCATATTCACTAGGATGTGAGTAACCAGGCATAGGAAATAAAATAACTTTTAAATATGCTAAATTTTACCTTGCATTTTAGTCATTTCTTCCATATTGGTTTTCTCTTCATCTGAAAATCCCAGGAAACTTAAAACACAATCTTGAAATGGAGGAACTTTAAATTCATTTCTAAAGTCATCAACTGCTGCACAAAAATCCCTGAAAACAAAAATATACTCTTCTAGAACCAGCTTAACTTAAATTCAAAAGTTAGGCATATCAATTTACAAATCGGCAATAATTTTCAAGGTTTTAGTATAATCCATTTATTGAAAATATTTTACATCTGGTCCTGAAACATTCAGAAAAACTTCAGTTAAAAAAAAAACAACTGACGTATCTTCACTCAACCTGGAAGTAACTTTTGAAAAAATGTGATCACAGATAACCTATATAAGAGATTCAAATCCTTGTTCTGTATTTGAAATTTTATGTGAACTGTATTCCAGGGGTTTTCTAGTTTTAGGAAATCTTAAGTAATGATGGAGTGCCATAGCAAGAAATTGAGATTGGAAAGCTTAGCAAAACTAATGAATTGCAAATACCAATTAAAATGTAATCAGACAAATATAAAACAAAAAAAAATTTAACAATCCAAATACCCAAATTTATTAAGCTATTACCTAATAATTTTAGAATGTTTTTGATAATCAAAATAACTTCACAAGGTCAAATCCAAAGATATCACAGATATCTTTTAATTTTTTATAATTTTTTGATAACTTTGTTCTTCCTAGATTTTTTATTCCCTAAGATACCCAGACTGAATTCATTTTTTTCTATAGTATCTATGAATTTAAATTTTTTAGCACATGGATTTATCCAGAAAACCTAACAGTTTAATTTACATAATAAACTACTGAATTCCTAAACACTTACTGTTCATTCCGCCTTTCCCAAGCCTTATAAATCCATTCTGGCTTCATAATTGGAGTACCCAGGCTCACAGCAACCTAAAAATATAAACATTAATTACATTGAATTTCTCCTTAAATAACTGCATTCAAGGAAGTTCTAAACAATTACATACTTTTTTCACACAGATCACCATTCATCTGCTTTGCAACAAAATATAAATGAAAAAGGGAAAAAACTGTCTTTCAATCACATAACTTAGGTCAAAATAACTTTAAAACAATTTCCATGATGTCCAAACTGTTTCCTTATTTTAAATAAATATATGAGCTGATTAAGTTCATCTTTATTAAATTTCTATTTCTCCTTTCTTCACATTTGCTTCCTTGAAAGTACTGACCACCCCCAAGATGGCACTATAGAAGAAAACAACTGAGGAAGCCACTAAAACCTCAGCTATGAGTTGAAAAGTTTAGGCAAAACTCAAGAGTACTCTCAAGAGTACTCTAAAATTACCATTTGCTTCATAAATACACCAAGCAAGGGTGAGATCAAATGACAAACTCTTGCTTAAATATTCAACTAACAATCTTAAACTAAGATTTCAATTCTAATAAAAGTATTTTCTCCTGTTCTTTTATAATTAAGAAGTTAAATCTTAGAACCATTTTATAACAATAGAGCTGTTTTTATAATGACCACTTAGATTTTGCTAGTAGGCACCTGGGGAAAAAAAATAAAAATTAAAAAAAAAACAAAGACCACTTAGACAAGAGTGAAATATCTGCTTCCAGATTTCATACCATGCTATCCATCTACCAACTCCCACAATCCTACTCATCTTTCAACGCCTACCTCAAGTACCATTGCTTTCTTAAAACTTAACCACTCTTATGAGTTAATATTTTTACTAAATATGTTCATAGCAAAAATTGAATTTTTGATCCTCAACAAATTGGAGAGAAATAGACAGGAGAAGAGTGCTATTATTAAACTCATCCAAAAATAATGCTATATTGAAATATACAAAAATATCCAGGTTTACATACCCTAAATTTTTCCCCTTGTGTACAATTTGCCACCAAATGTGTAACTTTTGAATTGAAGTCTTTTCGAATTACTCCACCCATGTGATGGACCAATGTCACCAATCTGACCTCAAAAGAAAAATTAAGCAACATTGACTTCATGATTAATTTGAATGAAATTTTAAATTACGTTTACCATTCATTTAGTATTTATTAATAGTAAATACTTTCTATTTATAAGGTGCATATAAGATTTTTATAGAGATGTTAAATTTTATGTCAAAAAAAAAGCATTAAAAAAAGACTTGTTTTAGCAGCACAATTCACAATTGCAAAGATGTGGAAACGACCCAAATGCCCATCAATTCATGAGTGGATTAGTAAATTGTGGTATATGTATACCATGGAGTACTACTCAGCTATAAGAAATAACGGTGATATAGAATCCCTTTTGTTCTCCTGGAGAGAATTGGAACCCATTCTATTAAGTGAAGTATCCCAAGAATGGAAAAACAAGCATCACATGTACTCACCAGAAAATTGGTTTCCCTGATCATCTCCTATGTGCACATTTGGGAATAACACCAACTGGGTATCGGACTGAGGTGGGGAGTTGGGGAAGGGGTTGGGGGCATAACTACATGATGAGTGCACTGCGCACTGTCTGGGGAATGGACACACTTGAAGCTCTGACTCGGGGGGATCAGCGAGACATTGGCAATATATATAACCTGAACTTTTATACCCCCATAATAAGCTAAAATAAAAAAAAATAAAAAATAAAAAAAGACTTGTTTATATGCTAGCACGAGCAAAATTACACGTAGAGATGACCTTAGTAAAGATCATCACACAAAACTAAGTTAATTAAACAATTGGGTTTCGTACTGACTAAATCTATTGCTGCTTTTTTAAATACCATACTGCCTAAATATATTGCGTTTTGTTTTTTATCTTTCTCTCCTCAATAAACCTCATTTTCATGTTTGGTCATAGCATACTAAGATTCTTCCCACAAAATTAGAGTAATACCCATTAGCTCTAATACACAAAATACACTGAAACAAAGAAAAGAACTTACTATGAATTTTCTAGGGCAATAAGAATAACTTTGAGGCTAGACTTATATAACAAAAAAATGCAGTGTATTAACAAAAACTTCGAATAACCAATGTAGCTGATATGATACTTGACAGTTAAGCCGAATAGAGTTATGAAATTTTTGTATTAACTCTTATCAGTCATCTTAGACAAAACATGTTTCTTTACAAGACTCCTCAGAATTTATTTTGGCAAGAAATTTAAACCTTGGTATAGCCATAGAATTTTCTCCTTTAACATCTTTAAAGTAAAACTATAATACTAAAAAGAAATAAAAAGCCAATGTAAACTTATTTTGCTGGAAAAAATATGCTTTTAATGGAATTTGTTTTATAATACTTACTAGTTCTTCTTTCTTTCGGAATCCAGTAAAGCACAGTACTAGATTCATCATACTTGTACAATACAATGGCCGACATGAAAATGGCAAAGGCTGAGGATACAACAAGTTTAAATCTGTGAGCTTTCTTTTTAGTAGAAAATACAATACAACTTTCTCACTCTAAAGATATTTCCTCTCTTGCCAATCAACTTTCCCAATCCACAGATTTACTGGCATTATTCCTTTTTCTTTTTTTTTTTTTTAAAGACAAGGTCTCACTCTGTTGCCCAGGTTGGAGTACACTTGCACGATCATAGGTCACTGCAACCTCGAACTCCTGAGCTCAAGTGATCCTTGTGGCTCAGCCTTTGGAGTAGCTAGGAATACAGGCACATGATACCATGTCCAGTTAATTTTTAAAATTTTTTTGTAGAGACAGAGGTCTTGCTATGTTGCTCAGGCTGGTCTTGAACTCCTGGCCTCAAGCAATCCTCCCGCCTCAGCCTCCCAAAGTGCTAGGATTACAGGCATGAGTCACCACACCTGGCCAGTGTTTTTCAATATGCAACAAAAAATAGCAAAGAAATGGACTGCAAGCATCACAATAAAAAAATTCCCGTGATTTTCAAATCGTACTTAACATAATCTAAACATACTTTACTATCAGCAATCTAAGAAAATATTTATATCCAAACTTTTTGTTTGAAAACATATTCTGACACATAAAGTATAGTCTATAAGCAAAAATTTCAGATTCCATACACTATTGTAAATGATTCCAATTAATGTTATTAAAACAGATTAAAGGTATTCTATAATAAGCATTAGGTAACCATAATACATACACTTAAACCAAATATGATTCCAATTTTTAAACTAAAAAATGGAGATATTCAGTAAATAATTTACCCAGTGGTTTTATATATACATATACATATACATAATAAAATATTTATATACACACCAGAAAGACAGAGAATGGTTTAAAAATAACAAAAGAACATATCTGATTGCCACCATTATGCAAGAAGATTCTTTTGCATAATTTTGATCTCTGAAAAGTTTATTTGCTTTTTGAGAGCAACACTTCTGAATCAAAACATTAGAGAATTAAAGGTTATCATAAGCTTATTACTAGCATCTATAACAACAGAAGCAATTTTAAGCGAATAAGGCAAGCTTAAGAATGGCAAACAGCCCTTTTTGCACCCTTCCTTTTGCTATCCATTTGCTGAGACAATGGGTCCGGTCGTCAACCGTAGGGTATGTATCACACTGTGTAAACCTATATCTTGCTCTTGCCCTATAATCCTATCTTTCTCTCCTCAATAAACCTCATTTTCATGCTTGCCTTAAAAAAAAAAAAAAAGAAGAATGACAAAACATAGCAACAAAATCAAACAGGGACTAACTCTGCTACAACCCTTATATTGAAATACCGTTTAAAAACAAAAAGCTGAAATAATTTTCCTAATTTTAAAACATGCAGTAGCTGATAAAAATGGAAACATGATATCTGTTCTGTGTAGAGGAATATAAAAGTTTACATATGTATATACATTTCTGGAACCCAAGTCTAAGGAAATTATTTCTAAGACATTGCAATATTGAGATTGTATGTCTGTGTATATACATATATACAGTTGTCACTGTTTAACCTTCAAAGGCCTCAGCTTTTCACAACTAAAATTTACAATAGGAAGAATACTAAAGGACTACATTAGAGTAGCCACCGTTATTCCTATTCTAAATATTTCATACTTTCCACAATTAATGCGATTTTTCCACTTATGAATTTTCTGCTAATTAAAAATTAATAAAAATGTAACCTTGAAAAATCATAATATATGTGTATTATTTCTTACCTCTCCTTTTTGTGAACAGTGTAATACAACTGGTGGTCCAATAACTCTACAATCAGCCTTGTACAAGTCATTAAAGACAGAATCCTGGAAGTCCATGACTATGAATACATTTTCAAATTCCGGAGAATCCAAGCCTTCAAATTCTTCCATTGATTCCATCTTTACAAAGTGTACTTTAATTTCCTTGATTTTTTTCATATAGTTATTAGAAATAAAAATTATTGATATATCATATAAATTAATTCATGCTTCTAATTAAGGCCTAAAAATCAATTCAATAAACATTTTTTAACATTTTTATTTTCATATTTGCAGAAAACTTAAGTTTTTTTTTGGTTTTTTTTTTTTTGAGACAGAGTCTCACTTTGTTGCCCGGGCTAGAGTAAGTGCCATGGCGTCAGCCTAGCTCACAGCAACCTCAAACTCCTGGGCTTAAGCGATCCTACTGCCTCAGCCTCCCGAGTAGCTGGGACTACAGGCATGCGCCACCATGCCAGGCTAATTTTTTTCTATATACATATTTTAGTTGGCCAGATAATTTCTTTATATTTTTAGTAGAGACGGGGTCTCGCTCAGGCTGGTCTCGAACTCCTGACCTCAAGCGATCCACCCGCCTCAGCCTCCAAGAGGGCTAGGATTACAGGCGTAAGCAACCTTGCCCGGCTGAAAACTTAAGTTTCAAATGATACAATAATAATCATTACACTTAATAGTGAACAACCATGCTTCTTTACTTATTTGTATTTTATATATACATTTTTCCATCTAAATTAAAATCTTAAATTTTAAAGATCAATATTATGAAGGAATAAGCTTCTGATTTATTACTTAGTAGTCATTATAAATTATCTAGTGTAGCACATTAAGTTCCATAAAATTTGAATTAAGTTTTTTAAGTACATGAATTTTGATAGTAGGATGCATTCATTAGAAAGGCATCCACTATTTCCTTTTATTCTGACCTAGAAAACAATACCATACATATAGTTCACAAATCAACTATCTTCAGAAAAATAAGAAAAAAATACTATAGCACTTAATATTTAAAAAGAAAGATTACCAATCATTTCAGTAAATATGTAGGAAAAAGGAGAAAGATGAAATATGTAGGCAATTTGCAGCATGGCTAATGTAGGATATAAAAAGGCAAGTTGTTGGGGTGGGGAACCTGCGGCCTTCAGGCCACATGTGGCCTTGTAGGTCCTTAAGTACAGCCTTTTGATTGAATCCAAATTTTACAGAACAACTCCTATTATTAAAAAGGGTGCAGCGGAGAAAGACGAAGCTTTTCTGGCCTCCTTTGGTGCTTAAAAAAGAACAATCTTGAAATCAGAAGGCCACAGGCTCCCCACCCCTCTAAGAAAAAGAATGAAGATACTTAAATATCTATGTAACTCCTGTATGAAAAGAACAGAACCATTTAAAAGAAAACTGGGAGTGGGTCGATAAATTATTTGGGCTTTATATGCAAGGCTGATATGATGGGCTGAGTTGTGTGCCCCTAAAATTCATGTTGAAGCCCTCGTCTAAAACAAAGAATGAAGCCCTTAGAATGTGACTAATTTGGAGATAAGAGCTTTAAAGAGATAATTAAGGTTAAATCAGGTCATAAGGTGGGTCCTAATCCAATCTGGTGTCCTTATAAGAAGTTTATGGGTTTTTTTCCTTTTTGTTTTACAAATGGGGTCTTGCTCTGTCATCTAGGCTGGAGTACAGTGGCACAATCATAACTCACTGCAGCCTCAAACTCCTAAGCTCAAGTGATCCTTCAACCTCAGCCTCCCAAGTAGCTGGGTTCACAGGAGCCCAGCTAAGAAATTTGGACATGCAAAACAAACACCAGAGATGTGAGCACACACAGAAGAAAAGCCATGTAAAGACACAGCAAGGAAGACATCTGCAAGTGAAGGAGAGAAGCCTCAAGAAAAACTAAACCTGCTGACACCTTACTCTTATAATTCTAGCCTCCAAAACTATGAAAAAATAAATTTCTGTTGTTTAAGCTACTCAGTATGTGGTACTTTGTTATGGTAGCTCTAGCAAACTAAAATAGCTGAACTAGAGAATTAGATGTCTTTCATATGCTGAGGCAAATTCCCTGATGAGTAGCAATTATTATAATTTATAATTTTGGAAATACAGCAAGAATTTAGACTAAATAAAAAATTAACAAGAAAAAGAAGCTAAAGAGTTTAAAGAAAATTGTCAGATCTTTTTAAATTTTACATCATTTAAATTTAAATAAT
Organism: Lemur catta; assembly: GCF_020740605.2. NCBI lineage: Eukaryota > Metazoa > Chordata > Mammalia > Primates > Lemuridae > Lemur > Lemur catta. The sequence goes on along the minus strand of NC_059128.1, from coordinate 199,460,437 downwards.
GAAGTCCTTATAAAGTAATTTGGCATTATTTAGAATAGATGCTATATAGTTTTGAGTTTCAGATATATCCAAATTTAAAAAGTATAAAATAGTTTCTATCCACCAAGCTTCAGAGTGCACAAAATACTCCTTGTGCCTAATTCCAATCACCAAAAAGTGGAAAAATACAATCAAGGGAAGTGCAGCATGCCACATGCAATGAGATGTGTGACCTACCATATTAACAATACTTTTTATTAATTTTTCATCCGATTTTCCAGGACAACTTTCTTTTATCTTTATAACAGGGACTTCCATTATTTTAATGGTCTGTGGAAAAGAGACTTAAGTATGAGATTAAGAAAGCTACGAAACTATTTATACACTGATGGAAGAAAAATTGTTCTTTTAAATAAAATGAAAAATTAAAACTCTGTACCTTTAAGGCTTTTATAAGTTCTTCTTGTTTTCCAGCTTCTTGGACCAATATCACTCTCGTTTCAATCTGAGGCATTTCTTCTATTGAAATTTAAAATGTTTAGATATGTTTATCAGGCACTAAAATCATGATGAGTAGTTCCTAATCACTTTTTTGTCTTTATCTGATATGTCTTCTATCTTTGAGGGGATCTAAAACTAAATTCCCTAAAACTAAAATGACTTACTCCCAACTTATTAAAAAAATATTTGGCCATACATCACTTTGGAAAAAAAGAAAACATATGGTAGCAGGGTATACAAACATCAGCATTCCTGCTAACCAAAGAAAGCACTATCTTGCATAGCCATCCTCTTCAACAGTGCTTACAACTTTAGGAAGGACCCATTTATAAAGCAGTTAGGGAAGAAGTGGCTCTTCACTTAATCAGTCATAACTGAATAAATTCTAGTGAAAAATATTGCAGCTAGATCACCCTCACATACAGAAAAAGCAATAACCAACATTAAGAGGCCTCCACCTTTTCAAAGTTGGAAAGCATTAATCCAAATGATAATCAGAAAATCTACATAGGGCAAAGGGATTGTGTCAATAAAATATTTATTCAATACCTTTACTCTAGCATAACAGTTGATACTACAGTTAAATCATAAGAAAATCAGTAGTCTGTAAGTTTAGGATTAAAATAGCAATTCAGTGTTTAAAAGCAGATATAGTACATTTACCTTCAACATATGAAGCAGATCCAATACATAAGTTTTCCTTGGAAGTTTCAGTACCTTTAGAATCAAAAATGGATGACTCTGCCAAGCTAGTCCTCCCAGTGCATGATGATAAACTATTTTCAGCCATTGTTTCAATCTCTCTGTTGACTAAAAAAATAAAATTTGAAAAATGCATTAAACAAACATTAGGCAAAAATAAGCATTAGAAGCTCTACTTTTATACCTAGAATTTATAAAATTATTACCCATTTTTCTTAATACTGAACCAAAGAAAGTCACTCAACTTCTCTGAGCCTCAGTTTCCTTTTCTGTAAAAATAAACATTAACACCTGACCCACAAGAACATACTAAAAATAATATAATGCAAAAGCACACAGAACATTACCTGACATATAATAAACCTACTTTCTGCCCTCCCTCCACACCTTTGCCCTCAACCATCCTATTTCTCTTCCTATATTCATTTATAATATCACCATAATACCCCCACCCCAATAATGCCAGCCAAAAACTTGAATTCCTCCTTACTCTTTCCTGTACCACATTCCCCTCCTCAAAACTCCTATCAATGCCATTAAGCATCTCTGGGACCTGGCTGGCCCCTCTTCCCTATGGCCAATGCCACAGTGGTACTTGGTCTAATACAATAGCTCCAAACAACTTTATCATCAGTTTCTTCAGAAATCACTCTCCACCTGGTTTTCAGGGTTATGCTCCTAAAAACAAATGTGACCATATCATTTCCCTGCTTAACACCTTCCACGAGTACCCCTCCTTAGAACCAAGTCTAAATTTCCCATCAAGTTTACAATTTTGTCCCAGCCTACCTTTTCAGCTGCATCACCTATAAGTAACTCCCACAGTCCCCATACAATCTATGCAACAGCAACAATGAATTTCTCAGCATTTTTCAAATGCAAATCACAATTTACTTCACACCTATTTATATAAACAGTGCTCAACTCTTCACTAACACAGCTTCAAAGCCCTCAATTCACCACTCTTGACTCCTACTCTGTGGATGTCTCTGAACCTCTCATGTATAACTAGACTGGTCCTTTCAGTATTTTCATATTACTTTAAAAATATCTCTTCTCTAAAAGATTTAACAAGACCATTATGCATGCGTTAGTGCCAATATAATTCTGGACTATGAAAGAAAATCCTTTAAATTTTCCAGGACTTTAAGAGTTTAAAAGTTAGGCAAGCAGGGAATAAATAAAAAGCTTAATAGGCTTTCATCAGTTCAAATTTTTATAGGCTTTTGTATAAATTGACTACCTTGAAGTTAATTTCTAAAATATCAGGCAAATATAAAGGAGGCCCCACCTTTATCTAGAAGTACATGTGTGATCTACTTCTTCAGATTAAAAAATATACAAATGTCTTCTTCCAGATTCTTAGCAAAGTAATAGTTTAAACTATGTGCTATGGAGAAATAATATCATCAGTATCATTCTGAATGGTGATAATAAGTAGTGTGAAAATTGCACACTAACAGACTGAAGCACAGTTGTTAGGTCACACACTTCAAAGTCAGGCAACTCAGTTTCCTGTCTCAGCTCTGCACTTCAGTAGGTAAGCCTCAGTTTCTACATAGGTGAAACAGACATAGCAGTACAACTCAAATGCAGTTGTAATGAAAACTGAATAGATGATGTCTTAAAATGATTGACTATTAATTCTCATATAATATTCACAAGGTGAATATTTCTTATTGTCTTACCATACATCCATGTCAATCATTATTCTAAGGCTCTCCAAAGAATCTCCAATAGTTGTAAAATCTTAATTTAGACTCAACAAATTCTATGCAGCCCTTATTGTTTTTTGTTGTTTGTATCTTCTACACTCAATCATTTCCAATGAATAAGAAAAAGCCTTTAAAAAGACTTTCAAAGTTCCCTAAAAAGAACATTAAAATAATAAAGCAAGAGATAAGCTAACCTGCTAAAATTAGAAAAGCAGGCGAGATTTTAAAAAATCAAAAATACCATTTGAAAATGTTTACATTTTTCTCCTATGCCTCTCTCTTTAAAGACCATCAAAACAGCTAATTAATAATTAAAATTGGCCAGGCACAGCAGCTCACACCTGTAATCCTAGCACTCTGGGAGGCCATGGCAGGAGGATTACTTGAGCTCAGGAGTTTGAAACCAGCCTGAGCAGGAACGAGATCCTATCTCTACAAAAAAATAGAAAAACTAGCCAGGTGTGGTTGCATGCACCTGTAGTACCAGCAACTATAGAGGCTGAGGCAGGAAGACCACTTGAGCCCAGGAGTTTGAGGTTGCAGTGAGCTATGACGAGACCAGTGCACTCTAGCCTAGGAGACAGAGTGAGACTCTGTCTCCAAAAAACAATAATAATAATTAAAATTGTTGGCCAGATATGGTGGCTCACGCCTGTAATCCAAACACTTTAGGAGATCACGGCAGGAAGATCACTTGAGGCCAGGAGTTCAAGACCATCCTGGGCAACAGAATGAAACTTTGTCCCTAAAATAAACTTTAAAAAGTAGCTAGGCACGGTGGCATGCATCCCAACTACTCAGGAGGCTGAAGAAGGAGGATCACTTGAGCCCAGGAGTTCGAGCCTGCAGTGAGCTATGATCATGCCACTGCACTCTAGCCTAGATGACAGAGTAAGATCCTGTCTCTAAAAATGATATAGTATATGATCACTTTATTGCCAAAACAGCCTCAAAATTTATGGAGAAAAAGAGATGAATGGTAAGTTGATGACATAGCTAACATCCAACAGTACGATTACAAAAACAAATACACCAATCACTTTTTTTCCACATTCTTATATTCCAGAAGCTTTCAAAATAAACTACAGGCTGGGTGTGATGGTTCACACCTATAATCCTAGCACTGTAGGAGGCCAAGGCGGGAGGATTGCTTGAGGTCATGAGTTTGAGACCAGCCTGAGCAAGAGCTGAGACCCTCATCTCTACAAAAAATAGAAAAATTAGCTGAGCGTGGTGGCCTGTAGCCCCAGCTACTCGGGAAGCTGAGGCAGGAGGACCACTTGAGCTCAGGAATTTGAGGTTGCAATGAGCTATGATGACACCACTGCACTCTAGCCCAGGTGACAGAGCGAGACCCTGTCTCAAAAAAAAAAAAAAAAAAAAAAAACTAAAATAAACTACAACGTAATCAATGTTCATAAACCTATACAGCTTACTTCTCACCCAAGAACAGACTCAAGGAGCTTCTGACTAAATACACTATTAACACATGTCCCCCTTTTATCCCCAAAATAAACTTTGTCATTTAAACAAATATTCACTTTAGGTTTTCTTTTACTTATTTTTTAGGCAATCACCTTCCAGAGTGAGGGACCAAAATGCAATCCTGGATATACTGGTAGTGTTATTAACAATAACGTGATTAACAACTAACATTTACTTAACCCTTAGTATGTGGCAGACATTGTCCTCAACCTTTTACTTGTACTTATTTAATCTTTGCAGCAATCCTAAAAGGCAGGTACTATTATCTTCATTTCATAGATAAAGAAACCTAGGAATGGAGAGGTTAAGTAACTTCCCATAAGTCACACTGTTAGTAAGTGGTAAAACAGGGATTCAAAGCCTGGCTGATTCCAGAGGCTGTGCTTTTAACCACTACATATCTGTTCCTGGAAGCGGGGCGGTGGGTAATGGCCTGGCTGTTACAAACTTCCTGGAGAGAGGCCAAGATGAATCTTACAGTGAAACCACTATACACTGAAATAAGTCGGGCTGCAAATGCCGGACCCCAGAGCCGCAGAGTTGTGCGCAGCTTGCCAAAATCCCTTTCCCAACTCCCTCCCTTCAAACACGCTCTTCCTTAAAGAGATCCCCCCGGGTGTGGGGCGAAGATGCTCAGCAGTACTGGGGACCAAGGGCGCCCACTCCGCGTCGGGCCCGGCTGTGGGCGGAGGGGTGGCGGAGTTCCCAAGGCCTGAGCGGGGCTGCTCCGGAATCCGCGGTCACCGGGGCGGGGACGTAGACCACAGGCAAAGAAGCCCACGGCTCTGGGGGTGTTCGACCACTTCCACCTCCCTCACTCACACACAGAGTCCTCACCACTCTCAAAAAAAGAAGCCCTGGGAGTTCCAGCTCTTCAAAGTCCGACTCCTCTCACAGGTACCGCCATTCCTCGCCGGTGGCCGCCACAGCCAATTCAAAAAGTGAGCCGCTCTCTCTAAGAGCCATGCCGATTGGCGCGTGATGTCAGTCTCCTTCCCATAGGCTGGAGTCTCCAGGGGGACGGTGATTGGTCGCTGCTCTCCACCCGCCTCCCCGCAGGCGCCGATTGATTGGTTGTGCATGTGTTTCAAATAAGCCAAACGGCTCGGACGCCCGGAGTTTGTAGATAAATGCCCGGATGTGGCCAGGAGGTGGCGGTGCTGGTTCCTGAGCCTCTCAGGAATCTGCAGGTGTTACTGTGACTACCGCTTGTTTACTCAGTAAACATCCAATTTCCTGAGGAAAGTTTGGGTGGATTCTTTCTACCCAACCATAACTTTTTTTTTTTTTTTTTAAAGCGCTAACAAATCGTTGAAGCTAAAATCTGTGCCTCCGCAGATGATTTTTTTTCCCACCAGTCGCTGTGAGCTGTAAGATTTTACTGCCGGAATACTTTCTGCTTTAGGAATGTAGTTAAAGTTGAGTTAAGGGATTTTTACTTGGGTGGTTGTTTTGGCGTGTGGCAGGGCCAAGGAGCCGGCCTGGAACGCGGGCGGCCCGGGTGGACTTCAGGTCAGCAACTGCTCATTTAAATCCTGCTGCACACTCCTGCACAAGTGGAGAAAATTTTTACAAGTAATAAAAATAGATCCTGCTGTATGTAAAGCACTGCGCTTTGGTCTAGGGAATATCACGAGTGATTAGAATAAATTCTTAGTGTTTCTCGGATTTTTTAAATATAATCTTGTATTTGAATAAATTTAAAATATGCCTCAAGATTGTAGAATCTTTTGGAGCCAGAGTAAACTGCCTCCTGGCTGCTCCCATCCCCCTACTGTGAGAACTTTTGCTTTCCTCTGAAGTCTAGCCAAGAATTTATCAACTTTTCCTGTGATTAATATTGCTATTATGAAAACAAAATTATTTTCTTCATTTTCTAAATATACTATGTAACACAATCGCTTAAGAAATCTGTCTCCACCAGATGGGTTTTGCATAGTTACCACCTGATGGCGGATTTAAATTAAGGAAAAAAGGGAAATCCATTGCCAGTACCCTAAATCCCAGTAAGAAGAGGAAAACATGTACTTTGCAATGCAACACTTAAGAACATATCGAGCGAGTCATGGGAATTCACGATTTTTCCTGATTTTATCAGAAAACCTTAGAATGCCTGAAAAGTTTGTAATGCAGTCCTCAAAGTGAGTGAAAGCAGTCTGGTGATTATTGGTTTCCCTGCTTGTCAATATTTACAGTCAGCCCTTCATTCTGATGCTGTGATAACCACTAGGACAGAAGAAAAACAAACAGTAATTGAAATTTCCATTTGAAATATACTTGCATATCCAAACATGGTGTGTCTAGCATTCCAAGAATCTCATTACTGAAAATATATTAAGGTACTGTGGAAAGCAGCCCCATTTCCTCTGTGCACTGCTTCTGATTCAACAGGCTTCCCACCCAAGTCTAATGATTGACTATGTATGGTATCACTACATGAATTTTCAGCTAGCCTAACAAAAGCTATACCTGATTTCTGTTAAGTGATATGGGGCAAATTTGACTGGCAAATAAATAGGCAATACAACCTTTTTCACTCTCTTGGGTCTTCATTTATTCAGCAAACATTTATTAATTGTAAGACAGCCATTGTGCTTGCTGAGGATACAAAGATGAATAAAACATAGATGTCTGCTTCTCTGGACCACACAATCTTGTGAGGGAAATTAGCAGGTAAGCAAATAATTACAACGCAAGAGAAAAAAGAAAGAAAATGAACACATATTGATAGTTTACTATGCACTTTACCATATTTAATCCTTAAAACAGCCCATGAGGAGGCATCACTAGCCCCATTTTACAAATAAGGAAACTTTTGGAAAGGTTAAGTAACTTACCCAAGGTCACCTAGTAAATATTATAGCCTCCATTAGAACCCAGAAAAAAATGGATGAGTGTCAATAAAGTACAATGTAGATCTATCCTCAGGCTCAATGAAAGAAATGTAGATGGGAGTATTTCAGACAATCGTGTGCATAAGATGATTATAGGCCACTTAATTGAACCTAGCAAACTGCAAGTGTCTGGTAAAATAAAACATGATCCCTAATCTTTAGGTCTTTGCAGTTTTAAAAAGCCAGCACTGCAAAGGCAAATGTTACACATTGCTCTTTAAGAAACAGTGATCTTCACATGTAGTTACCAAACAAATATTTACAGAATGTATAAGCTAGATCCAAGTATATCAACAATGTTTGGGTGATTGAATATTCTGGTTAACTTAGTCGTAAGTTATTCATTCAATAACAAGCACCCAGTTAGGCACTATGCTAGTGCCAAGAATACAGCTATGCAAGACAAACATGGACCTTGTCCTCATGGCACTTACCTTCTAATGGAAGAGCACTATTTGTAGTGAAACTTTATTCTACACATAGATTTTCACAGAATTTGAATACATGCAAAAGAATAATGAAAATAACAGTCTTTCTGATTCAGGAGCTGTTTCAAGTGCTATAGTGTTTCAGGATCAGCATTATGACAATTTTTTAATACTGTATTTATAGGGCATAGGCAATTGAATTGAATGACATATTATCCTTGAACTTTAAAAAAATAAATTTCTAATACTACCTTGTTTACTTGCAGTTAGGTTATCATAAAAGTTCAGGATAGACCGGGATTGGTGGCTCATGCCTGTAATCCTAGCACTCTGGGAGGCCGAGAGGGGAGAATCGCTTCAGGTCAGGACTTCAAGACGAGCCTAAGCAAGAGTGAGACCCAGTCTCTACTGAAAATAGAAAGAAATTAGCCAGACAACTAAAAACAGAAAAAATTAGCCAGGCGTAGTGGCACATGCCTGTAGTCCCAGCTACTTGGGAGGCTGAGGCAGAAGGATTGCTTGAGCCCAGGAGTTTGAGATTGCTGTGAGCTAGGCTGACGCCACAGCACTCTAGACTGGGCAGGAGAGTGAGACACTGTCTCAAAAAATTAAAAAAAAAAAAGGTTAGGATATATATAGGAAACAATAAATGGTTTCGTGTGTCTGATTCATAATATATATGAAGGGAAGACTGGAAGATAACTAAACAAAAGTAGGTTAGAAGGAGCTCAGGAGGAGCTCCAGTGTTGTGATAAACTTTATGCTGAAAACACTGAAGATCAATTAAAAATCTTGAAGCAAAGAAGTTATATAGTCTCTGTGTTTTTTAACAGTAACAATATGGCAACAGAATTTCACTTGAAATGGAGCTATGAAAGACAAGAAAGATCAGTGAGAATAATGTTGAACTGGAACAGACATGAAATGATAGTTTGAACTAAGATAGAAAAGATGGGTTGGAGAGATATAGAGCAGAAAAAATTAGTAGGACTTGGTAGCTGATTAAATACAGAGGATGAGAGGAGAATCAAAAATATGTAAAAATATAAGATTATTACACCCACCTGAATGACTGGAAAAATAGCCATATCATTAAAAAAAAAAAATAGAACCATTCCCTAATTCAGAAGACTATAGTTCCCTGTCTTCCTTCCTTCCCCAGTACCTGCTTTCACCCCAGGTTACTCCAGTACCCTTACTGAGGAACCAGCCGACTAGATTCACAGTTCCTTGAATTCTTTGGATCCCAAAACCTCAATTCAACAATCCATTCTGACAGACATATCCTAAATGTTTTACAGTTAGAATTGCTTTAGCTCTGAAATGTTAGCTTCAAATATTCCATTCTAAGCCAGGCACAGCAGCTCACAGCTGTCCCAGAACTTTGGGAGACCAAGGTGGGAGACAGAGGCAGGAGGATCACTGGAGCCCAGGAGTTTGAGAGTAGCCTGGAGACCCTGTCCCTACAAAAAAAAAAAAATACAAAAATTAGCCAGGCGTGGTGATGTGCACCTGACAGAGAGAGACCCTGTTGAAACCCCCTCTATAAAACCAACTATTTACCAAATGTCTCTACTCCTGTGACCCACAATCATATCAAACTCTACATGTGCTGAAGTCAATTCCTTATTTTCCCCCAGCTCTTCCTCCCTTTCTCTTCTATCTCCTGTATGTCTCCCTTGAGTGACAGAATCCCTGTTCACTCAGACTCCCAAGTTGGACCTCTCAGTCATCTTCCTGTTCCCTTCATCCTTTCTGTCTCCCTGCATGGCCACCCTGCAACATCATTCTTCCAATTTTACCTGAAAAACATTTCTAAAATCTGAAATTTCCTCTTTCAGTCCATTGCCCAAGTTTAGGCCTTCATTATTTCTCATCCTCACTATGACAACAACAGCCTTCTAGTTGGTCTTTCGGAAACTAATCTCTCTCTACTCCCAGTCATCATTTACAGAATCATCTTTTTTTAGAATAACAAACGTGACTATGTCTCTCCCTGCTTAAAAACAAAATGAAACCAAAAATATGTTTTCTTCAATACAGAACGAAGTCAAAATTCCCTAATAAATACTACTTGGTTGAGTTTACAGTAAAAAGAAAAAGAGTTTTTTAAAAGAAAAAAATCCAAATTCCTTAGTACAGTATAGAAAATCCTTCCTAATATGACTCTAACCTTATTTCCTACCACATCCTTCTCCACCATATATAACCCAGTGCTCAGTCATACTGAAATTTTCATCAGCCCACCAACATGCCAGGCCCTTTCATAAACCTCTACATTTGCGTATTCTTTTCCACCTGCCCTGCCTCCCTTTTTCTTCATGAAAATTTCTATTCTTTCAAGACTCCACTCAAATATCAGCTCGATGAAGCCTTCTTTAACTATCCCATGGAGAGTTAACTGCTCCTTCTGTTGTGTATGAGCACAACACTGTTTATATGTCAGTGTGCCTCCTGTCACTTTGTATTGTCAAATTGGTTAACATGGCTGTCTCCTCTACTAAAATATGAGATACTCAAGGATAGGGAGCAGAACCATATCCTCTGCATCTTTGTACCCTAGCACTTAGCACTTGTGCATTCAATGAATATTATGGAAAAGAGGAAGGGAAGGAAGATAAGCAGATTTTTCAGTATTTTGATTTATACCTATATCTAATTTCCTATACCAGAGGCTAGGGTTTCTACATCATTTTTTTAGATTGTTAAATTAGTAGCCGGCTGGGCGCGGTGGCTCACGCCTGTAATCCTAGCCCTCTGGGAGGCCGAGGCGGGTGGATTGCTCAAGGTCAGGAGTTCGAGACCAGCCTGAGCAAGAAAGACCCCGTCTCTACTAAAAATAGAAATAAATATTATGTGGACAACTAAAAATATATATAGAAAAAAAAATTAGCCGGGGATGGTGGCGCATGCCTGTAGTTCCAGCTACTTGGGAGGCTGAGGCAGTAGGATCACTTAAGCCCAGGAGTTTGAGGTTGCTGTGAGCTAGGCTGACGCCATGGCACTCACTCTAGCCCGGGCAACAAAGTGAGACTCTGTCTCAAAAATAAATAAATAAATAAATAAATAAAATAAATTAGTAGCCATGAATACTCCTTCTCTACTTATTACTGTTGTTGTATTAATTGCTCAGAGACTTGAAAAAGGTACACAGTGCATGCTTACAATTATATGTATGACAACACCACCAGCTGTTTGGGGAATGGGGGTGGAGGTGAGGGGCCGAGCTATAGTCTATCTAGTCTCTCAGCCTGAATAGCTCCCCACTTCTTATTGCCCTCCCTGGTCTCATTCCCTAGCCATCAATCCAGCCACCCCCTTTTGCAGTGCACCAGATACATGTTGTCATTTCCAGGTGGGCCTCTTCCTCCTTGGACCACCATGTTTTGCAGAGATTTTACACATTGGGGTCCCAGAACACTTCTCAAGATAGGCCTCCCCTTGTCTGCTTGAGAGGCTCTATAGCTTTGGAATATGGAGCCAGATTCCCTGGGTTGCAGACCTGGCTTTTCCATTTCCTGGCCATATGACCTTAAGCAAGTTATTTAACCTCTCTGTGCCTCAGTTTTTTCTTTTATAAAAGGCTATATAGTACTTATCTCAAAGGATTAAAGGAGTTAATGTATGTAGTTAGGCTGGGCATGGTGGTTCATGCCTGTAATCCCAGCTCTTTGGGAGATCTAGGTTGGAGGAGTGCTTGAAGCCTGGAGTTTGAGACCAGCCTGGGCAACATAGCGAGACCCCATCTCTACAAAAAAAACAATAGCTGGGTGTTGTGGCATGCACCTGTAGTCCCAGCTACTTGGGAGGCTGAGGCAGGAGGATAGCTTGAGCCCAGGAGTTTGAGGTCACAGCGCACTTCAGCCTCGGTGACAGAGTGAGAACTTGTCTCTAAAAAAAATAAAATAAAATAAAAATATATGTAATTAAAACATATTTTGGCACATAGTAAATATTCAATAGATGTTAACTGTTAGTATTACTGCACTTTCACTACTACTGCAGTTGCTTCCGCTATTACTGCTACTGATATCTCAGCTGAGGCTCTGTAATTGCCTAATGGAGCTGATGGTTCTCTACACTGCCTTCTCACCTGGGAGCTCAGGAGCAAGGGCACCTATGCTGCTTTTCCCTTTGCCCCACCCCACCCCAGCCACAAACCCCGCCCCCACCACACCAAGGTCGAGGCAGGCAAGACCTCCATTGCCTTATTTTCCCAACAGAAGGAGCACTGTTCCTACTTCTGCACTCCCTCTTCTCCTTTAAGGGACACATTGCTGTGCCCCAGCTGTCTCCTCTTGTCTGGAAGATGTGGCCCCCTTGCTGCTGCTTCTGGTCAGATTTCTGTCCCCTTCCAATGCAAGTCCTAGCCCAAGATTCCTTATTTAAATGTTAGCCTCTTCTTCTAGGTCCCTTCACTGGAAATATTATCATTATTGAATTCAGATGTCAAGAGGACAAAAGCTGTTTAAAGTTTGTATGGGATATTCATAGTTTATCACAATGAAAAGTTTCTTGAAAGAATGAACCATTCAAAAATTCTTATGTGCCTCCCACAATACCTGAGATGCTTAAAGAACATGCATTACACACAAAATAGTGAAGGAATTGAATTAAATTTAAGTACTTAGTATATTAAAGAGTATATTATTCCCCAAGCAATAAAATAATTTGTGACGTGGAGGATAGAACTACTGAGGTTCTTCCTTTGGAGGATCAGCTTGTCCATCTCCTTCTCCCAGTTGGATGACACTCTGAACCATGCTTCCTGACTCCCATCTCATGCTTGTTCCTCTTCAGTTTGTTTCTTTTTCTTTATTTATATTCCCTTTTTCTTCCCTCTCTTCTCCATCTCCATATCTCTCTTCTTCTTTCTCTCTCTGTCTCTCTCTTTTAAAATCTTTACTGCTTCAGGCCAGCAGAGAATGGGGAATTTAGGAAAGTTAGTTTTTGGTATGGAATATCTTTCCCTACCTCTCAGCCACCCTCATTCACAAACATGCACACTGCCAATGCAATTACTCTTCAAATTAAAGTGAACAAGATTTCTCACACCTTTGTAGTTAGTTCTATTAATAATCTACTAATGAAAACTGGTATATTTGAAAAATTATTAACTTTCTTGCCAAGACAATCTGAGCAACATTTATTGTGGTGGGCTTTGTTTTTATTACCTAAAGTTATGACAAAATATGTTATAATTTCTAGATTTTATTTCAAAATGTGAAATGTTATATCATCAAGTAGTAACATTGTTTTATAGTAAGATTAAATCTTTCATCATAGGATTAAATGTTTTACTGTACCTAAATATTAATACAATAATGTCACATAGATCTCATGTAATTGTTTTTCTCTTCTATATTTCCATCCTTACCTCCCAAAGCATTTATAAAGTACATAGGTGTATATAATGCGGCATTAGGTACAATTACAAAGATTTAGTCCCTGCAAGAATTTATCATTTAAGATTTTTATTTCAAAAGTTTTAATGAATAACAATGAAATTCTGTCCTTTTTGGAATTATTAACATTTTCCAATTAAAATGTCATATTTCCAAGTTGGTTATAATATAGCATCTTCTAACCTGTCGTTTGTGCCTGTTAAACAAGCTTTAGAAATTATAATCACTGTGAGCCAGAAGAAGCTATTTTGTACACTTCAATAATCAGTAATTAGTATAGGAATTGTTGCTTTATTCATATGAACCATTAGGCTATAAATCACTTGACACAGATTTGCAAGGCACTTAAAGTTTTGCTTAGAAAAATAGAATTAGCTTTCCTTGATGGAGCAAGAGGTTTCTAAATACGATGAGGCCATTATTTCAAATTATGTAAATTTCAAATTATGTAATTTGATTAGTAAAATTTCAGATGTAGAAAAAACATCTCAGCTCCTTAGTCTCATTCTTTTTTTTACAGATGAATTTTACCAAGGCCAGTAACATAGAGGTTACATTCCTTGACCAAGGTCAGGTAACTGATTAGCAAAAAAACCAAGATCAAAAGTTTTATTTCCATTAAATATTTTTCTTATTCTTATTATCAATATTTGCATTTTATCTTATACATATAAAAGTACCAATATCTTTATTCATAATGCATATATGATTTGCCTTTGAAAGAATCTATATGCTTCAGTTCTGTAAGAGCCTTACAGGTCTTGTGCACGAATCTATCTCTAGCATCTAGCAACACAGTACATTCCTGGCACATAGTACATTCTCAAAATTTTTTCCAAAAATAGCATTTAATTGATCTTCAGAAATCCATATTGCCTTCACCTAATCCATTCTCCAGCCTGCATTTAGAATGACATTACGCAAACCTAAACGAATCATGTCATCACCTCCTTAAAACACGGTACTCCTGCTAGGCCTGCGTGCTCTGGCCTCTACCTACTTCTCCAGCTTCATCTTACACCATGTTTACTTTCTTACTCTTGAGGTCTAACAATACCTGCCTTCCTCCTCAGGAGTTTTGGCACCTGCTCTTCTCTCTCCCTATCCCTCTAGTCCTCATTCCTTTAACCTAGAGTAGGCAACTGCTACTCATCCTTTAGTGTGTGTTCACTTACAACTCCTTGAAAGGCCTTTTCTAACTACCCACACTGTCAGAACCCACATTACATAGCCCCTGGCACCTTGGGTATCTCTTTTGTGGTACTTGATGTCATTATTGGATCAATGTTTGTCTCTTCCACTGTTTAAGCTGCTTGAAAGTAGGGACAATGTCTTTTTGTTCACCATTCTGTCTACAGTGCTTCACACATAAAAGGTATACATATGTTTTTTGAAATAATAAGGGAATGAATTAATGAATGAATGAACTTATTTTTATTATAATATCAGTGGTGCTTTTTCCAGATATACTAAATAAAGTTTCTATTTTTACTTTTGTCTAATCCATTATTTATGACAGTGTTTCCCATTGTTTCTTACTAAGTATAATGGATTAAAAGTGGCATATTTCCAAAATTAATAAATTTACATCAAAGATGAAATAATGTAGTCCGGGCATAGTGGTTCATGCCTATAATCCCAGCACTTTGGGAGGCTGAGGCTTGAGGTCAGGAGTTTGAGACCAACCTGGGCAACATGGTGAGATCCTTGTCTCTACAAAAAAGAGATTAGCTGGGTGTGGTGCTAGCTACTAGGGAGGCTGAGCCAGGAGGATCACTTGAGCCCAAGAGTTGGAGGTTGCAGTGAGCTGTAATCACACCATTCCACCAGTCTTGGTGACAGAGCAAGACCCTGTCTCAAAAAAAAAAAAAAAAAAAGATAAAATAATTTACCTCTTTAATTGACATTTGAGTAAATTACCTAAGGATTGAATGATTTCCATACTATAGCCAGCCCAGTTACGAGTGGAAGAAAGCTAACGCTAATGCCACTAAACAATAATTCAGTTAAGACTTGCCAGTATTTATGAACACAGGCAATTATCCATATCAAAAATTCAGTTTTCTTAAAACCTGTGCTTTCAAACATTATACATTGGCACCTATAAAATGCCTCTTTCACACCATCAACTGACTTGCAAATATCTGAGGTATCCCAAAGTGTCTGCCAGTTTAATTTTGACAATAGCTCCATCTTTGCAGAATAGCATTTGCTATGACAATTTGAATACCTTGACTGTACTTAGCAGTATAATTTTTGCATTTCAAATGAATGGGAAAATGGAACTACTAATGCAATTGAAGTAAAAATGGAACCCAGATCATCAAAAAATAGTGGATATTTGACCACTGTTGTATGTCCATTTGATATAAGCAGGTTAACTGTGTGTTTAATAATGAAGGAAAAATTACATCTAATAAATAATAGAAATATATTGGGAATGATTTAAAAAGGTGAGATATAGCATTGCAAATGCTACACAATTGTATAATACAACCATATGCAAATCCCATGCATAGAAAGAATTTAACTATAAAGAAATACATTACATAAGGAATATTCTTAGTGCCTATATCTGGATAGTAGCACTTGAGGAGATTACTTCTCCTTCTCTTTGCCTTTTTTTTAAATACATTTCCAATTTTCTATCATGACCATTCTTGATGGACAATTGTTGTTTTCCTGGCTGTTAAACATTTAACCCTTCTTTCCTAATAATAGTCTTATTTCCCATCTCAGAAGCCCTCACTGAATATGGTTTTAGTGAGAGGTAATGCCAGTCTCTTACCACAGATCTGAATAGGGCCACTTCCCACCCCCATGACTGAGGCTCAGCCAGTTACATGCTCTCCCATACATTTTTGGTATGTGCTAAAGATATGGAAAGAGTTAAATGTCATATGCATTGCAATAGCAACAAGGCTGTGCAGACCGATAATCTCTGTTGGTGTTTCTACTGCCTACACCCCTGGAGCTTTCTAGATCCTACCCATTTCCCAAGGCTTATCCTACCACTAATTTTGTTAATTTGCAAAATAAATTAATTCTTTTTTTTCCTTCAAGGTAGTTAGAATTGGTTTGTATTGCTTGCAACCAAGAATGCACAAGATGTGCTGCTTTTACAAATCTACCCTGTCTCTACTTTCAAAATATATTGAGAATCAGACGCATTCTTATTCCCTCCACTATCCAGTTGTAGTTAACTGTCATCTCTCATCTGAATTATTGCAATAATCTCCTAACTCATCTACCCAATTTTACCCTTAAACCTTCCCAGTCTATTCTTTTTTTTTTTTTTTTTGAGATAGGGCCTCACTCTGTTGCCCAGGCTGGAGTACAGTGGTGTGATCATAGCTCATAGCCATTGCGGCCTCAAAATCATGGGGTTCAAGCAATCCTCCTGGCTAATTTTTTAAAAAAATATTTTATAAAGACAGGGTCTTACTATGTTGCCCAGGCTGATCTCGAACTCCTGGCCTCAAGGAATCCTCCCAGCTTGGCTGGAATTACAGGTGTGAGCCACTGCACCCAGCCTTCCCAGTCCATTCTTAATAAAGCAACCAGAGTATTATTGTTAAAAATAAGTTAGATCATGTTGCTCTACCCCAAACCCTTTAATGGTTTTCCATTTCTTCCATCCCAAGGCCAGTGCTCTCACAATATTCTTTATGGCTCCACACAATCCTTACTGACATCATCACCTGCTCCTCTCTCCTTCACACCTTTACTTACTTCCGGCCACACTGGCTTATTTGCTTCTCCTCAAGCATGCCAGGCATGCTTCTAACTCAGGCTGTTTTCTCTGTTTTTATGTTCTTCTGTCATGTATGCATGATTTGCTCCCTTTTCTCTTTCATGTCTTTGTTCAAACGTACTTTCTTAATCAGCCTAGGCGGTTACGCCACCCCAAATTGCCGCCCCTCCTCAAGTATTCCTGGTCCTCTTTGTCCTGCTCATTTTATTTCATAGCCATTAGTATCTGTAAGCATATTATGTATTTATTTTCATGTTGTTTATAGTCTGTCTTTCCACACTAGAATGTGAACTCCATGAAGTCAGGGAGTTTTGTCTGTTTTGTTCTGTAATGTTTTTCCAGTGACAATGGCAGTACCTGCCACATAGTAGGACTCAAAATTTTTGGGGAAGAAAGCATAAATGAAAGAAGAAAGGAAGAAAGAGGAAAAAGAAGAAAAGAAGGAATGAAAGATTTAAAAACTTTTTAAATATTACCTATGAACCGGGTACAATGGCTCACACCTGTAATTCCAGCAACTCAGGAGGCATGAGGATCACTTGAGCCCAGGAATTCAAGACCAGCCTGGGCAACATAGAAAGACCCTGTCTTTAAGTGTATAACACATACATACACACACATACACCCTATATATTATATTGAAGATTTAGTATGTTTTCAAGCTTTTTAAATATTTCTTCAAATGAAATATCACAATGAACTCCAATACATGAAGCAGATAAAAGCCAAACCGGACTGAAGTAAGGGAAGAAAGGTCCTGATTTGCCTCCATAAAGCCCTGCAGAAATTTAAACTATTCCAGAACACAGAATTTGGAAAGCAATGACCTAGCCAAAACTCTTCATTTACAGAACAAGAAGCTGAAATTTACTTTTAATAGAGGTTATCACCCATCTATAAAGTAATCTTGCAAAAGAAAAAAAAACCCATTTTTGAACTTGAATCTAATGGATCTCTACATCTATAATTTTGTAGGAAATACAGGGAACAGAGAAACTTGATAAATTATACCACAGGGACACAATCAGCAAGATCTATACTTGTAAGAACCCCTACAAGACAACCTGTTCTTTTCCAACAAATAAATTGCAAGGGGAAAATGAGCAATAAAGGGATAATAAATTAGACTTGAAACATACAACCAATTATAATGTATGAATTTTATATGGATCATGATTCAAACTTTTAAAAAATTATGAGAATAGGATTTCTCCTTCTGCTATACCTGAGTAAACTGCCAAATGACCTATTCTCTCACAAATAAAGACTATGCATTTTGGAAAAAGTATAAAAAACAGCTACCTCGAGATTCAGTTGGGCAATGTCTGCTTCCATGTTCACTCAGGAGTTGTGGGTAGGATTCAGTGTCTCGAAGACCGTTAGACTGAGGACCTCAATTTCTCACTGCTCTCACTTCTTTTCTCATGAGCCTCTTTATGGGACAGTTCACAACAAGGCAGCTGGCTTCATCAAATTACGAAAAAGAATGCCAGAAAGATACAAGACACAACCATTTGTAACCTAATATCAGCAGTGACATTCCATCACCTTTTCTTTATTAAATTCATTAGGTGCAACTCACTAGGTCCAGCCTTTACCCTAGAGGAGCGAGTTACAAAAGGGCATGAATACTGAGGGTGGGAATTATTTGGAGCCATTTCAGCAGCTGCCTACCAGAGCATGTGAACAGTAAATATAAAAAAGCTGAAGTGCTATAATAATGTCATATAAACTGGACTTCAAGACAAAGAGTATTACCAGAGATAAAAAAGAATCTTTCCTGCCGTGATACTCTTTGTAATAAATAAATAAACAAATAAATACATAAGAAAAAAAGAATGTTTCTAATTCAAATATTGTAAATATTTATGTGACTGATAGCAACACTTCAAAATACATGAAAGCCAAAATTGATAGCATTAAATGGGCAAGTAGATAATTCCACAATTATAATCGAAGATTTTAAGATCTATCTTTCATAGATTGATAGAAAAGCTAAACAAATCAGTAATGAGAAGGGGAATCTGAACAATCTATTAACCACTACACTTAACAACTACAGAATATGTATTTTTTTTTTCAGGAGCATATGGTATGTGTATTAAGGGTAAAGCACATGCTGGGCCATAAAATATGTCTCAATAAATTTTTAAAAACCGAAATTAAGCTGGGTAAGTGGCATATACCTGTAATCCCAGCTGCTCAGGAGGCTGAGGCAGGAAAATTACTAGAGCCCAGGAGTTTGAGACCAGCCTGGGCAACACAGAAAGACCTGAAATCATACAGAATATGTTGTTTGACCATCTTGAAACTAAATTAGAAATGAGTAACAGACACCTAAGTTATCCCCAAATATTGAGAAATCAACCAGAACATTTATAAAAGTCATGGGTAAAAGAAGAATGCACAAGGAAACTAGAAAACATTTCTAATTAAATAGTAATGAAATAAAATATATTAAAATTATGGGGTGCAGCTATAGCAATACTCAGAGGAAAACGTGCAGCTTTAAATATTTACATTAAAATTTAAAAAGAAAACGGTCTAGAATCAATACCTAAGTTTTCATCTTAAGGAGACAGGAAAAAAAAACTAGCCAAGAAAACCTAAAATAAACAAAAAGAAGACAAAGTCAGAAAAACCTAAAATAAACAAAAAGAAGACAAAGTCAGAAATCAATGAAATAGAAGAGAGAGAAAATAATGAGAAAATTTAGAAAACCAAAAGGTAGTCTTTGAAAAGATCTATAAAACATACAATCCTTGAGTTATTGGTCAAGGAAAAAGAGAAAACAAAATACTACTAACAGTAAAATTGGGGTTATCACCACATATTCTACAGATATTAAAAAGATAATAAGAATAATATGAGCCGGGTATGGTGGCTCATGCCTCCCAGGTGCAATCCTAGCACTCTGGGAGGCCAAGGAGGGAAGATCGCTTGAACTTAGGAGTTGGAGACTAGCCTGAGCAAGAGTGAGACCCCATCTCTCTCAAAACTAGAAAAATTAGCCGGGTGCAGTGTCACCCACCTGTAGTCCCAGCTACTCAGGAGGCTCGGTTAGGAGGATCACCTGAGCCCAGGAGTTAGAGGCTGCCGTGAGCTACAATGATGCCACTGCACTCTACTGGGGCAACGGAGAGAGAATCGTCTCTAAAAAAATAAAATGAAAAAGAGAAACTCTATCTATGTAACCAATAAACATAAAAAACAAAAATAAATAAAATTAAACACACTGTTTTTAATTTTTAAAATTAATTTTACATTTAAAAATTAAAAAATGTTGATGAGAATGTGGAAAAATCAGAACCCTATTGTTGGCAGATAAAATGCTACAACTTCTTTGGGAATAAATCTGGCATATACCAATCCTACTACCTTGGTTCTTACCCAAGAGAAACCAATACATTTGTCCACAAAAAGATGTATGAGAATGTTCACAGCAGTTTTAAAACACAAGTAAACAGTGTGTGAGATTCTAAGCACCAGAAAGGCACAGAAAGGCAGGGAAATCCCATATTTTGGACAACAGAAGTGAGTCAGTGGAAACCTAAAATTCAAGCAGTTGTCATGATTCCAAAAGTTTGTAACCTTTACCCTATAGTGGATGCACAAATGGGTACCCTGTGAAGTAATTTGTTGGTTTTTGTGATTGTATGAAATAGTATTGGTGCTTAGAACAGTGCCTGACATTTAGAAAGCACCCAATAAATGCTATTACTATTCATACTTATTTGACAAATATTTATTATGTATTTATATGCCAGGCACTGTGTTAGGCACTGGCAATGAAACTATAAAACAAATTGATGTAGCCTTATCTAGACAATTCCAATCCTATGATGCTGCTTTCCTTTTTGTACAGCTGGAATACACAAGGCCAAGTAGCAAACTAACCGTTCATAACAGAGAGGTAATTTTGTGTTAAGGTGTAAAAAAAAGAAAATGTTTCCCTAATGCATACTAACATGAAGGTTGTGATGCTTGCTATAGTCACAGATGTGGGCAGAAAAAATAACTAATGTTTTATTGCTCTTTCACACCCAGTTGAGCTTATTTTATAGAGACTATTAAAATATAAGGCTATTTTCTCCTTCATTAAGTATAATTTCCTTTAATTTTTCATTAACATTTTGCATGCTTCCTTTTTTGAAGATTAAATGGAACTGTTATGTATTATAATATGACAGAGTTAAGATGTTTACCAATTTTCAAAAATTACATTGAATTGTTTTATTTTTCCTAATTAAAATCCTTTTTGTTGGTTGTCTTTTCTTTTCTTCATGAATGTGACTGACCAAGGAATTGATATATATTAAATCACTGCTCTTGAGAACACCAATGTGAAATTAAAAGCCAAGAATGTGTTGTCATATACTCAACTGTTAATGGTAGGTACTTCTGGACAGCATTTCTATATTGCCTGTTTTTTTTAAATTGTGAACATGGATTATTTTCATAATTTAAAACTTGGAAAAACAAAACAGCCGTTAATTGTGCCATTTTCTTTATCAAAGCTTTGACTTCCTGTTGGTTGCCAATGGCATACATCCAAGCACCTTCCCATGAACATTTAAGATCTTAGCAGCCCAGCAAAGAGAGTGAGAGAAAAGAGTGAGAGACTTTGCCTGTAATCCAGGGGGTTCTCTTCTATCTTACCCAAGCTTACCAAGGCGGTACCACCAGGAGTCTGCAGGAATCACAGCATTACTGGGCTTGGGGCACACCCAGTGCTGATATGGCTGCAGTGACCAAAGACTTAGATCACAACAATCAATTCCCTTTGAGTATCTGAAAAGCCTTCTCAAAAAGGACAGGTTCAGGCCAGGCCTTATATCTAGATCTCAACTCAGTTCTAGGCACATAGCAGATGTTCAATAAATACATACATAGCTGATAAAGTTTAACATTTAGAGCCAAAAGGCTCCTCACAAACACTCTTCTCCTGCTATCAGCCTGAAATCCAGATAGTACAGTCATTATTTTGGGTTAAAAAAAAAAACACAAAGAATTACTTCCAAGAGGCCACTTGCCAATTACAAAGTGCAGAAAAACACACCCTGCCCCTTTTCCCATTAGTCTGAATTAGTGATTAGGTTAAGTGTCAATCAAAAGACAAAAACCTGAGCTTGGAAGGATGAGCAAAGGGGACATTACTTGAACAGAACGCCCTGAATCTATCTAAGTAGGCCTAGGGACCACATGCATAGCCACTATGGGGTATACGGGAAGAAAAAAGATTATGTCTTTTCTCCCCACCATAAAGGTTAAACATCCCCATAAAAAAAAAATAGTTACCAAGAGACAAGCATAACAAATTTACTAATGTGCATAAGTGTGAGAGCCATACAAAATATATGAAAACCCAAAGAGGGGCCAGATGATTGAAGCTGAAACACCATCTTCATTGGGGAGAGAGAAGTGGGGGCTGTAGGGAATTTTAGAGGGATAATAAATGATTTTAGGACACATAAATGGACCCAATTCTCAGACAATGGTTAGTAAATAATTCAAGTTGGGAATTGGATGGGCCCAGAGAACAGAGCCCATCTGGGCTTCAGGTGTAGTATTGAATTTTAAGTCTCTTCTGTGATATGAGTTTTAACCTTCTCTGGTTAATGAAATTTTAGGGAAGGGATTGAGGGCAATTGTGTTCCTCTTTGGTGGGTCGAGCTTCTAGGTAGATAAGAGAACTTCACAGAACAGCCTTATCTTGTGCTTTGGGAGAGATAGAGGGCTCAAGAGACCTTGAAACTGCTGCTTCTTTAGTTCAGCATGTCAAGGTGCCATATTTTGGAATATCATTTTCTTTTATTAATTTTTACTTTTTAAATTTTTTTAGAGACAGGGTCTCACTTTGTTGCCCAGGCTAGAGTGCAGTGGTATCATAGCTCACTGCAGCCTCAAACTCCTGGGCTCAAGTGATCCTCCTGCTTCAGCCTCCCAAGTAGTACTACCAGCATGTGCTGTCACACCAGGCTAATTTGCAAATGTTTTTTTTTTTTTTTTTTTTTTTGTAGAGATAGGCTCTCACTATGTTGCCCAGGCTGGTCTTAAACTTCTGGTCTCAAGTGATACTTCCACCTTGGCCTCCCAAAGTGCTGGGATTACAGGTATGAGCCACTGTGCCAGGCCTGGAGTATCATTTTCCGAGCCTCAGCAGGGCTACGGGTGGGATGCCCAGCCAAAGTGCTTCCCTTACTCACTTAACTTTTGGTTACTATACTGGATAATAGTGCCACCACCACTACCACCCTTCCCCTCAAATTCATATTCTTCCCAGAACCTTAGAATATGACCTTATTTAGAAATAGGGTCATTGCACACGTAGTTAGTTAAGATGAGGTCATACTGGGGTAGGGTGGGCCCGTAATCTAATGTGAGTGATGTCCCTGTAAGAAGAGGAGAACAGACACAAAGACCCACACATAGGAAAGACAGCCATGCAAAGACAGAGGCAGAGATGGGGGCATTTGTAAGCCAGGGAATGCCAAGGATTGCCAACAACCAGTGAAGCTAGGCTGAAGCAAGGAAGAACTCTCCCCTAGTGCCTTCAGAGACAGCATAGCCCTGCCAACACCTTGATTTTAGACTTTTAGCCTCCAGATCTGTGAGAGAATAAATTTCTGTTGTTTTAAGCCACCCAGTTTGTGGTACTTTGTTACAGCAGTTCTAGGAAACTAACATAATTACTGGGGGCAAAATCCAGGAAACGGGGAAAGGAGGCACCAAGAGTGGTCCCCGAGTTGTATTTGTGATGGGAAGAGGAGGCAATGTGATGCTCTGGATCAGGAAGCAGCGTTGTGGTTTTCCTGGAGTTGCCATGGGTTGGTCCATGCTGGAGTTTTTATGAACTTATATATCTCTGAGGTGATGATATAACAGGATGGTTGCAAGAAAAAGAAAAAATTGCTTTTGTTCTTTGAACACAAGCCTAGATTTTCTGTCTTGAGTATAATACTGTCATGATTGGCAAGATCAAGGATAAGCTTCAAACCATAATCAGTAAAAACAAAAAACAAACAAAAAACCCCACCATAATCAGTAGAGGGCATTATGCAAATTAAACACACAAATGCAAACCGATTTTCTTTCAACATATTGTGTAATGATTTAGACTTTAATCATATGTTAACATTGCATTTAGATCACATTGCTGAGAATGTTGCTGAATACGATCCTAAGTAAATTAAAACCCTTTAAAGACTTTTATATACTTTGTGTCAGTCCTTTTCTTTTATATACTTTGTGTTTATGGCTTGATGCTTTGTATCAGTGGTTTGATATATTATGTGTCCCTGGTGACATACTTGTATCATATGCTTTCTATTATATATTTTGTATAAGTGGTTTAATATATTATGATGCTTAGGTTACACATCCTGGCTGTTCCCCAGTACAGCCATGACACCTCCTGCAAGCTTCAAACATCTAAATCCAATGGCCTGCTGGAATTTTCATTTACCCTGAGTACATCACAGGACTGAACTCATTCTTTTATTCCCAAACCTGCTTTACCTTCAGTATCTCTTATTTCTTTTTCTTTTCTTTTTTGTTTTTTGAGACAGGGTCTTGCTCTGTCACCCAGACTAGAGTGCAGTGGTGTCATAATAGCTACTGCAACCTCAAACTCTTTAGCTCAAAGGATCCTCCTGCCTCAGCCTCCCAAGTAGCTGGGACTACAGGCACATGCCACAATGCCCAGTTGATTTACCTCCAGTATTTCTTATGTCAGTTAATGACATTACCCAAACCAGAAACTTTGAAGTCATTATTGGCTCCATGGTCTCCCCTTGCCCTTTCAAGCATCCAGCTAGAAAATTCCTCTAATAACTTCTCAATGATTTCTTTGCCTTTCATTATCTGGGACTACGCTGTCTATCTAGTTCAGACACCTCCCTCTCGGGCCACTTCTTGGCTTCTTTTGTCAACTCATTCTCCTCTTTCTCCTAAACAGTAAACACCCAGGCCCTCAGGCCTGTTTCTCCCTCCCCCCCCCCCCTTCCTCCACCACCATATACACACACTCACCTTCTGTCTCATTCACTGTCATAGCTTCAGGTGTAAGATGAAGATTCTCACTTTTACATTTCCAGCTTGTACCTCTCCTATGAGCTCCTGACTTGCATGCCCTAGAGCCTACAAACTCTCTCTCCTTATATGTTTCACAGATACCTCAAACTTAGATATTCCATCAAACCTTTTACTCTTCCATCATTCTTTTTCTCTGAAAAGGCAACACCATTCTCCCAGCTGCTTCAACAAGTGACCTGGGAATTCATCCTGATATTCTTTTACCCTCCCTCTCCAAGTCCTTTACATTCTGCCTCTTAGGTATCTTTTGACTCTTCATCTGCATTGTCATCACCTGACACAAGTTCAAGCTAATAAATATGATCCCTTTCTTGGACACCTTAGAAGCAATATCCTGCCCTTATCCTCTTCTCTCCCTACCAATATGCCCTCTACATTGCTACCAAAGTAATCTCATGCGAACACTAATGCCTCCCCACTGCCTACAAGATAATTTTCAAACTCCCTGACATAACATACAAGGTCCTGTGTCATATGACCTCTGCCTAACTCTTCAGGTTAAACTCTCAACACCCTCCACCTCCCTGCATCTGATGATGCTCCCAAAACATCAAACTACTTGTAGTTCTCCACTTCACGTCACACTTGGAGACTTTTGTACGTGCTCTTCTCTCTGCTTGGGAAGATCTTACCTATTGTCTGCCTGCACACTCCTCTTCAGTCTGCAAACCCTGCTCACTCAGCACCTTTTTTGTGGATCTTCTTACACCTCATTTTTCTAGAACAGAATTAATCCTGACTTCCTCTGCATTACATCTTTGAACTCTGTACATATTTGAAATAATCCATTTATCTGACTTTCTAGAGTGGACACTTTTTGTAAGGAAAGGGATCATAACATCATCACAACAGCACCTACCACACTGCCTTACAGACAGCATGACTCAATAAATGTTTAACTGAAGTTCTGCTTGTCTTGGATGAAGAAGCCCACTTCACATGGTGTAGTATAAGCCATTTGGGGAAATTATTTCAAATAATAAAAATATTTTGTTGAGCCATGATATTGTTATGTCATGTTTTTAGAAGATTTTAATAAACATTAATTTAAGCAATTCTATAAAAATTCTATAAAATTCTATTAAAATGTCAATTGCTTGACTCAAACTACACCTTATTTCCTTAGAAGCAAAGCATATTGACTCTTTTTATCATCTTTCACAATCTAAAAGTGCATCTTAGCTCCTCTATCTCTAAAACACATCCTAAATCTGTCCCCTTATCTTCATTCCACTGCTAAACTAAACTGCTACTCCAGGGTACCATCATATCTCATCTGCAAAAGCCACTCATAGGTCTTCTACTCTCCACAGAGCAGCTGGAGTGCTCTTTTCCAAATGCAGATCAGATTAAACCACTTCCCTGCTGTGAAGCCTTCAATTGCTTCCCATTGCACCAGAATATTCAGACTCCTTACCATGGTCTACGTGGTCCTAAATGATCTGCCCTTCTGCACCCACACTACCTCTCTGACCAGGCCTGTACTACTACCCCTTACACACTATTCCTGCCTCACTAGCACTCTTTCTGTTTCTTGTCTTTAGCATCTGTGCTTGTTCCTTCTACCTCTAGATTCCAGCATTGCTGTCCTTTCCTGTCATTCAGGTCTCAGCTCAAATGGTATCTCCCTCTTCCCCACGATTTAAAGCAGCTCCCAGCCACGGCAGGTCACACCACTCTGTTCTATTTTCTTCACAGTCCTAATCACTCAGCAGTAGAGTTGAGCGGTAAAGCACGTGAGCACTAGGCCCAAACTGTGGGCTCAAATCCCAGTCATACTTCTCACTAGCTAGTGACTTGGGGCAAAGCACTTCCTCCTTCGACGCTTCTGTTTTCAGAGTAACAACAGTATCTACTTCGTGGAATTCTTATGACAACTAAATGAATTAAAACATGCAAAGCGCTTACCACAGAATTTGGCTCATAGTAAGCACTAAATGGATGTTGACTATTATTATTTGATAGTTTAATGTTTGGCCCGTCCTTCTGTACCTTCCTTACACCACCCTCTCACCCCCTGCAAAAATCAAAAAGAGCAGAGACCTTACTGCTTTGCCACCCACAACTCCTTTATTTCCCAGTGTGGGCCAGGTATATTTGCTGAATGAGTGAAGTATGGGAAACAAGCGATGAAGGTGTTTAAGATACTGGCAATGTTTATATTTATCTCTAATTGGTCTCTCTTTAAACAGACAAACAAACAAACAAACAGGGTCTTGCTCTGTCATCCAGGCTGAAGTGCAGTGGCATGATCAAAGTTCATCGCAACTTCAAACTGCTGGGCTCAAGCAATCCTCCTGCCTCAGTCTCCTGAATAGCTGAGAATGCAGGCACCCATGCCACCATGCCTGGTTAACCAAATTGGTCTCCTTTTAAAAAACTCTCAGATCTACAGAGGACGCTCTGAGAATTATTGCAGTGTCTTCATTCTTGGTGTCTGTAAAGTGTACTGCTTAAAGGAAGCTGCTCTTCACTGGGAGGCAGGAGAAGTAAATATTGGTTCCATCACTTACAAACTGCAGGAATAAGAAAAACAAGCTGTTTTGCTGCTCTAGTCTTCAAGAGGCTCATCTGTAACACTGAGCTTGTTACTATTGGCTGAAGACAGAAGACTGGGTCAGGTGTGGGGTTTTGGTTTTTGGTTTGGTTTAGTTTTGTTATTAGCTCTAAGATCTATGTTTTTATGAATACATCATCAAAATTCAGGAGAAAAATATTAATGTCTCCAAGGTAAAACTTTGAATTATTTTGTAAGTTTTCTGAAAGCAAGTAATGTAACCAAATCCAATAGTCTGCTTGGTTTATATTTCCAGGATGATTTCTAATGACTCATAAAGCTTAGCTTCTAATTTTATGCACATACACTCACATACAAACACGCGAATCCCTATGTGTTTAGGGTTATATGTTTAACCAATAACTTTTATAAAATGAGAAAACAGTGATCTCAAACTTATGCTTGAAGCACCATTAAAGTGTGTCCTTCATGTCAATGTTTTCATCCAACTTTGAAGAGGAAATCAACTGTCTCCTAATCGCATCATCAGACTTAAATTTATGGATATTTCATTTCTGTGGATTAGATCAAATTTAAATTACTACATTATGTGCCAGGTGTTCTAAGGCCTTGATCAATAAGTTTGGATACTGTCCTACCACCTCCTTGAAACAGTTCTAAATGTTTTCCTTCTGGATTTCTGATTGTAATTCTGCTAGTTTTCTCTCTCCCATTTCATACTCCCCTCTCCCCCACTCTTTAAGAGGAAAACTGAATTTGAATGCATTTTCTGCTACTGTTGACTCACTGAAAGAAATTTTTCAGGTGGTGTACACCAGGTTTCTCCATGAAAAAGTTATTATTTTCCCTTCATAATTAATAATTTGTGGTAAGATCTTCCGACAAGGAACTAAAATTCCTTGTCAGATTTTTACCCACTAGTCTTAGCCTTCATATGGTTCTCTATGATTGTTAGTTTGCATTCTATTGTAACGAAAGCCTTTCTTCTTTCTTCATTTATTTATTTATTCATTCCTATTAGTACAGATTCCTGAGTTATTTCATTCAATGATTTATAATCCATTATTATGATTTACACTGACAGTAAAATTACCCCAGCTCTAGCCATTGGGAGACCCTTCAAGCTGCCACCTGTGTCCCTTTCACCAGTCCCCATTATTTTTTGAGCACTTCCTCATCTCTGACGCAAAAGCCTTGTCTTAAACACTTGTCCCGCCCCAGCCCGGGAAACAGCCTTTTCTCCAAAGAGTAGTGGCAAAGAGTCGTGGTTCCTCTTATTGGAGAATGGGATTTGGAAATCAAGACTTGGATGTTAGATGTATTTCTGGCATGTCATTTCTTGAGCAAAATAATAATATCTTCTTTCACCATAGATCGGCCGGAACTTACATACCATTGCAAGTCTGGCTCTGGAGAGCAGAGAGTTTTTATTATCTTTCTCAATAGTATCTCCATTTGGGGTCAGAATGGCTCACCTGCTTTGGCCAGAGACTCATCACACTGAAACTATTCTGGGTTTCTTCTGCTTGAGAAACCCTCCGGAGGAAGCCCCCCGTCACAGGCGTGCAGTACCAACGGGCGTCCTGCAGAGTCCGCTGCGCCGCAGCTTCCCCGGACCCGGAGCGTTCGCAGCGCTTTGCAAGGACACCGCAGAGGGGCACGCCAATCCTCCAACTTCCTCCCGACGCCGCCTCTCATTGGCTCCTGGGCTTAGAAGAAACACGTAAATGAGCAGCTGCCGCTGGCAGCAACCTGCAGGAGGCCTTTGGGTGGCTTCGTCCTTTCCTTCTCGCCAGCCTGCGGGCGAGCCGAGCCGAGCCCAGCCGAGCCGGCGGACAATGAGGTCGTCCTGCGTGCTGCTCGCCGCCCTGGTGGCGCTGGCCGCCTATTACGTCTACATCCCGGTGCCCAGCTCCGTGTCCGAGCCCTGGAAGCTGATGCTGCTGAACGCGGTTTTCCACGGTGCACAGCAAGTGGTGAGGCTTAGCCCCGTGCTGCTTCTCTCTTCCTCCTCTTAAGTGATATTGGAAGGGGAAGCAAGATTTCCCGACTGTGTTCCACGAGAATGCGTGGTTTTCTAATGCATTGGGGCTATCGGTTTTTAAAGTGGCCCAGTCGGGCATTTTCAGGGCATCGCATTCGCCGCCCGGTTGCTGGCGGCGGGCTAGATCTGTCTCTCTCGTCTGCGTTTGTAACGGAAGAGGCGAAGTTCTGGAGTAGAATTTGACAACTGTTCAAACCTTCATCTGTCCTAAATATCCCCTCCTTTCTTCGTTTGCAACGTGAAAAAACAAACCCTTCAGTATTTGATAAATCATCCCTCCCCCACTGTCGTTCTCCCGTAGCGGCCGGCAGACAGTGAGTTAAATGTTTTAGGAAAGCTCGGGAAAAGCAGGCTCCGATGCCGGGGAATGTAGCCACCTTAAAAGCAGAAGCAGGCACGGGCAGCCTCCCAACGTACCCTGGCTATGGGGCGCCCCATCCCCGAGACTGCCGGCAGGGCTCCCCCAGCACTGGAGGAGCCGCACGGATCTCCCGTTTCATACGTGGCGCTTCTCAGCTCAGCCCAGGAAGGAGAGGCTGGGCCGGCTGAAAAGGAGGTGGCGGAGGCAGTGGCAGCCCTTGTTTGCAGGATGCATGTTTTCTGCCTACCTGCAGCATTTATGTTATGTTCTTGGCTGTCAAGGATATAACGTTTGCCGGCGCCAGGATACCCGTCTTAACCTAGAAGGGTAACATTTCTCTCCATAGACAGGAAAATGTAACTGTCTTTGACTTATTCCATGGTAAGAGGCATTATTTTTAGTGTCAGAGAATCTAAAATCTAAACTACAGTCTACAGCCAAGACTGAGCCCTGTGATTGGACAGTATTTCTGAGCAGCCTGCTCCATCTAAACTAACCCTCCTCCAAAACCAAGTGTCCTCCCTCCCTTCAACCTTGGGCTTTAATCTCAGGATGTTTTTGTAAACTCCTTTCAGGAATGACAACTAGAGAAAGAACGAAGAAAAATCATGATTTTCCTAGAGAGTTTGTATTCCTTTTCCCTGTCGACTCTAATTATGTGTAGGATTACATTGTGGGGCTTTGTCCTATCAAAAGTCCCCTAACTGGGGTATTTTAGCACATCATTTCCTGGATTCAGTCACATTCTACACCTCCAAGCCTCTTTTGTCTCTTAGGAAGGGCCTATGAGGCTATAGATTCCCTTCCTTTCCTCTTGTTTCCTATAATGTTGACATGGTGAAAGAATGATCATCCCCTTCTCTAGCGTTGATGCCAAGAAAGTCAGTCATCTAGGAAGCTTTGCAATCCATGTCTTCCCCCACAAAATTATGCAATTTGAAAGCAACACCCATCAGAGATTCTGTAGAACAATGGTGTTTACCTGGGTGAATTAAATGGTCTTCTACAGTAACTTAAACATAAGGAAAATAGGAAAAAAGAAACTGCTGTGTTGGCTGCACAGATTATTCTCAGTTTTCACATCGCCAAAGAAGTCTTCTCTAATCATAAATAATCTGGGGAAAGCCAGATTTGGAGAAACGCCTTTCTTCCCAACTAGGCTGCCACCCCATCAAAGGCAAGACTGTGCTGGGTTCTCTACAAAGGGTGCCCTCATGTGGTGTTTGGAAATGGTAATGTGTGTAACCTCAGGTCACAGCTATAGATGAGACAACAAGTGTCCTCACCTGCCACTGTGGCTCAGGAATTGATTTGAAGGGAAGTGGCTCTTGTCACTTCTGTTCTGAATTGTAAAATATCAGAAAGATCATTCAGACCAGATGGAAGCCTATTCTACCCAATAAAGCAATTTACCAGTGTCACCTCAAATATTCCTGAGTTTTCTCTGTAAAACAGGGCAGATAACTACCTTGTAAAGTTGCTGTGAGGTTTAATAGTGTATTTAAATGCCTGGTACTTGTAGTTTTTCTGCTAGGAGTTGTCCCCAAGGGTCCATTATGGATTATGGGGAAAATTTGTAGGATTGCTCAACTTTGTTGAAACAATAAGTGTAATAAACTGGAAGTAATTTATATCATTGAGACTTGGAGAGCTACTACTAAATTGCATGGCATTAACCTTGTTACTCAAATAATTTCAGTTTGACTTGATTGGCTCAATTATGGAAGCAATTAAAGCTATTTAAGAGATGAAATAGCCTATTTCCTAACAGAACATACTCTGCCTAGCATCAAGAAATGTGAATGCTCCTTTATTCGGTTGTCATTGGCCAATGCTTCACTCTTTACTACCCCTCTTTATCTCCTTTATCTTGTGTAGTGTGTCAGATTGAGATTATGGTCACTGCTTTTCTTACTTTGGGTCCTCCAACATTACC
The DNA here is from genome assembly GCF_020740605.2 of Lemur catta. Classification (NCBI taxonomy): domain Eukaryota; kingdom Metazoa; phylum Chordata; class Mammalia; order Primates; family Lemuridae; genus Lemur; species Lemur catta. Next base: position 199,428,621 of record NC_059128.1, on the reverse strand, counting down.
TAAGAATACCTACTTAGTATCTCTAACTCATCTCAAACACAGATGCTACATTAGAATTACCTAAAGAACGATTTAAAAAAAATCTTGATACCAAACTTTTTCACAATTTCTGGGAGATGAATGTTTTTAGCAGTGTTTAAAAAGTTCTCCAGGTGATTTTAATTGGGGCAAAATTTGAGAACCACTGCTTTATAAGATAAATAAAATGCATTACTGTTGTAAATAATATATTTTCCTAAACTGCTCAAATTATATTGTTTAATGCTGCAGCAACTGGGCCACTTTACATTAGCATGGATTAGTTTATCAGATTAGTCAGTTGATACTTAGGCTTTAAGGGGATAAAATACTAGCTAGGCAAATTTCAGTGTTATGGCAAAGCCACCGTAAGATGTGAACAGTGGAAAAACACAAAAAAAAGTAGGTCTGGGAAGAGCAGAGGAGCAATTTAGATGAAGACCAGGCAGCAGGAGACTAGAGGGACAAAACCAGAATGTTCGGGGAAGTTCTTGACGACTGATTTCAAAATGCTTTGCAAGCAAAGATTTTAAAAAATGATAGTCCCAGTACAGATGAAGATACTGAAAATTGTACGCTGCCAGAGAAAATGTATGCTGTTTTGAGGACAGTTTGGCAATATCCATCAGAAGCCTTGGAAACATGTTTATTCTTTGAACCAGCAATCTCTCTGCATGGAATTTATTATAAGTAATGATGGATATAGGCAAAGCTATAGCTGTGAAGATAGAAATATTTTACAGGATTAAAAACCTTGCTCAACTAGTCTAGAAGCACTGCCGTTTATAATGTAAAGGAAAATTCAGCAACCTTTTATTTTTTTTGTTTTTATAGCATCATTTAAAAGAATACAAATTTAAGAACAATAAGAGATTAAATTATGGTAAATTCATATTTGGGAATACTATACAGCTAAAAAATTTAGTTTGTAAAATGATGTTTAATGACTTGCAAAAGATTTGTACTGTATGTTAAGTGGGAAAAGCCTATAAAATAGTATATATACTATTTATGTGTCAAAATATATATCTGCATATATAGAAAAGACAGAAAGATATAATTTAAAATATGTTTTTATTTCTGGACCACAAGGTTATCTTCAATTTTCATATTTGTACATTCTAGTTTTTCTACAATGAACCTGTAGTAATAAGAAATTATTAAAAAAAAACAACTTTTGGCTGGGCACGGTGGCTCACTCCTGTAATCCTAGCTCTCTGGGAGGCCGAGGCGGGTGGATCGCTCGAGGTGAGGAGTTCGAGACCAGCCTCAGCAAGAGTGAGACCCCCGTCTCTACTAAAAATAGAAACAAATTATCTGGCCAACTAAAATATATATATAGAAAAAATTAGCCGGGCATGGTGGTGCATGCCTGTAGTCCCAGCTACTCGGGAGGCTGAGGCAGTAGGATCGCTTAAGCCCAGGAGTTTGAGGTTGCTGTGAGCTAGGCTGACGCCATGGCACTCACTCTGGCTCGGGCAACACAGCGAGACTCTGTCTCAAAAAAAAAACAAACAACTTTTTTTTTGCCCAGGGGTAGTTTTCATACTTCTAAAGTGGAATTGATGTGTATATGTATATCAGTGTCATGGATATTTTAGTAATTGTCCTATGGGGAAAATTAGGTTTATTTTAAAGAGGCATTCTGAATCCCCTGATATAGCTATCACAGTGCCATGCTTCACTAAGTCACTTAGACTTAACGCAGATTGAAAACCTGTGTGAGTCTTTGGGGAGGCATTAAAATGACCTAAAAGAAACTACAGACTAGTACAATGGAGAAATCATGTTAACATATAGGTATTAAAAAGCTAGGAGCTGCTAGGTATCATAGAAAAGGTACAGTTACAAAAGATAATAGGAGAGAGGCTATGTACAGTTTGGAGGGGTATAAAGGTGATGATTAAAGGTAACAATGGTTTCTCAAGGGAGTTCAGAGTGAGAGCCTGGCTTCTCTTACCTTGATCATCTCCTTACTAGTTCTTATACTGTGAATCTTTTCAGTGACATAATTTAAAAGAGACATTGCTGAAATTGGTATTGCTGCTGAATGTTCCTCCTATTTCTTTTGGATGACAGTGCTTTTGGACCAGTTGAGCAAGGCTTTTCATCTTGTAAAATGTCCCCAAACTTGTTGAGATTTAATGTCACCTCGCCTGAATTCTCTGTGCATGATGTGCTTTTGGGCTGTGTGGGTGTGTTTTAAATGACAGCTTAGCTGGAAATCCTGCAGAACTCCAATGTGCTAACCTCTTTCATAACAGTTTTAAATTGGAATGTTTACTAATGTGAGGCAAAAACTTTAAAATATTAGTAAATAAGTTATGTCTACTGCCTTTCAGAGTTGTGATGTGTCTTTCTTCGTGTAAACTGGAAATTTCACCAACCACAATAATTTTTAGCTGATTTGATAGGATTTTCTTTAAATGCTTGGTAGCAGAAAGGCTTTAAGAATAGCATCAGGGGCAGTATTTAATCAGTATTACTTCTCAAAGGTAAACAATCTGAGTTGGTCTCTGCAGACAGAACCTATAAAACATTGTCAGATTGATTCAGCTAGCAGGTGTTTAAGACAATGCCTAATTTATAGCTCCCTTTTATTTTTTTCTAGTACTTCTACAAATAGAGCCCTACACATAGAAATACCATCATTATTACTTTATTTTAATGGAACATCCTACTTCTAACATGCAACTTGAGTTGAGACATTTCTATGAAACGTGAAAGTATAGCTTATCATTCCTTTTTTTTTTTTTTTTTTTGAGACAGAGTCTGTCTGTGTTGCCCTGGCTAGAGTGAATGCTGTGGCGTCAGCCTAGCTCACAGCAACCTCAAACTCCTGGGCTTAAGCTATCCTACTACCTCAGCCTCCTGAGTAGCTGGGACTACAGGCATGCGCGACTATGCCCAGCTAATTTTATATATATATATATATATATTTTAGTTGGCCAGATAATTTCTTTCTATTTTTAGTAGAGATGGGGTCTCGCTCTTGCTGAAGCTGGTCTCGAACTCCTGACCTCGAGCGATCCACCTGCCTCGGCCTCCCAGAGTGCTAGGATTACAGGCTTGAGCCATCACGCCCGGCCAGCTTATCATTCTTAAACATTCTATTTCTGCGCAATTGCTTCTTTTAAAATAGCATATATTTACTTTTTTCCAAAACATGAAATGCTTCACAAATTTGCATGTTATCCTTGCACAGGGGCCATGCTAATCTCTAAATCGTTCCAATTTTAGTGTATGTGCTGCTGAAGTGAGCACCATATTTACTTTTGCTGTCAAATGAAACTGTGGGAACTATCACTTATTTTCTCCTTTATTTTATGCTTCATTAAAAATGAAGAAATTGAATTTTTAAGTGAAAAACCTGCCCTAATTAAGGTATGTCATAAGATGAAATTTTAACAATCTTTCAGTGTTCCAAAATAAAATTAAAATCCTACCATCTGAAAGTCATCACCCATTCAATAAATAGTAACTGAACACCAATACTAGGAACTGGCGAAACAGAAATGAATCAGCCAGATACCTAATCCTGAAGAGTTTACAGTGAAGTGAGGGGAGCTAAACCAGCTGTCAGTGACAGTGTGCACTTGATGGAAGAAGAGCTACAACAGGGGTATTTATGGGTTGCTGCAATAGCCTCGGAAATGACATCTGAAGTACACCTGGGCATTGGGGATTGTTTCCCTTTCACATTGATATTTAATCTGAGTTTATGAAGGTTGAATTTTTAAAGTAAAAATAATATTAGTTAAGCATATAGTGAACATTTACTCTGTGACAGATCCTGGGCTATATGCTTTGCTTGTAATTAATTTAGCCTATATTATAATACTATTAGGTGGGTGTTCCTAATTTCTTTTTGTGACGAAGGAGGAAACTGAAATGCAAAGAAAAGTAACTTGTTCAAGATGACACAGTTTATATGAGGTGAAGCCTAGATTCAAGTCCTGCGTGTCTTACTCCTGAGTTCAAGAGCTTAATCACTGTGCTAGATTGACTTTCCACAGGAACCAGCCAAGTGAAGGAAGTGGTGGGAGGAAGAGAAAAGTGGAATGAAAGGGGAGTTTCAGCCAGAAGCAGCAGGAGGTGAAGGTTCCAGTTGGAGAGGATGGTGCAACTAAGGAACTAAAAGTGATTTAGACTGGCTGGAGCTTAATGTTCAAAGGTCAGGGAGTAGCCAGAGGGAAGCACAGGTCAGGTAATAGAGAGATCTGTGGGCAAGAAAGGAGCCACTGACAGATTTGTTTTATTACTTGTTGTGTACTTTGGTGAGACACCACTGAACAATTTTTTAATAGGGAAGTCATGTGGTCAAATCTGTGTTTTAGAACAGTCCTCAATGGCAATGTAGACACTGGAATCTAAGAAGCAAAAGTGAATGCAAGAGACCATTTATGAAGCACTAATCCAGGTGAGAGCATGAACTAATGAAGTGGGACTGATTAAGAAGGAAGCTGACCACAGTTGCTGTCGGAAGGGATAGTATGGAGTGAGGAGGAAAGAGTCAAAGATGACTCCTGGGACAGACTCTGGAATCATTAGGTGAATGATGACAATGACTTTAATTTAGGAGAAACAGCCAATCTGAGGGTAAAGGTAGTTCTTGGTCTCGAAGTCTCAGTGGGAATAGTCCAAGGATAACTATTTATAAATGGCTGCATATACAGGTCCAGAGCTCAGGAGGGAGAGAGCTGGACTGGAGACAATGGATTTGGGAGTGGTTGGCAAATGGGTGGTGGCGGAAGTAGTAGAAATGAATGTGTATGGCGTGAGAGTAGGATTAGGGGATCCTACCAAGGGTACCTGTGGGATACCAGAGGCAGTGGAAGAAGAGGCCAGCTCTGTGAGAAATGAGACCTTAAAAAACATAACTTTTTGTTACACCTTACATTTATGTAGTACTGTAGGTTTTACTGAAGAGTTTCATTTATATCACCTCATTTATTTTTTACAATAAATAACTGGTTGGCATTGTTGTTTCCATTTGTCAGCTGAGGAAACTCAAGGTTCAGAAAGGGTCAGTGACATCAAGATCACATGATTAGTGACAACGGCGAAACAGGAGCCAGACCCAGATTCCTGTGCTCCTAGTTTCATGTCCTCACTGCTGGGCTGGGCTGTAGGAATGCTCATAGTAACTTTGTCATTAGTGCACTCTTTGTATCCTGACTTTTGGGGGGGCTCTCATAATTAACTTAATCTACATTAGTGCTTCTCAATCTTTTTCATGTCATAGAAATCATAGAAATGATTATGTTTGCATAGTATACTGGGGGATTCTGGAAGCAATTTGGGGAGAATCTGTATGGGCTTGAATGACAGAATTCAGAAGTGTTTCCCTTCCCACCACCTCCCTAGAGACAGGGTCTCACTCTGTTACCCAGGCTGAAGTGCAGTTGCTCACTGCAGCCTCAAACTTCTGGCCTCAAGCGATCCTCTTGCCTCAGCCTCCCAAATAGCTGGAACTACAGGTGTGCACCACCACGTCCAGCTATCTTTTTTAAAAGAAGTTTTTGTAGAGATGGGGTCTTGCTTTGTTGTACAGGCTGATCACCAACTCCTGGACTCAAGTGATCCTCCCACCTCAGCCTCCCAAACTGCTGGGATTGCAAGCGTCAGCCACCATGCCTGGCAAAATTTATAGAATTGTATAAATGATTTGCCAATAGAATGCCAACTCTGATGAATTTTGAATAGTTATAAAAAGTTGCTTTAAATTTTTACCTCTATAAAACAATTAAACATCAACATCCGGTGGCCCACCTGTAATCCATTTATAGTGTACTTATTGGGAGGCTCACCTCTCTCCAGTTGGTAACTGTTGAAATACACATTTATTATCATTGCTATCAAACACAGATGGTCCCCAAGTTACATATATTTAAGTAGCCATATTATTTATTGTCTTTATATCACGAGACAAATAGTATCTGGTCCTCCTGGAGCTACAATTCAGTGCTGAAAATATGGGCTGAATAGTTAAGGTATTATAGGAAACATGGAGAAATTTGTTGGCAGTGCAGTGATAATGGAAACTCTGGAAATACCTGAAATCCCCTGAGGAAACTGTGTTGAATGAGAAGAAATGGAGCCACAAAGGTGACAGAGCAGTCAGGGGACAGGAGGAAAACTGGGAAGACAGTGTCACAGAAGCCCAGAAGGAGCACTGCCAGGAGGGTGTAGCCAACTGTGTTGAACTCTGCTGAGAGGCTGAGGATCATGAGGACTGAAACTGACCAGTGGGCCCTGCAGGGACCAGGCAACTGTGGCATTTACATTCGGTGTCTCAACCTGTATCCTGTTTGTTGAAATGATTTCAAGGATGTCTTCCAAAACTGATGTTTTGACATTGACAGTGTTGATATTGAGCTGTCATTTCTAACAAGAAATAGTCAAAATGTACTTCATAGGTAACCTGAGGTGGTTACCGATGGATACTGCTGATGTATTAAAGAGTAAATATAGAAATATATACATATATAAAGAAAAAGTGCTGTGCGTGGTGGCTCACGCCTGTAATCCCAGCACTTTGGAAGGCCAGGGTGGGAGGATCACTTGAGCCCAAGAGTTCAAGGCTGCAATGAGCTGTGATCGTGCCACAGCACTCCAGTCTGGGTGACAACGTAAGACCCCATCACAAAAACAACAAAAACTAAAAAGAAAAAGTAATAACTCTTTTCCCAAATAATTCACTTTAAATTTATGTTGGTTGGTTCATCTATATGGAAACATCTTAAAATCTGTACTCTTCGTAGGCTAAGTAGCTTTTTCTGGGTGCTTTAAAACAAGGTTCACATCAGATGAATATTAAACATATTCCATTTTAGACTGAATCCTATTAGTTCCATCGTTAGTAAGGTAACATTTAAATACATGTATATACTTTTGTCAAGGACAGTGGGTCAGTGTTTTCCAGGGTACTCCATGTGCCAGATCTGGGTCTTAGCAGCCATGGAAGCTGATGTTGACCAAAATCAATAACTTGTGTCAGTCTTATTTCTTCATATAGCCAATTAAAATTGCATAATTCTGAACTGTTCTTTAATTGAAGCTTTGTCTTGGATGAAAAGAAAAACATTGTTAATGGTTATGTGTACAGAAGGAATTTATTTGGTAATGATGGTCCAATTACTCTAAAAACATTAACATGTTTTCTGTCTCTGGCATATTTTTGGAGGAAAATCATAGAATTTTAACTGATTTAAAAAGTTGGACTTTGATTTAGGTGTTGTCAGTGGTTAAATGTCTTTATACTAGTCCCTGCTCTAACTACCCCCTCCCTATTCCCCCCCCCCCACCATTTTCAGGCTTCAGAGTGAGGTGAGCAATTATGGGTAGCATTTTAAAAGCTCTATACACCTGTGATCCTTAGAGTTGCTGCAATAAAAATTGCTTCCTGTGCCTGTGAGAGAGACAGGTTTACTTTCAGGATCTGTTAATAAACACTGAAGTTATACTTAAATGTATAGTGTTATACTCTGTTACAGCTCTTCCTCTTTTTGTTCATGGAGGAAAACAATGCATTGTTCAAAGTGCTGGTATATTTTCAGCAGATGTTTATTGATTACCCAGATACTGCAGAGACCTTCAGGTTCTCACACTCTGAAAAACCAAAAAGTAGACAATCTCAACACAACCTGCTGAGTGCTTTAGCTAGTGGCGAAGTTGTAGGAGCTGCGGGAGCCAGGTGGATGAAGCCCCTGTGTGTCTGAGGAACTTGGGCAGAGGAACCCAGAGGAAGTGCTGGGGCGTCTGAATGGGTGAGAGGCAGCACTGGTCAATCCGACAGAAAGGGCATTCCAGGAAGAGAAAATAGCTGGTGCAAAAGTCCAGGGGTAAGAGCATGGCACATAGAGGAAGCGACTTCCGTTGAGTTTCTGAAAGTATAAAATAAAAGTTTGAAGATCTTTACATAACTGAACCATGGGTGGGACTAGCCTGTCTTGAGTTGTTAAGATCTATTTCACTGTTTTCATTGTAGTCACTTTTAATAAGCTAACAGTAGGATTATGAAAGTACACAACCAATAAACGATTTTTTCATGAGTAAATACTACTTGGTGAAATGAACTCTAAACCACTTATTACAAATATTCTGTTAAAAATTTGTAGAGTAGTAGCATTTAACTTTTGGTGGCCAAATATACAATTTGATCGAAAACAATGGGTTTTTCTACTGTTTGGTTTTAGTAGCTTTTCGTCTTCAACAAAAACTTCTTTAAGTCAATCTTTCTTTCTGTGTCCCTAACATATTGCTTCAAAAAGTCATTCTTTGTTTAAAGTTTGAAACAAGCCCTGCAGTGTTGGCAGCTATAGTGCCTTACTTGAGACAAAAACTTTTTGGATGTTTGTCAAAATGGGTGTCTGTGGTTAGTGAACTTGACCTCTGGTTTTAACTACCCAGTCTAGTTTCCCTCTCACCCTGTTTTCTTCTCTCACTCCACCCTGTTCTTTATTTCCCTTCTCTTCCAGTTCTTTTATCCCATCATTGTTAATTGTCTATTTGTTTAATTACTCCTAAGTAATTCCATCTCTCCTGCCTGGCTGGAAGCTCTGGATGTGAGGGGGCATGTCTGTGGATTTTCCCACTGTGTACACAGCTCTTAAAAGTACCTGGCACAAAGCAAACACTGCTGAGTGAATAGATGAGTGACCAAAAGTCCCTGGACAGCTTCCACAGTAGAGTATTGGTGATGACACCCTGACAGGAGGTAGTCGTTTACATCCCATTTCTCAAATAAGACAGCATTGGTAGAATCAACCAGAAAAATGGGCTGCTTTTGGACTGAATTCCTGTTTCCTTTCCATGAAGAGCCTAAGCAGGAACATGATAAGGGGTAAGCTGTCTGCTGTTTCAGAAGGCATGAACTTAGAAGTAACAGTGACAGGGAAAATAAACAGCAATATGTTCAGGCCAAGGCAGGCGGATTGTTTGATCTCAGGAGTTTGAGACCAGCCTGAGCAAGAGCGAGACCCTGTCTCTACTAAAATTAGAAAGAAAATTATATGGACAGCTAAAATATATATATAGAAAAATTAGCTGGGCATGGTGGCGCGTGCCTGTAGTCCCAGCTACTCGGGAGGCTGAGGCAGGAGGATTGCTTGAGCCCCGGAGTTTGAGGTTGCTGTGAGCTAGGCTGACACCATGGCACTCTAGCCTGGGCGACAGAGCAAGACTCTGTCTCAAAAAACAAACAAACAAAAAACAGCAATATGTTCATTCATTCAACAATTTATATGGAGCACTAATTATATACCAGGTAGTATGCTAGACCTCAGGGAACAAAGGTGAAGGAGGTAGGTATAAAAACTGATAATGATAATGCAACAAGTTTCAAAAGTAGAAGCTTGAACCAAGTACTAGAGAGGAGCAAGGCAGGAATGACTGTCCAAGGGGTGAGGTAGACAGCATGCCACAGAGGAGGGTATGTCTGAGATGGACCCTGAAGGATGAACTGGAGTTTAGTCAAGAGGGGAAGCAGGAGAAATTCCAGTAACAGATGGAATTCTACAGTTCAGCCCTCTGTTTTTGAGGAAAGTATATATTGCAGGGGCAAGACAGACAAGTTGTACAAGCAAGGTGTGTACCAGCAAGCAGTCTATAGGAATAGGAGTAGGTAAAGGGTGTGTTTGGATAGGGGGTGGATGTCAGAGGGTAGAGAATGTTCAAGTTCTATAATCCCTGGATGTCATAGCTGCTTTAAAATTTTCCCCACAGGCTGGGTGTGGTGGTTCATGCCTGTAATCCTAGCACTCTGGGAGGCTGAGGTGGGAGGAACACTTGAGGTCAGGAGTTTGATACTAACACAAGCAAGAGCGAGATCCCGTCTCTACAAAAAATACAAACATTAGCCAGGCGTGGTGGTGTGCTCCTGTAGTCCCAGCTACTCAGGAGGCTGAGGCAGGAGGATCGCTTGAGCCCAGGAGTTTGAGGTTGCTGTGAGCTATGCTGAAATCACAGAACTGTAGCCCAGGCAACAGAGTGAGACTCTTTCTCAAAAATAAAATAAAATTTTCCCCACAGAAGCATGATTCCTTTTGTAAATTAGGACTGAAATTTTTTTAACTAAAAAAGGTAAATAATCATGCTATGGAAATTTTGGAAAATAGAAAAAATAGCCTACAATCTCACCTTAACACGACCACCATTTTTCTTCTGTGTAAATTGTCTTGCTTTTGTTAGATTACAATTTTATCCACTTAGAATTTTACCAGAAATTTTACTTAGATTTTGGTAAAGTTTTATTTTACTTAGAATTTTACCTGAAGGATTTGCCACATTATTGCATAGAATTCCCATCTCTCTTTGTAATGGGTGCATGAAAGATCTTGTGCCATTTTTAGATTTAACTATTCTTCTATTACCCAAAATTTAGACTTGAGTTATTTGCCAATATAAAGTTACAGTGAACATATTATGTATACTTTATGTTTTAGGATTTTCCTCAAGATTCTCAAAAAAGAGGACCTTCTAGATTGAAGGCTATAAATATTTTTGTGGGTCCTCTTACTTATTTCCAAGTTATTTTCCAATTTATATGGTTAATAACAATGTGTGAGAATGCTTTTTTGTGCTACACTCTCTTCCATGATGAACCATTATAGTTGATTTTTAACACTTGTTAATTTAATAGCTTAAATTAGTACCCTGTTTAATTGGAATTTCTTTGAAAAGGGTTGACATTAAAATTCTTGTTCATTCCTTGAATGAATATTTATTGCATAATGCTTTGTACAGCACTGTTCTGGAGAAAGAGCAGTAAACAAGCATAATTCCTGCTTGCATACTTTATATTCTTAACTTTAAAGAAATGCTCATTTAAAAAAAAAATGTGAAGTTAGCTATTTCCCTCCAACCTCATATATTAATAGCTGGTTAGTGGCTAAGAAAGGATTGTAACCTGGTGTATTTCAGGCTCATGGTCTTTCCAATATGCTGCACAACCCTGAGAAGGGAAATACAGGGGTTTGTTAGCAGGGTGCCTGTTCCTCCAAGAAAGTTGCTCTAAGCTTAATCTAAGGTTGATGCCGTTGCTAAAACTGAGAACAGGTCTAAAACATATCCTTAGAAGTTTCATTCCAAGTCATTTCATAAGGTATATGTGGATATCAGTCTCATTGCTTTATATTCTCACCTTGTTTATGTACGAAATGAAATCCTCAGCTTCACCACACAACTTGTTATCTAGAGGAACTTTGGCTTTTTCAGAAATCAAATTCAATCTCAGACAAGGATCATTTGTCCCCACTAAGGATATTCAAGGAGTGTGCAAGTCTCTGAAAACAGTTAAAAATACTTTAGTCAGTGGTAACTACATTGGATTACACATGTGAACTCCCAACTCTTTTGCAAAGGTGAAGACATTTTACATGCTTTGGAATTTGCTTTGGTTTTTATTTTGTGTAAGGATGATCAGCTTCCACTCTTGCTTGGGTTGCAAGATCCTGCATGTCCAGAGTGCCTGTGGGTACTGCAAGTGTTTAACCTATCTATGAATATCAGCCACAAGGACGAGGGAACATCTTTTTTTTTTCGTTTTCTTTCTTTCTTCTTTTTTTAAAGACAGGGGTCTCACTGTGTTCCCCAGGCTGGTCTTGAACTCCTGGCCTCAAGCGATCCTCCCAAGTAGCTGGCATTGCCCGTGACCCTTAGCACAGTATTGTTCACCTATCATTACAACACCCTGTTACAAATAGCCTATTTTCTGGCATTGAGTGAGTTTAGATAGTGGCATCTTTGGTGAGGGGTGAGGGAGACAGCATTTAGACAGCGTGGGCTTTCTTTCATACATATTTATATATTTGAATATATTTATTTACCTCTTTGAATATCCATAAATATCTATAATATTCTCATTAATCTATTTGCCTTTTATCTTCTAGCTCTAACCCAGTGATTATCTCAGAAAAATTAATCCTTATCTTCCATTTGTGATTCCCCCAAGAATAACCATAATTATTAATACCTCTGACAAGAAGACTACATATGCTTAAATCAAGACAAAGGAAATCTGTGTGTTTTGAAGGGAAAATAAATTTTAAAAAGAAACAAGTGCATCAGTCTATACAGTCCTTGAGAGGATCCAATAAACTCCCTTTAAATTGTCCATACTCTCCATGTTCATTTTCATTGCTTTTTAATTAAACTGCTTCTAGCAGTTATGCACTAGCATAACTTAAAATGTAAAGTAAAACTGAAAAAATAAAATATTTCGAATTTTATGCCTTGGTTTTGTTATTGCCCAGGTTTGGGGACATAATACTGTCAATTGTACATATTGTTTGTATGAAAAAAATGAATGGACTTTCAAACAACCAGCTTGAGAGCCAGAGACTGACCTGCACATATGTTATTTTTGGCTTACAGTGTATATTAAATATTTTTAAATTCATTGCCAGTACTTAAGTTACAGATATTTCACATGGTAATCTGGGCTTCTTACTTCTTTTGAAAAATCACCATCCGGCAGCACTGGGCCAGAATTTTCATGTCATGCAGTCACTTGTGGCTGAGCAGCTGCTGCTTCCTTAGGGCTTGTTTCTCTAATTTGCCACAAGCCTCCCTACTCTCTGGTATATTACATCTGTTTTACTCATTTTCATTAGTTGCCCTGGCCCTTGAAGACATGAGTGTATGGCCTATGTTCCACAGTAAATACTCATTTAATGTTTTGTATAATTAACACATTTGTTGAATAACTCATTTGCACAAGTTCCACATATTCCAAATGGTTCCTCTGCTTAAGGGGTTCAGGATCTATTTGGGAAGGTGAGACAATTGCACAGCAATTAAAGTAAGAGTATAAGCCTAGAGATGTCAGAGGGCAGTAAGTACTGGGTAATTTTCAAATGGGCAGTACAGTTAAAAAGGACTGTGAACTCGGAAGGGTGAAAACTGAGCTGGAATGGCCTTGGGAAGATTAAGATTGAGACTGTACCTTGAAGAATGGATCAGAATTACATTGCAGGGAGGCTAAGGGAAGGGTGACAGGGGTGGTGGAGAAGGAAATGATGTAAAACATGAACAAAACCGAGTTGGTAGGAATGAGCATGTTTGGGAACTGTGAATAGGTGTGTTTGGTTGGAATAAAGGAGTTGTTTAAAAGAGTACAGGCTACCTCTCATCACTGAGAGCTATCTGATATCCACCCTTCAGTACTCACTGTTTTTGTCCGTTCACTTCAGAACTGTTCTGCAAATGCTCAAACAAGAAGGCAGCAAGAAGTTTGTGCAAATACTAGTCCACCTCTACTTGTGCAATTATGTTTTCCTCTTTCTTAAAACGTTCATATTACTTCTTCCTAGGACTTCCTCCTCCAGGAAAAAATGGAGACAAGACCTTCATTCGTGGCATAGTAGGGTCTCTAGAATCAACTGGGAAAACTTGGTGTGAGAGATAATAGGGAAAGAGAGAAAAAGGAGGGAGGTGGGTTATGAAGTTAGGAGAAAATGCAAGGAAGCATGGCGAGGAAGGGCAGTTTGGTATGTACTACCAAATTCCTGGAGGGGTCCAGGTTCCCCTATCCCTTCCACATAAAGACTAGGGCCCCCGTCTCAAGAGCCTTACCTTCAATTCTCCTTCAGGACACTTTGCTCTGGGCTTATTCCTCTAGTTCCTTGGAACCCCTGAGAAAGATCCGTAGGATGGCTTTGTATGTCCCTAAGTCCCAATAACTAATATTTCACAGAAGTCGTGTTAAGTGAGGAAAACTGGTATAGCCTTGTGTTCTACATAATTGGATGTAGGATCAAGGGAAATAAGTGCAAGCATCCACCGTGCTCCTGTTGCCCACTGGCATACGCTATGTGAACATTTGTAGTACCAGGCAAAGGGTTGGGTATTGGATATGCTGAAAACCAAAAAGAACTGGATCCAGCAGAGAAGAAGCAATACTTTGAGAGTAGGTTCTGGCCTGGGGCTCAGCTGGGTTGGAGCCCTGTCTCTGGCAGTAAGTCACACAAGTGCCAGACTCAGTCTTCACTTATAAAACCAAGGGGGCTGGGCTAGGCAAGGCCTTCCCAAATCAGTTTTAAAGGAAGTTAATAGGTGTGAAGAAACTAAATATTAAGCAGAGTTAAATTTCTCTTTTACTACTGGAACGTGGTTCCTTTAAAAAGCTGATGTGCATTGTGAATCTCTGAGAGAATTGACACACAGCTTTTCCCAAGCTGAGTTGGTCACAGAACCTTTCACTCTGTCCTCTGTGCAAAATTATCTCCTCAATCCGCTGTTCTGTGAACTGTTTGGGAAAGGATGCTCTGTAGTTTTCCTTCCAGCTCTATCTAACATTCTAATATTCTAAGTTTGTAAAAAGGTAACAAAATCCAGAGATGTTAGAGAGGGCAGAGATCTGGTCATGATATATCTCTAAAAAGATTGCAAATAGTGAGGTTTTAGAATGAATGCTATTGGGAAATGGATACTCTATCTCTGGGTCTTGGAGGCAGATAAAAACAGAAAAATGAGAGGGAAAAATTAAATCCAAAAAATAGGCATAGAATTAGTCGATTTTGCCATGAAGGGGAAGAGCAAAGAGTTGCAGAAGCTTTCTGAGTTATAAATTGGAGCTTTTTTCAGTAGAGATATAATGAAAGAACCTGGAACTAGAGTCTGCTGACCTGGTTCTAGTCTGAACATGTCTGTTACTGGGTGGTGGAGCTTGTCGCCCATCTCTCAGGGCATCAGTTTCCTCAGTTTTCCAAGAAGAGAGTCTATGTTTATGGGTCCCTTGGGTTTTAAAATTATCTGATTCCATTGGCATCCAGTTTAAGTTAGTAAAGATTGAGGCCTTAGGAAAGGGATTTATTGAGGAAAGGTGCATGAGGAGGGGAGGGCCGAGGCTAGATTAGAGAGAATTAGGTCACGAGAGGCCTTTGCTAGCCCAGTGAAGATGGGTCTGTGATGGTGCTCTGCTAAACTGTGAATTCCAACTACGGGGATTTTTCTGCAGAATTGCACATAGACTAGATGGCATCCTTTCAACTGGCCACTTATGTCAATGTAACTAAACCCAAGAGACATCTGAAGTGGACTGTTTTATCATTAACTCTCTTGAGGAATTAATTTACTTGATTAACTTTCATCCTGATTTATGTTTTTATTTTGTTAGTACAGTGCCTGGATAATTGCACTTTAGTGAGCCGTTTCCAATTTTTGTTTGTTTGTAGTCTTATGACATTTTCTAGATTTTATTTTCTTCTTTGGTATTTGCTAAAGTTTGAGTAATCTCTTAATTATGAGACACAGTAATGCATGTTTTGGTAAATAGATTTCAAGCATTAAATATGTACCTCTAAGTGTGATTACAGACATTTATTCCACAAGTGTTCATTGAACATATAGTGTATGCCCGGAACCCTGCTGTTGGGGTGAAGCGGTGAACAAATACATCCTTATTCTTATGACCTATGTGGAGTATACCTAGCTTCAAAGAAAGAACTATTGCCTATGAAGACATTTGCTCCCTCATTCATTTTTATTTTATATGTATCTTTTTTTCAAATTTTTTCTTTTCTTTTTTAATTTTATTTTTTTGACCCGGAGCCACACCCAAGAAGCCTTGAGCAAGTGGACTCCCCTCATTCATTTTTATTTGATGATCCTATTCATGTTAAGTTGTAAAAGAACAATAAAATAACTTTCAGCAAAGTTTTGCCAAAAAGAAAATATGCTTAGTCACCTTATATACCCAATACATGGTATGAGAAGAGAAAAATGTTTGATAATGTTTAGTAACACCACTGCAATAAACAACCCTATGCTTACGTTTCTTCATTAGATCATTAGGTCACACACAGTACAAAACCCACAAAGAAGCTAAGAGACTTTATGTTAGATGTATCTCCCTGAAAATCCTTAACTGCTGTATGCCAGTCTCTCCCCAAGCAGTAAACTTTGATTATTCACCATTTGATGTTTACTATGGTACACATAGCGAAATAATGAAGGTGCAGCGATGCCAGTCATTTACTTCTGAGTTGAGGGCAGGGGTGCACGCTTGGATTGGTTCTTCAAGTATACATTTTTCCCGAACATACTAGTTTCAGTGAAGAGTTCTGATAATTTTCACAGCTATACTCTAAAAGCTACAGGACAAAAAGAATTCACAGCGGGTGGGTGTGTTGGCTCACACATAATCCTAGCATTTTGGAAGGCTGAGGCAGGAGGATCTTGAGGCCAGAAGTTTGAGACCAGCCTGAGTAACCTAGTGAGACACTGACTCTATAAAAAATAAAATAAAATAAATATAAAACTAGCCAGGTGTGGTAGCGCATTCCTATAATCCCAGCTACTTGGGAGGCTGAGGCAAGAAGGTGCTGTGAGTCCAGGACTGTGAGGTTGCAGTGAGCTGTGAAGATGCCACCGAACTCTAGCCCAAGCAACAGAATGAGACCCTGTCTCAAAGAAAAAAAAACGGAAAAAAAAAAAAACCCAAGCATGTGCATCCAGTTTTATGTAGCTTAATCCTTAATTCGAAGTCATCAAATTAAGAATATTTTAATACATGGAAATACAGTTACAACCCTATTTCTCTCAGGGCTGCAGACCAGTAGTACATCTCTACTTTATTCCACATTCTGGAATGTTCTTCTCCTCAATTTCCTTCTGGCAAATTATTTGTCCTTAGAGACCTGGCTCAAATGTTACCAATGCTGTGAACACACTTGTTGCAAACTCCTCCCAGTGGAAGTGTTAGAGCCGGTTCCCCTCGGCTCCGGGAACAGAAAGACAGAGTCACTGAGGCTGCAAAAAGACAAAGGAGTTTTATTGACTAGCTCGAGCTAGGGTCCAAGCCCCGAGCAGCAATGCAGTGGTCTCTTTCCATGGGCAGGGACCCCGCACAGCGGGGGTGCATGTCTTTTATATTCTTTAGCCAAGCACTATACGGGGGCATGCCGTCCCCCCTCCCTCCTTAATTCATTTGCTCCTTCAAAAGTGGCTGATTGTCTTGGCTCCTGATTGGTTGGTTTTCAAGCCGCGGGACTGGCTTTTGATTGGTTGGTTTTTAAGTTGCGGGACAGGCTTCTGATTATGCCTTGCCCTTCTTATCTGGTTAATTGGTTGGAGGGCCCCTGAACTCTCCAGCCCTTTATCAGCAAGGCCTGTTATGACCACCGGGGCCGGCCGTAAGTCTTGGCTCCACTTAAGCTAGGTCAGCAAACCATGTTTACAGAAGCAATTAGCATCCGTTAGAATCAAAGAGAGCACACTTTTTTTTTGTTTTAAACAATTCCCGTTCTTCAGAAGTCACTACTTCTCTGGGACTGTACCTATAGTCAAGAGAGGCCTTTGCTAGCCCAGTGAAGATGGGTCTGTAGTGGTGCTCTGCTAAACTGTGAATTCCAACTACGGGGATTTTTACTTATAGTACTTATCACATTATTGCATTGTTACCAAAAGCCCAGCACTTGTCCCGGAGGCTGCATCAGAAGAACAAGGACAAGTGGTTTGAGCAATAGGAAAGAAGATTTATTAATTTGCCAACAAATGGGGAAGAGAGAGACTACTGTCCAAAAATATCATTGTCCTAATAATAAGCAGAAATACAGAGCTTTTAAAGGGTGGCTTCTCAGCTTCAGGCAATTGCTGTTCAACCACTGTTGACGCCTCATCTCCACTGAAGACAATCCCATGATCTCCTCGTGGGCCCTCCCTCCTCCAGGTCCTGAGGGACGGCTGAGCCGTCTCTTGTAAAACAAAGAGCAAAGGACATTCCCCAGACATTCCCCTACTGTCCTGACTGCTGGCCCAAGGCAGGGATCCAGGTCCTAGTTCTCAAAAAGAGTGAGAAGTTTCTAAAGAGACAGAAAACATTTTTGCCATTTTTCAGGCCATTCCCTTTGTTACATATTCCCCACTGTCAATGTTTCCCTTCCCTGTCTATGGGAGGAGGGGTGACTACTCTGTTACAGCATTGCCCTATGTATCTACCTGCCTTATACACTGTCAGCTTCTTAAGGACAGAGCCCATGTTTATATTTCTCCTTAATGCTTACCAGTTTTGGTGTCTGGTAGGCAACACTCAAATATTTGCTGAACGAGTGGATAAAAAATAAATATGGATCCTGTTCCTTGTGGTGGAATATTTTACCTATAAATTCCCCTTAAAGGACAATGTACTTATACTATCTGTTGTACAGATATTTAGATTTAGACTTAATATGAAAATTAAATTGTTGTAACTGTAGATCTAGACTAAACATTTGTGAGGAAGATGTTGTTTCAATTTCCTGAATCTGTTAAAACAAGAAGCTTCTCCCGGTGTAGATTTAAACCCTCCACTGTTTGGCAATGCAGAATCTGTCCCAACAGTCAGTGACTTCCTTGAGCCTCTGGGGCTGGCAAGCCATCCTGTCTCCTGATGCCTCAGGCCAAGGAGTGACTGAGCTGCATTAACTTGAACTGCTGGCAGTAGAAATTCTAGTTGTTATAAAGGTGCTAGCTTTTGTACTGATGCTAATTTGCTCAGGCACTGTTTGTATAAGCAAACTGGTCCTGCTACCTGCTGAGCAGATCTGCTGGCAGAGAGAATATGCTGTCAGTGGGTTAGAGTTTGGGATATACTTCATGACCTACTTCCCTACCCTGGTTTTAAACCTTTTACTCTTCAGTGCAGCAGAATCTGAGAGGCTTCGACTTTAAACAATGACTTAGTGATTGTCTTCTGAGCTCTTAGTAATAAGATTCAGAATGACGGGTCAGAATCAGTTGAACTTTTGGGCTCTGTGGTTGCTTTGTCACTTGGGGCTTTATGATCCTGAGAAGGCATTTGTCTCCTCTGAGCCTCAGATAGGCATAAAATGAGTGTAATATCTACTCTTCCTATCCCACAAGTCCTTATGAGATTCAAACAAGTGAAAGTTCAGAAGGTCGTAAACTGTAAATCCCAGTACAAAAGGGCACATTATTATGTATTTTTATAATAGGCATTAATTTAGCATAATCACCATGTGGATGTGTACAAAAGGGTACTTAATGTATTATAATCATCATCTGAATCTGGCTCTGCAGACATCTGTAGATGTCTATAAAAATCATTTGCCTTATCTTTTGAGTTTGTGTGCCATGTAAGAAATGATTTTTCAAAGGCTGTGTCTAATTTGCTGCTTTCTGCACTTTATACGAAGCAGAAGATTAACCCAACTTTTGGGATATCCTGTGTAACACTCTTGTGAAGTCAGGCACAGTGCGTGAGTGGGCAAGTTCTCAATTGCCATGTTGCAAAAGAGAGTTTGGGGATTTTGTCTGGAAGTTTAATTCTTTTGTGCTGCCGTTAGTCAGCTGCTACTTGGAGCACTCAAATGAAAACAAATGCTACTGTCCTGGCAATCAAGGGAGGCTTTCAGCAGCTTGGGTGGCATCATGAAGGGCATTTGTTTATGACTAACTGTACATGAGGCAGTGGGGAAAAAATTTGATCCCTGAGACCCAGACCTTGACCAAGGAGCTCACAACTGCTATGATAGGTAATAGAGGCAGGAGTAAAAGAGAATTTGGTTTTTTAAAAGTCTCATTTTCATACGCCTGTGTTTGGAAGGCAAAGGAAAGTGAGACAGGAATAGGACTGAGAGAAAGAGGTGTTACCAGAGAATGCTGTTGAGGAAGAGCTGGAGGAAAGGAGCATGGTAGGGTTGGCTGCTTGGTCCAGAGTGGTCAAGGCTAGAACTGACATAGTCACTGAGCCTGGGTGAATCACACATCTTTGTGGGCCTTAGTTTCCCTGTGTGTAAATATGGGAAGCTAAATGTTCATCTCAGATGTAAAAATTTCCGGTTTTATTATGTAGATTGGAGCATAAACTCATAAGTGGCAGTAGAGAGTGATGGTTGAGGGTTCTGGAGCAGAATGCTTGGGTTCAGATCCAGCCTACCATTTACTGCTTGTGCGACCTTGGGTGATTCACTGGGCCATGTTTGATCTGAGATTCCGCCACAATAACAGTGACTGGCAGAGAGCAAATGTCTGTACATGTGAGCTATTCCCCTTGACATATCCTCTAGAATACTGGAGCATTTGGGAGCTACGCCAGTATTTTGGCAATATGGAAACTGCTTGTTTTCTGTGTGATAGTAAAACATAAGCAAAAAAATTTTGCAACTAGAAAGAGACAAGCTTTCCTTTTTTCCCTCCCTGAGATTGAATTGCAGCCCTAGAGGTTTGCTGGGCAGGAGAGAACAACTGAATATTCTAGGGTGAGAGGGTTATGTTAGGGTGTTGGATCCCTCTGTGAGCTTTTCTTTTCTCTGATCTAGGTTGTGTTGTTATAAAACCCTCTCACCCTAGAACATTCAGTGGAGTGGTAGTAAGGTTCTCCTCAGATTTGCTTTATAGCTTGTAATGAAATTCTTGGATATGGGAGTAAACAATTTGAAATTTTATAATAGAGCAATCTCATGAGAGAAGCTTACCATTACGTACATATTTTCATGCTTTATAGGTTGACTTAATAATTTCCTCCAGTGCTTTGCTATGTATAGAGGGTGCACCTGTGCCCCACATAGAGCTCATTTGGTCTAGGCATAACCTTAGTGTGGGACAACAGGTTTATTCTACAAAAATAAGTAGTAAAAGAAAAAAGCTAGGAAAAGTATAGGAAAGGTCCCTAATCAGATGGGGATCCACCAAAGATCTGGAGCCTGAGCAAGTCTGCACACTGATTTGTAGCGTTTGTTGACTTCCATCGTGTAAATACTCCCACCATGGCCAATTTCAAGCTATTGACCTAATGTCAACTGACTTGCAAAATTCCTGTAAATTTATCAGTTGGTTTTTGTAACCCAGCAAGAGCTGGCTTCAGCATACCACTGAAGGGTGGTTGACAAAGAGAATAGCAGGTTAAACAAAAGAAACAAAGAATAAAGTCCTGCAAGCTAAGCTTGAGTACAACTTGTGAGGTGGTGAGACATGAGGTTGGAATGTAGAATGCGACCAGACTGGAATACCAAGTTCAGATTTTTCTGTAGGAAACAGGAAGTCAACGGAAGTTTTTAAGCAGCCAGGTAAGGTGATCAGCCTTTTATTGTAGGAACTCTGATAGCAGGCTGCAGTAGGTTAGAGAGAACAAGAATGTTGTCTAGAATTCAAGTTTGTAGGCAAATGCAGAAAGTAATGAGCAACTTAGTCAAGGCAGCATTGAGAGTTGGGGTGGGAGCTGGGGGTAGAACTAGATTCAGAAAACATTGGTAGGTGAAATTAATACATTGGTGATTGATAGGAAAAAATGCAAGAGAAGGAAAGAACTGAAGAAAATATCAAGATTTCTAGCTTGGAAGCTAGACTTATGGTCAGATAATTAACTGAGAATTTACTATAATGAATTGCTGTGTTGGGGCTGGAGAAAAGAGAGTAGACCATGTTAGTTTTAAGGAACTTATAGGCTAGATCCTGGAGATGGTTGGAAATGTGGACCTGGAGCTTGAGAAAGATAGGTCAGGGCCTGGAGATAGAGATGTGGAAGTCATCCGTTTATGAATAGAGGTCATAGCCATTCAATTTAATAAGCCGCTAGTAAGTACTTGCTATTTACCAGGCACTGTGCCACGATAGTACATTGGCTTGCTGATGATGGAAAGCAGGAATAGCAAAGTTGATAAAATTAAAAAATGGAAGTTTATAGAGCTTTTTATTCTTTTTTTTTTTTTTGAGACAGGGTCTCACTCTGTCATCTGGGCTAGAGTGCAGTGATGTCATCATAGTTCACTACAACCTCAAACTTATGGGCTCAAGAGATTCTTTTGTCTCAACCTTCCAAGCAGCTAGGACTACAGGGAGGCGCTACCATGCCTGGCTAGTTTTTTAAATTTTTTGTAGAGATGGGGGTTTCGCTATGTTGCTCGGGCTGGTCTTGAACTCCTAGGCTCAAGTGATCCTCCTGCCTCGCCCTCCCAAAGTGCCAGGGTTACAGGTGTGAGCCACCGTCCCAGCTAGAGCACCATCATTTAAAGGGCTGGTGGGCAGGAGAAGAAGAACTAATCAATAAAAGACCCAAAAAAAAAAAAAAAAAAAGACAGGAAGGGAGAGGAATTGTTAGTGTGGCCAGAGAGATAAGAAATTGGAGAAGTTTCAAGACAGAACAAGTTGTTATCAAATGCCTGCAGAGAGGCCAAGTACATCATTGATGTTGGCATTGGGGTCATGGGGTCATTGGTGAACCTAATAAGGACAGTTTCGTCAAATGTAAGAGGTTGGAAGCCAGATTGCAATGAGTTGACTTCAGAGAGGGCAGTCTTTGAAAAGTCACTGTCTTTTTTAGGATAAAGACAGAACTGACATCAACAGAAATCAAATTCTTTTTAGAGATAAACCTCACTTTTCCTCCTTGCCACCTGTAAGCTTACCTTTTACCGACCCTCCCAAGGCCAACCCTTCCATCTGCTTTCTAGTAATAGATCCCATCTCCTGCTCCTTCCTCTGGGGTCTCATTCACGCAATTCTCTTCACCTCTATAACTTTGTCTCTCCCTCTTCACAAGCTCTTTCCCAAGAAGCATGCTCAAGTCTCTCTCAATTGTCTAGTGCCTTCCTTATCTCTACAAACAGTGAAAGTAGTCTGTCTTCATTCACCTTTATCTCTTCAACTCCCACTCCCTTTGCAACCCAGACAGTCTGATTTCAGCCTCATATGTTGGATGAAACTGTTCTTTTTAGGCTCACCAATGACCCCATAGCCAATACTAGTGACCTACTTGACCTCTCTGCAGACATTTGACAACTTTCTCTTTGTTCAAACTCTTTCCCCTTAACTTCTCCAGGTTCTTGTTTCTGTTGCTGTACTAAAAATGTATCCTTTCTCGCTTCTGCTCTCTCTTTCCGCCTCTTGCTCTTTTTTGTCTCTTATTGATTAGTTCTTCCTCTCCTGCCCACCGCCCTTTATGTGATGATGTTCCTTCCCCAAGGTTTCATTTCTTATTTTATTCAACTTTACATTCCCTGGTTTCCCTGAGCAAATTAACTTTCCTTCTGTGGTGGAATTTACCATGTGGCCTAAATACTCCCAGAAATGCTGCTCAGGGACACCCCTGTCCTGTGATTATAGTTGGGTTGGAGTAGAAATGCAACCCTCAAAGATTATTTTTCAATAGGTGTGGGATGGGATCCAGGCATTGGTAATTTTTAAAAGCTTCCAGGTGATTCTGATATGCTACCAGCTTTGAAAACCACTGGACTAAACTAATTGAATAGAGACACCAGTGCCTGCTATATGGCAGAAGTTTTAATTAAATTCTCACAAATTTTCATGCAGATAAATAAATGTTCCATTAGATTATAGATTTTTCTATAATCTGCATGAGTAGAGCAGAATATAGACAGGAGAATTAAAAAGCTGTTTGACAGAATGAGTGACCATGCTGGAAAAGTTGGAGAACCACTGATGTAGAATCCAAACCTTTGAGTTTGAGGAACAAAGCAAGTAGTGAGTTAGAATTGATGCTGTAAGTATTTAATGCAGTTGGTTCGTGTTGCAACTTGACCAAATGCTAAGTTATTTATGCGTGTACAGTGTACTGTGCTACTGGTTCTTCTTCAGCCTCCCCGTCCCCCTTCGATACAAGCATACAAATAAGCTTTTTGGAGATAATTGCCGTATATCTTTTTAATCTGTAACAATTTCAGAACTTGGTAATCCATGTGGTACTAACAACAAATGTGCATAATGGGAAAAATGATAGTCTCAGCTTCCCTAGAAACATTGGAATATCTGTCCCTGGGCTCACATTTCTTCATGCAGGGATCTTCTGGATCAGAGGTATAAAGATAACGATAACCAACTCGTACAGGGCTTGGTATGTGACGGGCACTATTCCAAGTGCTTTAGTGTGTGGTCTTCGCAACAATCTTTTGAGGTAGTCAGTATTATTATTTCCACTTTACAGATGGGAAATTGAGGTACAAAGAGGTTTAGTAATTTGCCCAGGGTCCCAGTGCTGGTAAGTGGGGGAGCTGGGATTTTAACTCAGGCAGTCTGGCTCTGGAGTCTCTGCTGGTGACTTCTGTGCCAAACATGCCTCTTTTAGACTGAGCTTTTTATTGCCATGTCCTCCTGCCTCCGCTTTGTTTACTTACCTTATCTACCCATAGGCATTCAAATTAAAACACTTCCCAACACTTGGGCCTGGGTTCCAACCCTTTTCATTGTTACCCACACCCATGATGGGCTTTTGTCTTCCATTAAGGCCCAATTCAGGCCAGGCACCTTAATGGATTCCATCCCCAGACAGAAGAAATTCCTTTCTTCTCTGATCTTGTGAGACCATTTAAATTACTCAGCTAACTAACACCAGCTATTCATTTACAAGCCTTGGTTCCCTCTATTACTCTAGGTTCCAGAAGATTGTTTCTTTCTTCCCCTCAAATTTCTCTGCCCATAGGCCATATTCTATAATTTATATGTCTATTTTTTTTTTGATACAGAGTCTCACTCGGTTGCTCAGTCTAGAGTGCTGTGGCATCAGCCTACCTCACAGCAACCTCAACCTCCTGGGCTCTAGCGATCCTCCTGCCTCAGCTTCTCAAGAAGCTGGGACTACAGGCACCTGCCACCACACCCACATAATTTTTTCTATTTTTAGTTGTCTGGCTAATTTTTTTTCTATTTTTAGTAGAGATGGGGGTCTCACTCTTGCTCAGGCTGGTTTCAAACTCCTGACCTCAAGCAATCCTCCCCCCTCAGCTTCCCAGAGGGCTAGGATTACAGGTGTGAGCCACCATGCCGCCCGGCCTTATATGTCTAATTAATCAACAGAAAACAATCCCAGTCATAAACAGAACAACTAATTCACATATTAATAAGCAGAGTACAGTTTCTGCTTGGTTTCCTCTCATGCCCGCTTGTCCTTTGATCATCAGCCATCAGGCCTGGGTAGGGAGCTGGTGCCTCCACCAGACTTTACCATCTGGTTCCACTGAGTTACAATGAATACCCCCAGCCCCTTCCATCTCTGTAGACAGAATTCTTCCCCCAGATCCTGGAATGGTTATGGAGGCAAGTTTTAAGACCTCTAGCACTGCCCTAGATTACTTCAACAAGCCAAGGCTAGGTAATTTGCAGCCCCCTGGGCCCTTAACCCTTGGCCTGCTTCTGTGTGCTCTGGAGTTTTCCAGCTACTTCTAAAGAGGTTTCCAGAAACTTTGTTAATTCCAGAATGTTACTTGAGTGAATCTGAATCTTATTTCATAAACTGAAGGATATAAGAAATACAACTTGATCTATATTTTAGGCCTTCATTCTTTAGGTAGAAACTTAATCCCAGTCAGTTTAGGAATTCTAACTCATCACTGTTTGCTTTTAGATTTTCGAGGATCTTACACAGTGCTGAGGCATTTGAGGGTTGGGAAAGCCATCTGGGTATCACTCACCCTCAGCCCACATCATGGTTCCACCTGGTCCTTGGTGTTTGGTCCCTAAAGGTTGCCCTGGGATAGCCTTTGTTCTTACTGGTAAGATAATGGACACTTCAGGTCCAGTAGTGCCCACTTCTATTCCTGTTGAGTCTGTATAACGGGCTGTGGAGGACAGAGAGTTTGTCTCAGGTCCATCTGTAAGACATTCATGCAGAACTTGCTACTTTTATGCTTTTATTGGGCACATAGAATCATTCTGTTTCTCCTTCACCAGCTGGAGCCTGGGGAACACTTTAAGCCATTTGAGGCACCATCTTCCTTGACATAATGTTGCATCCACTCTCCCCTAGGGTCTGGCCTCCTGCCAAGGTTCTGTCTGGGCATGAGGCTGCATCCCAGGGTTCTTTTCTCACTGGATCCCAGATACCTATCCATATATCCATCCTTATTTCATCTCCAACGCTTTATCTTCCCCTCTCCTACCACCTAGCCTGGGAAGTTACTTTCTATTTCAGGAGACTTCTTATTCATCATGTAATTCTAAATCAATGTATTTTTAAAAATTCTCCAAATGACATAGTCTGTTAAAAATCAAAAGCAGGAAGATACTCCTATTTCTCTGCTATTTTTCTCATAGCCTTTCAGTGAAGTAACAACTGTGGAAAGGCTTGGCTGCTGAATTTATTTGCCGGGCAGTAGGCGTAGGAGAAGGAGTAGTGAGAAGAGCTAAGGGAGACAGTAGATATCAGAGAAAAAAAGTTGAATAATATTCACACTTTCATCATGCCACATGACATCACAGACATGTGAATGTTATCCCATGCTGGATGGGGCTCAGAGCACCTTCCTGGGCCCACACTGATCTACACAACATCTCTAGAGCAATTCTGTGTGTCTTGCAACCCCCTTCTGGTTTTAGGAGTCCAGCTCCTAAACTGGTTACTTAATCTCTAAGCTTCTCTCCTCTCTGCTCCTCTCTACAGGGAAGATACTAGTACCTACCTCACAGAATTATAGCTGGAATCCAGCAACCTACCCCAGCACTCACAGTAGGCACACGGGCAGTGATAACTGTTATTAACAACAGTAGCAATGCAGGTGGTTCAGGACAGTTTATTGTTCAGTTCTCCTCATTTTCAAATTTTGAAATAGTCTCGATATTAGCTGTCGGATAACTGTTTTTATTCTCTGATTTATCAGTATAATTTCAAACATTAGCAGAGTTTTTCTTTTAGCAGCTTTCTGGGATCTCTTCCCACCCATCCACCTACATTTTCTTACTCGTGTCTTTTTCCCCTTCATAAACAAACTGTTCCTTTTCTAATCAGCACGTCTGCCCCCACACCACCCTGTCACTATTGTAAACAACACAGATGGTTGTTCGGAAATGCTGTTAATGCAAGTGAACATAAGCTAACATGCAGAGGTGTTTTTTGGAAAGGTATGGGCAAAACTGAGTCAAACCTGCATGTGCTCAGAGCACAAGTTACATAAAGGAAACCCGAGATGGATTCTCTCGGAAAATGAACAGTCTTCCCATATCTTGTCTTCTAAAGACAATTTGTGTGTTTTACAGTTTTCCTGTAGTGAAAGAAACTCATATATAATTTGTCTTAATACTTCATAAAGTATTCATTTAATTAAAAAAATACAGTCCAAAAAGGAACAGAGCCAAGTCTGCCATTTCTCTGTTCATATTTCATTATTTCATGCCTGCCAAACTGCTAATCCTGTGAGAAGTGGAAGGGATCCTGCATTTTGTCTGTTAATTGATAACCATGTTGACAAAGGTTTATTGTGTCTACTCTAGAGACCTCGGCAAATACCATGCTTCTCAGCTGTACCCTGAGAAGCCCTATTGGCAGATCTCAATATTCCCCAAGTTGGACTAACATTTCACCACAAAAACTCAAATGATGACTTGCCAGAGAGCTTAAATTGATAGTTAGAACCCTTTGTGCATGCACGCACACACACACACACACACACACACACACACACACGTGTTTAATGTCAAGGACAGTAACAGTTGTTTTAACTTTTTCAGTAAATTGGGCAGTTGATGTCAGGGCACATATAGAAGTTGAATTCTTTTATTAATATTCATTTGCTCTGCTGCTTATACTTGCCAGCAAACGCATTTTAATGGAATTCCTGAAATAGCTGTTCATTGTTAGATTAATTGCCTCCTGTTCTTGTTTTTCATGAACACTTGCTAATGGTTTTTATAATGTAGTGCTATCTAACTCTTTTCATGACAGGGTGTGTATCTATGTGCATGTATATGTATGTGTACATATATACATATACACACATGCACGCATAATGATAATAATGTTTATAAAAGAACACTGGAATAAATGGCTGAGGAGCTTGCCTGCCCAGAGGCCGAGGGGATGAGCACACCTGCATCCTCTTGAAGACACACCAGCACGCCCTGTGCATAGGCTGAAAAGGTGTATTATTGTGCATTGCAGACCTCATATAGTCTTGATTTTTGCAAAGAACATTATTACCTTGACCTTGTGATGGCATTAATGGTTTCACTAATCACCAGTGTTCTGTTTCATATTCTACAAAAGAGCACTGTCGCTCTCCAGCTGTTCCCCTTTCTAAGGAACTTGTAGAAATGGAAAGAGGGGAACAAACTCTGCAGAGTCTTTGCTGAGTAGGCAACTTAGGTCTCTACTCTCCTTCTGCAACCAAATGACTTCCCATGAACACTGAGTGCAGGGTTCAGAGGGAAAGAGAAGTCAGGCACACTTCTAAAAACCTCCTGGTTATTATCACTTCTTGGCCTTTTGGCTAAGATCCAGTGTAAAAAGCTCCTGGTTATGTCTGAGCCGATCTGCTTCTAAATGCCAGGGCCTCAGGTGACCTTGTTCCTTTTTTCTTGCACATTCATTCCTGTCTCCTACTCTCAAAACAG
This sequence comes from Lemur catta, assembly GCF_020740605.2. Classification (NCBI taxonomy): domain Eukaryota; kingdom Metazoa; phylum Chordata; class Mammalia; order Primates; family Lemuridae; genus Lemur; species Lemur catta. Next base: position 199,400,325 of record NC_059128.1, on the reverse strand, counting down.
ACACAAATATATAAGTTTCAAAGCACTTTAAAAATAATATAACTGTGAAACTTTTCTCTCTTTTATTTGCATTTAAATAAAGTATCCTTTCATCACTTCAAGTATGTTATTGAAACAGTGATGGGCTCATTTAGGGGGAAAAAAAGATTGCATCCATTCACAAGTCCTAGGTTTTGAGTCCCATAACTACCACTAACTAAATGAACAAACTTAGTTAATTTCTAAGCCTTCTCAATAAAACGGGGCTGATAATAACTGTCCCATTCCCCTGTCAGAGCTGATCTGAAAATGAAAAGGAGAGCTCATATATGAAAATATTTTGTCAGTTAAAAGCAAAAGGTAAATACAATTTGTTGTTGTTGCAAAAGTGTCCGGTGAGCCCGCCAATCCAGTGGCAGTTGCATGTAAGAACTGGGGTACTGCGAGTTGGTGAGTGTAGCTCTGGTAATGACAAAGTTGACACGTGCTCTTCTTCCTTATTCCCTCTCTTATCCTGCAGAGTAACCTGATACACTACCTGGGACTGAGCCATCACCTACTTGCACTGAATTTTATCATTATTTCTGTTGACAAAAAAAGCGCATTGTCGTCTGCCCGAGTGAAGGTGACCGACACTGACTTTGACGGTGTGGAAGTCAGAGTGTTTGAAGGCCTGCCAAAGCCAGAAGAGCCACTGAAACGCAGTGTTGTTTATATCCACGGAGGAGGCTGGGCCTTGGCAAGTGCAAGTATGTCCTGGTCACCTTCAGATTGTTTGTCATTGTGGTTGACCCTGGGGGAGATGTGTGATTGGGTTTGGTTTTCTCAGTGGGGAGGGAGAGGGGGACCATGAGACTCAGATCCCCTGGACAGTCCCAGTTACCCTTGTTGTCCCAGCATAATTATAAATAGTGTCCCCTTTTCACTCTCAAAAGGGCTCTGGTTTGGATGGTAAATTATATGGTTACCCAAGTAAAGGTTTTTGCTTGTTGGTTTGTTTGTTAATTCAGGGAGGCTGTTTTTTCCTCCTGAGAAAATGAACAAGCTGATGAAAATATTTTCTGTGATCTAAATCATAGACTAACTTATTGTGAAGTGCTGATGATAGCTTTCTACACCAAAACAAGGTGAGGGAGTTTTATGTATAGCTCTTTTGCCCATTTGTGCTTTGAAGACATATTTCTATGAAACAGAACAGGTATTTTCTAAATATATGCGTTAACTCAACATTTTATCTGCTTATGAAAACAAAGATTAAGATATAAAAGGTATGCAACTATTAAAAGGAAACAGTCTTGCAAAGTTCAAGAATATTTTCTTTAGAGTTGGACAACTTTCATGAGTAGAACACATTCAAAATGGCAGGCAGCCAAGTAGAACAGCCCAGGGGAAAACCAACCAAAGAGGATGTTGGGACCTTATCTCTGCCTATAATGATCATGGAACTATGGATACTTCCTCATCTTTAGCCCTGAGCTTTTGACATCCCCGAAGTTTAAAAGCAATGGCAATTTCTTTGTTTATTTTATTATTATATGACTTTTCTAATGCAGCAAAGGTCAAAAGTATAACTTTTTCTAGTAATCCCATTTAACTCCATATCCATTGTTTATTCTTTTATTCGGTGATTTTTCATGTTTTCAACAGATGTTCACTGAGTATGTAAGTTTCCTAGGGTATAGGACTTTAGTGCAAAGCTCAAACAGTTGTGGGCCAGCCTGGACCGCTGGTCACTCTACTGTGTGCTGGAGGATACAAAAACAAATAGGACAGAGTCTCTGACTTAGAAAAGACTGAATCTTTAGCATTGGACACTTGCCAGGTGAGATTGCCCTGGAAGACAGGAAGCGTAGGTGTCAGGAATGGTATGGGTTACAAGAGGCAACCTGGCCTTTTCTGCATAATTTTAACTGATCACTCTTACCAGAGGAAGAGCTTGGGCTGGTGGAGGTATGCAGGTGCTTACGTAGTTCTTAAACCTTTGGTTCTAAGATTACCTTGGAAAGCCTATAAATAAGGAAACATTGGCTCTCTGTTGCCACAATGTAGATATCAATTTATTGAAAGGACAAGTAAGAGATTAAATTCTTACATACTAAAATTGATTCTGTCACTGCAGACTTTTGGCTCCTCTTTCTAAGAAGTGCTAAAGACTCCCTAAAATTCTAGTTTCTTATGTGTTGGTTTAAAGAGAACATCATATTCTTCAAATTGGTGACTTTCCTGAATTATAGCAAATGAGGATGTTGAAAGAGCAAAATTTTATGAAACTGCTTACTTGCTATGGTTTTTTTGAAAGTTATATACATTTGAAGAGCTACAAAATGAGAATTAATTCTGTGCATTTCATATAGTCCATTATGAAATAAATGTTTAATTAGTTAAAGACATATTCAAAATCTAATATACATTTCCTTTTATTTATGATAATTGCATTTTATCAGAAACCAGATTTAATTTTTGCATTCATACATTAATTCCATTAAGATACTTGGCTGGGCACCGTGGCTCACGCCTGTAATCCTAGCACTCTGGGAGGCCGAGGTAGGCGGATCGTTTGAGCTCAGGAGTTCAAGACCAGCCTGAGCAAGAGTGAGACTCCATCTCTACTAAAAAAGTAGAAAGAAATTATCTAGACAACTAAAAATATATATAGAAAAAATTATCTGGGCATGGTGGCGCATGCCTGTAGTCCCAGCTACTCGGGAGGCTGAGGCAGGAGGATCGCTTGAGCCCAGGAGTTTGAGGTTGCTGTGAGCTAGGCTGATGCCACAGCACTCTAGCCCCGGGCAACAGAGCCAGACTCTTGTCTCAAAAAAAAAAAAAAAAAAAAGATACTTGTTCACTTTTGGTTTTTATTATGTTTTTATTATTAATAACTTCAAGTCTAAAAACAATCCACACTTAGCAGAGTTTAATACTGGTCAGTATTAATGACCTGTTTTGTAGTGATTGTTCTTTGTCTCTTTCAGAAATGAGGCATTATGACGAGCTGTGTACAGCAATGGCTGAGGAATTGAACGCTGTCATTGTCTCCATTGAGTAAGTAATTAATGCTAGTCATGGAAAATCTTATTTTATTAAGAAAGGATTCTAGGCAACAGTCTAGTTACTTAATTTTGTCGGTGATAAAGTAAAGTTAAAATAAAGGTCCAGGGTGGTGAAGTGATTTGCCCAAGGTCACAGTCCACATAATCAGAAAGAAGTGATTTCTGATATAAAAAAATTTCTTTAACTAGCTTTATAACACTTTGAATTATCTTTTTTATTTTTAGTTTTGAAAGCTCCTGGAAAAGGAATTAACTGAAAAACTAGAAAAATGTACAATCAGTTACCTGGAACATAAAAGCTTGATACTAACTTTTTTAATCTAAAAAGCAATCGGGATCGAGAATCTCTCTTACACCCAATAGTTGGAAAAGTTATTCTCTTAAAGTCAGATTCTACAACTTGGACCCTAGGAATAGAAGTAAGTGTTCAATAAATCTTAAAGGCATAGTTAGTAGTAGTAGTAGTAGTAGTAGTAATATTAATAGTTTGAGTTATCTCAACCAGTTCCACGTAAGCCACTTTTCTGGGCAACTAAGAAGTATATGGATAATATTTATAACAATTATAGAAATAGTAACAATACAAAAAACATGATGTTCCACGCATTGTGCAAGAGCTTTTGCATATGTGTCTGTCCTCCTTTAGGTCTTTGTTTAGATACCATCCTCTCAGCCAGGCCTTCCTTGACAAGCCCATGTAAAATTGTAGCCCACCTTCCTTTGCTTGATTTCTCTCCAAAGCTATCATCAATGTCTTACAGACCATATATTTAACTTATTATGTGGGGTTTTTTTTCCATGAAGTTCAGCAAGAAAATTAGCTTATTATGTATATATTGTAGTAAGTGGAAATAGACAACATGAACTTCATAAAGGCAATAATTTTAAGGATTTTTGTCCGTTTTATTCATTGCTGAATCATTAGTGCCTGGAAACATCCCTGGCATATCATGGGCATTCAGTAAATATTTATGAAATGAATGAATGAAGCGTCTTATTCAATTCTCAAATATAGTGTCCAAGATAATATTTTGATATCTTTTTCACAAACGAGGAAACTGAGACCCAAGAAGCTAAATAATTTGCATGAGGCCAAATAGCTAGCTAGTCACGTGGATGGGCTAGGGGAATTGAAGCCAGATCAGATAGCTCCCGAGGTGCGGATTCCTTTTTGACCCATTATCAAGCCAATATTGAAGGAAGCTGAGATGCTGAGTGGCAGGGCAGTGCCATCAACCACTTTTCATGCCCCAAGCTCACTCAGTTATCCCTTTCCCCTAATTCTCTGTCACCTGCTTGCCTGTTGATGGCTCACCTCCTCCTTGCTCCCACTCCAGGTCTGAGATCTAAAAGAATCCTTTCTTCTGCCTTGTCTTGGAAGGGCTGTTCTCACCTTGGGGACAAAAACCCTAGAGTCACACAGAGTGGTGCTGTGGCTGCCTCCTTAGCAGATTTGGCTCCAAACAGCTCTGGACAGCTCCCAGGCCTTTCCAGACTCTCTGCTGGGCCTCCCAGATCACTCAAGGGCTCTCAGTGCAGTTTGGTAATGCAGGAACCCTCAAGGAAATGATCCTGGCAGCTGGCCACAGGAAAGCAGGGGCTGCTTAAGCAGCGAAGCCCCATCATGGGGCAAGGCCCTCCAGCTCGGTATTGAAGGACAAGCTTCAGGAGCCCAGTGGTGGTTTCCCACGTAGCCCTAGCTTATTGCAGGCCTGAGTAAAGGAGGGAAGCTGGGCTTACTCCACTTGGGAATGAGAGGATTCTTTATTCACCACAGAGGACTTACCCTCCAAGGCTTCAATATCAGCAATTGGCAATACGCCCCGGAGCTGTTCCTACATCCCTTCTCTGCCTATCAACATCTGTCTCAAGTAAAACAGGTTCTTTTGAGTCTAGGCTTATCATAAACCACAAAAGAATGGGTAAGATGTTTTTAAGGAGATTTTTTAAAAAAGAACTAAAATATAGAAGGGACTGCTTTCATCCTCACTTTCCGCTGTGCCTAATCTGCACAGTGTGGCATCCAGATGGCACACACATGGAGCAGCCATCAAGGACATGACTCATAACTGTGTGAGCTCAGGCAAATCACATAAACTCATGTCAAAAGGGGTTCAGAATCCTTCCTGTGTGTTTTGAGCTACTGGGAAAAGGCCAGGTGTGGTGGCATGTGGCTGTAGTCCCAGCTATTTGGGAGGCTAAGGTGAGAACATTGTGTGAGTCCAGAAGTTCAAGACTAGCCTGAGCAACATAGTGAGACCTTGTCTCTTTAAAAAAAAAAAATCCTGGGAACAGGATCATGTCTTCTTTCCTTCCTTTGTGTGTCCACCACCTAGTACAAGGCTTAGAGTGTGCATGCTAAGAAAATATATGTTGAGTAGGAATAATGACTTCAGAGAGCTGTCATGAGAATCAGTTTAGACAATTGATATCAAAGAACTTCCGATATTCAAAAGTACAAGACAAGTCTGGAGGGTTAGTGCTTTAGTCTATAGAACGAGAAGGTCAACTTACAAATGTGTGTTTGGAACTCAGCATTTTTGTTTTTGCAGAAATAATGAGATGATAGTCCTTATTAGGATCCAGGCCAGCCCGCAGAGACCCTATGCTATAGTTACGGTATAGCTAACATCGTATGATCTTGTTGTTTCTCTTGGAAAGTATGTTCAGAGATCTAACTTGGGAACATAATTCTTCTCACTGGCTCTTTCCTCTTTTATTCCATAAATATTTATTGAATTCCTATTCTATACCAGTTACTATGTTAAATTCTGGTGACAGATTTAATTCCTGCCCTTATCGAGTTTACCGTCTAGATGAGAAAGCAAATCTTGAACAAGTCATATTAAGTGTGAGAAGTGATGTGAAATAGAAGGGAAGTAGTAACGGAAGCATCTAATAGGCAAGACCTTACCTAGTTTAAAGGGACAGAAAAGGCATCTTAAAAAAAGTGATGTTTGGACCAAGCCCCTGAAGATGAGCAGAACCTAGTTAGACAGAGTGAGTTGGCCATGGAAGTCCAAAGTTGTGTACTGAGAGGGCTTAGGAGGGAAGGGGGGGCAGAGAGCATTATGGGAATGAAATGTGAGAGAAGACAGATGGGATAGAAAGTCCGGGGGTGACTGAGGAGAGCAGAAGCAAAGGCGCTGAGCCTGAGGGGCTTCAGGAGGATGGTGGACTCTCGCTTCTCCTGGAATTCCACCTTCTAGCAGAGAGGCTGTCTGCAGCCAGCTGTTCTTTATCCTTGAGGCTCACGGGAGTGGGCAGTGGTGTCTTTGCTTCTCTTCATGTGGGTTGTGGCATTGGGGAAGATGATGGGCAAGGATTGGGGACAGCCCTGATGATGGAGTCACCTCATAGGATATGAGACCAGAGTGGGGACTCCTCGAGTCATGTCACTGGTGCTGGCTCAAGGGTATAAGGATAGACCGAGTAACCGAGGGAGGTAAAAGCCTTGAGGTACAAAAAATAGGTAAAAACCATGCCTACTATTTAGTAGCTTCTACAGCACTGTGCTGTTTTTATGTATTAATCTCACAATGAGTAATTGGTAAACAAATGAAAAAGTTTATCTTATAATATCATTTCTAAGATACACAGATGTGTCATTTATATAACCTAGGAAGGTCTTAGTTTATATTCATAAACTTATCACATATTCATAAACTTCAATGCAGTTTAGCTATAACACAGTACCTTTTTATCTCTAGTATGTATAATGAAACAATGCCAGAACCCTAAGTCAAAAGTGATAAAGAAGATTTAATTATATTTTTAAAAAATATAAAATACGAGATAATAAAGTAGGTATGTTGAATGTTATTCTACAAGGGATTTATCTTGCTTTTTGGGGTGTGGAAAATGGATTCCAATTGTGTTTGGCTTTTAGTTAAATCTTTACTACACTCATAAACCCTCCATTTTATACGGATGCCTTTAGACCTATTCCCATTCCAGCAAATGGTAGGTGGCATCGTGTGTAGAGAACTTAAAACTTCACAGAGCTGTAAAGAACACTGCGGATGTGGATAGAAGAGACGCTGGAGTCCTGATCTTGGTTTGCTGCTCACAGAGTTATGAGCAATGGGACTTTCGTGCTTGTTTTTTTTATCCTTAAAATTAGAAGAGTGCAAGCTGACAAAATCACAGTGCTTTTAGGAGGCACGGTAGGACACATATCTCCATCACTATTTGTACATTTAAGATAGTCTGAAAAAGACTTAGTGACAGTGACCTAGCCCTGACCTTCCCTCTGCTCCTTGTCCTGCTCTTCCTTAGGGTCAGGAGCGAGTGGAGAAATCCTTGCTCGCCACCCTCATCGGGCAGCCCTGGAAGGTGGGCCGACTAAATTCCTCAGGAGTTCCCCTCCCAAAAAAGAGAAGACTTGTTCAAAACTTGCCTTTTACTCAGTCTAGGCTGACTGACCTTAGCAAACCTAAGTAGAGTCACAAATAATTTCATACTACAGAGAGAAAACATTGTTGCTTTTATTTTTATTTTTTTTGAGACAGAGTCTCGCTCTGTTGCCCAGGTTGGAGTGAGTGCCGTGGCGTCAGCCTAGCTCACAGCAACCTCAAACTCCTGGGCTCAAGCAATCCTCCTGCCTAAGCCTCCCGAGTAGCTGGGACTACAGGCATGCGCCAACATGCCCGGCTAATTTTTTCTATATATATTTTTAGTTGGCCAGATAATTTCTTTCTATTTTTAGTAGAGACGGGGTCTCGCTCTTGCTCAGGCTGGTCTCAAACTCCTGACCTCGAGCGATGCACCTGCCTCGGCCTCCCAGAGGGCTAGGATTACAGGCGGGAGCCACCGCGCCCGGCCCATTGTTGCTTTTAAAAAGTGTTTTTTCCCTTCACTATTGTTAGTGAATCTCTCCTTTTAGATGTATTTAATTGATGGCACCTTGGCTCTGTTTTCTACTAACATTAAAAAACCCACCATCTTCTCTTTTGTGGTTTAAGTCTTAGAATTTTGGGGGTGGCAGCGGTGGAAATTGGAGCTTTAGAAAAGGACTGTGTTGCAACTACAGAACACGTATGACCCCAAACCGCGGTGAGCTGAGAAACTTCCTCCCACTAAAATCTGTATCTTGTAGTGTTATTTTTAGCTTTTGAAACAACACCCAGGGAGAAAGGATGTGCCTGCCACCGAGCCTGCTTGGCTTCCGTGGCCACCTGGGGGAGCACGCTGGCTCTCTGTTTACTCTTGAGGTTAAAGGAGAGGTTTGCCTCTGAATGGGAGGAGGCAGTTTTGATAAACAAGGAGAGCCTGTGGACCTCCCTGCTGTTTACATACATGCGTCTCCTAAGCCTTAAGTTGTGAGCAGATCATTGGAGCTTCACAGTGTTTAAATAGATCTCAAGTCTAGGCTCAGTCACCCTACTCCTAGGATTTTGGTGAAGCATCTGACATCTGTAGGATCTTTGGGATATTATTCTAGTCCCATCAGCCAAGCCTTTACTAATCTCTGCTCTCCCTTGCTGAATGATTGGTGGTCAAAGCTATCTCAAGGGGCCAATTTTGAAAGTAGAAACAGAAAGAAAGACCCTTCCTCAAATTTTATGCACAAATCACATTTTAAGCCTGAAAAAAGAATTAATAGTCCATTCACAATCTTTCTACTCAAGTGCAATTTTATTATATCTTCTTTTAAATAGAATAGAATAAATACGTTCTTCCTCTGGAGTTGTCTCCCTCAAATACAGAGTACAATATGGATTTAATTATTGATTTGTTTTAGATATCTCTTACTAAAGATATGAGTTTTCTACGATGGGGTAGTATTAACCTTTTTATATTCCCAAGATAAATCTATTGAGCTTTTCTTGGGAGATGGGGAAGAGGGGGAAAAAAAAACTGAAAAAAGGAGTGAATCTTCTCTCTCCTGCTGAATCTAATAGGAGTATAATTTCATTCCAGAGTATCACACGTACCTTTCACCTAGCTGGCACTACATGAAGAGAACTGTGTCCTTTCCCACAGCAGAAGATTGTACACGTGGTCTCCAGGTTAGCTTATTCTGAGGGAGAATGCCCATTTCAACCCTCTAAGAATAGTCGTGTCATTCAGGGCTTTGGCTTCCACATGCTTGGAACAACTCGTATTTCCCCTCAACTCACAGCTTGATATAGTGTCTGCCTTTGACTTAAGGAGCAATCTGTCAGTCTTTCTGAGCACTGCTCTATCTCCGCGGTCCCTGTTACTAAGTAGGTAATGAAGTAAGTAGTAGATCATCAGAAACGGTGCTGCTTATTTCAGGTTGGGTACCTCATAACACTTTGGTACATAATTATGACTTCCCATCCACTTGTAGAGAAAGTTGAGATGTCTGTGTTACTACATATTATCAGAGAGACTTTGAGGGCTCCAAGGAAGTTAAGTTACTTTTGGCTGGAGACTCAGAGATTTAATGGAAGAAGTGACGTTTGAAATGAAACTTAAAGGATGAGAACATTTGATGAGGAAGCCATGGGGCAAGGGCTCAGGGGATAGAGAGAGGGACCAATGCATTGGGAATGGGAAAAGGGGCAAGGTGTTCCGAGAAAAGTGAGGTTGTGAATGGACTCCATAATACTTCTGAACCCTGGCCACGTTTAGAATTACTTGGGGAAATTTGCTTTGAATGTAGATGCTGGGCCTACCCCAGACTGATTGAATTGGAATATTTTGTAGAGGGGTTCAAACCTCAGTTTTTTTTTTTTAAAGAAAAACTGCCAAGATTATGCATGTGTGTAAGGTAGATAGAGTTGAGAATCCCTGAGCTAATACATAGATAAATCTTTAAACTTTTGTTTGGAAAGAAGAAAAGTATGTAATTAAAGATGTACCATAGGCCAGGCACTGTGCAAATCGGTTTGTTTTGAGAATATTGCAAAACTTTTGAAATCATTAGAGAATTTCTAGGATGTTAAAAATCTACAGCTTTGAGAATTTACTGCTTTGATGAGGTAATGAGAATATATATATGTGTGTGTGTATATGGCTGTGGATTTTAAAGAATGAGAATATATTTAAAAGAGAGAGGGGCATAGGTTTCGAAGTCAGTTATGAGTTTAGAGCCCAGTTCTTAGCTTACTAGCTGTTGTAGACAAGTTGCACATCCTCTTTGAGCCTCACATTCTCATCCTTAAATCCATAGGTGGAGATTTGAGCGAAACACACCTGTAGAACACTTGGCAAGGTGCCTCACTTAGCAGGAATATGATCTTCTTTATATACTACACATTTTTTCAATCGATTAAACCCCATGCCTGAGTTTACACCAAATTTTGTTCTTCTAGTAGAAGGTACATGTGCTAAAGCTGGCATTGCAGAGTCATCTCTCCCTGCAGTGAGTGGGACAAATCTATATAATAAATATAACATAATATGAATAATATCTATCTATCAGGTGCTTTATTTAATTCAAGATATGCAATCTTTAAAAGAAAATGTCAGAACCCTCTTTCAGTACTTTGCAGGGACATAGCTTTGAACACAAGCAGCAGATAGCAGATATGTTTATGTATGCTTTCTTTGCCTGTGCCGCCCACGAATTTCCTCCTGACTTTTGGTTTTATGTGTCTATGAAGATATTATCAAATTTTGTTTCTCAGGTGAATTTCAAGCTACTTTGAAAGTTCATCTTATACCAGGTGACCTAAGAAATATCTAGTTTCAGTATACTCTCCAGTCTCCAAAAATAGTGTCCCTTTTTATTGAGTGAAATTAAAGAATGTTTCCAGTTTGAACATAGATAAGGGGAGGGATTAGGATATGCATTATTTAAGGGTGTCAGGAAGACTCTTAAATCATAATCTGTTTTTAAGCATGTTTACCCTGTTATCTGAGCCCCTTATTAATTGACAAGATTGAGCAGTAATATATTCTTTTAGATTGCTTATTTCCCTTGATCCACAGTCACTGAGACCTTTTCTGAAATAGCATCTGAAAACTCAATGTAATTGATGTATGTATACTAGCAGAATATGTTCCCACCATCTGGGCAACAAGAAAAACAGTTTATCATGATATGTGGTAGAGAAAATAGGCTTCGTTTTCACAACTTGAGTCATAAAGTATGTTTGCTTTTGTTAAAATTGAAAATTCAGCTTGGTAATGTTGAAGATAAAAAATTGAGACCTCCTCCAAAAACTGGGAGGTAAATAGAATCATGGGAGCTGACGCCACCTAGTGGGCAAAACAGCATACTCCAGCTCCTTTTGCCCATTATTAATAAATGGAATCCTACCTATATAGCAGCAGCTTTAAGACAGTGAAAAATCAACTGGAAAAAAACATTTTGGATGACTTAATTGGTCATCACAAATAGAAAAATAAGAAAGAAATGAGAAAGCTTATTTTATCTTCTAAAAGGCAACCATAAGGGAATTTATTGTTGCATTTAGTTTCAAACTATAATTCCTGAATGAACAGATCTACGTTCACTACTTACCAAAGTATTTCACAGGTATTTGTCCATTTGATTGTATCTGAACTGAATGTCAAGATGTTTGATTAGCTAGCTGTATTTTAGATGGGGGAAAATAAATGGCATTATATAGAGTAGCTTAGAAAAATTAGTTTCTAAAAATAAATATGTTAATTATAAGATAGAAATCAAAAGACCTGAGTCTTAAATGGCTGTTATTATATTTTAATCAGGTAATTAGTTTCTACCCTACCTCATTTTGGTCCATGTTTGACTTATTTTACAAGTGAAGTAACTTTTCTATGCCTCAGTTTCTTCATTTGCAAAATGAAAGCATGTTAATAAAAAAGGTTTATTGGAAGGATGATTCCATGCCCAGAACATTGGTAGATACTAGAAACACAACAATGAATAAAACACAGTTCCTCTTATTAGAGAACACGATCATTAGAGGAAATATATAAAGAAATAATTTTAATATGAGGCAGTAAGAACAGTGACATACACCAGCACATAGAAATATCAAGGGATGGTAGCCAACTCAACCCCAGAAGCAAGTGGAGATACAGTCCAGGAAGGCTTCTTAGAGGAGGCCAAAGCATCCAGGTAAGTTTTAAAGAATGACTGAGAATTAATAAGCAAAAGAGGAGAGTGCAGACAAAGAGGGCATTCCAAACCAAGACTGTCCATATGAATATGTAAGATAATATCATGCATGGGGCATTTGACAAAACCAGGGTTCTCTAGGACCCTCAAGAGAATATGAATTCTACTAGGTATACAGAGCGGGATCCCAAAAGACTCTGATCTTGCAAAGTGGGGTGGTAGGAGGGGCCCCAGAAATATCCTAGAGGGTGTACACTAGGCTGCCTGGCAAACTTAGTTTTCTTTTTGTTGGTTAAAACTGGCCTTTTGGTTCTAGTCTTCTGGGGAGTGAATGCATTGCCTGGGTTCAATGTCAGGCTGGCATGGACCTCTTCAGTGGAGTACAATTTTCTTAAATTTATCAAGTAAATTATGAGGAATACTCTATGGACTCACATTAAACATGAGACCACCAAGGTGGTTAACGGTGCTGACTCACTTTCTAACCCAGAGGCTCTGTGAATGGAACACTGACTTACAGAAATAAAATTCTAAAATCTATTATAGTTCTATTCATATCTTTATAATCAATACCTGCCTTTTACTTTGAAGTTCTGTTTTGAGTTGTCGGTGGTGGTATGTTTTGTTTTGTTGGGTGGTTGACAATAAAAAAAAAAAAAGACTAATCAAAATAATTACATCTTAAACTAAGTATTTGATTTGCAAAAAAATAAATAAATGGTTTAGTTTTGTAATTATCTTAATTTCTTATTTATTTATTTCTGGCTTTAAAAGAAACAATTTCCCTTTATACTTTAAATATCCTATAAAAACTTGGTAGAGCCCTCACATGAATACAACTTTTGTCTTTATAGCTACAGGCTGGTTCCAAAGGTTTATTTTCCTGAGCAAATTCACGATGTTGTACGTGCCACAAAGCATTTCCTGCAGCCAGAAGTCTTACAGAAGTATATGGTGGACCCAGGCAGAATTTGCATTTCTGGTGACAGTGCTGGTGGAAATTTGGCTGCTGCCCTTGGACAACAGGTACCACTGCTGCCCTGAGGTGCTGGTGGTGGGAGGGCACATGGTAGGGTCGAGCAGACTCACACGTTCTCCACTGCATGTGGCAAAGGCACAGTCAGGTGAGCTGGTCACTAGATGGCCAAGTTATTCATACGATTGCCCTTGCAGAGCTCTCAGAGATCCTTTTGAATTAGGAAGATGGGTCATTGAAGGAAGTGTCATCTATGAGTCCTTATAAAAGCCCTGATTATATTCAGTGTTAGAGAAGTGCTAACATCCCTTGGTTCTCCAGGATATGCATGGAAATTACATATCCCCTCCTTTTCCATGTTTGACTTGCAAAAAGGAGTATTTTTGCTTATATTCCAATTCCTAAGATTCTTTCCTCAACTTTGAGCCTAATTAAAAACTTAAAAAGTGTTTCCCCAAATTTTTTTAATATAAAAGTAAAAATTAAATGGATCAGCCATTTAAATTTTTATATCATAAGTTAATCTGAGCTTTACCTATTTAAGTTCTTTGAAAACTGTGTCTATCTCTAATAGCACCCAAATTTTTTGGCAGCTGTGTAAACTCAAAGTAAGCACAACGTTTTCTTCCTCTTGTAGATTAAATAACCTAAGAATAGCATTTAGTAGTATCTCAGGGTATCCCCACTGATGAGCATTTAGTCTTCATGTTTGGTGAGAGAGTAAAAATTTACATAACACCCAGGTGTGCTAAGTGCCAAAAGCTAGATACGAGTGAAATATTAATGGGAATTTAAAAACCTTAAGAGATTATGTACCCTTGAAGGGTCTGCTCAAACCTATGAGATGCAAACATCATACCTTTCTTAGTAAGCAGCCAGCAGCTTGATGGGGGTGGTGGTCATGGGAATTATTTATTTTTTAAACTATCATGCTTTATACCATGCTCGGTATGAACTTAACACTTACACCTTTGACAGATTCAAAGTAACACATTAAGATACTTTATAGGATATGGTTTTTGTAAAGGAGCTATGCAAAATAAAATAATGTGTTTGCTTCCTCTTCTCCAGTTGATTCAAGATGTCAACCTAAGAAATAAGGTCAAACTGCAAGCTTTAATTTATCCAATTCTTCAAGCTTTAGATTTTAACACACCCTCTTATCAGCAAAATGCGAACATGCCAATCCTGTCCCGCTATATCATGGTTAAGTATTGGGTGGACTACTTCAAAGGCAACTACGACTTTGTGCAGGCAATGATAGTTAACAATCACACGTCACTGGATGTGGAAGAGGCCACTGCTCTCAGGGCTCGTCTAAACTGGACGTCCCTCTTGCCTGCATCCATCACAAAGAACTACAGTCCTGTTGTGCAGACCACCGGCAATGCCAGGATTGTCCAGGAGATCCCTCAGTTGCTGGATGCCCGCTCTGCCCCACTCATAGCGGACCAGGAAGTGCTACAGCACCTCCCAAAGACCTATATTCTGACGTGTGAGCATGACGTCCTGAGAGACGACGGGATCATGTATGCCAAGCGTTTAGAGAGTGCAGGTGTGGAGGTGACCCTGGATCACTTTGAGGATGGCTTTCATGGATGCATAATTTTCACCAGCTGGCCCACCAACTTCTCAGTGGGAATTCGGACTAGGAATAGTTACCTCAAGTGGCTGGATCAAAACCTGTAAAGGAATAAAACTTCTGGAAGGCTCCAGTGAGCCCCTCTTCACCTCCTATACCTGCTCTGGAAAAACATGCACTTTTTAGTTGACTAATCCTTCCTCCTACACCCACAACCTCCAAACCCCCACCCCCATTACTTGTGAGTTATGGAATCTCTATTCCTGCAGACTTTATGATAATCTAGTATTTTAAAATGAATTTGACTAACTTAAGTACAAAAACATCTGACTTTGGTTCCATAGTGGGCTAGTCTGTCTGTTCATGTTATTTTGATCAACTACTACTAATACCTACAGCTACAGAAAGCAGGGCTAGGAGCTGCAAATAGCTTTGGTCCTGCCTTCATCTAGATGCTCTTTCAGAAGAAATTCTTCCAGCTGTGGATGATATAATGACCTTTAGTTAGTTAAGAAAATATGGGCTCTTCTTCAACTTGCTAGAGCTTATTTCAGATTCAGACAGTGTTCAGTATGTGCACTTTCAGGTCAGTGCCAGGGACCAAGTACCCTCTGTGATTAGATGGTTTTGTTTCCTATGGGAATTTTGGCAAAGGCTTTCTAACAAGGTGAAGTTTCTCAACAGACTTTTTTGCTCTACAGTGTTAATTTTATGAGATATAGTTATCTATAAGTCCAGCTGGATTGTAATGATACTTGAAAGTTACTTTCTACAACTATTATTAGAAAACATAAAGTTGCATACACTGGATAGCTATACATTTTTAAGTTTTTGTTGTTTTTACTTATGCATTTCCTTGAGTAGATGTTTTGGGAGCAAATTAATTTAGATTTAGAATAAATTTCCCCTTACAGAAAAAGTAAAAACAGACAAACGAAACAACCTATTGTTTCTCATAAAACTACTTCTGACATAAATTACCAAGAGCAGGGTGTATATATTTGGCATAGTCAGAAAATACATTTAATGTTCATTTAAAAGTGTGAAAAATGCCTTTAGAAGGTCTAGTCTATGCTTGAAAACAACTCTTTCACTTATATGGCTTTAAAATGGAGCTATTTTGGTATAAGGTATTGTTTATTTTTTTTAAGTTATTTAATGATGTATGTAGCTCGTCTTAGGATTTTTTCAGAAAGATGTCCATAATAAATATTTAAAATAATGGTATTTTAAAAACTATTTTAGGGTTTAAAAAACTGCTTAGAGTCATATCTACGTGTAATTTTATGGAAAGAGATAAAATAGGTATTAATACTACTACACATTAGTCTTAAATATTTTGATGTTTATATACAAATATAAGTTAAAATTAGAAACTATGACTGCACCTAGTAAAGTCATCTAAGTTTGTAGTTCAGTAGCTTAGACAAGACATGTACTACTCATCTCTGCTCTTCATGGTCAGAAGAACACAAGCTCATATTCCTCTCTGTAAAGAGCATACATTGACACCTGGTACCTGCATCCTTCATTTTCTCCTTCCATCCAGGTCTAGACGTTCTAACAGCGCAAGCTTAACTTCATGTAAGGTCTTCACTGCCAGTGGGAACGTCTTTGGCATAGCAAGAAGCTCTGATTCTGATTTGCATTCCTCTGCCCTCCTCCCTGCCACCCTTCCTCTGCCCCAGTTACTTTTAGCCGCTGCAGTGAGCAGCAGTACAGCTGAGTAATGATACAGTGCACCGTGGAAAGAAATTAGCACCTTTTCACTCCCTTGAAGAATGGATATTTCCCACTTCTGGCGATGAAATTTTGCATACTGAGTTTTCATTTATTTGTATGAGCCGGTAGCATTTCATATACAAAACAGAAGTAAATGCAACTGTGTGTGTATGTGTGTGTGCCCATGTGTATACAAAAATAATCATTCAAGCGAACTTGCTTATGTTCTTATACAAGTCACTTACCATCTCTGGGCGTCTTCTCCCTTTCCTCTATAATCAGAGAGCAGCTGAATTACTTGATCCTTGAGGTCTCTTCCAGCTATAAATTCCAAATATTTTGTCAGATTGGCAAATTGTATTGGCCTTTTCCTTTACGGTGTTTTTTTTGGTAGGCCGTAATTCCTTATACACAGACACTTATATCAACAGTTTTTTTTTTTTTTTTTTTCTAAAAAACTGGGATTTTCATTCTCTTACTCTATGATAGCTACCCTCCTCATATAATACTCTTCTTTTTTTGACACCATTTGAAGAATGTTTGGATCTTATTTTGAGGTCATCTACCTCTAAGAAAGAGAAAATATAATGCACTGGCTTCCTTAAAATGACGTTTTTTTCTCAGAATTGCGAGCCAAATCCTGTAGTATTTACAGATAACAAATGATTCCAGACCTCTAAAAGGCTCTCATATGAAAAGGGAGTGAAGGAAAAAGGGGGTCAACCACTGTTTCTGATAAAATATTTGAGTTTCATTGTTCTTTTAGCTTTTATTCTTATAAAAAATGTCTATGCTTTGCAGATTGATCTGTTTTTAGTATTATGGCTTTGTTTTGTCTTTCTCTTTTATGAAAAAGTTGGTAATCTTTTTTGTAATATTGTCTGTGAAATATGAACATTAATATATGAAGAAAAACCTCAAAGTGCTGCAAGATATAGTGGTGTAAATCTTAAAGTTTTATCATTCATTTGTTAAGAACTTAAAACTATTGTATAATTATCTTGGTGGATATAATATTTGATGCATGACCTTTTAACATTTGACTTAGCTTATTTCCCACTGCAAAGGGGAAGGCAGATTTTATGAAGGATTTTAGTAGCTAATCTATTTTATAAAATGAAAATCCACTGTGGAGATAGGAAAATATGTATCTGTTTTGAATCATGTTTGGAAGTAAAATGGCTCCATCTGGGAAAGTGTCTCTTTCATTTCTCCTTGTCTCATGCTCTGGTTTTCATTTGAGACAGTGTTGGGTCTTTTTCAGTGTATCCCAGATCCCTAGCCACAAGTCTACCCAAATCTTCTTCACCCTGGAGCACTCAAGCTGTCTTTCTTTCAATCACTGAGCAGGGCTTGGGAACCTCCTTGACGGTATTCATTTCTTGTCTGGATACACTGAGTGTTGCCCTGTCCAAGGAAACCTGTGCAGACTGGCTAGAACATTCATAAAAGCTAGGCAGGCCCCGGACCTATTTTAGGATCTTCAATACACATTAGGAAAGGATTATTATAATACTGAACCATTTCAGCCAAAGAAGTATCAGTATCCCTGAAGGTAAGTTCTCTGTCATTACAAACAAATCTAATAATTTCACACTTGAGTTTAGCATGCTTAGTTTATAGCGATACCATAGGAAATTACTTTTTTCTAGAATGAATTGTTTATATTGGTTCTAAATGGTTCATCTTCTGCAGCAAAACCTCTTGGTTTGTGGCTATATTTGGCTGGTAGGATCTGCTAACCATTCCGACAATTCTCCTTTGGGGCATTTTAAATGTAAACTCTGTTTTAATATTGTTTTTCTTGTGATTTTCATTCTCTTTTTACCTCCTGTGCTTTTTTTCCCTAACAGCATCTCATATTTTCTAATGAACCCCCATATTTAAACATCTGGAAGATATTGATATCTGTATGAGATTCCCCAACTCCCAAAGATTGAAAATGTAAATATGACTTTTAATAGACATTCATGGATGGCTCAGCCCTGTCACTCAGGACGGCATCTTGTGTCATTAGAGAGTGTAAGAAGCTGGTGATATCATTTGCATGTGTCTTCTGTTTGGAAGGCTCCTCCCCAAGATTTTCTCATGGCTGGCTCACTGTTGACATTTCAGACTAAATGCCCCCTCCAGAGAAGTCCGTCTTCTGAGCCAGACAGTCTGCCCACGTTAGCACCCAGCCCTCCTGGGCACCACTCCTCACCCCAGCCCTGGGCCCTCTCCATCTGTCTATTACTGCCGTTTTCTCATTTCTCTGTCTGAAATTGCATTTATTTAACTATGTGCTTGTTTTCTGTTTTCCCCATACTTAAATGTAAGCTCCATGAGGGCCAGGACTTTGTCTTGTCCATTCCTATTTCCTTAGCACTAACAGCACATAGTGGACTTTCAAAAGAGGTTTTTGAATAAATCCTCACCAAGAAAAATTAAACTTATAAGAATTTGGGTATTAGTTTCCATGTTTCTTTTAGAAGTAAGTTTATGTCAAATATAAACAGTTACTTAACACAAAAAAGTAAATATTTCTAAGCAATATTAAACAATTGAAAGTAATTTAAGCCCTGTTTTTAACTACCAAATTTTAAAGCAAAAAGTGTTTTTGAGTGAATGAGGATGTTTTTTCTTCCACAACTTAAGTCTGTTCTGAATTTTTCTCAACAGATATTGAATTTTTGCTATGTTGACTAAACCATTGCAAACTGCCCTAAAAGAATGACCTGCATAACATATTTCACAAGGATTCTGCAAAAGTCACTTTCAGAGTTTGGGAAATTTTAACCAGAGCAATTCTATCACTTTTATGATGTTGTCTTCCCTTCTTTCTGTTTTCATTATTTTTAAATAGAGAAATGTATGTTCTTTATTCCAGTCAAATTCATGAAATCAAGAAATAATAAATATTTATTTTGCTTGGCCACAGGTTAAAGTTATTTTTAGTATTCTACTTTAAGGTAAATGGTTTCCTAAGCTAAGTGACATCTCCCCTGCTTACTTCGTGTCCACTGCTCTCATAGAATCAAGTTTCCCTCCTTCTGCACAAAGTCAGCACCTCAATTTGTGTCCTTAATCCAATTCATTATCGTGTCTCTGTCAAGGACTTGCTAAAGCATCTCCCTCTCTAGTCTCCATCTCCCTATTCTAGTCAAATCTGTCTTGTCCAGGAGAAAAATCGCCTCTGTCTTATTTCCATTTTCCTTTTCTTGTGATCCAAACAGAGTTGTCTATAGACTAAAGATTTGACAAGTATCATAAACATCACAAAATTCTACTTCATGCAATTTCCATTATAAAAGAAAATTTTAAAATTTAATATATAGGTTGAGCTACGTAAGATTTTTGTAGATTAAACTAGTCAAATGTCATCATTTTATGTGTTTCAACCTGATGGTTTCCTATTGCTGGATTCTTAGGTTATTTCCAAATTTTATTTTATAAACGTTGATAGGATGAACATTTTATCCATAAATCTCTTTGCAAAACTTTGATTGTTTCCTTAGGGTAAGTTCCTAGTAGTGGAACTGTTGAGTCAAGGAGGCTGAACATCTTTATGACCTATGACACACATTGCCAAATTTCCCTCTAGGTAGTGCTGATTTGTAATCACTTTGGTATCTTCACTGCTGTTTTTTTAAACTCAATTATTCTATTCAGCTAACCTTAGTATTAATACCATGGAATCATGTGACTATTGTTTACCTTCTCAGCATAGTCTTCCAGTTTATACTTCATCAAACAATATTTTTGCATGCCCAGAGCCTTTATAAATCCTCATGTAAGCCATACATGGTGGCTCACACCTGTATTCCCAGCACTTTAGAAGGTCAAGGCGGGAGGATCACTTGAGGCCAGGAGTTCAAGACCAGCCCGAGCAACATAGCAAAACCCCCATCTCTACAAAAAATTTTAAAAAATTAGCCAGGTCTAATATCCCTTATGAATATAGATGCAAAAATTCTCAATAAAATCCTAGCAAATCGAATCCAAGTGCTTATCAAAAAAATAATCCATCACAACCAAGTGGGCTTCATCCCAGAGATGCAGGGATGGTTTAACATATGCAAATCTATAACGCGCTATATACGCAAATTCACCACATAAATAGAAGCAAAAATAAAGATCATATGATCCTCTCAATAGATGCAGAAAAAGCATTTGACAAAATTCAACACCTTTTTATGATAAGAACACTTAACAAAATAGGCATAGATGGGGCCTATCTAAAAATGATACAAGCCATATATGACAAACCCACAGCCAACATCATACTGAATGGGGAAAAATTGAAAGCATTCTCACTTCGAACTGGAACGAGACAAGGCTGCCCACTATCCCCATTACTTTTCAACATAGTATTGGAAGTCCTTGCGAGAGCTACCAGGCAAGAGAGCAGAATCAAGGGAATCCAAATAGGGAAAGAAGAGATCAAACTCTCACTCTTTGCTGATGATATGATGTTATATCTAGAAAACCCCAAGGATTCAACCAAGAGACTCCTGGAATTGATCAATGAATTCAGTAAAGTATCGGGATACAAAATCAATACACACAAATCAGAGGCATTCATATATGCCAATAACAGTCAAACGGAGAACCAAATTAAGGACTCAATACCCTTCAAAATAGCAACAAAGAAAATAAAATACCTAGGAATATATTTAACTAAGGAGGTAAAGGACCTCTATAGGGAGAACTACGAAACACTGAGGAAGGAAATCTCAGAACATGTAAATAGGTGGAAAACCATACCATGCTCGTGGATCGAAAGAATCAACGTTGTTAAAATGTCTATACTGCCCAAAGTTATCTGCAGATTCAATGCAATCCCTATTAAATTACCAACATCATTTTTCACAGATATAGAAAGAATAATTTTATGCTTTGTATGGAACCAGAGAAGACCCCGTTTAGCAAAAGCAATTTTAAGCAACAAAAACAAAATGGGAGGTATTAATTTGCCAGACTTCAAACTATATTACAAAGCTGTGATTATTAAAACTGCTTGGTATTGGCACAAGTGCAGGGACACAGACCAGTGGAACAGAACAGAAAATCCAAATATAAAACCATCCTCATATAGCCATCTAATCTTTGACAAAGCAGACAAAAACATACTCTGGGGATAAGATTCCTTATTTAACAAATGGTGCTGGGAAAACTGGATAGCCACATGTAGAAGACTAAAACAGGACCCACAGCTTTCACCTCTCACAAAAATCAAATCATGGTGGATAACAGACTTAAACCTTAGGTAGGAAACTATTAGAATACTAGAAGAAAATGTAGGAAAGACTCTTACAGACATTGGCCTAGGCAAAGAATTTATGAAGAAGACCCCTAAGGCAATCACAGCAACAACAAAAATAAATAAATGGGACCTGATCAAATTAAAAAGCTTCTGCACAGCCAAAGAAACAGTCATGAGAGTAACAGACAACCTACAGAATGGGAAAAAATTTTCGCATACTACACATCAGATAAAGGACTGATAACAAGAATATATTTAGAACTCATGAAAATCAGTAAGAAAAAATCAAACAACCCTATCAAAAAGTGGGCAAAGGACATGAATAGAAATTTTTCAAAAGAAGATATAAAAATGGCTAACAAACATATGAAAAAATGTTCAGCATCTCTAATCATCAGGGAAATGCAAATCAAAACCACAATGAGATACCACTTAACCCCAGTGAGAATGGCCTTTATCAAAAAGTCCCAAAACAATACATGTTGGTGTGGATGCAGAGAGACAGGAACACTCATACACTGCTGATGGGACTGTAAACTAGTGCAACCCCTATGGAAAACAATATGGAGATACCTTAAACAGATTCAAGTAGACCTACCATTCGATCCAGCAATCCCATTATTGGGCATCTACCCAGAAGAACAAAAGTCATTCTATAGAAAAGACACCTGCACTTGAATGTTTATAGCAGCACAATTCACAATTGCAAAGACGTGGAAACAACCCAAATGTCCATCAATTCACGAATGGATTAGTAAATTGTGGTATATAAATACCATGGAGTATTACTCAGCTATAAGAAGTAACAGTGATACGACATCTCTTTGGTTCTCCTGGAGAGAGTTGGAACCCATTATATTAAGTGAAGTATCCCAAGAATGGAAAAACAAGCATCACATGTACTCACCAGACAATTGGTTTCCCTGATCATCACCTAAATGCACATTGGAGAATGATACCAACTGGATATTAGACTGAGGTGGGGGGTGGGGGGAGGGGATGGGTGTATGACTACATGATGAGTGCGTTGCGCACCGTCTGGGGAATGGCCATGTTTGAAGGTGCTGACTCAGGGAGGTGGGGGGGGTGGGAGGGAGGGGACGGAGGTATGACTACATGGTGAGTGCCAGGTGCACTGTCTGGGGAATGGACATGCCTAAGGCTCTGACTCAGGGGGATGGGTGGGACATGGGCAATATATATAACCTGAGCTTTTGTACCCCCATAATAAACTGAAAAAAAAAATTAGCCAGGTCTGATGGTGTACTCTGTAGTCCCAGCTACTTAAGAGGGTGAGGTAGAGTGATCCGTTGAGCCCAGGAGTTTCAGTTTGCAGTGAGCTATGATCATACCATTGCACTCCAGCCTGAGTGACAGAACAAGATCTCATCTTTTAAAAAAAAAACAAAAGTGTGTGTCACGCACACACATACACACACCCCCTACATCTCACATAGACCAAGGAAGAGTTTAAAATTACACATGCTGCAATATTGTTTGGTTTTCTATCACTGAGTAACAAATTATTATGAAACTTGTAATTTATTTATTTATTTATTTATTTTAGTGAAAAATTTTTTTTCTTTAAAAAAATTCTTTTTTTTTTTTTTTTTAAATTTAAATGCCATAGCCATTTTTGTCCCCAGGAAGCCCTGAAACTTGTAATTTAAAACGATAGCCATTTGTTGTCTCAGGATTCTGGTTGACTGAGCTTAGCTTAGTGGACCATCTGCTAAACATAGTGTTGACTGGAGCTCCAAGTATCGGAGCTCCACTGGGCTAGAACATCCACAGTGACAAACTACATGGCTGGTGGTTGGGCTGGCTGTTGGTTGAGTGCTTTTCTTTTTCCTTAAGTGGCTTTTCCTCCTGAATTGGGATTCTCAAAGCATGGCATCGGGATTCTGAGATAGAGAATTCTGAGTGTGCAAAAGTGGAAAGCCTTATATTCCTTAGATACAGATTTGAAGTTACCCCACATCACTTCCACCATATTCTATTGGTCAAAGCAAATCACACGACCAGCCCAGATTTAAGGGGAGGGGAAATAGACAACACTATTTAATGGAAGGAGTGACAAAGAATTTATAGCCATGTTTAATGCACCACAATTCTTGCCAGAAGGGAACTTTCATTTTGACCAGTCATTGATAAGAAGAAAATCTTCTTTTTACATTTTTTATATGTGTGATTATTGGGAGCATTTTCCACAGATTACTTCTAGCCCCATTCATTTCTAACCTTGTTTTTCCTCTGCTGTCCTCAATCTTCTTTTGCTGTAATATTGTTCATATTACAATACATATGACCCTGCACTTTAGCAGAGAATGGCATGGGGTATTGAACCAGCAATAACTTAACTAAAGCAGCTGCAAATCACATAAATATATATCCCACTAAACCCAAGCTAAATGTATCACCAGCTCAATGTTCCCTTATGAGACCCGAAAATGCCTGTGGCCACTCCAAGCCATCTAACATGGGGAAGCATAATGGAGAAGTAGAAATGAAAAGACAGTGATACTAACCAGCTGCAGTTAAAAACTGTTTCCACCTTTGTGTATTTAAAAGAAACAATAATATTGTGCAACTGGGAGTGGGGCCCTTGCAGTTCCCTGAAAGGGGCCCATGCACGCGAAGGGCCCTAAGCTCAAGTTTCATGATAAATCTGCCCCTGTTCACGATTCAGACTCATGCATTCACCCTCCTTCCAGACATCTTTCCTGGGCTATCCTTAGACCCAGCAGGGCAGCAAGCCTCAAACTAAATGTGTTACCTTCTCCCCCTGTACTGGCATTGCCTTATATTGCCCCCATGTCATTTGATTGTACCATCTTCTCTTCATTTACCCAAGCTAGAATTATGACAGTTTTCTTTATTTCCTCCAGTCCTCCGACTTTCAATCACCAAGTCCAATCAATTTTACTTCCTAAATATTTCCCAAATCCATTACCTTCTTTCCACTCCTGGACACACTGCTCTAGAGGAGTCCCTCATCACTTCTTGCCCAGACAATTGCAATAACTCTCTAACTAGTTTTCTTCTCTCCCTCAATCTCATTTCTCTCAAATTCATCCACCCCACAGCTGCAAAAATGATGAATTAGAACTCCAACCTGACCACATACTTCTCAGCTTAAAGTCCTTCAGTCTACTGGCAAGGTTCAAGCCACTTAACATTATAAGCCCAGTTCTCCTTCTGTGATCTTGTCCCTGCCTACTTCTGCAGCAGCAGTTCTCCAAGTGTGGTCTGGTGGCCCCCAAAATCAAAATGTCTGATGTTATTTGCCTTTGTCACTTTTTCTTTCATGAGTGTACAGAGGAATCTTCTAGCTGCTACAGACATGACGCTGCAGCAGATCGAATGTAGAAGCAGGTATGAGACTCCATCTGTCTCCCATTAAGCTAGACATGAAAGAGATTCACAAAAATGTAATACAATTCCACACTTTTCACTCATTTATATTTTGAAAATTCAGGGTTTTTTTCTTCATAAAATGGAACTTAACATGTAATTAAATAAATTAGTAATTTTTTCAAATTTCTCAGTTTTATTTCCTATTCAATACGGTAAATATCAATTAATGAAGTCCACATAACTAGACCTATTGGCAGGGGTAGGGGATGGGGGAGTCCTTAATAATTTTTTTTTTAAGGGATAGAGCCTCCCTCTGTCTCAGAATTCTACCTACCATAACCTGTATACAATGGCGCTCAATAGATACTTGCTGCCCAGGAGAGAAGCATCAGAACAGCAGTGGGGTTAAGTGGAGTGGGATCTGCGACCCTTTTCCAGGCTTTACTTCTGCAGACACAGAGAGAGCAGGTATGCAGGAGGGAAGACGGAGGGACTACCACGCATCTGAGACATGGCTGGTCACGGGTGGGGATGGGCTGGGAATGAGCTTGGGGTTCACATCCATTTTCTTTCTTTTTCTTTTTCACTTTCTTTCTTCCCCCCACCCCATCCCACTGCCTCCAAAATAGGGACTCACTCTGTTGCCCAGGCTGCAGTGCAGTGATGTGGTCATAGCTCACTGCAGCCTTAAACTCCTGGACTCAACTCCACCTCAGCCTCTCAAGTCGCTGTGACTACAGGTCTGCAACAACACACCCAGCTAATTTTTCAATTATTTTGTAGGGATGGAGGTAGAGGTCTCACTGTGTTGCCCAGGCTGGTCTCAAACTCCTGGCCTCAAGTGATCCTCCAGCCTTGGCCTCCCAAAGTGCTTGAATTAAAGATGTGAACCACTGCACCCCTCATCAATAATTTTTTTTTGAGACAGAGTCTGGTTCTGTAGCTCAGGCTACAGTGCAGTGGCATCATCCTAGTTCACTGCAACCTCAAACTCCTGGGCTCTAGCAATCCTCCTGCCTCAGCCTCCCAAGTAGGTGGGACTACAGGTGCGTGCCACCACACCTGGCTAATTTTTTCTATTGTTGGTAGAGATGGGGTCTCGCTCTTACTCAGGCTGGTCTCAAAGTCCTGACCTCAAGCAATCCTCCCACCTCAGACTCCCAGGGTGCTAGGATTACAGGTGTGAGCCACTGTGCCTGCCCCATAATATCCTTACTATCTTTTTATTATAATATCTGTAGAATATATTGTGATAGTCCCAATTTTACTGTTAATATTAGTCAGCCCTATGAATTTGGCAGAAAATTCAGATTAGTGAATTAGCCACAAGATACAGCAATGGCAAAAACTTCAGTTTAAAAATGTGTCAATTGTCTGCATCAGCATTCCTTCCAGCTGATGAAATTCCAGGAACTTTGAATGAATTAAAGCCACATTTGCCTGAAGAAGCCAGTGATGTTACTGACTGGCTTGAAAATAATCATGTGCACAGTAGGATAAGCAGACACTTATGCCACAGTGTTGCTGTTCCATCACCATGTTGTTTCCACCAAATTTGTGGTCTGTATATGAGTGCATGTGGAATGGATTTTCATGCCTCCAAAATGACAGAGAAGCATGGCACAGAAGATAAGAAAATTTAATAGGAAATGTTCATGCACATATATATCAAATCATAGAAGAATTTCAAAAAGAACAGTGCCATGTAGAAAATGAATGTGAAGGTATTCTCCAAGGAGAGCCATGCTCTAAAAGAAAAAAAGCAGCTATTCATTGTGATGCAAGACTTCAAAATATAGTTAATGATTATGAAAATCGGCCAGCTTTTATGGACTATCTTCTGTGCAGTTGCTCATAATCTATCCCTGTAATACTCTTTTTCATTGTTGAATTTCTTTTTTTAGTTCTTTAGACTTTTTCTCCTTTTATTTTTTTCCCCAGTATTTTAAATTACCATCATTATTTTTTATAATTTGCTATGCTATGTATTGCATCTTCACATCATTTCCAATACTGGAGGTTTAAATTGTGCAAAGACTTTTAGAGAATTCTAACTCATTTTATGGATCTTTGCAAATTTGACTCCATGAAAGTGCATTATCACAATGTTGACTTTGTGTGTAAGAACTTCAGGTATATGTAAAAATGCTGAAACTTTCTCAGTAATTGAGGAGATGTCCTTTGTGTACATCTGCATTTGTGAAAGAAACAATATCTTAGATCTCAGCTCTTTGGGCGGACAGCAGATGCGGTGATGACCCATGGCTGCTTTTGGTTGATGTTGTCAAAGACAGGTTGTTCATCATGGTATTTCAGATGACCTCAGTTATATAAACTACTTCTTTATGCATGTGGTTCACCTGCTCATAAGTGTTATACCGATGTGACCGTCCTTAGTGTACCTGTTTATGCTTACAAAAATATGTATGTTATTATTGCCTATTTTATTTTGTAAAATGGCATACAAAGTGTTCTGTTGTGTTTTCATATTTTTCAATTAAATTCCCTTTTAAAAAGGTAAATAAATACTTTTAAAGAATTTTTTTAAATTATGTTTTCCAGAATTATAATTGGGGGATTTTGATTTTTCAAGATTATGGTGTTCAGAATTGTGTCTTGTGGGATTATAGCCCAAACCCATCATGAGGGAAGGTAGATGTTGTTCGTGCCCATTTCACACAGGCAAATTTTAGCTCTTTATGCTATCTGAACTAATAACACTTTAAAAAATAATAGAAGTGATGTTTAATTTAGGATAGCAATTAGCAGAAATAATAGGTGTAGCTCTATTACAACATCTCTGTCCAGTGATTATCCTGGCTCAAATTCTTAAGCACAATAACTAAAATTATAATACTAGCCTCTTCTTTTATGTATGAGTTTTAGGATCAAATCATCTTTCCTGCCTACCCATGAGCACTAATTTTGATTTATGGAGGGCAGAAAAGGACTTCATAAGCTATAATTCCAACATTTATAGAGATGAAGACTTGACATAAACTGTCAGTTTATTGGTCAATCAGGAAAGATAACTGTGCTTCTCTTCTATGGCCGATGAGGACTGTCCAGGCAGAGAAGGGACACAAAGATGATACAATCAGCAAAACACTATATCTCAAAAATGCTTGCTTCTCCCATGGTCTGGCATTCATGTGTTTGTGTATTTATTTAATAAGGGTTGTTGTGTCACTATTAAATGCCTGACACAGCACCAGTCTCTGGGGGATCCAGTAGTAAGCAAGGCACACTCCATGCCCTCAAGGAGTTACGAAGTTAGTGGGGAGTGGAAAAGTTAATGATATTGATCTAATTATGAAAATAAGTAGAAGTGCTTATAATAATCAATGGTTTACCAAAGCATTTTTAAAAATAAGACAATTTTTTAGAGCAGTTTTAGGTTCACAGTGATTCATCACTTATAGTTCAGTTTTCCCTATTGGCTCTGGTTCTCATGGAGGTTGCTACTCATGGGCTTCTATCTGGTAAGTTATGATTCTCTGTATTTGTCTGTTGGTCTCTCTAATTTTAGGGGCCATGATTTGGCCTGTAACTTCACTTCTCTTACATATCTAAGAGGAGCTGGTGATTATTAAGTTGGTTCAGCTTTTTTACTTATTGCTAGGATGGAGTGGTGACTTCTAAGTACCTTATGTACCAGAACAGAAAATGGAAGTCCTACCAAAGCATATTTTACAGTTGTTATTATTTAATCCTCACTGCAACTTGGGAAGTCATTTTTATTGTCCTGATTTTACAGGTAAATAACTGAGACTCAGAAAAGTTAAGGACTGCCCAATGACTAGTAGAGACAGGACTGTAACCCCAGTCATAGGATATACATGTCTATGCCAGGCATTGCTCTATAACTGCTACCTTCGTTTAAAAGCCAATACACCTGGAAGAGTAAAATAAAATATAAATCAGCTTTAACTGTCACAGAAATAGAGTATTTTGAGAGGACACAGTAAAGGAAGGATGTACACAATAAAAGTCGGCCTGGAAAGGAGAAAAATAGGATAAATATAGAAGATGAAGTCACCAGTAGGCATCATTCACTGCTTCCCAACTTCACTTAGGTCTGGGCGTGTTGCCTACATGGGTTCAGTGACTGCTACCTACAGGATTCACTTCTAGGGTTGAGTCCATAGCCAGGTCAATTATAATCAACATTGGATTATTTGTTCCAGCTTTGCTGAGAGGGAGTTGGATACCAGGATAATGTGACAAATGATGTTCTATTGGCCTTCATGGTCAGAATTTGTTCTTTTCACTGGGACGATAATAATTTTGTGCCCCCAAACAGCACATGAAGTTCTGTGTAGCCAAATTAAAATGCCCTCTGAGTAGTTCCAACGCTATGCTTTTTTCAGTCTCCAAATTGACATGACCTAATCGGGAAAGAATATTGTAAACAAGAGGGAACATTTTGTTGTCCATCAATGAAGAGATGTGCCCTATTTCCCCCTTGGCTTAGTATACCAAGTTTGGTACACCAGAAACCTAGTGAAGATTCAGGATGTCTCAAAATCAAAGCACATAATATAGAACATGGAGCATACAAAGTATTCATATCACAGTTTGGTATAATTTTTCAAGACTTTTATTTAGAATTGTAGATACACTTCAGTGATTTTGAAAGAACACTGAATGTGCCTTTAAAATATTACATTTAAGCTACTCTGATGCATCTTCCATTTACAAACTATTTTTTGTGTTACCTAAAATACTAAGAGCAAAATAATTATTTTTTGGAACAATGCTATATAAATCCTGATGGAAACACTAACAATAATAGATTTGATATATTGAATACTTACATATGTGACAAGCACATCACAAATATTTTCTCTAACAATCTGCAATATTTTGTGATCTGTGAATCAGCAAATTGAGAGGTTAATGAACTTACCCAAGATCACATATGTTTTAGTCTCAGTTCTTCAGAGAAAACAGAACCAATAATGTGTGTATACACACACACACACACACACACACACACACACACACACACACACATAAAATATATGTATTAGTATAACAAAAAGATTTATTATAAGGAATTGGCTGACACAATTATGAAGGCTGAGAAGTCTCAAGATCTGAAGTTGGCAGGCTGGACACCCAGGGGAGCCAATGGTATAGTTTTAGTTTGAGTCTGAAGGACTGAAAACCAAAAGAGCTGATGGTATAAGTTTCAGTCTGAGTCTAGGTCTGAAGACAGGAAAACACTGATGCCCCACCTCAAAGGCAGTCAAGTAGCAGGGACAGTGAATTTTCCCTTACTCATCTTTTGTTTTATTCAGGACTTCAACAGACTGCATGGGTCTCCCCTGCATTTGGGTGGACAATCTGTTTTACTCAGTCTACAGATTCAAATGTTAATCTCATCCAAAAATATCCTCACAGACACACACAAAATAATGTTTAATGAAATATATGGGCACTCCATGGCCCAGTCAGGTTGACACAAAATTAACCATCACAACATAGCTAGAAAGTGGCTAAGATGGAGGAATTGAACACAGATCAATTTAACTCCAAAGTCCATGATCTTTCATCACATCACTCTACCCCTGAAGAGGAGAGTTTTCTGATCCCAACCTCTAACTTTAAGAGCTGCATTGATTGCTTTGGGCTGTAGGAGAGGTCCTATTGAAACAATCCTTTTCACCAAATACTCTGAGATAAGCCAACTATTATTTCAATTTCATCTGGCCCATCTCTAAACCTTGACCCACTCATTGCTGGTAATACTCTAAAAATTCCCACAACACTTCCCTGTAGGCAAAGTTCACATCCTTTTACCCTTGGTGTTACTACGAATTTCAGGAAATAAAAAGTAGCTTATCATCCAAAAAAGTGAGGCCTTCTAACTAATGTTTTTAATTAAAAAATTTTAAGCATCAAATTTATTTTTCAAGTTATTTATTTATTACTGTATATATTTAGGGTATGTAAGATTATCCATGTATATAGTAAAATGATTACTGCAGATAAACAGATTAATATCTCCATCACTTTCCATAGTTACTTTTTTTGTCATAAGAGTGCCTATAATCTACTCTTAGCATGTTTTAAGATACAACATTATTAACTGTGGTTCCCCTGCTGCACGTTAGATCTCTAGCCTTATTTGTAATACATATCTGCAAGCTTGTACCCTTTGACCTATACCTCCCCATTTCCTCCTCCTCACATTTTTTTTTTTTTTTTTGAGACAGGGTCTCGCTCTGTTGCCATCATCACAGCTCATTGCAACCTCAAACTCCTCAAAAAAGAAGCTATAGACATTCTTGTACCTGTCTTTCTGGTGTACATAAGTACTTATTTCTGTTGTGTATAAACTCAGAAGTAGAATTGCTGGGTTGTAGAGTATACATACATTTAACTTTAGTAGATAGTATCAAGCAGTATTCCAAAGTGGTTTTACAATTTATAATCTTACCAGCAATTTATGAGAGTTCTAGCTGCTCCATAACTTCACCAGCACATGTATTGTGAGTCCTTTTAATTTTAGCCATCTGCCACAGGTATAGCAGTATCTCACTGAGGTTTTAATTTGCATTTCCCTGATGACTAATACCTCTTCATGTGACTGTTGGTCATTTGGATGCCCTCTTTGGATATAGTGAAGTGCCTGTTAGAGTCTTGCTCATTTTTAAGCATTAGGTAGAAATCTGGATACAAGACTTTGATTGGCTATATCTATTGTAAATATCTTTTCCCAGTCTTTCACTCTTAGCAGTGTCTTTTAATTAAACCACTGGCTTTTTACATAACAAAAAGTAACTATTCTCTTTACTGGTAGAACCAATCAATTCAGTGAATCATCACTTTTCAATTTTGTTTGACATTACACTACTGAAATATAAAATTATTTTCCATATGTTTGCAGCATATTGATAAAAAGAATAGCATAGAATGGAGTTTGAGAGACACTGATTTAAAACACCATGTTTGGGGGGGCATGGGCAATATATATAACCTGAACTTTTGTACCCCCATAATGAGCTGAAATAAAAAACAAACAAACAAACAAAAAACCACCATGTTAATGACACTGATTTTATTAGGCAAAGTTAGCAACCCATAACGCAGGCTGGGAACTGACAAGCAAATGCAGGTCTTTTATGTGACAGTGAATGTGATTCAGCCTAAGTCCACTACAACTGAACAAACAAATGCAGAAAGGAATTCTCCATAAAAAAAGAGGCATTATCAAGTACTTCTTTTTTTTTTTTTTTTTGAGACACAGTCTCACTCTGTTGCCCGGGCTAGAGTGAGTGCCGTGGCATCAGCCTAGCTCACAGCAACCTCAAACTCCTGGGCTTAAGCAATCCTACTGCCTCAGCCTCCCAAGTAGCTGGGACTACAGGCATGTGCCACCATGCCCGGCTAATTTTTTCTATATATTTTAGTTGGCCAGATAATTTCTTTCTATTTTTAGTAGAGACGGGATCTCGCTCTTGCTCAGGCTGGTCTTGAACTCCTGACCTCAAGCGATCCACCCGCCTCGGCCTCCCAGAGTGCTAGGATTACAGGCGTGAGCCACTGTGCCCAGCCTATCAGGTACTTCTTACCTGAGTTTGTATAACTCAAATTCCTTTAGAACATACAGGAAGAAAAAATTTTCCATTATATGAAAATATTCATTGATGAACTGAATCCTCATAAAATCGTTCCCCTCTTAAACAACCTTCCCTGCTTAACTTGAATGACTATTTCTGATCACAAGTCAAAACTTTTTCAGTCTGTCTTTTGCTGATTGTAGGATATTGCAAACATCTGACAATGCAAGTCAGCTAGATAGCAAAGTGGAATTGCAATTCTTGCAAAAGATGCAGAATTTCATGAAATTGATGAAAATAATGTTGGAAAACTGCTCCAATCTCCAATATAGTCATGTGTCAAGAGACTAGGTACAAACTGAAGATGATAAAATAGACAAGGAATCAGATAAATTATCACCAAAGAAGAGTAATGGGTAAGGATGATGACACGACAAATGCCTCCAAAAAAAAACTGGCTTAAATATAGGTATGGTGGCTCAAACCTATAACCCCATCCCCAACTCAGAAGCTGCTGTGCTGTGCCTGGAACAAACTCCTTTAGATTATGGTGCAGTGCTCTTTTCTCTATAGCCCTCTGTCTTTGGGCACGAAAAGAGGACAGAAGAAGTTAGAAAAGAAATTCATTAACAAGGTTAATGTCTAAATAATTTCTCCACCAAGTACATGGCCCCCATATTGCGACATTTTCCAGGTGAATAACTTTGGTGTCTCCCTTCTGAGTGATGCCCACAACACATGCAAGAGGGAGCTCTGAGATCACAAATCTCACCTTGGAGGGTGAGGAAGGTCCTGGCTTAAGAACTCCGTATTTGTAAGAAAATCAGCAAAAAGACCTTTGAGGTTCTCCATCCCATATGGTGTGCTATTCAGGGGAACCGATAGAGGGCAGTTACCGAACACAGATCTTGTGGAAACAGCCCCTGAGATGTTTTCTTTCAACTGGTTTTGTCAGTTTTACTTGTCAGGGGAAGGCCAAGACCATAGCAGCAACACAGCCAGGATTTATCAAGTCTGTTTACCCTTATTTCTCATAGAACTCTAGGTTCTTCAAATCTATGATTTATTCTAATAAACCCTGAAATTAATTGAATTCATCCCATCCCTGCCCCACTCGCCGCAATTCCCTCATCCCATGTCCTCCCCCTCCTGATATAGCTAATAATAACACAAAAAGCAACAGGGTTTAATTTTGGACCCAACAATTGCAGGACAGGGAAAAAAGCACAAATCCTTTGGTGCTGCACAGCTAATGAGGGAAAGCAACTGGGAATAAAAACAAACTTCTTCAAATTCCTAAATATGCATTCTGAGTTCAGCAAAATCTAACATTAGTTGTTTTTTGTTTTGGGGGGTTTTTGTTTTGCTTTCGTTTTTGTTTTCTTTTGCCTTGTCTATTAGTAAGTTAATCAAGTTAAGATCTTTCCATTAAGGGAAAGTTTTTTGGTTTCATTTTTAAATTAAGAAGGCTTTTGCTCAATTTCACAGTCAAATATGAGCATGCACTATTCTATCATCTTGGACTCAATTCAAAATTTGTCTAAAGCAGTCACTAGGAAATTCCAGGTTAATTTCATACTAGTTTAATTTGTTAATCACTATTAGCCCCTCAAGGGAGTGGTTTCTAGCTAACCAAACCTGCTCAGCTGAAATGCCTTTATGCCTCCCTGAATTGGCACACACCTAAGGAATAAAACATGAAGGGAGGCTACTGTTCTCACCTAAGAGAACAAAATAGCAAAGACACTTCTGCAGCTTTAAGAATATAGCTATCCAAAGTAGTATATACTCATACATACCGAGATATATATATGATTTCACTATATTCTTTGCAATGTTTTTTATCTTCTGGCAAACATACTAAAGAGGTATTTTTCTTATGCTTAGACTTAAATTCTTTTCCTACTTTGTTCTTTCTTCTGCCTTTCTCCACTCTCCTTATTTCTACTTTCCTTAATCTTTTTTTTTTTTTTTTTGGTTTCTGTAGAATCAAGAAGAGAAAAGAAAAAAAAGCTAGACATGCACTGACAACACTCTTAAGAACCTCTAGAATTTGTTACGCAAATATAGAAAGACATAAGCCTGGATGTGCCTAGATTAGCTGACAAGATCTACTTTAAATATTCTCAGTGTAGTCTGAAAAAGATCAGTGTACTAAAAGTCTGTATCTCTGAAGGAAAAAAATATTTTATCAGTAACACTGTCTCATCCTGAGTTCACGCATACCCTCAATCATGTTTGAATAAAACCAGACGCCTTTTTGCTTGTTCTTTTTTTTTTAGCCACTAGGTGTTTCTGTGATTGTTTATGCATTCCAAATTCCTTGCCAGATTTCAAATGTGCACCTGATTTCCCAGAATTAGCCACGTTTAGAGTACCCTTAAGTTTCTTTTTACCTAGCCCTTTCATTTTTGTTTCTTCTCATTCCAAATGGGATTGTAGAAATTTAGAACTGGAAGGATTACAACCTCTTATTTTATAGATCCAGAAAATTAGGACTAGTGACTTGCTCAAGCCCTCCTGGGCTCCATACAGAGCTCTTTTTTCATGACTTTATTCTGGTTTTAAATGTTAGGTAAAATTCCACACTTTTCCATTATTTGCTTAAAGTTTAGATTTTTAACTACACTCAAAGCCATCTGGGAGTCAGTTATATTAAGCAAGATAATTGTCCGTGAGCAAAAAATATACTCAAAGAGCAATTTAGACCAGTGTCCCTCTCTCAATTAGACATGATGTTGAAAATATTTAATAACTGGAAGAGCACAGGCACTGACCCATTGAGTCAGACACCAGCTGTAAACACCTGGTCCAAATGAAGCTTGCATACTAGGGGAATAAAAACTCTCTTTCCAACTTCCCCTAGAAAATTGAGAGTTTAGTGAAATGAATCAGAAATGAATACTTCAAGGACCTAACAAAACTATAAGGAAAAGAGAATATGTACTTGGAAATAAGGTATCTAATATTCTATTAACTAGAAAATAGCTACTAACACTTAAACACAGAGTCAGTCTAAGGTGACTGTGTCAGTCAGAGCAGATACCCAGCACAAAATTACTTAGGCAGAAGAGAGAATTTATTTATTGGTTTGCACAACACAAAATTCCAGGGAGTTTCTTCAGTATAGTTCAATACAGAGGATCAAGAGAGAAAGTCAGGAATGTCTCTGTGTTCAACTCCACATTTTTCTATGTTGGCTTCATTCTCAGCAAAATGAAGTGGGAGTAAGATTGCCTTCGGGTGGTGCAGAATTACAGTCTACCATGTTAGCAAGGAATGGGAATGGAACTGATCTAACAAATCTTCCAGAGCTGACTCTTTCTCATTGGACCAGTTTGGGTTACCTGCCATCCCTAAGCCAATACTGCTATCCACTTCCCTCTGCCTGAACGTGGGGATAGAATCAGTCCCATTGCAATTTCATGGGTGAATTGGGGGCAGGATGATTCCCCAAAATAAATCAAGGTGTGAGTACCAAAAAGAAGAACAGATACTGGATAGACCCAAACTATAGATTATCTACCAATTGCATCTCTCAGCTGCCCAATTTTTACATGCATCTTTTTCCTTATTTAAACAATTATCAAAACTTTTCCCACTAATAAAATTCATCCATCTACACACATAGTACTCCTCTTCTAGAAAGGGAGACAACCCAACATTGCACAAGTTCCTACAGACAAGCTCCAGGATCTCTGGGAGATGCACGTTTCTCCTAGGTTTTTGTGTTATGGTATCCTGGGCTAAATTACATATTTACCCATCCTCTATATCTCCAGTATAAAATAATGGAGAGAAAACAGCATAACCATAATGAAAATGCCTTTTGGAAATGGGAAAATGGGGAAACAAAGTACATAAGTCACTGGTTCGTAACATCAATAAACACTGCTAGACAAGGATAGCAAATACTTCCTGCCAAGACAGTAGAGTGAATTTCTGAATCAACCAGCTTAGCTTTCCCTAATCCTGTCCTCTGACCATTGCTCTGGCCTTGGCTAAGATGGCATTAGTGAAAATTCACTTATTGGGGCTTGCACTATACTAGTCTATTTCCAACTAGTGTAGGTTCTGCAGCCTAAGGATTGCATCAGGGGTTACATTTTTTTTTTTTTTTTTGTAGGCTTTTGGTTTTTTGGGTGACAGGCTTGGGGGTTTCTCTGGCAACACATCTCCTTTTAAGTTTATTAGCCTGCATTGATTTATATTTGTTAAACTCCACAGATCTTGACTAGTTATGGTGCTTGCATCAAGAGCTAAATCTGAGGGATTCTGTCATGTACCAACAAGTTCTAGTGCTTCATCTATTCTGTAAGTTTTCAGCATCCAACTTGGTAGTGAGCCTCTTGGTAGTGCGGAACTGTAGCCTGGGTTGGAGAAACACAGTTTTCCTTCCCCTCACCCTACCCACATGGAGTGGCTTTTACAATGGGAGTAGTCAACAACTTTGTCAACAAAAACAGCCCAAAAGGATATGTTGGGGACTGAAGAATCAAATGCCTTCAGATCTCAGTCTTATATCTAACCACATTTATCCTTGCTTCCTTTAACTTTAGCTTAGTGTAGAGAATCCAGGTTTTTAACTCTGCAAAGCTCAAGCCCATCTGCCATTCAACCATATTGAATTTCTGGACACATGTAAAATGTATCTTTCTTAGAAAAGCTGTATTTTCTTCCCCCCTGCCTTTCAGGCAGGCCACATTTGATAGATACTTGACACTCGTAAAAATTTACTGAAGTTTGCAGGTAAACTATAACCAACACACTCTAATATCTTGATGTTTTCCCACCAAATCCCCTAACATCAAGCCTTGGTACAAAGATATGATCTTATTCTATTGAAAAACAAGCAGGGAGAAAATATTTGCAAAAGACATACCTGATAAAGGACTGTTATGCAAAATTTACAAAGAACTCTTAAAATTCAAATGTAAGAAAAAAAAATAACTTGATCAAGTAGGCAAAAGACCTGAATAGGCACTTCACCAAAAATTATATACAGATGTCTAATATGCTTATGAAAATATATTCAACATCATATATCATTAGGGAATTACAAATCACAATGATGATATGCTACTATATACCTATTAGAATGGCCCAAATCCAAAACACTGATGACACCAAATGTTGACAAGTATGTATGGACCAACAGGATCTTTTGTTCACTGTTGGTGGGAATGCAAACTGATACAGTCACTTTGGAAGACAGTATAATGGACTGAATGCTTTTGTCTCCCCAAAATTCATATGTTAAAATCCTAACTTCCAGAATGATGGCATTAGAAGGTAGAAATTTTGTGAGTTATTAGGTCATGAGAACAGAATCCTCATGCATGGGACTAGTGCCCTTATAAAAGAAAACCCAGGGAGCTAACTAGGCCCTTCTGCCATATTAGGACACAGCTAAAAGGTATCGTCTATAAAGCAGAGAGCAGGCCCTCACCAGATACCAAATCTGCAACTGCTTTGATCTTGGACTTCCCAGCATTCAGAATGATGAGAAATAAATTTTTGTTGTTTATAAGCTACGCAGTTTATGGTGTTTTGTTATTGTATTCCAAATAGTCTAAGAGAGATAGTTTGACAGCTTTTTACAAAATTAAACATGTGCTTACCCCATGATTCAGCAGTCATGTTCTTGGTATTTACCCAAAGACATTGAAAACTTATGTCTGCACAAAAACCTGAACACAGATGTTTATAGCAGCCTTGTTCATACTTGCAAAAACCTAGAAGCAACCAAGATTTTCTTAACTTTTTTTTTTTTGAGACAGAGTCTCGTTCTGTTGCCCAGGCTAGAGTGCCATGGCATCACCCCAGCTCACAGCAACCTCAAACTCCTGGGCTCAAGTTATTCTCTTGCTTCAGCCTCCTGAGTAGCTGGGACTACAGGCACCAGCCACCATGCCTGGCTAATTTTTTTCTATTATTAGTAGAGACTGGGTCTCGCTCTTGCTCAGGCTGGTCTCGAACTGATCTCAAGGGATCCTCCTGCCTTGGCCTCCCAGAGTGCTAGGATTACAGGCATGAGCCACTGTGCCCAGCCAGCAACCAAGATTTTCTTTAGTAGATAAGTGGATAAATAAAGTGTGGTACATCCAGACAATGGTATATTATTCTGCACTAAAAAGAAATGACCTATCAGACCAAGAAAAGACACAAAGGAAACTTAAATGCATATTACCAAGTGAAAGAAGCCAATTTGAAAAGGCTTCTTTTCATACTATATGATTCCAACTATATGACATTCTGGAAAAAGCAAAACTATGGAGACAGTAAAGAGATCAGTGGTTGCCAGGAGTTAGGGGGGAGAAAAGGATAAATAGACAGCACAGAGGATATTTATGGCAGTGAAACTATTGTGTATGATACTATAATGGTGGATACTTGTCATTATTGCTTTTGTCAAAACCCATAGAATATACAGTGCCTAGCATGAACTCTGATGTAAACTGTAGACTGGGTGATAACAATGTGTCAATATGCGGTATCTATTACATCAAATGTGCCACTCTGGTGTGGGATGTTGATAGTGGGGGAGGTTTTGCAGTTGTAGGGGCAGGGAGTATATGAGAACTCTCTTTACTTTCTGCTCAATTTTACTGTGAACCTAAAACTGCTCTAAAAAATGAAGTCCATTAAACAATAACAGATGGCAGTTTAGCTGGCTGCTTTGCTATTACCTATCAGGAATCTTCCCTACTCAGCCAGGATAGAAAAGTTTTCACTGGCCTGTGATACATCTTGTCCTGTACAAGTCCAATTTAGGGTCTGTCCCATATAAGACCTCATTTTCATAACTAACTTTTAGAGTAGTTAAGGCTTCTTGAGTCATTCAGAAACCCAACTCAAACTGGCTTAATAAAAAATGAGAATGTATCAGCTATGTAACTGAAAAATCTAGGGATGAGGCTGGATTTAGGCATAACTAAATCCAAGTCCTTAAAAGATAAAGTCAGAAGTCAGTCTCTCTCTTAATCTCTTCCATTCCCCACCCCACACCATGTTGACCTCATACTCATGAGGTCTGGCTCTCGCTCCATGTTGTGGCTACATGAAACATCAGCATCTCTAGAGTCACATTCCACCAGTTAAGCAATGCTTAGAAGCAGTAATGTTCCTCTCTCAGAAAAATTCAAGCTGCTATCTTGTTGGATAGACTATAGCCACTTGCCCATGGCGAAAGCAACTTTAGTGCATTGTTTCCAAAAGTTTATTTGTATGTCACTGGTGCTCCATGAGATGATCTGGTAGTAAGCAAACATTTATTTGAA
The DNA here is from genome assembly GCF_020740605.2 of Lemur catta. Classification (NCBI taxonomy): domain Eukaryota; kingdom Metazoa; phylum Chordata; class Mammalia; order Primates; family Lemuridae; genus Lemur; species Lemur catta. Next base: position 199,360,547 of record NC_059128.1, on the reverse strand, counting down.
TAAATGCCAGGGGTTGGGTGGAAGGAGAAATAAGTAGGCAGGGCACAGAAGATATTTAGGGCAGTGAAACTATTCTGCATTATATTACAATGGTGAATACATGTCATCTTACATTTGTCAAATGAATAATTCTGTGTAAATTTTTATGTATATTAAAAATCATTAGTGCCCCAAAATTTCTTTTTTGCTTTGGATGAGGCTAAAATAGGAAGGAAGGTAGTTATCCACTTTACAAGGCTAGAGTGAGTTTCAGGTATGGTGTCAGGCCTGTTCATAAACCTTTTAAACCTATGCTAATCTGAGTTGTCCACCAAGACTTTACCTGTTCCATGAAGTTGAAGTGTTGCACAGGCAGAAAAATCCAGTCACTGTCATATACTGAGGGAAAAATTTTAGGTTAAGTGCTTCAAGGATTCTGGAAAAATTCATTTCATATGGTAACTCATAAGGCAGCTTTTGAAAGGAAGTTAATATGCCAAAAATGGTATAAACCTGGTGTCCCCAACCCCTGGGCCGTGGACTGATACGGTCTGGGGCCTGTTAGGAACCAGGCTGAACAGCAGGAGGTGGGTGAGAAAGCCAGGGAAACATCATCTGTATTTACAGCCACTCCCCATCACCCACATCACCACCTAAGCTCTGCCTCCTGTCAGATCATCAATAGCATGAGATTCTCATAGGAGAATGAATCCTACTGTAAACTGCACATGTGAGGGATCCAGTTTGTATGGTCCTTATGAGAATCTAATGTTTGGTGAACTGAGCTGGAGCTGAGCTGCTGATGTTAGTGCTGGGGAGTGGCTGCAAATACAGATTATCATTAGCAGAGAGGTTTGACTGCACAGAGACCATAATAAATCAATTGCTTGCAGACTCATATCAAAACCCTATCAGTGAGTGGCAAGTGACAACGTAATAATAATAGAAATAAAGTGCACAATAAATGTAATGCACTTGAATCATCCCCAAACCACACCCACCCCCCCGCCACCATCCATGGAAAAATTATCTTCTGTGAAACCAGTCCCGGGTGCCAAAAAGGTTGGGAAACACTGGTATAAATGCTTGAATGCAACTTTAAAAATCTTTACTCCACTTAGGAAGAAAAAGTATCACTTTAGAATAAAGTAAAATTACATGGCTGTCCTCTCTACAATTAAATTCTCTGTTAGCCAAAATTATATAACTGACTTCTGTTCCTTTGTTTTTATACAGCTGATTTTCAAGAGGAAGCACCTCCCTTCCTAAATTTATTCAAATTCAATTCCAGGAACAAATAGAAGCTAGGTTTCTTTTTATATTTTGAGGTTTCACTTGCATTTCTGTGTGGTTCCAATGTAAGCAGTAACTCAAGGAGGAAGAAGATCATTGTAATGTATTGTAACAGAGTGGTCGCCCCTCCTCCCATAGATATGGAAGCATAAAATTGAGAGTGGGGAATATGTAACAGAGGGAATAACCTAAAAGAAAAAGACAAATAGTTCCTGTCTCTTTAAAATCACCCCCTCTCTTTGCATCCTTGCTTCAGGCAAGTGGTCAGGAGGGACAGGGGAATGTCTTACGTTCTTTGTGTTATAGGAGATGGCTCCATCACCCCAGGCCTTGCACCAGTCTCCCAGCTGAGCAGAGGTCACAGGCTTTGTCTTTGGCAAAGATGGACAGAGATGGAATGATTAGAATCATTAACAACAATAGCCCAGGACTGAGGGCCCTCCCTTTAGAAGCTCTGTATTTCTGCTTATGTTCAGGAATTTGGATTTTGAGATGAGAAAGTCTACCATTTTTCCCCTTTGCCAGAAAAGTAATAAACTTCTCTTTCCTTCTCCTCAAACCTCTTGTTCTCATTCTTCTGATGCAGCCTCGAACACAAGTGCCGAGTTTTCAGTAGCAGTATTATATTTCTATACTCACTCAAGTGAGTTCTTAAAAAATTCTTCAGGTAAATAAGGTATGTAGTAACAATGTAATTTTCATTTATATGAAATAATACAAATTTATATAAGAGGATTCTGGGAAGATGGTGGAGTAGGAAGCACCAGGAATCTGTATCCCCACCTAGACCGCTAAATGCATTATCAGAATATGGAGTAATTATTTTGGAACTCTGGAGTGATGGAAGGCTTACAATTTCTAGAGGAAGGCTTGGGTAGTAAATTGCAATTAATTTCAGTTAATTTTACCTCTAGCTACTCCCCACCCCTCAGCTACTTGGCAGGTAGCTGTGCAGATGTTCCTGAAACAGCTTACATGTAGCTCTGCCCAGAGTGGGCAAAAAGAACCTGTCCTCCAAATATTGGGGATCTGTGTCCTGATTGATGATTTCTGCTTTTGACCATAGAAGTGCAAACAGGCAGCCACTGTTGTTTTGTTGTTGCACTTCCCCCTATTGTTGCAGCACCCCTGTCCCCACCCTCACGGTGACTTGCAGGAGCTTAAAAGATAAGTGGCTTTTTCCCTCCCTTCATTTTTCTCTCTTCCCATTTTGAGAGCCTGACATTAAAGACTAGGACATTTGAAATAACCACATATGCAGTGGAAATTAGAAAGTTACCACACATACCCAGAGAAAGGCACAGACTCAGAAAAGACCCAAGACCTTAAGTTTACACCTCAGGCTGATCCTCAGCACACAAACAACTTACAAAAATGAATGAAACAAAACAAAAAATAGCAAACCCTGTGGAATGGGTAGAATCTGATTCCCAGAGTTACCATATTATTAGATTCAAATGTTCAATTTTCAACAACTAAAATAAATCACACAGCATACAAAGAAAGAAGAAAGTATGGCCCACTCAAAGGAAAAAAATTAATCAACCAAAACTACCCTGAAAAGACCTGATGGTGAATCTACTAGACTTTAAAACAATTGTCTTAAAGATGCTCAGAGAACTAAAGGGAGATGCAGAGAAAGTGAAGAAAACGAAGTGTCAATCCAAAATAAGTGACTGAGACAAAAATCTCAATCAATGAAGGTTATTAAGCCAAAGTTTGGGACACACCCTGGAAAAACACAAACCATAGACAAGCCCATGGCAGGTTTTTTGAAGGGGAATTTGGGAGCTTCAGTATTTAAAAGGGGATAGGACATACAGAAAGAAAAAAAAGAGGCAGGGGTGGGGTAGGCAGTGAGACAAAATGGTTACATTAATCTGAGGCCCAGGAAAATCTATACTTTACATAAGATAAGGTGAATATCAGAAGAGAAAAAGAGAGTGAAGGAAGCATCAATTATGTAGATGTCCCTGGCTAAGTGGAAGAATGTCTGATCCTATCTTGACTCTGTTCTGCACCTGAGAAGATAAACTTGTAATTTATTATCAGTGTGGAATTGAAAAGACTTTAGTTCTAGGAGCTAGACATGGCCTGCAGAACTAAAGTTACAATTTTGCATGCCCTTGCTTATGGAAGGGCAGCAAAGAATGTCCTTAATGAACGATCTGTGAGATCAGTCCTTCATGAGTACCTGAGGCCTTTATTTTTCCTTTTGCATAAGAAGTTGGGAGGGGGGTGGTCCCGAGATTTTTATTTTCTTAATACAAGTGTATGAATAAAAAACATCCCATGATGAAACCATTTGGTGGGATGTAACTACAGAATGGCAGTGGGTGCCTTGTGTACACAAGGACAAAATTTCTATACCTTTCATGTGTCTAGCAGTGGAAACCACAATCACTGGCCATGCCAAAGGGGCCCACAATTAAGTGCATGGTGACTTTTCTTCCATATGTGACAGTGTTAGTTCTGAATCTCCTAGGTAGGGTTACTTGTCATCCTTGCCCACAGCCAGGGCCAGGAATGATAGTGACCTGAGCCCTGGTGTCCAAGAGATCCATAAAAGTTTATGTATCACCCTTTTCCCCTTACACCTATACTAGGGCATAGGCCATTGGTTCCCAGTGGGGGCCCAAACCTTGGCCCCATCTCTAATATGTCTTCTTCAAAGGGGTTAGGTGAGGATACAGTGGTGGTTCTGGTTCCTCCCTCCATTGCCTCTCTCTGGAAGTGGCTCATATCTCTACCTTTTGGTCCCCTTGGGGTGTTGGTGGGGACTTCTAGGGCAGAGACCCAACAGCAAGATCATCCCAGTCAAACGAACATTCCTCCTGCTTGATTGCTTGAACCAGCACTTAATGTTAACATCTCAGGATGCTCCATCAGCTAATACTACTCTTTAGTTGTTTAGTAGGTTTCCCATCTTTCCCTTCCTTGGTGACCCCCTGCATAAGCAGTCACGGACCAGTCATGGACCTATAACCCTTATCTTGGGTCCAGGACTTAACCTGGGCCCTTCCTTTTCCATGGCCCCTTTTATCTCTTGGCCCCCTCCTGACAGTAGCTTGGGGTCTCACTTGGCTTATTGTGTGTGAGGGAGTGGCCACCACTCACCACTGTGGCTATGTTTTTGGCAGGGCCCCACGTGAACTCATTATGGTACAGTTTTCAATCGTCTCCCTCATAGTCATTCCTGGGGAGACCAAGAGGCTTAAGGGAGTCTACCTGTTGGGATGCTCCCATTTCATTAAGTCCTGTATTAGCTGTCAAGACTGTGGTATGTCATCTAAATCCTCTGCTGGATTGGCACAGAGCCATCCAAAGGCTCCTAGGGTTTTAACCAAATTGATGGCTCCTGGAAAGTCTTGCTAGGATTGTTGCAGTTTAGGAAGGTAATCAGGTTTCAGGTAGATTGGTTTGTCACCAGCTTTGTCATCTGTCCAACCCTGAGGAATTGGCCTGTTCAATATGAGCAAAGATCCATTGTAACAATGGATTCTTCCTCATCTGGCCCAGGCTTCTCCACTCCTTACAGGAGAAGAGTCTGGATTACTCCCTTATCCAGCAAGTGGGCAGTCCAGGAGGGCTTTGTTCTCTGAACATTTGGTCATATTGCTATTTCATCTTACCCAGCTCAGCCTTGGAGAAGTTTCTCATTTTAACTTGGTCATTACTGGCAATGCTATCATTAGAGCATGACTAGGTAAAGACTGGGTGCAACTATCAGGGAGTACTTGGGACCATGTAGCCCCACGCTGGTAGCACAAAGGCAGTGAGTCAGTAACCAGGAGATTGCCTGGCTTTGGGCTTTCCTACCTCCTTAATTTTTTGCCCACATTCATCTAGTTAATTCATCAAGGTCCATAGAGTCATTCTCATTGTCCTATTTACCTCTGTTGGCAGGCCAAAGTGTACTGAAGGCCTTTTTGAGAGCCTCATCACCTCCCACCCCTAGGAGGCAGCACACCCTGCGATGGGGTCTCACTTCCACTGCGCAAAGGCAAGGTGTCTTCTCAGTGATCCTGCGCACTGCACCAAATCTGTTTCACCCTTCATTTAGTGGTCAGGTTATGTGCAGGATAGACTGTGACATTAGTGTGGCCAAGGTCAAAAGGAGATAAATGCTATCCAGGGAGGAAATCAATGCATGATTTGAGGTCTCTGAGAACAGACAACACATACACCAGGCTTAGCTAGTACAGTGTATACTTACAGCAAGTGGAGAGAAAGAGGGCACAGATCCATCCCCTCACAGTATGTTGGTCCCCAGGGCTAGCAGATCCACTCTGCAGCTGATGCAGGCAGTGTGGCTACATGCACCTCACTTTGTGCTGCAATAGAAGCACCTCCCCTCCCTCCATGGTGTTTGAAATACAGAAAGCTGGGGGCTAAAGGAGGGTCATTGACTAATGTGCTTTAGCAGAACGAAGGAATACACATTAAGTCTGAAATAGGGAAAGCTATTCCCATGCAAGGCCATAAGCCCAGCTCAGGCTATATGGGCTCCCTATCTCTTGGAAAAGAAGACTTCAGCCCCAGGGTCCATTCTTATGTGGCTGAGCAGGGGTGGAAAGATTGCATGCACAAGACTGCTTTCATCCCCCTTCACTGAGCGCTGCAACCAAGAAGCACTGGAATAGGTGTAATTCCCACCCCATCCTCAAATCCAGTCACAGCTCTCAGATCCCCTTTTTCTGTGGCTATCCCAAATGGTTCTTCTCTTCCTCCACCCTTCTTCTCTTAACTGCCAGTGTTGTTTTTAAGGGTCTCATCCTTACTCCTCTTTTCTTCGCACTCTATACATCCTCCCAAACAGATATCTCCAGCTCAGGTTTCTGTCTTGAGTTCCAGACTAAGATCTGTAACTACCAAAACGTCATCTTGGCTGGATGTCCCACAGGAGTCTCCATATATCCAAAACTGAACTTATTATTTTCTTCTCTTAATATGCCTCTTTTGTCTTTCTTCTTTCGTTGACTGGCCGCTGATGAGCACTCCATTCACCCCTCCTCTATCAGAAGTGTCCACATACTCCCTGTACCCCAGATGTTTCTATCTTAACACAAGATTTCTTGTCCACAAGCTCCCCTAGTTACAAGAAAACCATGTTTCAGAGCCACCATATGTGCAGGTTGTAAACTCCACAGCACTAGGAGGTGTCACTCGTATTGTAAACATTATAGATTTGCATATTTACTACATCAGTTTTCTAACAGAAGAAAGTAGAGAGTCTTGAGAAAAGAGTCCATGTTTCTAATCTGCATAATGGTGTGCAGTGTCAGTATTGTCAAGCTGTGACCCTGCTCTGCCCTGAGAGGAAAAGGCAGCCCTCTGGCAGGGGAGAGGCCTAATCAATCACAAGGATACATGGTTCTCATAAAGAGTATCTTGACTGCTTGCTCAAGGAACTAAGCCTAAGCTTATTTAAAAGAACAATTATTAGTATCCCTTGAAGTCACCAAGTAGGCAAGGAAATTAAGCCATTCCATTATTCTGCAATTTTGAGGTGGAGCTCTTTATTTTCAAGACATTTTACAACTGTTTGTTTTAGTCTTCAGAGATCTGTAGCAATTCCTACCAGAACACAACTAAGGTGACTGCAGGATGAGAAGCAATGATAAGGTAAATCATTGCTGTATTTGTGTTTTTTGGTTCCTAGCTTTCCAGGGCTGCCTTAGCTGGACTCCAACCATGCACTGAATCCCATTCAAAAGACTCTTGTCGTCTACAGTTAGGAAGAAAAATTGGGCTTTCTGTCTACCCATCCATCTGACTAGCCTCCATGTTACCCTACTCATGCATTTTCTGTAAGATCTATAAAAATAACGGTGTCCTGCTTGCATTCCTAGGCTGCAACTACCTACTGTGGACACATCCAGTGCACAAATTTAAAAGGCAGGGCTCCACCTGTGCTCGTATGTGCTGGGTCATGATGGTCAATAATTTGTGAACTATTTTAAAATTTGGAATACCTAAACCATAGATGACCCTAAACTATAATTTTCCTTTGATTGATCTTAAAACATCTAAGGAAAATCATGGAAAATGTGCTTCTTGCCTAGATGGATTTATGGTGCTTGTGTTTGTGTCTGTGTGTGCAGTTGCGAGAGAGGAGGCTTGCTACCAAACACCTGAGACCTCACTGAGAACCATGAGGGAAAAAAATATCAGTGGGATCTTCCTCAACTACCAGTAAAATCACTCTGAAAATGACCCCAGGCTTTGCCCTGATCTCCCTCAACTCCTGTCCCTTTGCCAGGGGCATAAATCTTTTATTCAATTAGGCTTTTCTCCTTCTTTGCCCCTGAAATCCCCTTAGAACCTCCCTGTATTGAATCCTCATGAGCCTCACAATTCATTTTCCCCACAGATCCAGCAGACCCCACATCCCATCCATCAGATTGCCCCATAATAACATGGAGCCCTAAAAGCATTATCTCTAACACCCCCAAACCCTTAGGAGCGCCCACTCTAGAAATGATGGACTCAACATCTGGGACATTTGATTTCCAAAGCTGGATACTGGAAATAGGTCACCATGAAGTAGCTCTGTCTTCAGAGTAAGCCTACACTGCAAAAGGCAGAGGATAGAACCATTGCTTCTGTTTAAATGAAAGAATTGGAATCTAGCAGGAAGCATTAATGCTGAAATTTAAGTTAGTATAACTAGTAACAACTTTGTCTTTATATGTGAGATAATCTTTGTTTTAGAGATTCAAAAAATATTTTCCACAGGAGCTTAGATATAATATTAATGTATTTTAAGATTATTGAATAGTAGAAGGCAGAGTTTGTTTATCCAGCTTGTGCATTTGAATCTTATACATAACATTCATTTGGTTAGTGATGATAGTTCAAGTGGCTCTTAAATGGAACTCATACACAGAATTATGAAGATTCAGTAGCTGACTTTCCCCACCATCTCTTAAGGGAGTTTAGCTCTCCTCTGAAGAAAAACTAGAAGCATCTAATACCCAAGGATAGTCACTTGTAAGAATATTAACAATCTCAAATTGAAAAGGAACAGGAATAATCGTACATTAAATACGCATTTCTACCACACATGAAATGAGGAATTGTGAGTGGCTTTAGACCCCTTTAGATGTGTACGTATACATCCATAGTGGAATGCATTTTTAAGGACAAAAAGAATGAAATAAGAAACCTTGAACATCATCCTTTCATGTTATTGTTTGTAGTAATGAGATTATTGTTTTGGAATTATTTTGTTTTTATTGTTAGATAAAACAAATTAGCAATGATACTTATTTTGTTAAAAATCAAGATTTTTTCAGCATCAGAGAAATGGAGGTACAATTATAGAAAATAATTTAGGTAAGGACACAATAGTGTTAGAATTGAATTGGAAATATCAATATATACTCACACCTTTAAGAGAAAAAAAACATATCTTTCCTAGGACTATCCACTAAAATTGTTTACTAACAATGGCAGTATATATGTAAAACACTTACTATGTATGCTTAGTACACGTATTGAGGTTTATAATACTATCTTTCCACAAAAACAAATCAGGATTGCTTGGAAAAATAGCCAATTCTATGTCTGATTCTAGAAAGGTAAAGGAAGCAGAAAACAGGATGACTTTTGAAGATTAATTTGCATAGGTACTTTAAATTTTTTTTTAAATTTTGACACAATTTCAGTCTTACAAAGAAGTTGCAAGATTGCCAAGAATTCCCAAATACTCTTTATCTAGATTCCCTAAATGTTAACATTTTTACTGCATTTGTTTGATTTTTTTCTCCCTTAATATACATTCTGAATTGTTTGAGAATAAGTTGCAGGCATGGTACCCTTTACCTTTAAATACTTTAATATATTCTTTCACATAACCACACAACAATAATCAAATCAGGCCATTAACATTGATATAATTTAATTATCTGATATACAGACCTCTTTCAGATCTCGCCAATGATTTCACTAATGTCCCTTATAACAAATGAAAATCTTGGATAATGCATTGCATTTGGCTGTCACGTCTTTTTCGTTTTCATTAATCTCGAACAGTTCCTTAGTCTTTCCCTGTTTCATGACATGGACATTTTTGAAGAGTACAGACCAGTTATTGTAGAATGTCCCTCAATTTGGCCTTGTCTGATGTTATCTCACCATTAGGTTCAGGTTATGAATCTCTGGCAGAAATATCACCCGAGCATTGCTGTGTTCTGCCCAGTGCAGCATACTCTGAGGCACATGATGTTGATTTGTCCCTTTGCTGGTGAGGCTAACTTTGGCCAATTGGCTAGGATGTGTGGTAGAACTTCACTTTGGCATATTTCTTAACAGTTTAATTTGCTTTGTTGGAGCTTACAAAAAAGACAATTAGATCGTATTTGCTGGCAGATAAACATAAAAAGTTAGAAAGTTATTCCAGCAGAGATTATATAAGAGAAAGTATTATACCGACTAGAAAAGCATTTAAATGAATACAAGGGATTATTATTCTTGTTTTTAGCAATGACTCCACTTTTAACATTTCCCAGAAAAAAGAAACTTCCCAATGGCATGAAAGGTGACCTGAGTACAACTGCAAAACAAAGTCATATATCAGTGTTGTAGGCACCAGCAATAAACATTAATCTGAATTCAGGGGCATTCTCACTAATCAGGCTGGTAGAATCAAAGCTAAATTGCTTTAATCCAGAGCAACCTTCACTTTGACCAGTGACCATAAAAACATGCATGATTCATTCCACTAAAAATATATCACCTTGAAAACTCCCCTGGAGAGACTAGTAAGTCTGTGGCTTTCAGTTTTCTAATCACAACTTCACTTTTACCAAACTGTTTCTCAGATCTACATCTTCAAACTTTTGAATACTCTTGCCAAAGTGTGAAGAAAAATGTGTTAGTTTTCTTTGGTTGTTTATTTCTTTGGCTAGGTGTTCCATAATCCAGAAATTAAAGAAAATCAGAACATTATTAAATAGTTAGACAACTTAAGTTGCCTTATACAATAATTTGAAAAAGGCCAAATTAATACGAAAGAATGCTAATAGGAAGTTTCTGTCCCTGGAACTTACCTGTCTCAGTAAACCTAGGAGCAGGATAGAAAATCTCCTCAAACATAACCACCCACATCTACCTCCCGTATTAAATATATCTCTCTCTCTCTCCCTCCCTCCTATTTCTCTCTTTCTCTCTACAATTCCCCCCTTCTGTTTCCTGATTCATACCTTTTGTGGAAACAAGTTAACATGAATTTTAAAAGTGAAAGCTGTCTGTTGACTAATCTTAACTTTTGTGAAAAAACTTCTTTGTCTTTCCTCTTACATGTAAATGCAGATAATACTGTGGGGTTTTTATTTGTTTGTTTGACTTCTTTGGCAAGACAGAGGACCGTCCTTATTAGGATTCTGCATTAACTCATACTGGCTTGGTGTTCACCACCAAGGCCAGCTGTGGCCAAAGTATGAAATGGGTAAAGATTTGCTTCATTTTCTCCCTCTCGAAAATACGTTTTCCATTTGCCCCTAATGATTCTGGGTTTTTCAGGTTGTGTAAATCTTTTCAGTCAGTGATGAAAACACTCTGACAAACTCATTCATACCAGGTATCAGGGACTTTATACACGAGTGTTCCCAAAGCACTGCCAATTTCAGAGGCCTTGTTAACATACAATCATCACTGCTTAACAGCGGGAATATGTGTTCTGAGAAATGTGTCTTTAGGCGATTTCATCCTTGTTTGAGCATCCTAGAGTATAGTTACACAAACCTAGAGGGTATAGCCTACTGCACACCTAGGCTATTGGTATTGCTTCTAGGCTACAAACCTATGCAGAATACTGTCATTGTAACACAACGGCCAAGTATTTGTGTATCTAAACATATCTAAACAGAAAAGGTACAGTAAAAATATAGTATAAAAGAGAGAAAATAATACACCTGTAGAGGGCACTTACCGTGAATGGAGTTTACAGGACCGGAAGTTGCTCTGAGTGAGTCAGTGAGTGAATGATGAGCAAATGTGAAGGCCTAGGACATTGCTGTACACTACTGTAAACTTCATAAACTCTCTACACTTGGGCTACAGTACATTTATTTAAAAATTTTTTTCTTCAATAATCAATTAACCTTAGCTTACTGTAACTTTTTTACTTTTATAAACTTTTAAATTTTCTTAACTTTCTGATTCTTTTGTAATAACACTTAGCTTAAAGCACACATTATACAGCTGAACAAAAATATCTTCTTTCTTCGTATCCTTATTCTATAAGTTCTTCTCTATTTAAAACATTTTTTAGTTTTGTTTTTAAAATTTTTTTGTTAAAAACTAAGACAAAAACACACACATTAGCCTCAGCCTATACAGTGTCAGGATCATCAATATCACCATCTTCCACCTCCACATCTTGTCTCCCTGGAAGGTTTTCAGGGGCAATAGCAGGCATGGAGCTGTCACCCCTATGGTGACAATGCTGTCTTCTGGAATACCTCCTGGAGGACCTGCCTGAGACTGTTTTACAGTTACCTTTTTTTTAACTAGCAGAAAAAGTACACTCTAAAATAACAATAAAAAGCATATTATAGTAAATAAATAAACCAGTCACAGTCCTTTACTGTAAAGTATTGTGTACTGTATATAATTGTATGTACTATACTTTTATATGACTGGCAGTGCAGTGGGTTCCTTTCCACCAGCATCGTCACTAACACTTGGGAACCCAGCCCGTGGGGGGTTGCTATGCACCTGGCCAGCTGATACAGGCACCCACCATTGACCAGTGACTCCTTGTGTGGTCTCAACAGAACCCTTCTCTCTGCACTTTTCCATGTCTGAAAATGTGAAATAGCTCCCATCCATTTTTATGTTCAACTGTTCCAGAATCGTCACTGATTTTTATATGACAGGTTTTATTGTGAAGGGATGATCACTAGAACAGGTGTGCTTGCAGTTTTTTAAACCTAACTTCCCATTGTTCCTCATCTCTAAAAGCCAGCAGTGGGGTTACAATTGGGTGTGAATGTCTATGATCCCTCAGCATCTGTATTGTTTTGCCCGGGCTGCCGTAACAAAGCACCGCAAACTGCGTGGCTTGAGCAGAACTTTATTGTCTCACAGTTTTGGGGGCTAGTAGTCCAAGGTCTTGGTGTTGGCAGGATTGGTTCTTTCTGAAGGCTGTGAGGAAGACTCTGTTCTTGCCTCTGCCCTAGCTTCCCGTGGTTTGCTGGCAATCGTTGGCATTCCTAAAGTAGAAGCATTAGCCCGATCTCTGCCTTCATCTACACATGGCATTCTGCCTCCTTATCTGTGTCCAAATTTCCCCAGTACCAGTCGTATTGGACTGGGGCCCACCCTAATGACCTCATTTTAACTTAATTATCTCTGTAAAAACCCCATCTCCAAATAAGGTCACATTCTGAGGTAGTGGGGGTTAGGATTTTTAACATACGAATTTTAAGGGAAATGATTCAATCCATAGTGGGATCCTTAATGGCTCACCTGCTACGCATTAAATTACCCATTAATATCACAGAGAATGCTTCAGATCCAGCCTCTTGCCACACCCACATTTTCATCCTGGCTTTTCCCGCCTGCTGCGCTGTGTCTACCACCTGATTTATCTTTCTGGCAGCTCCAGAGTCAACAACAATTTGGAAGATACCTTTGGTATTCAACTTTAGCGTCCACTGGGGGCTCCAACAGTGCAGGTGCATCTTTTCCCAGCCTCTCTGGGATCCATATTCTCCAGACCACGGACATAACCATTTTCAACCCCATCTGGGCCAAGAATCCCTGCCTGAGTCAAAGCCTTAGACCCTAACCCACTTGAGAAGAGAATGAATAAGAAAACTCACAGATTCTCAGGTACTACCTTAAAAATGGTCTATAAAGCAATGAATAAGCAGAAACAGAAAAAAGACAATAAGCCAAGGAATAAAGAGGCAAATACAGCCCCAATTTGTAAAAATGTTATTTTGTACAGGGTCTGCACCCCGTCTTCTTCCCAGCAGACTGCTTTCATGCTCTTAGAAGCTCAGATGATGGAGAGTTCTGCGGTTCAACACCAGCCTCCTCGCTTTCATAAGCACAGACGAAATGTCACCCAGGACCAGATGACAAGACCAATTCACATTCTCTCAACCTTTCAGAAACCCTGGTTTAAGCATTAATTCACTCTGCTGGGAAAGCACGATTTTCATTTGTCATTTAAGGATGTTGGTGGGTTGAAAGATAAGAATTAAATAACATATATAAAAAAGGTGATTACTTTTTAAAAAATTGATCTCTACAGAAACGCCCTTTTCCTGTGATGTGTTTTCCATTGATGCTCAGTATATCAAAGCACAATTAGAAATGGCATTTTCTGGAGCCAGCCCTGAGGTTACCAAGGCAAGGACAATTTTTTGTAGTTACCTAGACCTAGGGAAAGAATAAAGTGTTAGAAACGTGTGTACTTTGTAAGATTTTAAACACTAGCAGAGAGATGTTTTCTTTTTCTGCAAAGGAGAATTTAATGAAAAATAAAACCTTTTATCCTAAACCATGCCTCCCCATAAGGGATTCCCACTTCAAAAAGAGCTGTAAACATACTGGGATAAGCAGGGTGGTGTGCCTGCATCCTGTAAGATGTCAGTGAGGGCCAAGCGTGCTCCTCGAGTACGGCCTGCGAGCTGGAGATCACATTACGTCCCTCATACGGTTGTTTGTTGGCGTAGGTGTGCTATCTCCTTTTCCCCTGTCCCCTGTTTTTGTCCCATGCTCCATCTGTTTCAAGCTGAACTCACAGGTGACACCTTTGGCCTCTCTGAAGCTGCAAAAGTCTAGTGGATTTTCTGAAGATGTCAGAGGGGAGGTGAAGAGGATGGGTTTGCATTGCACAACCCTCACTCCCACCAATTAAAAAAACTCTGTTAGTTATTTCTATTCGCTAATGTCCCTTCTTTGGCTGTTTTTGCCACCACAAACTTCTCCCATGGATTCTTTCCTTGAATGGGCCCAGGCTTACAAGCCACTCTTTCTCTTTCTCCTGAGTTTCTCCTCACTTTTGTCCTTCCTCCCCTCTATTTTGCAGAAGAATTTGGTTCTGCCTTTCATCCTATACCCAAACTTGCACAGTCCAAGCCATTATGATATTCAGCAGAAGTTCCCTGTTACATAAGAGTTAGAAACACTGTGTGTTAAGGACCCGGCCTGATGCCCAGCATGCAGAAGGCCCTCAAGAGCTGGTGGCATTTGTATTAGGATTCGTATTTCTTTCCTCCATATACACTGTCCTTGATTTCAGCCTCTGTGCACTCACCTCTTCAGTTGTTTTCCTTCCCCACATTGTTCACTGTGGTTCCAAGAGTCAGACCCTTAAGAGCTTAAAGCTGAAAATAAGACTTTGAGGAGCAAACCTTACCTCTTCACTTTTCAGAGATTAGTGACAGAATTGGGAGTAGAGCCCACATCTCCCAGGCGCTTGCACCCCCCAACACTCTTTCCCCAGCATGAGTGACGTTCAAAACATTTTTGACCACAACCTTCAGTCACACATACCTTTTACATTAGGCCCCAGAATATCCGTGTGTGTGGTGTGTGTGTGTGTGTGTATAATTATTAGCTTTTAAAGATGAGATCTCACTATGTTGCCCAGACTGGAGCTCAGTGGCTATTCACAGGCGCCATCATAGCACAATCAAGGAAGTTTCCGCAGAAAAGTTAAGCTTGCATTAGTGTTCAATAAATGGGCAGGGTAAGTCAAGATAACCCTCACCAGGAAACACCTGGAAGGTCCAAAGCTCACATTTGTAAGGCTCTGTCTGTTTTAATATCTCCTTCGACTGCCACAGCTGCCTTTGGATATTCCAGCATTGATCTTGCCCTCACAAAGCTGGTAGAAACTCTACAACTTAACTATATCCAAGACCACTTTCTCCATCCTAACTACACTTTAAACCCCTTTCAGAAGCAAGACAGAAATCCTAAGGTAAAGGTTGGGACACAAGGAAGCTCTAGTTTTGACAGCTTTGCTCTCTATTGACGGACAAAGTCAATTCTTGTCCAGCAGTTAAGCAGGAGTCTCCTTTGTCCCTCCGCCTCAGTGTGGCCCAGGGACACGCCTCCCAGAGCTGCGAGCTCCCCTGGCGAGGACTGCCCTCTGATGTAGGTGAAGGAGAAGTGACTGCTGGTGTGAGGTGACATGCGGTGGGAACAAGTTAGAGACTGATTGGTGCCCAGGGGACCAATAGAAGGACTTATCTGTGTCTTTCTGGGGACAATAGCATAAAAATCCCAGCAGAAACAAACCTAGGAATTTTCAGAATGAAAGAAACCTAGAATCAGCAAGGAGTAGACAAGGAACAGAGGAGCCCATAGAGTAAAAGCCTCAATTCTCTGTAGCAGCCAGGTTGGAAAAATACTGAACACTTTTCTTCTTCCTTCAAATGCCACCTTCTAAGTAAGTCTCATCACTTCAGCTGAAATTAATTGTTGCACTTCTACAACATTGGCTCTGTATGGAAGCACTTCTTTCACTCAAATTTTAATTATAGGTATTTATGCTTATATCTCCATGCCTATATATGTCTATGTCCAACAGCGCCTACCTTGTGCTGTATGCATAACAGACATGTAGTGATTGTTGGTTTGTAGCTACATCCCTACAAGCATACTGGGTCGCTGCTGCACTCTACCCCACACTTATGCCGTGCCACACCCCACATTCCCAAGATAATGCTCTTTCCAAGATGCAAGGGACCAAAATTCCTAGATAAGGTTTGATCAGTGTTCTCTTTCTGGGCATTCTCCATGACACATAATTTAGAGAATATCCTACCAAACTCAGAAATGTGATCACCTGCCCTGTAGGAAACTTCACAGTCTCATAAGTTTGTTAGCTAATACGGTGAAAAGAAAGGGTTGGAGAACTATGACTCAAATGGGATTTATAGTCTAGCTGCCTAGACTATACAGACATTATTTCCAAGTGTACCTGCTGTGCATTCCCCAATAGAGCATGCCAATGTATTTGGTATAACATTTAATGCTTACTGTTTCCTTGTGAGCTTAAGTATACTCAATAAATGGTCATTGAATTAGAAAAAGTACTCTATCTTTAGAAAATTAAAGATAAGCACTTACAGATTTGACATATTTTTCTTTAATTAAGTATATTCATAATAGCTGTTTGAAACTATTGTTAATTGTTGTTAATTCCATATCACTGTTATTTCTAGGTCTTTTTAAATGATAGATTTTCCCCCTTTTTATGCCTCATATTTTCCTTCTAAATTCTGTTTTATCATGACAAACCCATATCTTTCATGGAAGTTTCACTTCAGGTAAATGTAGTAAAATTCTAACAGAAGGGTTTGGCTAAATTCCCGATTAGAGTCAGTTAACAGCGATCCTTGGGGATAGCTTCTAAACAAAAGAATGCTGTGTGACCTAGACCTCAGGGGCCATTACAGTGGGTGTGGGCTGCTGAGTTCCCTGAATACTCACATCCTGTTCAGGCTGGCACAGAAATGCAGTAAACAATTTGCTGGTTTACTGCATTTCTAGTAAGCCGTTCATTGCATGGTGGACATTGTCAGTGCCAAATTGTGGAGTGGCTGGAATTTCCTTCTTCCTTTGAAGAGTATTGTTTCATTCTGGTGGGCAATTAATATTTCTGCAGACCAGCCCAATATCTTTGACGTTAATGAGCTTAATGTTTGTAAACTTTATTACGGAGTATCTTGAGTTGCATTTACTCTAGAGCTAGATTGGCCCTAATCCTAAAACATCACCTAAGACAATGTCTCCACTAAATGCCCAGAGTGTACAGAGAGGTCTTTCCACTCTGAGTGGCTGGAACTGGGAAGTCTTCCAGCCCTCTGGGAAATCCACTAGCTGTTCAGTTCATAGATTTCTGGTGGGTTTTCCTACCCCAGCAGCTCTTAGTCTAGCTTCCTGAAGTCACATCCAGGGAATGAGTAAGTTAGTATGCAAAGACACAAGGGACCATGATGTAGATTCTTCTGTGCATCTCCCTTCTCTCTGGCACTCAGCTCAGTGAGATGGCCGTGCTGTGCTGGGTTCCCCCTCTTTGTGCCAGTCTAAAAAGTGTCTATGGGCAGACAGCCAGGTGATGCCCAGGGCTCAACTTGTTTGTTTCCTTTGTTTCAGAGATCACAAAAACTGCCTGTTCAACATCCGAAAAGAATTATTTCCTACACGTACCCAGCTGTTTACAGTGGGGGGATGAGTCCAGTATAAGTTACTTCACTGTGGTCGGAATGAAAGGTTTTGTTAGTTCATTTAAATCTACATTCAACCTTAACTGAGAATATACTCCAGGAATTTGTAGTAACTTTTGAAAGACCTACTACAAATGCTTCTGCTATCTCTTTTCTTCATCAACAAAAGAGGCCTGTTTAATTAGCATGATGAACTTCTAGAAACGAATTTTTCTTTTCTTTTCTTTCTCATTCTGTTGCCCTGGGTAGAATGTAGTGGTGCCAGTGTAGCTCACTACAACCTCAAACTCCTGGGCTCAAGCGTTCCTCCTGCCTCAGCCTCCCCATAGCTGGGACTACAGGTGTACGCCATGATGCCTGGCTAATTTCTCTGCTTTTTTTTTTTTTTTTTTTTTTTTTAGTAGAGATGGGGTGTTCCTCTTGCTTAGGCTGGTCTGGAACTCCTAAGCTCAAGCGATCCTCCTGCCTCAGCCTCCCAGAGTGCTAGGATTACAGGCATGAGCCACCATGCACAGCCTAAAAATGAAATTTTCTTTAGTGGAACAAGTGGTGGTCAAGATGTTCAGGTTTTCTGGGAATTTTGTGCCAGCATTTCTGTGCCAGCCTGAACAGGGTGCAAGTATCCAGAGAGCCCAGTAGCCCACACCCATTGCAATGGCCCCTGAGGTCTAGGTCCCAGAGGACTCTTTTGTTAAGGATTGCTGTTAACTGACTCTAAAGAGGAATTTAGCTGAAGCCTACTATTAGAATTTTTTACATTCACCTGAAATGAAACTTCTGTGAAAGACATGAGTATGGCATGAAAAAACAATTTAGACTTCATCAGGCTAACAAGGACAGGCAATACAACTGTTGCCAGTAAACGTTTGTGTAGCAGAATTCTGTCTGACCTTTGATTTTATTGTTACCTGGAATCTAGGTCGCGAGGGGAGGAGACTCTAGCCTTAACTCTTTCTGAATATCAGAGGCTACCAAAAACAACCTGATGTCTACAGATAACTGAATATGCTTTAGTCAGTTCGCAACACCCATTAAAGTATTGAACAGTTGGAACTTTTCATCTTTTGTTTAGAACCCTGGGGCTCTGTGAATTATAGGTGCATCAACATGACAATGGCTAGTTACTTTCTCCCTTATAATTTTGTTCTAGATAAAGCTAGTGGATATGTAGGCGTTACAGAGATTTATGACTAATTTCTGGGCAAGTATTCTGAACAAGTTCAGAAAAAAGCCTCAGGAAAAGGCCATGGTTTTTTCTTAACTTAATTTGGAATTCTTTTCTCAGATATTACCCTCCACTTCTCTACTTACATATCTTGTACTCTCCAACCCACAATGCCTACTTTTTAAAAATAATATTTTCTTGCAAACAAACTTTGGGAATACCTCTATTTTTTTTTTAAAGTAGATAATAGTAGGCACTGAAAGTCTGAGGTGGGTGAGATTCATCCACTCCCCACAATCTTGCTACCAAGGTATAATGAAAGCAAGTCTCAGAGCAAATTTTTATACATGCAGATATTTATTTTAAAAAAACGTTCATTCACACACACAAAATGGTTCACATACTCCATTCTGACAAGATTGATGAAGTTCAAGTTCTTTGTCCTTTTAGACACTAGAATCACCATTTTATGTGAATGATTCACTTGAGGTGGATGCTACAACATTCCTTTGCCTTTATCGTCAGTATCAGGCAACCAGAAATCCTAAAGGCTGGGCAAAAAAAAATGCAACAACTAAATGCAGAACTAACAAGAGCTCAAGGATTTGGCATCATCTCTATTGATAAAAGCTAGAGGACTTGCTAGATTCTTATACCCTTTTCATAAAAGCTGGGTGAATATCTCTATAACACTAGAATTATTTATTTATTTATTTTTTTGAGACAGAGTCTCGCTTTTGTTGCCCAGGCTACAGTGAGTGCCGTGGCATCAGCCTAGCTCACAGCAACCTTAAACTCCTGGGCTTAAGCAATCCTACTGCCTCAGCCTCCCAGGTAGCGGGACTACAGGCATGCGCCACCATGCCCAGCTAATTTTTTCTATATATGTTTTAGTTGTCCAGATAATTTCTTTCTATTTTTAGTAGAGACGGGGTCTCGCTCTTGCTCAGGCTGGTCACGAACTCCTGAGCTCAAACGATCCGCCCGCCTCGGCCTCCCAGAGTGCTCGGATTATAGGCGTGAGCCACCGCGCCCAGCCCTATAACACTAGAATTCTTAGCCAATTCACATATCCTAAATACCTTTAATTTCACTAATAAGAACTAATTTCTATCATTTATCATGCTAGTTAATCATTAATTATTTTTACCAATAAAAAAAATTTCTAATATTTACTATGCCAATTAGCAAAGTGTAGGATATTTTTTGAGTATAACACAAGTATTTGAAATAACCACTTCTGGAGTTTGGAATGCTAGCTGACAACCTAAACTGTGTATTTTTCCTTTTCTTTTTTCTTTTTTTTTCTTTCTGAGAGACAGAGTCTCACTCTGTTGCCCAGGCTGGAGTGCAGTGGCCTGATCAAAGTTCAGTGCAGCCTCAAACTCCTGGGCTCAAGCAATACTCTGCCTCAGCCTCTCAAGTAGCTGGGACTATAGGTTCGTGCCACCATGCCCAGCTACTTAAGTATTTATTTTTTTATTTTTCTGTAGATGGGGTCTTGCTATGTTGCCCTGGCTGGTCTCAAACTCCTGTCTTCAAGCAATCCTCCCATCTCGGCCTCCCAATGTGCTGGTATTACCAGCATAAGCTACTATACCTGGCCAATGTGCATTTTTCCTTATCAGAGACAGAGTCCATGCTAAAGTTATTTGAAAGTAAATTACAGATACCTTAACTTATTTTCAGACCCAGTCATAAGTATTTCCACTGTAAAAGGCTGTGTTCAATAAAGCTAAATAGGTTTTGGGCTTCTTAAAACCTTTAATATGCTAATATACACTGTAAATTTCCAAAGGGGCAATGGTGAGGGTGGTGATGGATCCATTAGACAGTATTTTCTAAACGTAGTTGACAATGGAACCCTTTTTGGTAGCGCATCTCATGAGATTAGTGTTCCTTAGAAACTTTTTTGGAAAATGTTGATCTAGCTGAATTATGTAAACAGATTTCAAAGGGAAAATCCTGAAGACCAGTGGTGATATTATATATGGTGATATAATAGATACAAAATAGTAAGAACCTAACTAAGGGTAAGAAAGTGAAAAATCTTAGAAAATCAAATCAGGCATTTAAAACAGAAAATGAAATAACTTGGAACATTAGCATAACTTTAGTATATTCCCTATAAAAACAGGCAAAATCTTCAGAGATATCCATAATCCAATTTGATGTTATCTAAATACCTGCAAGTTCAATCAAGTGGTGAAGCAATCAGAGTGTGTGTGTGTGCGCGCATGTGTGTAAGATAGAGTATGCTGTAGATTCAGATCTGCTCTCCTTTACAACAAAACTCCTCAAAAGAATTTTCTATTCTCACTTTCTCTATTTATTTTCCTCCCATCCAATCTTGTACTGAAAACAGTCTTGTCAAGGTCACTAACTGTCTCTAATTGCAAACTCAAGTGGATTATTTTCAGTCCCCTTCTTCCTGAACCTCTCAGCAGCCTTTGACATAGTCGATCACTCTCTGTGGTGGGCAGAGGCCTGACATGATCTGCAAACCCTTCTTTGAACTGATTTCCCTCATCCACAGCTGGTCATCACAGGAACCTGGGCATGAGAGATGCTTAGGCATTGTTACATAGCCCTCAGAAAACATTGCAAAATAGCATGGATTGTAGTAGTATGTCTGGAACCCAAATTTAGATCCAGGACGCATGGCTTGTTAAAGGCAGGTTTTGCAAATGTAAGGTTATTATGTTAGAATTTCATGGTGACAGCGTTGGAGTATAGCATGTGATTGGGGCTTCTGCAACTGGCAGAACCTCATTCTAGACAGGCAGAGTACAATTGCCACCAACGCAAGCAGGTTTCTCATGGGGAACCAGGGAGAGTGACAGAAGCCAGGCTTGCTGAGTATCCCACAGTCTGATCTTTCCTGATGTTCTCTGCTAAGAGGGCACCCTGTCAATTTTTCTCAGTAACCACAATTTCTATAATATTAATATTTATGTGTGCCAGCATGCTCATTCTCACTATGTCTCAAGCTCAGTCTTTCTGTACTTGACATCTTTATGTAGTATGGTCTTCCTCTCATCTCCTGTTGTTCCTTCTTAATCCTCTTTGCTGGGTCTTCCCCCACTTCCAGACTTTTACCAGGGCTCCATCCTCTGACCTCTTCTCTTCTTTCAGGCACTTTCCAGGTGACCCTCATTCAGGTCCATAGCTCTAAAGTCCATAAGCTGACAATTCCAAGTTTTATCTCTATCTCTGCCTCTCCCATAAACTCTAGATTCACATATAAAACTGGCAACGTGTCATCTCCACTTAGATGCATAATAGGGATCTTAAACTTACCATGTTCAATACCTAAGTCTTCATATCCCACCCTCCCCAAAACTGCCTCTGTAAATGGCACCACAACTTAATAGATGGCCTTATCATCCACCCAACTGCCCGTAACAAAACCTTAGCGTGATCTTCAACTCCTGTCTTTCTCTCACAGATCATATTGTATCCATGGGTAAATCTTGTCTGCTTCACCTTCACAGTATATCCGGCATCACACCACTGTCCACCTGTTATAATTTGAGCCATGGTCATCTCTTACCTGGACGTCTGCAATAGCCTCCTAGTTGATCTCCTTGTTTCATGCTTCCTCCCCTAGAGTCTGTGCTAGAGCACAGCAGCCTAAGAGATCATCTGAAAACATCAACCAATTCATGTCTTTCCCTTGAGCTGAACTGTCCAACAGCTTTCCAACACCTTTGGAATAACATCCAAAGCCCTTTCCATGGCCTACAAAGCAATCCACACTCTGAGCCTGGTGCCCTCTCCTAGCTCATTTCTCACCACCCTCCTCTCACTCTGGCCTCTCTGCTGTTCCCTGGGCTCTCCAGGCATGTCGTCCTTGGGGCTTTGGCACTTGCTCTTCTCTCAGCCTGGGATTTTCTTCCCATAGATGTTTTTATGGGTGGTAATCTGTTTTAAGATTGCCACCTTTTGCAGTAAAAAGACAATATGTTCTTAAATAAACTTACTTCTGAGGTCAGTAACGTTATACCAAATCAATACAGTCCCACCAGGCAGCATACAATGGGGTATGCCTATATATATAAAAGGACAGGGACAAGCATAGTTATAGGATATTATAAAAACCTTGAGACCTCACAGATATTCATTAGATGGTATCCAGGCAGTGGATAGGGCCTGGTCACTTTCCATGAGCAGTTTTTCTCTTTAAAGTATAATCCTATGCAATTCAACTAGCAATCCAAGGCACTGGTATTTGTAGTTATGCATTGTAGACAGTGGTAACCATCATTGCTTGAAAATAAAATGCGGCAATATCTGCTAACCAGTTAGAGGATACCTATATTTTCTATTTATTGAGCTGTTCTTTCAAGGTTTTGCCTTGGAGTTCCTGTGACCATTCATAGGGAGCTGGGAAGAATGACAAGACTCTTCCGTCTCTCCCAGACAGCCATGTGGCCAAGGCCAACTTCTCCATTAGGCACAGCAGGCACAGTGGTTAGGGCCCACAGTACTTTTAGGGGCCTATTAAAATGTTTTAATTTTTTTTAAATCAAAAGAAAAAACCCTAACCTTTTAGGTTGAATAAAATGTTTTAACATATATTTATTTTTATAGCAACATAGTTGTAAATATTACTTAATATTTTTTTAATGGAGGAAGACACCTACAAAGCAAAAGTGCCCAGCCCCATGGAAGTCATAGTGTAGCCCTGGTTGAAGGCAATTTTTTGGATCTGATGGCAAAGTTTTGAAGTAGAAGAGAGAGAGAAAGTATTGTAAACAGGTGGTTTCTTTGGGTTTTCCCATGGAAAAAGGAAAATACTGCTTCAAAAACACCCCCATAAACTGATTCTCACTTCAAATCACAGGACAGTTGCATAATTTGTTGACACAGTATGGGTAACTGTTTCCTGCTCAGGGAGGCGGCGTGACTCCCTGAGGCGTCAGGGCCGTCTGAGTAGTGCATGAAGAACATAGATGCAAAAAGAGAGCCCAAGACAGTTGCATTAGCCACATTATCAAACTTTTCTTGAGCAGCAAGCTATGGTGATAATAAATTTGACAGAGGAGGGGTACAGGGTCTGAGAACTGTTCTGTCCAGGACCAGCCAGTCATAAGGAATAGTGTGTGTTAGATGGATTAGAATAGTATGACGCAGACAGCGTCTCTGGATGAACTCTGCCACCTCCTCGCCCTCTCAGAAATGGGGTGGAGACCAAAGCCATGTGGAGAAGTTTTACAGAGTGTGGGAGCCCACTAGAGAGTCTGATATTGCCCTCCCATCCAGGGAAGTTTCCATGCCCTCCCCTTAAAAATCACTGCCATAGTAAGCAGCCATTACTGACAAAAGTATATTTTTTGCTGTGAAGATTCAGGGGGTAAAAATGATGGCTGCTGATGTAGAAGACAAAAGAATACTGAGATACCAAGAGCCAGCACTTCAGTATCAATTACTACGTCCAGGTACTATAGTACTTTATGTATTTTAATTCATTTAGTCCTCACAATAATCCTACAAGGGGGTTATTATTACTACTGCCATTTTATAGATAGAGAAACTGAGGCACAGGAAGGTTAGGTAACCTGACTTAAGCCACATAAGTGGCAGCTCTGGAGTGAAGCCCAGGGCTTGGCTCTGGAGTTCGTGCTATTACCAGTCATCGAGTAGAGGAATCGTCAGTTAAAATGGCACCCACATGAGTTACAATGCCTGTCTGTAAATGTGTATATTTTGCCAATAATATCATTTGTGTTTTTTTCAACTCCTTGTTTCATAAAACCCTAGGAAAAAAAAAACCTTCACTATCATTGAACAGGAATTCTGGAATCCCGGGTCAATCCAGTGCTTCCTCTGTAGGTGTCTCCCAAAGGACTATCTTGGTTCAAGAAAAACTTGCCAAATTATGAAGTAACTACATTTATGCTTCGAGATCCACATGTATGGAAACAAATCTGGATTTGTTCATATTTTAATCATCTGTTGTAATGTTTCAAGATGTTTTTGCCCTTTCCAGTAGATAATGAAATCCAGTTCAAATGGATTTCTCAACAGTTGGATCTCAACATAGGTACTCAGGGGAATGCCAAGAACTTTAATTTACCACTCACATTCCCACTGCTTTTGATTTTGTTATTTTTCTCTTTCTCTACTGTGAGATTGAGTAGGCCTGTGCTGAGACCAACCTCTTCTTTGTTCAGCCATCACTGCCCGTCCCGGGTAATTCTCCCACACTGGCCTTGACCTCTCTGCCTTTGTGTGCTGTCTCCATGCCCTTCCCCTAACCCTAGTGGGGACTGCACCTCTCAGGAGAGATCACTGTCCTTTTGAAAGCTTTCCTCTGTGAAAGGCATTTCATCCATCCACGAAGCACATGGAATGCTCTTTTCTGAAGGCACACTTCCCAGTCAACTGTTTGAATATAAAGTCAACCTTTATTTACAGGTGGACAATAGATTGTTTTACATCCACCGTGATCTGCCCGATTGCAAATGAAAATGGACCCATGACAAGAGTTGCAGAAGCTCATGAAGGGAAGCAAAGTGCTTGTTCTCCAGAGCTATGATAGCATGAGAATACTCTACCAATTCTCTTTACTGAGGTGTGTGTATGTAGTATTTAGAGTATTTTTATGATTGCAAAAATAATACATAATTATCATAGCTATTTGGAAAACAAAGAAAGGCACAAAGATGAATATAAAATAATCCATAGTCCCATAGCCAGAGATAATACCTGTTTAATCATGATAATATGCAGGCATATATCCATTGAGTCACTAAAAGAATGGCATGTTGTAGTCACTGTTTTGTGATGTGATTGTTTCTTTCCCTCTAACATATTTTGATTTTTTTCATATCATTAAATATTCTTCTGTCACATACCACATACCACACATCATGTTACTTCATTGATGTATTTGGTCTATAAATTGAATCTAACATTTAACATCTATGTTTAGGTTGAATTACATAAGAGTTTTATAAATTAGACTAGTTGAGTATCTTCAATTTTATGTCTTTCAACCTGATAGTTTCCTGTTACTGGATTCGTAGGTTATTTCCAAATTTTATTTTATAAACATTGATACAATGAACATTTTGCCCATAAATCTTTTTTCAAAACTGTGATTGTTTTCTTAGGATAGGTTCCTAGCAGTGCAATTGCTGGATCAAGGATGATGAATATTTTTATGGCCTTTGATACATGTTGCCAAATTTCTGTCTAGATAATGCTGATTTATAATCTCTTTGGTATCTTCACTGCTATTTTTTTAAAACTCAATTATTCTGTTCAGCTCACTTTGGTATTAATACCATGAAATCATGTGACTATTGGATACCTTCTCAGTATAGTCTTCCAGTTTATACTTCATCAAACAATCTTTTTGCATGCCCAGAGCCTTTATAAGTCCTCATTGAGCCATGTGTGGTGGCTCGTGCCTGTAACACCAGTGATTTGGAAGACTGAGGTGGGAGGATGTCTTGAGGTTAACAATTCAAGACCAGCCTGGGCAACACATCAAGATTCCCATCTCTACAAAAAAAAGTTTTTTAAAATTAGCCAGGTGTGATGGTGCACACCCGTAGTCCCAGCTACTCATGAGGCTGAGATAGGAGGATCACTTGAGCCCAGGAGTGGGAGGCTACAGTGAGCTATAATTGCACCACTGCACTCCAGCAGCCTGGGCAACAAAGTGAGACCCTGCCTCAAAAGAAAAGAAAAGAAAAGAAAAGAAAAGGAAAAGAAAAGAAAAGAAAAGAAAAGAAAAGAAAAGAAAAGAAAAGAAAAGAAACCCTCATTTAATGTAGATGTGAGGATAAAGCTTGCTTAAATCAGTCACCACATAGAGTGGTGTATATAATAAAGGAAAGGTGAGGGGCACATGGGGTGGGTAGACGTGTGCAAGTATATGAGTGTGTATATGAGTGTATATTAGGAAAGCCTGACCTTTACTCTTCTATCAGTAACAACTAATTGGGTATACAGGAAAGATGTATTCCCTCTAAAGTACTAAATTCTAAAAAAAAATTTTTTGTTTTAAATGTGAACCAGCTGTAATAGGTCAAAAGCATGGTTGACAAAGCCTGTGTCTGAAGGGTGGCTTGCTTTGAAACCTCATTGTACTTCGGCAATTATAGCAAAAGACCTTGGGGCATGGTTGCACTGGACTTAGAAAATGTTATCCAAAATATTTTTACTATTAATATGTGGACATGCAGACAATTTAGAATCAATATCTTTACAAAGAAAGAAAACCAAAAGCAATCTCTCTCCACCATGTCTGGGCCAATGGTATTTCAGTTGCCACATTCTGAAATTCTTTTCTACCCAAATCATATAATGTATCTGTTATAGACATCTTATTTTGCCAGTGGATCTTATCTAGTAATTATAGCTTTCGATTGCTTTGGGGAAAATAGTTTTTGGAGACAAGAAAATGCTATTATGATCTTTACACTCAGGTGAAACTACCTAACTTTGAAAGACAACCCTGCAATAGGAGGTTTACAACCTGATAGAAAATATATGCATATAATTTGCTTATACAGTTAACAGCATGCACATTATTGAGTTATTGCATAATTTAGGGTTTATGGAGTCTTATTAAGAAATTACAGTCAACACAGTCTTTTTCCTTTCTTAGAATAAGTAACTCATACTAGATATTTTTCTGATAAAGAATATGCTTTAAAAATCATTGAACCTCTCCCCTACCAAGCTGTGCATTTGTATATTTGAAATATCAGATGCGTGACAGCTCTGCTTATCAAAGCAGGAGCAGAATTTATAACCTAAAGTTTGGTGAAACAACACTGAAATAATAATTTTCAAATCAGTAAAGATTTTTAAAAATTACAATAATAAGATTTGTATTCTTATGCCAGTGCTGGTGAGAGTGAAAACCCTTTTTCAAAACAACTGAACAGAATGCTTTGCTAAACTAAAAATTTTTATATCTCTTAGTGTAGTATTTCTGCTAAAGTTAAAAGACAATTATATATGAAGGAAAGATTTGTGAACAAGTAAGACATTCACAATATTTTTATCTTAGAATCATTTGGAAGCAATTCAAATGTTGTTAGAGGAATGGATAAAAAATATTATAACATATTATAGATTATTATGTGGTCATAAAAATGCTGTCTTCAAAGAGTTTTCTTTTATAAAATGGAAAATGAAAATGTTAAGTGGATAAAGCAGGATATATAATACATATATATACACACACATATATTGTATACTCATAAATATTTTCTTACATTACTAATTCCTAATCACAGTTTTGTTAATATAGACTTAAATGAACGAATAAAAAAATATTGAAGGAACTATAACAAAAAAATAAAAAACAAAAAATCCATGGCAAGTATGACTATTCATGATTATTGCTTTCAGTTTTACATTTTTCTGCCTGTTCCAATTTCCCAAAAATGAATATATATTAACTTTCATAAAATGAAAGTTGTTGTGAAAGAAAAAAAATGAAACAAAGAGATGAAAGTAAGGAAGAAAGAAAGAGAGGGAGAGAGAGAAAGGAAAAGCAGGAAGTAAGGAGGGAAAGAAGGAAGGAAAAATTTATTTTAGAATGGTTTGGAAGTAAATTCTCTTGTCTGCTAAGAAAAATATTATTCTGGAAAGGAAGAAAACAAGAAAATTTTTACTGGATTGCTGAATGTGATACCATTATTTCTTCTTTTCAAACTGTTTCGTAGTAGGAGAAACAAAGACAATGAGAGCTAATAGTTCACATTAGATGGACTTTGATCCCTGGAGTTTGTGGACAGAAGATAATGGGTGTAAATATGGTGCCAGGGTTGTCTGGTAACTTCAGTAACTGTGGGAATCAGCTACCTGGGACAGAGATCAAGTCCCTCTCCTTTAGTCAGGCCCTTCTCCAGACGGTCAGGTTATGTGAATGCTTGTCACATGTATTCATTTGACACCCTGCTTACTCTGTCCTGGCCTGGCATTCATCTTTCTAGGGCTGTGACCTGGTACTGCCTACCATGCCATCTGCTTGATTAATGCTAACAAAAGAGTGTATGTATATTAGTTTGATTGATTCTTGGTTGCAAAAGTCGAAACAGAATCTCAATAACTTAGTAAGAACAAGAAATCATTAGAAGAGTTTTCTATGCTGCTGACAGAATTGGAGGAAAGGCCAAGAGATCCAGATCCCAGAAAGAGACAAAGGAGGCACAGCAGACCCAGACCCTTTTCACAGGCCTTTTAGGACATCACCACCCACCAGCCACTGGGTGACAAGTTCATTAGATTGGATCCCTTCCACTCTAGGAAGGGCAGTGTTTTTTCCCCGACTGGGTAAGGATTTGCCTTTCTTGCCTGCAGTCTCTCAGTCCTCACTACCCAAGGGCTAATCTACCAACATGGGATCCCACATAACTTCACTTCCGACCAAGGGATCCCTTTTATAGCACAGGGGATGAGTTGGTAGAAAAATGACATTGTGATCCACTGACCCTAATGCATACTGCACCATCCATGAGATGCTGACCACGGAGTGATAGAATGGCTTCTTGAAGGTGCAGCTGTGGCACCAGCTTGGAGGTAATACCCCATGATGATGAGGCTCTAAACTTCAAGGTGCAGCATACACTTTAAAGCAATGGCCAGTATATGATGCTGAACTCAATAGGCTGAATACAGGAGTCTGGGAAACAGGAGGCAGGAGTAGGAGAGGCCACATTTAACTTCACTTTCAATGACACTTTGGGAATTTATACTTCCAATTTCTGCAACTTTAGTCTCTGTGGATCTTAATCTCATGGTTCCCATAAGGGGGTCAATCACACCATGTACACTGGCAAGAGCATCACTAAATCGAAAGCTACAGCTGTCTGCTGGTAATTTTAGGCTGCTTATGCCAATGGATCAACAGGCACAAAAGGAGTTAGCATACTGTCAGGAGTAATTGACTTTGATGATCACAAGAAGGTAGAGCTGATACTACATAATGCAGTAGGGAGGATTATATTAGGCTTTCAGGTAATCCACTGGGGCATATATTAGCACTCCCATGCCCAGTTTTAGCTGTAGATGGGCAAATACAGCAACCACATCCTGTTAAGACCATGGTAATCAGTGCCTCAGACCACCCCACGGATGAGGGCCTGGGTGACTTAACCAGGCAAGCCAAGTAGACCAGCAGAAGTACTAACAGAAAGAAAGGGCTGGTAATCTAAAATGAGTGGAGGAGGAGAATTGAGCATCAGTTAACACCCCAGGACCAACTACAGCAGCAGGGGCTATAGTTCATTCCACCAAACCTTTTTTTATAAATTTCCCCAGAAACTGTGTCCAACAAGGATCCTGAGGAATACACATATAGACAGAGTGAACTTAATGTAAGAAGCAAGCGGATCTGACCAGGACATGGGGAGGATATAGTGGATGCTGTTGATGTCTCACCGAGATCCGCTCAACTGTGCTGGTGCTCTGGTCACCACTCACCACCCGGCTGCTCCTTCCCCAGAGAATTGTCTTTGGCCAACAGGAGCATGGTCTCCCCTGCCACGTCCGTCCCACCATACACGGGAGCAGTGTGAAGCCAGTGACTGACTGACATAGGAGTACAAAAGCCAGCCCCAATGTGGGATAAACAATGTGGTACAATTCATGCTCCAGAGACTCTTGCTTAGCTTTCTTCTACCCTATCCTGCTTCCATCGCTTCTCCTTTCCTTAGAGCACTCCCTCAATAAATCACTCGCACAAGAATCCCTATCTCAGGCTCTGCTTCTAGGAGCTCCCAAATAGACACCATTAAAAACTTTTCTTTTTTAAAAAAGGCATTTTTATTAATTACAAAGAGTTTGATGTCTCAGGTGGCATTTTAATTGTACTTCTATAAAAAGATCATTTCTACCATTAAAACTGATATATTTGGGGCATTTTTCTCCAGTTTTTGAGGTTTTTCAGGGTGTGTTTGTAAAAAACAAAACAAAGCGAAAAAACAAGTGTCTCAAAATAATTCACTACTCAAAAAAGAAAAAAAATGGTAAAAAATTTGTGTTAAGTGTTTTGAGAAACACTGCATTATACATGCTACCCTTGCAATTTCACCATGCATATTAGCCATTAAAGACTATGAACACAGATCTGTGTTCAAATTCTAGCTCAGACATTAACCATTAGTTAAGACCATCACTTAACTTTTCTCTTCCCAAGTTTATAATGCATAAAGTAATTTAGCACATGCCTCATAATCACAATGCAGAAGTAAATGGTAGAATGCTTAAAAAGCACTTAGCACAATGCCAGGCATATAGTGTATTCAATAAATCATAACAAGTAAAAATAAATAAATAAAAATAAGTGCCTTGGGTTGCAGGGAAGAGGTAGAAGACTGTTTAATTTTCTTGATCACAGAGCCCTTTTTCTTCTCTCTCTCTCTCTCTGTCTCTCTTTCTCTCTCTCACACACACACACAGAGAAAAACCATGTGATGAATTTGGCAAAATGCCGATTTAGTGAAATTGGATCATGCTTACTCATCACAAAATGGAGAGTATTATCTAAAAAAGTTGAGCTATGTAAAAAGTTAAGCAAGATAAATTCAGGCAAATGCCCCTAATGACAACCCAGAGCTCTTTGAATCAAAAAAAAAAGAAGAATCATTATTTCAATTCTAAGAAAATAAGTATCTACCTTGCTCATGTATTTCCAAATCAACATTAATTTTTCACTATGGCCGGGTGTGGTGGCTCACACCTGCAATCCTAGCACTTCTGGGAGGCCAAGCCCAGGAGTTTGAGGTTGCTGTGAGCTAGGCTGACACCACAGCACTCTAGCCCAGGCAACAGAGTGAGACTGTCTCAAAAAAAAAAAAAAATCACTATTACTGTATAATATTTTGGCCAAAATATTCTTGGCATTTGTTTACTTAATAGCAGGTTATGAGGTTACGTGTCGACTTGAAAACTAGCAATCCTCCTGCATCTCAGGTCTGGGTGACCTACTGTCACAGGAGCCACCGCACTCCTGAGAGGAGTCCCAGAGGGCACAGGTAAGAAGAAAGTAAGTGGAGGAAGGGTTTGGCCAAGGAGTCATTCTCAGGAAAGTCAGAAGCTGAAGCCAAAAGCAGCTAGGCCAAGGCATTTGTGCTTTGTTCAAGAGGCTTCTGATAGAATATTTTTTTACAGAATTAAGATAATCAAACATCCAGAAAAATGAGAATTTTTGAGAAAGGGAGATTCAATAGGTATTGTAATAATTTGCTAGGGCTGCCATAGCAGACTACGTGGCTTAAACAACAACAAATTTATGTTCTCACAGTTCTGAAAGCCAGAAGTCCAAGATTAGTGCTGACAGGGTAGGTTTCTGGTAAGGCCTGTCTTTTGTGCTTAAAGATAGCTGCCTTCTTGCTGTGTCCTCACATGGACTTTCCTGGTATCTCCTCCGCTTTTATAAGAATATGAGTCATGGGATTTCAATGAGGAAAAACAAATGCAAAGGAGATTTATTTCCTCTGTCCATATAAATCCCTCCCACCCATAAAAATATTTTTTAAGGAAAAAAATCGCTTCCAAGTTTTTTTTCTTTGTTACTATGAAATGAACACATCATCTTATAGATTGTCTGTGTTTTGGCTGTCTCCACATAGTCAGGGAAGAGAAAGACCTGTTGGATGGCCATTGCTATGGTCTGAATGTTTGTGTCCCCCTACCCCCATTTATATGTTAAAATACTAGCCCCCAAGGTGATGGTATTACAAGGTGGGGCCTTTGGAGGGGGTGATTGGGTCATGAGGGCTTGGTCTTCATGAGTGGGATTAGTGCCTTTATCAAATAGGTCCAAGGGAGCTCATTCACCCTTTCCACCATGTGAGGACAAGGCAAGAAGGCACCATCTTTGAGCCAGGAAAGCTGGCCCTCACAGAGACCAAGTCTGCCTTGATCTTGGATTTCCCAGCCTCCAGAGCTGTAAGAAATCAATTTCTGTTGTTTTATAAGCCACCCAGTTTATGGTATTTTGTTATAGCAGACCAAATGAACTAAGACAGCAATACATCAAATATTAGAGCTAAAAGGGATCTTACATTAATCCAATATCAACTCTTCATTTTTTTATAGGAAAAGAAAACAAAATTGATGTCCTGGAAATTAGCCTACCAAATCCAGAGGTGGTCAGTGGTAGTACTAAGTCATTGTTAGGTCTCTCTGGCTAAAATATGTGTACTTCCAGGTCAGAGATAGCAACTCATGCTTCTTTATATCTCCTGTAAACACCAGAAAACTGCTGGGCCCATGTAATACTCTAAAAAAAATACTTGTATATCAACAATGCCATTACCTAAAATGGTGGTAAAAGGTAAAAGTAATCAATCCTCACAAAAAAGGAGACAGGTATTAATTTAACAACCCCAGAGCCATGATGAAGAATTATTTTAAAATACTAGTATAATTTGATAAAATAATTGCTAAATCCAATGATATCATCAAGAAAACAACCATGTGAGTATACAACATGCTCTGCTATAGAATGGAATAAACCTTTTAGAGCTGGAGAGAACAATAGTTATTAAGTACCAGCTCCTAATTTTGAAGATAAGAAAACCAAAGGACAAGAATATCCCTGATTCTATTGGAGAAGAAGGTGAGAGACAATGACATCCCATTATATAACAACCAGCTGACAAAACACTCCTACACAAAAAAAAGAAAAAAGAAAAAAAAAAAAACCACTTCTACAATACAAAGTGTTGTTGAGTATGAGGTGTCATGAGAATTCTTTTACTGCAAGTGGGATTACAAATGGAAACATTTGGAAATTTTCTCCAGTAAAATGACATGAACATAATCTACAACCCAGGTATTAATAAAGGGGCATGTGCGTCAGGAGACATGCATAAGGATGTTCATAGCAAAACTAACTATCCAAAAAAATGGAAAAACCACCCAAAACCTATTAACAGCTGAGTGGATGGATCATATTTATATAATAAAATATTAAAGAGCAATGGAAATTATAACAAACTCAGCTTCATACATCAACATGAATGAATTTTACAAATAACGCTGAGTGAAAGAAGCAAGTCATAAAAGAATATTTATTGTATGATTCTATTTACATAGAATTCAGGTAGTAAAACTGATTTTAAAAGAAGCAAGAAATTAAGTACCACAACCAAAGTCAAAATAGCAATTTTCTCTGGGAGCGATGAGAAAATACAGGAAATGCCCAAGTGACTGAACAAGGTAACAGACCAAGGTCTTTTTCAACTTCTGGACCAAGGTCTTGAAAAAGAACAAGGTTCTAATTATAACCTGGGTGATAGTTTTACGGCTTTATAACCATTGAATAATTATACATACTTATGTTTTATATTATCTTCCTTATGTATGATGCATTTTATAATTACAAAAATAATTTTATATTACTAAATCAGATACAGTGGGTTTTTTTTGTAGAATTTACTTAAGAGAAGGTGAATATAAAGCAGTTTGCAGTCATTATTATAATGACAAGAATACTGCTCAAGTGTGAATTCAAAACAGTACAGCCTTCAAATTTTAAAGCATTTGGTAAATTATGTCTGAGTGTTTTTCTGTTACCAATAGCAAACTGCTTTTCCATTAACAGAGAATTTATGTCTTTCAAGCATTTGAAATATGGCAATAATTATAAATGTGTGGTTTGAAGGTATTATTTAATTTCTTTTTCCCAATTTTCTTTCTCTTCAGGATAGATTCTTTCAACAAGTAATTTGTAGTAATGACTGTTGACTGCAATTTTGGAGTTTAGTAGCCATGTTAAAGATTAACTATTTCGTCTTATTAAAGCCACACAGAACTTGCTGTTGTGTTTTTTTCTTCAGTGACAAAATACCGACAGGGGAAAAAACAATTTTAAAAGGAAGCAGGACAGGAAACTCAATATAGTAGAAAGGTATTGGATATGGAGCCAGAAGGTGTTACTGAATATTCAAATGGTAAAAAGGAAAAGGTTCTCTGCCAATGTTAAGTCACTCAACAGCTCAGCAGTGGAAAGGGTATTTGAGGCCAATGGAAGCAAAACAGTGGACAGTTTAAGTTCTCTGGATAATTTCATTGGCTATTTTTGAAGTCTGGATTGTGGATGCACCATTATATTGGCCAGGCATCAAACTTTCTAAGCACCATGTTCTTCATAACATCCTTTCTTTGTTCTCATCACAATAAATATATGACATCTGCATTATTATGCCTGTTTTACAGACAAGAAACCTGAGGTTTAGAGATGTTAAATCCCTTGCCCAGCTTACTGCAACCAGAAAAGGAGACATTGTACCAGAGCTTCTCAAACTTGACTGTGCAAGTGACTCGCCTGAGAACTTACAAAAATGCAGATGCTGATCCAGGAGATCTGGGGGCCTGAGAACCTGAATTTGTAACAGGCTCCTCCGTGTGGCCAGGACTGCTGGTCCACGGCCCATCCTGAGTATTATGGGTTCTGGAGTTACACAGCCTGGAACTCTGATTCCACCAATGTTTGGTTTTATGTCACGGGACAATTACATTACTTTTCTTCGCTTATAAAAATGAGAGTAGGAGGACTTACTTCATGGGGTCATTGTGATAATTAAAGTTACAATATTTATGCAGTATTTAGAAGACAGCTTGGCACTTAGCAAGCACCCAAAAATATTAGTTATTTTTAGTAACACCCAGCTATGCCTCTAGTGATAATTTGTCCCTAAAAGGAGGTAATAAAATATACCAAAGAGC
This sequence comes from Lemur catta, assembly GCF_020740605.2. Taxonomy (NCBI): domain Eukaryota; kingdom Metazoa; phylum Chordata; class Mammalia; order Primates; family Lemuridae; genus Lemur; species Lemur catta. Next base: position 199,325,207 of record NC_059128.1, on the reverse strand, counting down.
TGTCAGCACAAACATTAGAGAGAATCATCTTGCAGCACAGCAAGTGACTCTGCCACCCTCACTTCTTATATCCTACTCAGATGTCTTGCCTGATCTTGTTATTTCATGTAGCATTATAGAAAAACATTTGATTCCCAGAAGACTTACTTATATGGAGGAATAATCTCTCCTTTTTATAAGTCATCTGTACTATGTGAGAGGAGACAAATTTTTCTAGGAAAACAGCCAAGGTTGGGAATACATGTAATGACTTAAAACTGCTGATCCAATTTAGACTGACAAACACTGCTATTAATAATAGAAACCATTTTGAAGTCAAAATATTACCTTAAACAGAATCGTTACGGTGTGAAATCCATAGGCAGGGGAGAGAAAGAATTCTCAGACAGTGATTAGGATATACAAAAGTAAAAGTGTATTTATATACCTGAGAAAGAAAGAATGAAACACAGAGAGAGAGAGAGAGACAGAGAGAGAGCAAGAAAGAGAGAGAGAGGGAGGAAAGAAATGTCGGAAAGTTGCTTGGTACATTTCTTTTTTTTTTTTTTATTTCAGCTCTTCATGGGGGTACATAAGTTCAGGTTATATATATTCTCCGTGTCCCGCCCATCCCCCTGAGTCAGAGCCTCAGGCGTGTCCATTCTCCAGACAGTGCACCTGGCATTCACCATGTAGTCATACCTCCATCCCCTCCCCCCACCCTCCACTTCCCCGAGTCAGCACCTTCAAGCATGACCATTCCCCAGACGGTGCGCAACGCACTCATCATGTAGGCATACACCCATCCCCAATTTTTTTCTCTCTCTCTGCTTCAGGGGACTGGTAACAAAAGCAGCTGTGAGGCTGGTGTGGTAGCTCACACCTGTAATCCTAGCACTCTGGGAGGAGTGAGACCAGCCTCAGCAAGAGTGAGACCCCGTCTCTACTAAAAATAGAAAGAAATTAGTGGGACAACTAAAATGTATACAAAAAATTGGCCGGGCATGGTGGCGCATGCCTGTAGTCCCAGCTACTCGGGAGGCTGAGGCAGTAGGATCGCTTAAGCCCAGGAGTTTGAGGTTGCTGTGAGCTAGGCTGACGCCACGGCACTCACTCTAGCCCGGGCAACACAGCGAGACTCTGTCTCAAAAAAAAAAAAAAAAAAAAAAAGCGGCCGTGAAACTGCTGTGTTGTTGGCTTTTTCCATTTCACATGTAGCAGATTGATAGCAGAAATTAGTTTCTTCTTTCTTCTTGATAGCACAAGGCATCTGGTGCCGTCACTTCTTGAGGAAGCAGGGGAAGTTCGCAGTCCTGCTGTCCGCTCAGGAACTTTTTCAAGGCTGAGAAAGAACTCAGAGACAAGTTTTCATTAAACGAAGGGTAGTTGTCTTGTGAGTTTATTTCTCTTACCTTCTGTTTGATAGTTTATTTTCCTTTGTTAGATAGGCTATTAGTAAAACAACCTTTCAAGAATCATTGGCCAAAAGTACTCTGGGGGAAAATACAAATGAGAAATATTATTATTATTATTATTTTGAGACAGTCTCACTCTGTTGCCTGGGCTAGAGTGAGTGCCGTGGCGTCAGCCTAGCTCACAGCAACCTCAAACTCCTGGACTCAAGCGATCCTACTGCCTCAGCCTCCCAAGACTACAGGCTACAGGCATGAGCCACCATGCTCAGCTAATTTTTTCTATATATAATTTTACCTGTCCAAATCATTTCTTTCTATTTTTAGTAGAGACGGGGTCTCGCTCTTGCTCAGGCTGGTCTCGAACTCCTGAGCTCAAACGATCCGCTCGCCTCGGCCTCCCATAGTGCTGGGATTACAGGCGTGAGCCACTGCACCCGGAGAGAAATATTATTAATACCAAGTTCCCCTCTTCTCCAACACCCTGCTACTACTACAATACTGCTGCCTGTCTGATCACTGAGGTTAAAGCTATGGCAAGGTCTTTGTTCCTTCCTTTCTTTCATCCTCGTCAGTGCTGAAGTGCCCATGGCAGAGGCCTGGAGAAATGGAAGGAAACTTCACTCCTATTTCATTTGCATCCTCCAGCCTACTCCTCAAGACCTGTAGCTGCTAGAATCCCTACTTGACAGAAGAGAAACTTGAGATCAGAGAAGTTAACTGGCCCATCCAAGAGCACACAGTTCAGATTTCCTTAGGACATGCACGAACAAACACATTTAAACAGTCTTGCAGGGCTCCTTGATCTTTTCCTACTCTTGCAGTTTGTGGCTCTTCTGCTCTATGACAGAGGACCGTCTGTTAGGTGGGGAGAGAGGAGGGCTGCAGGCAGGGGCATGGCCAGGTTCCCCCTTCTGACAGCCTGTGGCCAGTGTGGGGCCCAGGGCCTGTGCTTTGCATGGGTGGGAGAGGTCAAGCACTTAACCAGGGGCCTAATGGTCTCACCTTCACACTGCTTCTGCTCCTATCTTTTAAAATATGTGTTACAGCTTCACAGGCATCATGGCTCCTTAAAATTCGCATGAAGACACCACTTCTGGGGCTGTGCTCGGGAGGAATCATTGCAGTTCCAGCTCCCTGATGGCCATTCCTTTTTGGCCTTATTTCAACTTACTCTGCAGAGAGGAGTCCTCACACCCAGCACAGCTAACAAGGGCTACCCAAAGGACTGAACCTTACCTTCACTCACTATTTGTGGTGCCCCCACGAGCTGGTACAGGATTGCATCTCCCCCATCCCCATCTCTGGCACATCTTATCTCCAACCATCACAATAAAACAAATTTTACTGGTAACAGAGTGTGTGACATGCAACTGCATCTACAAGATACCTGCCCCAGACATCCCGCTATGGTATTCCCATCAAAGACTACACAAACCACTCCTTTACTGCAAGTCTATAGCCACTCCTTCCCTGGATGCCACAGCTTCGTCACCTTTGAGAAGCCCTTTCTTCTTGGCTGAAATACCGGTTGGCATTATCTACAAGTGTTTTCAGTTATTATTTCCACCTGTAAAGAAATATGCTCATTCACCTACCCACGTAGTTAACCACGATTTATTGGTAGGAAAACCATATTTCTCAGTTTTCCCAGAATAGTCCTGTTTTACACTTGTTATCCCAGCACAGTATTAGTAGCACCCCCTTTCACTACCAAAACCAACTCAGTTTGGCAGATAAATTATTTAGTTACCCTATGTATCGAATACATACTATGTGCCAGCCACTGCGATAGATCCTATTGATGCAATGATGTGTATAACGAGGTTTCTCCCTTCACGGAGCTCACAAACTCAGGAACTTTATCTCCAGACTGCGCAGGGACTTCCGAGCGGGTGCTGTCTTTGACAGCTCATCCCGACCTTTCTTTCCCTTCTTGGTACCCACAGCCTCAGTCAGTCAGTGTCTCTGTGGCATCCCATCACCCTCTTGGATTCCAGACCTCTCTCCTTTAGGGTCTCACAAGGACACACGTGCCCCTTCAGAGCCCCTCATGGATACATATTTCCCTTTGGTCTCTCAAGGCACATTCCTGTGTGCCCCGTCCATGTCTTGCATGGACCTGCGTGCCCCTCCAGTGTTCCATGCAGATGTCCTTATGTGCTCCCTTAGTGCCCCGGGAACTGTCTCATGTGCCCCATCAGTGTCCAGTGGACCATGTTTTCCTTTTGTCTCATGTGGTCTCCACTTTGGACCCACCATTGCCTCTTGTGGGCATTCCTATGTGCCCTTCTAGTGTCACATGTCAACGGTGTACCCCTTCAGTGATGCAGCTGTACCAGTGGCCCCCAGCTGCAGGCCCCTGGAGGGTTACAGTGTAGCAAGGGGTCCTAGAGCACATATTTGTGCAAAGGAAATTTCATGATTAGTTTGAAAAAAGGTTCCTCTCATTTAAAAGATTCTGCCTCAGAGCCACCGGGTATATTTGTTAAAAAGAAGATTCCTAAGCTGTGTTCTAGACCTGCTAAATCTGAATGACTAGGGGTGAGCCCAGAAATTCTCATTTTAAACAAGTTCCATGCAGGTATTCTTATTCGTACCCAAATTTGACAGTACTTATTTTATAACTGATTCTCCTGGAGAACTTTCAGAGAACATAGATGCCCAGGTCCCAGACACTGAATTCTATTTGGTATTTTAGAAGGATGATTTTGATGTGAAGCTTTGGCTGAGAACCACTGGTCTGGCCCTCCTTCTGTCTTCCCTCTAAAAATAAATAAATAATAAATAAACCTCTTTTTCTTCCTAATCAAACTCTGATTTTGTTCATTATCAGATCTAAGCTTCCAACTTAGTTAGAAAAAGAAGAGCAAATCAAAGTAAATAGAAGAAAGGACACAATAAAGAGGACAAATGAAAGAGGAAGTAGGCAAGTAGTACAGAAAATTAATAAAACCAAGTGTTTGTTTTTTGAAAAGATTCTTAAAATTTATAAACTTCTAGCAAGACTGGTCAAGGGAAAAGAAAGAAAAACCCACAAATAGCAATAATAGGAATACAAGAGGAGGCATTATTTCTGTCATCACAGTCACCAAAAGAATAACTGGAAATTATGAACAACTTTTACCATTACATTTCAAAATTTAGATTAAATGGACAAATTCCTTGAAAAACACAACTTCCCCAAACCGACACAAAAAGAAATGGAAAACAAAAGTTATCTCCTATCTATTTAAAATTTGAATTCATAATTGTAAAACTTTTCCTCATAGAAAACTCCAGGCACAAATGTTTTTCCAAATGAAGTATATAAAACATGTAGAGGAAAAGTAATAACAATCTTCAACAAATTTTTTCATAAAATAAAAAATAGAGGGCTATTTCTCAATTCATCTTATAAAGCCAATGTAAATCCAATATAAAAACCTGTTACAAACATTACAAAAAGAAAGGAAAGGAAAAAACATTCCAATATCCATCATACACGTAGATGTAAAATATTTAATAAAATATTGGTAGATCAAATCCAGCAATATATAAAAAATGTTAATCATGACCAAGTGAAGTTTATTCCAAGAATCAAGGATGGCTTCACATTCAAAATTAAAAATAATTCATCATATTAATAGAATAAAAAAGGAAAAAACACATTATTGTCTCAATAGATGTTGGAAAAACAGACAAACTCAGTAAACAAGGTAGAGAAAGAAGCTTCCTCAACCTGATGGTAAACATTTATGAAAAACTTACAGCTGATATCATACCTAAGGGTGAAAATTTGAATGTTTTGCCAATAAGAATAATGATAAAACAAGGATGTTCACTCTCATCTCTCCTACTCAAGGTAGTATGGAGGATTTACCCATTGTAATAAGGCAAGAAAATAAAATACAAGGCATAAAGTTGAAAAGAAAGAAGTAAAACTGTCTTTATTTGCAAACATGATGGTTAATGTATAAAATCCTAAGGAATTAAAAAAATACTAGAACTAATAAGTAAGTTTGGCAAAGCCACAGGATTAAATATTATTTATATTTCTGTATTCAAACTGTTGGAAATTGAAGTTAGATTAACAATAACAGGTATAACAGCATAAAAATATGTAGGGATAAATTTAACAAAAGTTGTACAAGATTTCCAAACTGAAAGCAATAGAACATCACAGAAAGAAATTTTATAGACTAAAATAAATGGAGAGATATACTATGTACATAGTTGAAATAGTTCAAAATAAATAGTGAACTCACAGACTGGGAAACTATTTGCTGTACAAATATATATGACAAAGGACTCCTACCTAGAACGTATATATATATATATATATATATATATATATATATATATATACACACACACACAGTAAGTCATCATTTAATGTCATCCATAGGTTCTTAGAAACTGCAACTTTAAATGAAACAATATACTGTATGCATAAGAATTTATTAAAACCTCTTGTTTATAACAAGTAGCCTATTGTAAAATTGGTTTTGTTATATAGCAAGAAGGAATTCTGCCAGCAGTCAGACTTGGCCTTCGGACTTGAGCTGCAATGTTACTAGGTCATTAAATATGAAATGTCCAATCTCACATCAAAAGTTTAATTTATTATATCTCAAACAAGAAGCAGTACAATTAATCAAAGTATGCATCTAAACTATTGATACAGTTTTGCCATCTTAACGGTAGCTTGTTTATGCCAGTAGTGAAGATTCCTGGAGAGCGAGTGGCGACGCAATCGTGAAAGGTATTTTTCACACCTTGTTGAGAATTGAATATTTTTCCTTGCAAGAAGTGTTCCAAAGCCTGGAAGAAGTGGTAGTCAGTTGCTGCAAGGTCTAGTGAATACGGTAAATGACAGACAGTTTCCAAGTCCAGCTGCCGTAGTTTGAACGGTGTTGTTTGTGCAGCATATGGTTCAGTGTTGTCTTGCAAGAGGATTGTCTGTATTGACCAATCTTGGCTGCTTAATCCTCATTATTTGGTCCAGTTGATTGCAGTAGACATCCACTGTAATTGACTGACAAGGTTTCATGAAGCTGTAGTGGATAATACCAGCACTAGATCACCAAACAGACATCATTAGATTTTTCTGATGAATATTCAGTTTTGCATTGTGTTTTGGGACTTTACCCACCTATTGTGCTGAATGCTTGTGATTGTCAAAAAGAATCCATTTTTCATCTCATGTAACAATACGATGTAGAAATGGTTTGTGTTTAAGTTATGACATCAAAGAAAGGCAAGCTTCAAGACAATTTCTCTTCTGATGCTCATTTAATTCATGCATTGCCCATCTATGTAGCTTCTTTACCTTGCTGATTTGTTTCAAATGGTCTGGTATTGTTGGAATAGTAACATCAAACCTTGTTGCTAATTCACACATAAGTTAAGATGGATTTATTTCCACTATAGCTTTCAGCTCATCATTATCCACCTTGGTCTCAGGTCGCCCATGTGGCTCATTTTCAAGATTAAAATCACCAGAACAGAACTTCTCAAACCATCGAAGTACTGTGCATTCATTTAACCACATCCTTCCCAAACACTTCCTTGATATTTTGAGCTGTCCGCATTGCATTGGTTCCATAATGTAACTCATATTAAAAAATAACATGAATTTTTGACTTATCCATGGTTTCACAAAAATTGCTCTAAAAAAAATTCGAAAGATAATCACAAGCCAAAATGTGTGTTTGCAAGAATGAAGATGTACCTTCACAATAAAAATAAAACAAGATGTGGCAAAGTGAAATGTCGGAGATATCAACTGTCAAACTTAGTACTTAAGGAAATTGGATATTTCATACTTAATAACCTAATAGCTCTTCCCTTGTTCTTCAGCCTACCCTGCAGAGTTCAGACTTGCCCCACAATTGTATGATTCAATTCCTTCAAACTAAATCTCTTTCTCCAATCTCTCTCTGTCTCTCTCTCTACACACACACACACACACACACACACACACACACACATTTTAATGGTGCTGTTTCTCTGGAGAACCCTAAAACAACTCTCACACTGAAAATCTTCACATTTTATTATAATTGAGAAAAAGAGATGGGGGCAGTGAGGGTGTGCCAGGAGAAGTATATCTTTCTGATTTTCAGATGTGAACAAGAAAGCATATAGCCCTAGATTCTACTGGTGTTTATTTTGAAGTGAGCAGTCTTAAGATAAAGCCAACTGTGGAAAAAGGATGTGAGAAGGAAAGAACCTAACTGTGGATGATACTGGATTTCCAGTCAAGTCTGCCCAGACTCTAGACGTACTGATAGGCGAGCTGATAACTTCACTTATAGTTTGAATGGGCATTTATCTTTTGCTTTAGTCAATCAGCATACAACCTACTTCCTACGTTGGGATTCCCCTACCTTACAAGCCAGAGCCTGCTTCTCACCAGAGAAATAGAAAATGTCGGATTCACACCTTCTCATCTTTCCTTGAAGCTAGGGTGTGACACGAACTAGGCATAACCACACACAAAACAGAAGCCAGTGATGAATTGTGAAGCTTCCTGAAGCATGAAACATGAAGCAGAAGCAGGTGCTGAGCAAATTCTGTCCTGGGAGTTTTGGCCAGCGACACTGTGTTCAGTTTCCAGAAGCAGCAGTACCACTGGTTTTAGGTAGGAGCAGCGCCTGATGTCTAGTGTAGGTGGTACTTGTGGTACAGCTCTGATGTATGTGTCCTGTGGTGGCTGCAGTTATACTGCTACCAGAATGACTCTGTGGATATATTTTAGCTTTTCTGGATTTGACGGCGCCAAATCTAAGTTTTCAGCAAACTTAATTCCCACAAACCTCAACTCCCTAACACACGTTTTTCTATTTCTATTGGTCTGAATTGGCTTCAGTTGCTTGACCTTAAAATACCACTTGAAATTTTGTTGAAGCCACCTTAAGTAGTCCTCTCTGTTAACTAAAGCTAAATGTATTTAAATGATCCCCAGTCCTAGGCTCTATCAGTTATTTATTGCCACAATAATGCTCTGAGGCCAACAACTCTGTAGATTCAAACAACAAGTATTTATTCTTGCCTGCGGGTTGCCTGGGAATCAGCTGATCTAGGTTGTGTTCAGCTCACCTCGGCTGCAAAATGTAGATTGGGTCTAGTTCAGCTCCATTTATCTCTCATCCTCCTTGGACTACCCAGGGCTTGTCTTCTTATGAAAATAGCAGAGTTGGGAAAGACCAACTGTGCAATTTTAATTCAAGCCTTCTCTTGTTAGGTCCACTGGTATCCCAAGGGCCAAATAACATGAATAAGCCCAACATCAGTGAAGCAGGGAAATATATTCTCTATATGCTATGAGATGAACTGTAAAGCCACATGACAAAGGGTATGAATAGAGGGAGGGATGAAGAATTCGGAACAATAATGAAATATACCATATTAATTTATACTGGCCCCACCCTTATTCCTCCCCAAACAAAAACCTGTGTTAGCTAACAGCTGGTGGTGGTATAACTGTTTCATAGCTATGGAAGTCTTACCACAAGAGGTCTTAGATACAACTGCCTTCAGATAAAGAAATGAATCCCTATTATCTTTGAATGATCAGGCAATGCCAGAATCATAAAATAATTGGACTTTCAGTCATCTTAAATACACTCTAGTAAATTCTATGGCATGATTAATAAGAAAGCTAAAGCACCAAAAGGTAAGTGACCTCGTCAGGGTTGTACAGCTATGAAATGGCAGAGCAACTAAAATTCACATCAGTTTCCTTCTGCGTAGATGCCTCTAACCCTCAGCTATTTTACCCACATTACATTGTGGCAAAAAGTTTACTGTATTTCTCAGATCATGTACTGTTCCTCCTCCATATCACACTAGATACAAAACTGGATGTGTGTTTGGGCACTTCTGCCCATCCACCCACAATTGACCACTCAATCGCTGCTGGTTCAGGCTAGACATCTCATGGGTATTGGGACAACTGAGTTCCCAGAATAAAGATGGCAAACTGTGGCCAGGTGAGTCCTCTTAAGTGAAACAAATTATCTATCCGTTATTTACAAACGCTTTGAAGATTACAGCCCTTATAATTAAATCCTTATATACAAAATAAATTTTTAAAAATCTTTACAGAACTTCCCAGGGCACTAGTGGCAGCAACAGCTTCAGTTTTCCCTCTAGTTAAAGGCAACATTGGTACCTAACAGCTGGGAGATCTGCGGCTGGGTCCTGAATCTGTGATCCTGGGCAAAGCAAATTAACTTCCGTGAGCCTCCTTTTCCTAGTCTGTGAAAGAGGGATGGCAAAAATGAGACGCTGTGACGGGGTTAATATTTTGGAAAACATTAATGTGTTTTTCTCCTTTGCCTTTCTGACTGTGCCAACTACTTCCTTCCTCTCCAGCCTGACCCTCAGGTATATTACCTCGGAAGTGGTGGGGATGGGGGAAGGAGATTAGAATTTGTGTCAGAAGGTTTGCAAAGAGAAAGAAGGGATCAATATTTAGATCCTGGCATTCAGAACAGGGTTATGCAGCAAGACAATTGCTCTGAGAGAATATTTCTCCTTTCCTTCATCCACTCCCACCCCAGCCCTCCTCCCACACCTCACAGTGTTTTTCTCACAGAGCATGAGAAAAACCAAGTCTGGAAGTTTCAAGTCATAACAATTCCCCCATGATTTAGCAAATGGGACTTGTGCCTATGGCAGCTCTCTCTGTTTGGCAATGGAAAAATAGGGGAGGGACAGACACAGATGTTGTGGGCTGGGCCCCAGGCAGCTGTAGCACTTCCTGGCGACTGCCCTGGAGTTGGTTAGGTTTCATTTTCCTGCGAACAACAAAAGGACTTAAGAAGGGCTCCAGTAAACAGCTGCCTGGCTAAACTGGGACAGCCGGAGCCCACCATAATGGCTGTGACGCAGGCCCTGGGGAGTTCCAGCGCCGGGCAGACCTGCGTGCTCATCCTCATCTTCACTGTGCTCCTGCAGGCCCTCTGTGTGGCCGTGACTTACGTGTACTTCACAAACGAGCTGAAGCAGGTCAGTGCAGTGCTCGCAGTCCCGAGGCTCGGGCGCTGTCAGGTTACCTGCCTCTCCTTTGCCTCTCAGCTTGCTCCTCTCTGAAGACTTTACTGTGGAAGAAAATGCTCCCTTTCTCTGTCACGAGGCTCTAACTGCTAATGCATGTAATTACTGGGACCTTTACTAAGGATTGTGTAAACCAAGTGCTGTTACTAGCAGATGCAGGCAACAGAACTCCTGAGGGCTTTTTTTGTTTGTTTTTAAAAGTGTGTGTATTTTATAATACTATTAATTGCAACCATTCATGAGTGCTTTCTGCTAAATGCTTCATAATTCTTGACTTGTGAGTACTTTGGGGTGAGGGTAGCTGCATCAGGGCAGGAGGTGTGTCTGCTTTCACCCACCATTACACCTCTGAGGTCTAGCCTGTGGCTCCCAAGTGGCCACCGATACTTAATACTTGTTGTTCACTAAATACTTGTTGAAGGAATGAACACCCTTCACAAATGGGGTAAGTACTGCTAATATGTAGGCAGCAAGGATAGAGTTGGAGCTCAACCCAAAGCCAGGCTCTAAACCACTGAGCACCGTGGTATTGTGTGCCAGGTGTAGCTAATCCCAGTGGACAGACGCCAGAGAAGATCGAGACTCCCGCCCTGCATAGACAGCAATGCCCTTTAGGGACTGTTTGCTTATCCTCGGACTTTAGGGCTATCAACCAACGCCAGCATTTATCACACCCCCTTTTAAAAAATATATTAAAGTTTTAGGTAGAAAGCCTTCACATAGAGAAGTCAGACTTTCAAAAGTTTTGGAGGTAGAATAATGTGCATATGAACAAAAATCAGAACCAAGGTTTGGAGTACCAAGTTTCCCTTTCCTCTAAGACTGAACATGGGATGGAGGTAAATCAGATCTCTGAAATGTTTTGGTTTAAGATCTGTGGTTCCTGTGTTGAAAATAAGAGAGCATGCAAAGGACTGACATTCTGCCTATTCCTTGGACACAGGCATGTCATGGGTAGTATTTGTAACAAAGAAATTATCTGCTAGACTCAGCATTTTACTGTTCATGATAAAATAACTGAAAATAAAACTGCACTCTACACCCATGGATGGTTCAGGTATAAATCTAGGTATGTCTGACAATAAAAAAACAAAAAACTTAGTGCCATTTAAATTTATGATTTTCTCAACAAAAATTTCTGGAACTATGAATGTAAAATTGCTGAAAATAAACCAACTCAATTTTTGACTTCTAATGTATATTTTTACTAATTGTATATTATGTAGTAGAGAATTACAAACTGGAAGGAGTTTTGGATACCTCCCCCCCACTTTATAGATGAGGAAACTATAAATGACTTACTCAAGCTAAGGCAAGGCTTTGGAGGCAGAGCTGGGGCTAGCACCCGGTCTGTGGGCAGCTAGGAAACCCTCTTCCCTCCACAGCAAGGTGTCTGTAATAAGTCCTGCATATTTGTCCCTCCTGATGCACGGTGTATCCTGCAACAGCAACTCTGTCAGGTGACTAGAAAATGCAAGGCTAAGCATCTCAGAAAAATGTAAATTGTGCAAAAGCCATAGAGTGTTAATTATCTGTTAGGGAAATGTTGTTTGTATACCCTGTGGAGTGTAAATTTGGTTATCTCAATCAGTTGGAAATTTTTCTTTTGGAAACAAATGAAATAGACTCTTCTTTCATTTGCAAGTTATTATGAAAATTATGGCTACCATTATATGACCAGTAAAGTCAGCTTTATTGTGGGGCACATTTAGAAGAGCCTGTATCTTTGTAAGGAAAAAAATCCACATAACTATAATCTTGCCTTTAGTTCTAAGTCTGTGTGAGAGACTGGAATACTGCTATGTTTACCAATTGGGAGCCAGCATGTCCTAACCTTTGTTCACTTTGCACCATAAACAGAGGGAAGGCATTTTGCCACACACCAGTGGCTCCATCGATGTGCACACATTACAAATTGGTCTCATTTTAAGACTGAATTAACTGGTTCTTTACTGAGCTGACTCATGTAGTTGTTGATATATGTAATCAAGTTCCTTTTTAAATTCTGCTATAAAAATGGAAATTTCAAATAAAGCTTAATATCTCCCTCTTGCACACATTTTTCTTAATTGTATATTTACATGTGTATACATACATGTACAGACATGCAGAAGACAGTGCTAGAAAGGAAGGAGAATTAGCAGATATTGAGCAATTACTATGTACCAGAAACTTTGAAAAGTATCGCCCTGTTTCATTTTCATAACAATTCTAAAAAGGAAGCACAATTACCTCATTTTATGGCTGAACAAAGGCTCAGGGAAGTTAAGTGGTTTGTTCAAGATTACAAAAGTAGTAAAAGAAAAAGCTTGATTTTGAACCCAGGCAATAAGTAGGTGCTCGATAAATTGTAGCCATTCTAATTACTATTGAAAAGTCTTGAAGGTGTCACTTTCTTCATCAGAAATTTTCCCAAGAGAAAATAAATCTGAATTTCTTTGGGTATCTGTGTAGAGTTTGGAAAAAATTATTCGACATAGATATTAATTTCCTAAACAATTTCCATTTTGGTGATAAAAGTTTGCAAAAGTTATATATAGTAAGCTAGGATTGTAGGGAGTAGGCGTTAAGGAAGGCTCCATAACATTGGATTGGACTTCCACAAATAAGCCTGTAGACCACCAAATATGAACAGTAAATATGGGCTGAGCCTCTGAAGTCTGTGTTTCTGAGTTAGTTTTTTGACAAGGGAATGGCCTATCACTGTGGCATCATAAGTGGGGAGGCAAAAGGAGAAGGTGACCTCTCTTCACATATGTCCATAAGTGATCCTTTATGCTACTTGCGGTTTGCAGAAAATGATTGTCAGAGACTGATGTCTATGCAGCAAAGAGGGTCAGTGCTGCCATACTGCAGTCTCTGAACCAGCAAGGGAGTCCACCCTGCTGACCTCAAGCTCTGCCAAGGGCTGGTTGGCCTTGGCCTAGACAGCTGCCATATTTGTAACATCACTAAGAGCACTAACCATGGAAATCCACTTTTCAGAACTGAGGGCTTCTGGAGCTGAAGAACAGGCAACCAGTGCAAGAGCTGTCCTTCCTCTCAGAGGCATGCAAATAAAAATAGCGCACACTCACAGCTCCTGCCCCGAACACCCAGACGTGGTTAGCTAGAGAATAAATAGCCCCAGCCTATGATGTGCTGCAGGGAACTCATGCTTTGAAGTGGAAAGGATGGGGGTGCGGGGAGAGACATAGCACATTAATCACCATTAATCATTCTTGGAATAACCGCTCCATCCCACAACCTGCCATGTGTCTGGTCACCAGCATTGGCCAAGGTCTGTAGAAGAAACTACCAAATATGATAATATGAGAAATGTGTGAGGGCATGAAAGGTGCTGGAACTTCCTTCCTGGGTTTTTATTGTTTAGAAATCAATATTTATTTCTAAAAATGTCTGGAAAGTGAAACACTAAAACGGCAATTGAGATCTCTAGATAGTAGGATTATGGGTGTCTTCTATTCCTTTTATTTTATAAATTTTTATCCTCTATATTTTACAAATTTTCTACAATGAATGTCATAAAAATATCTGTGCTATCCATATATGATTTTCACACAGATTTAAAGAACATGACATGTTTATGTAGTCTTATTAGAAAACAGCCACATACCAAATTGCATACACACAGTCTGATGTCAACCCTGTGAACAGGGAGATCATCCAAAGGTTAACTGTGAGGTGGGGTTATGGGTGCTTTAGTGTTTGTTTTTGGTTTTGTTTCTCCTTTTATTTTATAAATTTTTATCCTCTATATTTTACAAATTTTCTACAATGAATGTCATAAAAATATCTGTGCTATCCATATATGATTTTCACACAGATTTAAAGAACATGACATGTTTATGTAGTCTTATTAGAAAACAGCCACATACCAAATTGCATACACACAGTCTGATGTCAACCCTGTGAACAGGGAGATCATCCAAAGGTTAACTGTGAGGTGGGGTTATGGGTGCTTTAGTGTTTGTTTTTGGTTTTGTTTTCTTACTTTGTTTTTGGAGGTTTTTTTACTTTTGGCATAGTGTCCTTTACTTTTCCATGCTTTCCAGGTTGCCTGTGTATTCTCAATGTATCCCAGCTTTCTTAACTTTGAGGTCATCATAGAGCTATTAACACATTAGCTTGTCAATCTCCCACCCACATATACCCAGGACCTTACTCAATTTTCAAGGCTCCCTCTCCCACCTCCCGAGAGTGTTTCTGGAAAATCCCCAGAGAGTATCTATCGTAGGCACCAGCCAGCACTCGGTACTTACCTGGGCTGGCCCCTGCTGCTCCAGTGCCACCTCCACCCCTGTCAAGCTCCACTGTCCCCAGGCAGCTGTCCCTCTAGCTAGACTCCCATGCTCTCAGCCCTTTCCTGCAGAGACAGCTCCCAGCTGCTGTGAAGTCAGAAGGCAGACTGCTCCCTCTCTTCTGTGTCACACATACCTTTTTGCCCCAACAAGTTACAGAGGTTTGTGAGCCTGCTTGTTTAGTTTAAGCAAACCAACGCCTGACAGGAGCAAACTTATACTGGCTGGGAGAGACAGGATCAAGGAAAAGCTTTCTCTTCTGGGAACCACCCTTCAGCCTTGAGGCTTAATCCTGCCCCACAGTTTACTGGCTATGTCCTCATATCTCTAAATCATACGTGACTGGCTGCCTTTCAGCTTCCAAGTAATTGGAATACAGCTAGATGTCTGCAGTAAAAGCACACGGACAGGCGGGGGCAAGAACTGTGCCTGGGTCCACTGCCACGCACATCTAGACTCGGGTGGCCTCAGCTTCACCCCCAACTACTTCTACTAGGAGAATGTTTTTCTCTTGTACTGTGAAAGAGGAAGAAAGAAAATAAAAGCATTTGTTTTAAAGTAAATGAATGTTCTATGTCAGGGTGTGTGTAAGGAATTCATTAACTCAGGTTTGTACTTTTGCACTCGAAGGACCTTGACCAAATGCCCAAGGGTTACATGGCTGTGGACAGTAGTGGGTGACTCTGGCTGGGATCTCTCATAAACATTTATCTTATTTTGATTTAAAATGAGATTATTTTTCCATAAGAAAGAGTGGATCTTCATTAAACTTGATTCCTCCCTCAAGCATTGCAGTACCCTAAATTCAAAGAATAGATAAAAAAATCGTCAGTTCCCCATTTGTTTCCCCCAGATAAAGACAACTCATATTTTTAAGGGAAATAATATGTCTTCAATCCTAGATGATACGGAAGAAAAAAACCTTCTGGCTTTGTGCAGACATCCTGTTTTTCTTGATTAATAAGATGTCAGCCTGAAGAGTTCTGGCTGGTTTGGGATGTGTGTGTATATATTTATAACATCAAACAAGGACTTGTTGACATGGGCGAAGACTATTGACAATGATTTGACTATTGTAAACTTTTACAGGGAGCAAACCTTCAAATGCTGTTTAAAGTCTCTGCAGATAAATCCCTAGCTAGTACGGACATTTAATGAGACATCATTCAGATTTCTGGTGGCAACATGGTACAAATTCTGTCATTCAGAGAAGCGGAATTCAGGTCAATAACTAGAATCTACTCAGCCAGCCAAAGTCCAGATCAAGAAACAGAATATTCCCTTTTCCCAAAAGGTTTGACTAATTTTTATTTAGAATCCTTCCTTCACTGCACATCTCACAAAAGAAAGAAAGAAAAAAGTAGAATCCTGGAATTTACACTGACTCCACTGCCTACCTTGTATCTAGGTGGGTTTTGGCTTCAGAATAGGATCCCCATCCTCGCAGAGCTGCCAGGGACCTCAGACACTACCACAGTGAACCAGCTCAAAACTCTAAGGAAGAACAGACATGGGAGACGGGAAGCAACTTGTCAAGGGACACGCAGCTGTTTAGAGACATGGGCAGGGACGGGCACTGTGACCCAGAATGCCTGGCCCACACCTGTGTTCCTTCCATCATATCCAACTGCTAACTTTTAGTCTTTTGTTTAAAGGACAAAGGACAGCATGCTTATTTTTATTTCAAGCATGCTCTTATCCAAGGTGCCAAAACGTCTCGGAATCTGTCATCAGTTCCTGCTGTTTTAACTTCCAGATGAGCAAAAGGAAAAGCACCTGTGCATAATGTTGTGTTATATCCCATCTCAACCCAGATGCAGGACAAGTACTACAAAAGTGGCATTGCTTGTTTCCTAAGGGAAGATGACGGTTCTGGGGACCCCAACGATGAAGAGAATATAAACAGCCCCTGCTGGCAAGCCAGGTTTCAACTACGCCAGCTTGTTAGAAAGGTAAGTAACCTCACCAGCAGGCAGAGGCCAGAGGAGAAGAAAACTTTAAGATCATGACCTCTAGACTGCACATTTTGCAAATGAGGAAACTGAGGCCCAGAGTATTTAAGTGATTTTTTCCCAAATTCATAGAAGTAGGAAAAGTTGGCACAGCAGGCACCAAACAGCAGGCCCTGGCTGCCTCCTGGTCTCCTTTCATTTCTTGACCTCAGGCAGCCTCCTTAGCTAATCTAAGCTTTTGGATTACATTACAGAAACTGAGGCACAGACAGGGAAATGTGTTCAAGGTCATACAGTAATAAATGGTGTGTGTAATTTTTGTTTTCATTCAGAAGACAAAGGAGGCCAAAATAATGATGTGATCTTTTTTTTTTTCTTTTAACCTAGAGACATAGTCTCACTCTGTCGCCCAGGCTGAAGAGCAGTAGCTCTATAGCTCACTGCAGCCTCCAACTCCTGGGCTCAATCTATCCTCCTGCCTCAGCCTCCTGGAATGACATGCATGTGCCACCATGTCCAGCTAATGTTTTAAAAAAATTTTTTGTAGAGATGGGGTCTCACTATGTTGCCCAGGCTGTTTTAAACTCCTGGCTTCCCCCACCTTGACTTCTCAAAGTGCTGAGATTACAGGCATGAGCCACTGTGCCGGGCCGTGATGTTTTATAATTTTCCCACAGGGCTGATTTCTGGAATTCAATATATATTTATTTTCATATGCATATAAAGTTGAAGAAAGGGGAAAGGAAAAGGCAAGAAACAGATACTTTGAAAAATTGAAGATGATGTCATCTTAATTCATAGTCAATAACAAATTTTAAAAGTATCTATTTATGGAAGCTGCTTAAACAGGATCTATAGCAGAAACGTTATGTTTAGCTAACAGTTTATTTTACTAAATGTGGTTAACTAATTTACTTTCAGCAATGTGACTTAGGTAAAATCAAGTTTCTTTTCTTGGGCTGCTTTTTTTTGAGATGGCATTTAATTAATAATATTTTCCCTTTGCCTACATGAAAACATCAGATGAGAACATGGCTATAAAAATACTCTGTAAACAATGAAGCACCATTTACACATCATTGTTTGAGAACATGCTGGGGGAATTCCCAGGGAAGGAGGAGGATATGTAGTAGACATGTTTATAAGTCCATTGCTTGGTGCTCAGGATCAGTGTTTCTGGAGAAACAGTGTCACATTGGTGGTTAGGGAGTCAGTTTATAACCCTGAGCTGTCCTCAAAGTAGAGGCCAGGCATCATCTGTGACACTGTGTCTGTGGGAAACGAAAGCAGAGTTCTACCTGGGAGTCCTAGAAGCACACCTGCTCTGTGGCCACCCTGGAAGCAGGGCCCAGGCTGGGCTGCCCACTGAACACAAGCTGTCTGAGCAGCTGTGACTACACCTCTCCAGATGACAGTGACTGTTCAGTGGGTGAGGACCAGGAGAAGCCTGGACAGGGAGGGGCCTTGAGGAACCTGAGAAATAGAGCTCCAAAGTCCCTGGGGTAGGGGGGAAATGAGAGGAGTGGCCCAGCAGAGGAGAGTGACTCCGAAACTAGAGTTGAAATCTGAATATTGAGGAGGGAGCTGGATGCTGAGGCCGGGGAGTGGGGGGATAAGAGTGGTGAGGATAGATTTCACTTATCTCTTTCCTGCTATTCTCCCTCTCCCTCCTATTCTCACATCCTGCTGCTAACTAGCATGGAAAGAAGAACACAGAGGAGGTGGGAGAGAATGTGGGGAAAAGAATTCTCCATTTTTTCAAGCATATCAGTTGAACAGATTATTTCCAGTAAATATCCTATTCCCATTTCATACATTAACCTCATTTAATCGTCATGACAATTCTGTGAGAAAGGAATCAGTATTGTCTTCATATATATATTTTTTTTTTTTTTTTTCTTTTTTTGAGACAAAGTCTCCCTCTGTCGCCCAGGCTAGAGTGCAGTGATATTGTCACAGCTCACAACAACCTCAAACTCCTGGGCTCAAGCGATCCTCCTTTCTCAGTCTCCCAAGTAGCTGGGACTACAGGTGCATGCCACCACACCCGGTTAATTTTTTCTATTTTTCTAGAGACAAGGGCTCCCTCTTGCTCAGGCTGGTCTCGAATTCCTGACTTCAAGTATGAGGATTACAGGTATGAGTCACTCTGCCCAGCCTATACATTTTTAAATAGATGAAGAAATTGAAGTTCAGATGAGTTAAGTGACTGAGCAGTCTCAGAAGGCTAGTAACTGAAAGATCTGAATCCAGGTCCTTTGACCGCGCTTGTAGTCACTTTTTTATTCTGCCTCCCACACAGTAGGAATTATCTTTCTCTCCCTCCTCTTAATTCTCCTTCTTCCTTCTTTCCTTTTTGTTCCAGAATGAGAGAAAGAGAGAACAAGAATGAGAAAGAGAGCCACATACAGAGAAGAGAGAGAGAGAGCATGCTGAGGTCCCCTCTCACCTCTTCTCCCCCACTCCAGCGACACAGAACTAACTACAATCAGTCCCCCATTATCTGGGGTCAGGGCTTAGGGAAGAGAGAGAAGCCAAGAGCTTCTGGTGTTGGGTGGCAGTATGGAGGTGGCCTGTTTCTGGCAGTGTTGGGAAAGGAGGGCAGTGCTGGGCAAAGGCGGCAGGAGAGACAGAGCTGAATACAGGGGTTTCCAAAGCTGGAAATGAGCCCAGTCGTGATCTGCCTGTTCAATGGAAAGGCTCACTTTTCATACTGGTTTTCCCCATTGGTTAGTACCAAGAGGGGGTTTTGCCAGATATTTAGCATAGATATGGGAACTTGGTAAAATATCTTTATATTGAGAATGACTCAGCCACATTCTCAGAAATGAGAGACTGACACGGTGTTGCCAGGTCATACCTGACGGGCCGCGTATGTCTGTAGGCATCATGCGAGAGGGGAAGTGTGCCTTGCATCGTGGGGCTTGGGTCTGCCCCCCTCTTCCACAGAGCACACACACACACACATGCACACACACGTGCGCACACACGCTCCCAACGCAGAAAGTGCTGTGGCAAGACTGCCATATCCATAGCCACATGGACGCCTGGGAATGTCAGGCTGACCTAATGTGGCAGATGGTGCCTGGCTTCTGTGCTGCTGTGGGTGCGGCCTTTCAAGGAACGGAAACCTGCCCGGAGCAGAGGACCATCCCGTGATCACCACACCCCTATGAACCATGTGCTTGACCAACTTAAAGCTTCCTTGATTGATATTGTATGTAGAAATTTCCTGTCAGGTATCAGCAAGAAGAGCCATAGGCATTATACAGTCAGTTTACATTTTTAGGGAAATTAACAAGCTTTATTCGATACTATTTGCAGATGATTTTGAAAACCTATGAGGAAACCATTCCTACAACTCAAGGTAGTATTTTTTTGTTGTTGTTATTTAAACTCTCTGCTGTCAGTTCATGATAGGATAAAGAGGCACTCCATTCTCCTTCTCTCTGCTCCCATCCACACATTCCCTCTCTGACAAGCCACTTGTGGATTCTATTTCCCTCTTTACATTGGCAGCTAGAAAGCTCAGAACCAAATTTGTTCCCCATCTGTAGTCAGAACTTTATTTCAACTTAATCTTATTTTTCCCACAAGAATTTTCCTTTCGCTTCAATTTTTTCGCTTATTTATCTTTTACTTTCTGATATGTTATAAATGAACCAAAGTTACCCATCTTCTTTCCTTCTGACCAGCACCAGGCTCTAAGCCTTGCTTTACACAAATGCCCCTTGCTCCATTGACCCTTTCTCAGTGGTCTTTCCATCCACCCACAATCCCCAGCCTGTGGTCTCCAAGCCACAGCACCTTCCCATTCCTGGTCATCAGACTTCTCTTGACCCCCATCCTCCAGTACTGTTGCCCAGGCTGGCTTCCTCTGCCCTCTGGCTAGTGCCTGCTCAGCCTTCACGGTCCACCTAAGCATCACCTCTTCAGAGAGCCTTTTTCTGGGCACCTCTCTGAGTAAGTTCCCCTGCACCCTATTGTCTGCTGTTTCTAGCACACTTGCCTTGTTCATTTCCCATTACTTATGTATGTATTTTTTAGCCATGTGCTGCCTGCTTCCCTACTAAAGATCCACAAGGACAAAAAACATGTCTCTTTCTTTCACCCTCTATATCCAGCATCTAACCCTATGCCTCAAGCCTAGTACATTCTGTTTCCTCCCAACACCCCAGGCCCTTACCCACGCCACCTTCAGTCTCTATGTGTATGTGTGTGTGTGTTTTTGTTGTTGAGGTAAAATTCACATAATATACCATGAATCACTTTAAAGTGCCCAGTTTAGTATAATTAGTGCATTCACAATGTTGTGTCACCACCACCTCTCTCTACCCAGAAAATTTTTAATATGTATCTTTGGAATGAATAAGTAAATGAAATGACTGAATTAAATTTGCTACGTCTTCACATTTGGCTCACCATAGCCTCATCTTCCCATGCTGATGGCCATGGCAGCCTGAATACAGACACCAGAGACTCACACTCCTGGGGCACTCCAGGCTGGCAGAAAAGAAACAAGTTTTTTAATGCGTGTTGCTCACGATGTCTTCCTACTTTTCAGCTATCCTTTTCCAATACAATAAACTTCCTCATCACTTTACAACCCCCATTTTTCCTTATCTTTTATACTTTGTACTTTCTTAAATATGAAGGACAAGATCTGGTTCTGGGGTCTAAAGCATTCATTTCCCCAAAGGTAAAATCAGTAGTCGGAATGTGGAACATTCCACCCGTTCTGATGAGGCATAGCAGATTCATGTCTACAGTAGATGTATGTACTATTTTCAGTGGTGGAAGAATAATATTCCTTTTTATTCATTCCAACAAGGTGGAGAAATCATGTACTACTTTATATACCAAGGTGTATTCATGACATCCAAATATAAATATTTGCAAGTTTCTTTTCTGGGAGTTGTTTGCTATAGCCAGTAGGAAATTTCCTCTCTTCAAAATTTGCTTGCAAATCTAAGTTTTCCCATTCATATTCTTGCAATGACCTCAAATTCAGGATATTTATAATTGGATTCAGTTACTGAATATTTAAAAGCAATGTTAAGGGTTAGGGGCAGGCAAAGCCTTATGAATTATTTAACAGTGAATGTTAAAGGTAAATGGACACATAAACTGTGAATGCTGAGCATTCTGAGACTAATATGTAATTGACTATTCGTATCCAAGCCATGTTTGGTCTTTGGTATCATATAAACGCCCACTTGTCCTGAATAAGTAGCAACAAGTACCAGATAGATAGAAGAGATTCTCATTTCCCATTCATTCCTCCCCTATGGAATTTTATCATCTCCTTTTGGTTTCCTTTGCTACCAGCCTAGATGAAAGCCCCATATTCTCAGTCCTGATCAACTATGATAGTCTGATAACTCTCCTGCCAGCCTGCAGCCCTCTCACTCCCATCCATCAAACCTTCCTGTGACGTAGGTTGGCTAAAGCACAACACGTATCTCTCAGCTTACCTGAAAAAAACCTTTCAGAGTCTCCCCAGGACCTGTAAAGTCCCTCACAGCCTAACATTAGATCTTATAGTTCGGCTCCTCATTCAAGCCTGAAGCTGAAACTGAACTCCTCCCAGGCCCGTGTCCAGGAATGCTTTGTGCATCTTGCCTTGGGCCTCTGCTCCAGCTCTCTGGGAATGCCTTTCTCCCATGCCTGCAGGCCCCAGGCCTGCCCACCCTCATCGTGTTCAGACATTTATCCTTGTACCTCAAACACTTTCTTGTATTTGCTTGTTTATAATTCTTTCTCCTTATCTCTAGAAGACTGCCTGGTACAAATATGATGGGCACCTTGGTTTGTTGGAACAAGGGAATGATAGAGCCTCAGCACCATCTCCTCCACAAACCCTCCCTGACCTCAGCTCTCCAATAAATAGGAATCTTTCCCTCCTCTGAACACCCATCACCGTTTATTTCCATTTCTCATAGATAAATGTTCACTTTCTAATTCATATCTTCCACAGAAGCCTGTACGACCTTTGTGGGCTCAGTCAGTAGAATCAACGATTAATCTTTGTAGCCCTGTAGGAGGCAGTGTAGTGCCTTGTTCCTGGCAATATTTGTTTGATGAAAGAATATAATTTATCTTAACAACCAATATAAGCACAGTTGGGAATTTTAAGCTGATTTTTTAAAGAGAGTAGTTTGTTGAATTTGAATTGTTTTTTAGACTTGCCCCAAAGTATGTTGGATGGTGGTCAATAAATGTTATCTCTGTTTATTATGATCCAGTGAATCAGAAATTTATATGCTCATATGCTGAATATCATGGCCAGCATGTATTCCTATCCCTCTTTTAGGGTGGGAGGGGCTTGCAGGATGACTGTTGGATACCAGTTTGCAGCATGTACGGGCAGTTATTATTGCTACTCCTTTAGAATCAGTAGCAGCCGGCAAAGAGGAAAAGAAAATTGGTACCACTCAAATTGTTTCTACATATAACTCAAGTGGAAATTTGCCAATATATGGTTATTTGCTCACTTTAACTCACTGAGGATTATTATAAGTCTACAGTTCTTTATTTATTTATTTAGGGGAAAGAGGCCAGAAGTTTCACTTTGTTATGTTCTACTTGGGCCTTATTGCTTATTCTTCCCATCTAAAGTACTTTTCAAATTAAACATAAGCTGAAGTAGATTGATTATCATACTAAAATGCAGGCTATTTTTAATAAAAACCCATAGAATCAATTCTGGAAGCCCAGTATGCTTACAATGCCTTATTGACAACAGCTGTGAACAGCTATGTACTTGAGAGCTAGTTTGACAAATGCTGATGATTGTTTGTCATTTCTCTTTTAGAAAGGCAACAATTTTTTCCTTCCGTAGTAAGAGACAGCAGTTCTCCGAGGGTAGCAGCTCACATAACCGGGACCAGACGAAGAAGCAACTCGTTCCCTCTTCCACGTAAGAGAAATAACAAATAAGTGGTTTACAGGAACACAATGGAAAAATTGTCCTGATTTAACTTTTACCTGAAATGTTTATATGACTACCTACAAAGTGTTCAGTAATAATCAGGTCTCAGATTGTTTTCAGAAGCAAGATTACAGACGAATAGCTCAATGGCTGCCATGGCAGAACTGGCCTCAGGAAAGTTATAAAGCGAGAGAACTTTATCTTCAAGGTCCTCAGCCTCCTGGTTTTGCTTTCTTCTTCTTTAAAGTAATTTTTCTCTCTCTCTCTTTTATGATTACTTCTTCCATCACTTTGTACTTTCCTTCTTTGCACTTCCATCAAATCTTTGTTCTCTTCAAAGGTTCTAAACCATTAACTTTCACTATGAATCAATCACTAGGCACTCCCAGTGGCATTTATACTAAGCTGAATCAAAGGAGATTGTCAGCTTTTCAGTGACATAAATGTCAGTTTTATATAGTTTAACAAAATATGTGCAGTCTAATTTTTATCTAGGTAGAACAAGTATCAATATAGTGCTGTAATACTGTGCATGGGTCTTATGGTGTAAATACCTAGGTTGGAATCTCAGCTGCTCCTCACCTAGATATGTGTTCTCAGCAAATTATTTAACCCAGTCAAGCTTAAGGTTCTTCATATGCAAAGTAGAGGTAATTCTTAATTCATAAAATGGTGAAGACTAACAGTAGCACATGCAAAATGTCTAGTCTATTGTAAGTACTCAATAAAGTCACCTTTATTATGATGAGAGGTTTTATCTCAAGTTAAAAAAATTTCAGATATAAATTAATAGATTTAAAAGGTTGTTTTTTGGGGTTTCATTTGTTTGTTTTGTTTTCTGGGCAGATGCCTTCCTGATATTCCTGGTATTTATAAAACTCAGGTTTTATAAATTGACATTTTTAAATGCCTGCCAGTGAGATAATTATTATAATGTTACTGTTTGCTATTTGCCAACAAACATGATAGTTGGTTTAAGCTCTTGAAAAGCTAAATTTTGCACCAGTCATGGAGATGAACCCAAAGTTAAAGGAATATCATATTTTGGTAGGGGCCATTTTCATTTAAAATCTTTAGGTGTTAAAGATTCAGGGATCTGAGGATCTTTAAACCTGGGCTCGTTTGCCAAACCTTGTGCCTCTCTTATTTTGGACTACAGATGCCTTCTGTTTAGATGGTACCTTTGACTATGGAGAGCTGTGAAAGACCAACGAGGGACCCAAAGAGTCCCAAAGGAATGGCAAGAAGTCCTGAACTCTAGGCTTATGGAAGTGGAAATAGTTACATTTCTTTTGGCTTCCTTCTAGATTATCCATCTGAGTTCACCAGCACAGGGTGGGAGGAAGGGGTTCAGCACAGAAGTTCTATCCAGGAGTAAAGATTGCGAGCCACGACTGCTAGGAAACTCCTTGCTTTGCTACAAACTCCCTTGTGTTAACCCTCTTTTTCTCTAATCTTCTTTCAGGTCCCAAGAATGAAAAGGCTCTGGGCCAGAAAATAAACTCCTGGGAGTCATCGAGGAAAGGACTTTCATTCCTGAACAATTTGCACTTGAGGAATGGAGAGCTGATTATCCACCAAACAGGGTTTTATTACATCTATTCCCAGACATACTTTCGATTTCAGGAAACTGAGGAAATTGTGGGAACAATTTCAGAAGAGAACAGAAAGAAAAACAAACAAATGGTACAATATATTTACAAATACACCAGTTATCCTGACCCTATACTGCTGATGAAAAGTGCTAGAAATAGTTGTTGGTCTAAAGATTCAGAGTATGGACTCTATTCCATCTATCAAGGGGGAATATTTGAGCTTAAGGAAAATGACCGAATTTTTGTTTCCGTGACTAACGAGAAGTTGATAGACATGGACCAAGAAGCCAGTTTTTTCGGGGCCTTTTTAGTTGGCTAAGTGATCTGCAAAGAAAAAGCAATAACTTCAAAGTGACCCTTTTTCAGGATGCTGTGAAGATGTTCCAACAAATCTGACCCAAAAAAGGCAACCTGAATGGAGCAGCAGAAATCAGGGAATTTGGTCTCGTGTGAACAGGAGAAGAAACGGGAAAGTAGAAATGACAAACACAGGCAAATCAGCAGCAAAGAGCCAGATAACTCCCCACCCCCACCCCTGTGCTGTCAAATGTCAACATCTGGTATACTGAGTATCTGTGTAACTGCCTAAGATTGCATCATTTATTGTGATCCTGCCTGAAGAACATTAATTACTTTTATCTTCCAAAATCATGACACAAAATATTTCATTTCACCATTTAAATTAACCAGTTAGGAAAAAAATTAATTGGAGCATTTGTCTAATCTGCTCAAATTGCTATTGCTAAACACAGCATAATTTATAGTCTTTGGTTGAATGCTCAGACTTTCATTTAAGTATGTTCTGATGAAATAGCTCTTTTTCTTTTTTTTTTTAAAGTTATGGGTTTTCTCGTTTTATGTTTTTGAGAAGAGTCTCGCTCTGTTGCCCTGGCTAGAGTGCCATGGCATCAGCCTAGCTCACAGAAACCTCAAACTCTTGGGCTCAAGCCTCCCAAGTAGCTGGGACTACAGGAATGTGCCACCACACCAGGGTAATTTTTTTTTTTTTTTTTTTTTTTTTTTTTAGTAGAGATGGGGTCTCACTGTTGCTCAGGCTGGTCTTGAACTCCTGACCTCAAGGGATCCTCCTGCCTCGGCCTCCCAGAGTGCTAGGATTACAGGCGTGAGCCACCACACCTGGCCAATAGCTCTTTTTCAAAAGGGCTAATTTAAATTTACAACATACTACAGATGCTTGGCACTTCCGACCCCTCTTACTTTATTGTTTCCATAACACCGATCAAAATCACCAAACTGATCTATTTGTTATCCTGTTTTTGAAAGCTTCTCTCCTCTCACTAGAATACAGTCATCTCTTTGTATCCACAAGGAACTGGTTCCAGGACCCCCTCTTCCTACCAAAATCCACAGATGCTCAAGTCCGTTATATAAATGGTGTAGTATTTGCACCTAATATATACACATCTTCTCATATACTTTAAATCATCCCTATGTTACTTATAATACCAAAGATAATGTAAATGCTATGCAAATAATTGTTTTATATTTTTCATTTTTGTATTGTTATTTTTAATTTTTTTCCAAGTATTTTTGATCCATCGTTGGTTGAATCTGTGAATGTGGTACCCAAAGACACAGAGGGCTAACTGTATAAGCATTGTGATATCAGGGAACATTTAATCTTGTTTATACCTGTATCCCCAGTACTTAGAACAGTATCCAAATGTATTTTGTGGGGACACTATGTGTGGGTACTAGCGTGGTACTATGTATGGCTACCCACACAAAATATATTTGTAAATATGTGGATAACTGACTGACCGAATGAGTGAATACTTAACCATATGGAAAACATAGAGGAGTATTTCCTACCTTACCCCTTACAGCAAAATAACATCAGAGAATTTTAAAAGTTCAAAGTGGAGAAGACCTTTTAATCCAAGATTCAAAACTCGAAGAAAAAGATGGACATTTTTGATAACATATAGCTTGGGGATGGGAAAGAGAATCCATTTTTATACTAAAATTTTGAAGTATGCATTATTTTTCAATAAAATGACATTATGCTGATGTATGTCAGTTTTGTTTTAGTGTTCCCATTTGTTTTATATTGCCAAGATTACTAAAAATGGGGGAAAGGACTTATCTTTTTTCATGATATATTTTATCTGACACATTTTACAGAAGAAATAAGTCGCTCACTTTCATTTAATATGATCAAATGTATCAATCCTTTTCTTTATGGTTAGTGCTTTGGTTACGGGTTGAATTATATCCCCAGAAAAGATATGCTAAAGTCCTACTCTCCAGTACCTCAGAATGTAACCTTATTTGAAAATGGAGTCATTGTGAATGTAATTAGTTAAGATGTAGTTATAGTGGAATAGGGTAGGCCCTTAATACAATATGACTGATGTCCATATAAGAAAAGGGAAATTTGACTGCAGAGACACGCAGGGAGAACACTGGTGACAACAGATGCAGGCACCGGAGTGTTGCCTCTGCAAGCAAAGTAACACAAAAAATTGATGGCATCATCAGAAGCTAGGAAGAAACAGGAAGGACTGATTCTACCCAGGGTCTCAGAGGAAGCATGGCCCTGCTGACACCTTAATTTCTGACTTCTGGGCTCCAGAACTGAAAGAACCTTCTGTTGTTGAAAGCCATCTAGTTTGAGACACGTTGCTCCAGCAGCCGTAGGAAGCTAATATAGCTTTCCATATCTTGCTCAGGAGACCTCTTCCACTGATAATCAGACAGATATCTTTATATATATTTTTCTGAATGCTTTAAAGTTTGGCCTTCATACTTAGATAGTGCCATTCAACTGTACTTTAACACATTAACTGCCATGAGAGTTGTATTTAACTCACTCTAGTTTTGACCCATGGGCCACGTGAAGCATATATAAAATCTTACTTGTCGATGTTCTTATTGTTACAATTAATATTGACAATTTAATTCTAAAAACATGGATTAAATGAGTAGAAGTCAATAAATTTCATTTTTCTATTTATGTTTACCTTTAAATTACACTGGAAGTTTTTATTCTATTTTTGTAATAAAACACTGCGGCCCCAAGGAAAAGTTTCTGTTTCTTCTGTGTGGCAGTCAATGTGTCCATTTGTGTGTGATGTGATCTAGGGACCTAAGTATACCTTTTCCCATATAGATAGCCAGTTGTCCAGCACTGTTTATGGGATAGGCCGGCCTTTTCCTCACTCATTTTAATGTCTCTTCTATCATATACCAAGTTCCCACAGTTCTGTTTCTGTGTTCATTTTGTCCCCCGATTGATGTAGTTGTTCATTCTTGCACCTATATCATCTTTTTAAATAAACTGTGCTAAAATATAATGACATAAAATTTATAATTTTAACTGTTTTTGAGTGTATACAATCAGTGATATTAAGTACATTGACATTGTGTGCAACCCTCGCCACTATTCATCTCCAAAATGTTTTCATCACCCCAAACTGAAACGCTGTACACAGTAAACAACAACACTGGACTATTTCCTTTGCTTAGCCCCGGCAGTCACCATTCTATTTAACTTCTCTACAAATTTAACTAACTTAGGTACCTCATACAAATGGAATTATGTAACATTTGTTCATTTGTGTCTGGCTTATTTCACTTAGCATAATGTCCTCAAAATTCATCCATGTTGTAGCATGTGTCAGAATTTTCTTCCTTTTTAAAGCTGAACAGTATTCTATTTTACGTATATACCACATTTTGTTCATCCATTCATGGGTCAATCATACCATCTGGTTTTAATTACTATTACTTTACTATTAATCTTGATATCAAAACTCAATGTTCCCCTTCTTTAGTTCTGTGTTTCAAAATAATCTGAGTTATTCTTAGCCCTTACTTTTCCCTGTGAATTTAGAAAATGCCTAGTTGTTCATGCACGCACACATATGCGCACACATACACATGTGCGCACGCACAGTCTTTTAGAGATTTTGATTGAATTGCATTGGATTGATGCAGTTCAGTAGTTTAAACAAAACATAGTCTGGGGAAATCCTCAAATTCCATTCCAAATACAATTGATATTAATGTCAGAACTATATGTAGACATTTTAAACAGTATATAGAGACAATTTAGGGAATGTGCTTCTTGGCTGTTAGTAGCACTAGGTGAAGCAGCAAAGAGTCACACGTTGAAAGAAACCAAGCCCACAAATGAAATTAATTTCAAAAGCTTTTACAAATAGATAGTTGATACCACAATGAAAAGAGCTGCCCTTACAAAGCAAGCAGTCTTTGCAGAAACAGATAAAAATATCCTGGGGAATCTCAAGCTGAAGAACGACAACTATCAGACTTCTGCAGCTGGATGTACAATGTCAAGCTGAAGAAGAGATTATTGATAAAAATCCAAAAGAGCAACTGACCAAACCAGTAGATGTCGCTGACTTAAAAGGATTTATGGCAATGTAGATGCAAGGATAAATAATGTCTATGCCCACGATGGCAATATGACAAAAGCCTTTCTTTTAAAAATGGCCCAATGTCTTTTTTGGAACCATAAAAGACATTTATGGAAGTAAAGATGAGGAGCATCAATCAGCAAAGAGCAAAGCTCCATTTTGCAAATTTTTTTCATCCAAAAGTATCAGACCTCCTTTCCTAAGAGGAAGAGATATAGCAATATCAAAATGATGGAAATGGAATATTTATCAGGTCTTGAAATTGACCCTCTAGCACCTAACTTCTCTGTGTCATCACCTGTCACAACCAATGACAATGACAGCTTCAACCCTCTTCCCCATGTCTTTTTTCAACTTTGTTCTACCTTCAATTTCCACTTCATTTCATGAATATAAGCTTTCTTGTTTTGCTCGTGTGTTTTGCCTACATTTTTTCAAAACAAATTTATTTTCTGTCTTATTTGTTGAGCCATATTGAAAGTATAATTTTTAATCCAGTGTACAAAATGTGCATGTTATTATGTAGAAAGTCACTGTTTGTTAACAACTACAGTCATTGTTTTGTTATCTGGGTATTAAGCTACATCTTACCTTTTTAAAAAAGTCCTATGCACCAAAAGCACAAGGAACGGGAAATGATAATGTGGTAGTCTCATCTTTCAATCCAGTGGAACTGTTACTGTGCCCTCTGGTGGATACATTCCTCTTTTAAGCACTAAAACCTAACGTGCTTCTCAAACATTAGTAAACAACAGAATCACCTGTAGAACTTGTTAAAACACAGATTTCTAGAACCCTCCCCCAGAGTTCTTGATTCAGTAGATTTGGGTTGTGGTCTGAGAACTTATCAATACATTTCCAACAAGTTACCAGATGATGTTGAGGCTGCTGGTCCACAGAGGACATTTTTAAAAATTTATTTGATAAAAATTTATATTGTAAGTTGACAAATTATAGTTCTGTATATTGATATTTATGGGGCACAAATTTATATCATGATTTAAGAATACAATATAGAGGTCAGGCGCAGTGGCTCACACCTGTAATCCTAGCACTCTGGGAGGCCGAGGCGGGCGGATTGTTTGAGCTCAGGAGTTCGAGACCAGCCTGAGCAAGAACGAGACCCCGTCTCTACTAAACATAGAAAGAAATTATATAGACAGCTAAAACTATATATAGAAAAACTAGCCGGGCATGGTGGTGCATGCCTGTAGTCCCAGCTACTCGGGAGGCTGAGGCAGGAGGATTGCTTGAGCCCAGGAGTTTGGGGTTGCTGTGAGCTAGGCTGACACCATGGCACTCTAGCCCAAGCAACAGAGTGAGACTCTGTCTCAAAAAAAAAAAAAGAATACAATGTAGAATAATTGAACAAAGCTAATAAACATATCCACCACCTGAAAAACTTATTTTTTGTAGTAAGAACATTTGAAATTTACTCTCAGCAATTTTAAAATGTACAGTATTGTTAATCATAGTCACCATGCCATGCAATAGATCGCAAAAAAACACTTATTCCTGCTAACTGAGGCTTTGCACCCTTTGACCATTACCTCTCCATTCCCCCATGCCCCAGCCTCTGATAACCATCATCCTACTCTGTGCTTCTATGAGTTTGAGTGTCTTAGATTCCATGTATTAATATAAGCACAAACATGCAGTATTTGTCTTTCCATGCCTGGCTTGTTTCACTTGGGGTAATGTCCTCCAATTCCATCTATGAAAATGACAGAATTTCTTTCTTTTATAAAGTTGAATAGCATCCGCCTATATATAAATACACTACATTTTCTTTATCCGTTCATCTATTGATGGTTGATTCCATAAATTGGCTATTGTGAACAGTGTTGCAACAGTCATGGAGTGCAGACGTCTCTTTAATGTACTGATTTCAAATCTTTTGAGTAAATACACAGTAGTGGGATTGTTAGATAGTTCTATTTTTAGTTTTGTGAGGAACCTTCACTGTAATCCTAACACTCTGAGAGGCCGAGGTGGGAGGATTGCTTGAGCTCAGGAGTTTGAGACCAGCCTGAGCAAGAGTGAGACCCCGTCTCCACTATAAATAGAAAGAAATTAGCCAAACAACCCAAAATAGAAAAAAATTAGCAGGGCACGGTGGCGCGTGCCTGTAGTCCCAGCTACTCGGGAGGCTGAGGCAGGAGGATTGCTTGAGCCCAGGAGTTTGAGGTTGCTGTGAGCTAGGCTGACGCCAGGGCACTCTAGCCTGGGGCACAGAGTGAGACTCTGTCTCCAAAAAAAAAAAAAAAAAGACTTCCTCTGCCTCAGAAACTAAAGCCTAAGATACAGAAAGCAACTGCAACATGGAAATAGCTACAGTATTTTAGAATAATTCTCTGGCCAAGTGTGTATCCCTTCTTAGAGGACATGAATACTGATCCTTGTGAAAAAGAAATACGGTCAGGAGAGTTCTGGCCTATTGTTGCTGGATTCTGTCCCATCAAACCTCCTCACTTGAAGAACAGAGGAAAACTGCTATTCCAATTTTTATCAGGTTAGACCTGGGCAGGGCAAGGGATTTATAAAGACAATGTAAAGACAATGACCCTTGAGGAGAGGTCAATTCAGCTGTTGGAGAGGTGAAGTGCCCCGGCAGGTGTAAGGTAGAAGCTTTCTCTCCTCTCTCCTTGTGACCGGCAAGGGGCCACCTTATTGTCCACACCTTGAGCAGCCACCAGGTGGCGTGATTCCCTTATTTTCCTCAAAGCCCAAAGTAAAGAGAAAGAATAAAGTAATTTCAAAGTCTTTATTTGATTAAAACAAAAGTGAAGAGGAATGGTTCAGATCTGGATCATAAGTAACCAGAACTGCAGACAAGATAATCAGGGCATTGTGTCAAATATGTGCCCTAATTGAGTTCTTACCACTGACGGCTTCCGTAGTTCCATCTAGTCTCTGTGTCTCCAAGCCATATTTATTTAAATGGAGACAATAATAAAACTCACCTTGTAAGGGGGTTGTGAGGAAATGACTAATATATATGAAGTGCAGAGACACTGTCTGGCAAGTTCTAAGTACTCAATAAGCTATTTTGGAGAAAAAGAAAAGAAAATTTTTAAAAACCTCTGGTGCTGTATTACAATCTCATTTTAATTGCTTTTATGTTGAGTTCTAGTTCAGATTCATCTTTGTTCTTAAAATCTCTTGGAAAGTCACATCCATGTCAAAACTGGAAATGCCCTACTTAAAATGGATAAGGAGAAAACAATTACTTCCTGTTTTGAGAAAAATCAATGTATAAAACCTTCAAGTTAAAAAAACAGATAAACGCAAGAGTATTTTTTTAAAAAGAGTTATCAGAGTCTTCCTTAAAATGTTTCCTTTCTGCATTAAGAATTTGATTCAGCTTATTATATTCGGTTTGCTTCTAACTGCTCCATGAAGTGAGATGAAGGCATCCTTAGGAAAAACCGAGAAGCTGTCAAATTTGGCTTCTGCAACTTCCACTTCCCCTTTTTGTTGATTTTCCCTTCCTTGCAAGCTCTTTGTCTCCCACTTCCCTCCCTGGTGGAGAGGCACAGGCAGAAGATGACCATGAGGAGGAAATACAACACCTCCCATTGTGCAGGCTGAAGGGGGGATGGAGCCCACAGGAGGCTCTTCACACAGCTGGGAAGCTGAAGTGTGGCCTGGGTGTGGTGCTGCTGGCAGTTGGGCAGCCTTCTGGTTGGGGGCAACTTTGACTCCAGGGAGATAATAATAAAAATAATGTGGAAGAGGAGGAGGGGCCACTTGTTGAACACTTTCTCCATACTAGGTACTTTTATTTGCATGCTCACTTAACCCTCCCAAAACCCTATGACACAGGGATGGGAATAGTCATTCATTTACATGTGAAGAAACTGAAGTCACAGAACTAGGAACTGAAAGAGCCAGATCTTAACCTTAGGTCTGTCCGATTCCACAGCGGGCATGCTGGCCTGCTACTGGATGGAATATGTCAGAACACGAGCAAGGCCAGGTGAGCGTTTCAGTGTAATTCTGGGAAAAACACAACAGTGGTAGTATACGCTTTGCCAGCACAGCTACAAGCATAACCTATTCCTGCCACACTTCTGCCCCTAATCAAAACAAAAAGCCCTTTAATACTATCTCTGAAAATAGGCAGTTGAGTGCAATGTACTAGCATAAATTTGGCACCAGATCTGTGTTAGAAACTCATTTCACCACTTGAAATCTGAGTAATTTGGGAAAAACACTGCACATCTCTGAG
Organism: Lemur catta; assembly: GCF_020740605.2. Lineage (NCBI taxonomy): Eukaryota > Metazoa > Chordata > Mammalia > Primates > Lemuridae > Lemur > Lemur catta. The sequence continues at coordinate 199,291,358 of NC_059128.1, read as the reverse complement.
CCTCAGTTTCCTGCCTTATAAAATGAGGGTGATACTTATCTACTTCTTAGTGTTGTACGAATTAAATGAGTTAACATATATCACCCAAATTTACAGCAGTGGCCTTGTGGCCCAGTCTCAGTCTCCATGTCATATTCAAAAGTATAAAACCCTATATCCAATATGTAAACAAAGTGATTCCAATCTTTATACTCATCTCTTCTAGAATATTATGTGGGAATTAATTACAAACCCAAAACAACATCTCTTAACATCCTTTTCCTGTGCCTTTGCTCAGTGTCTCACTCACTCCGTGGCTCTCCCAAAGCATTGCTCCCATCCCCAAAACAAAACTTCCTTGAAAACCTGAGCTTAGTTTCCTCCTTGCTCCCCGTTTTCCTCCCATCTCTATTTTGTCCTCTTTTTCCTGAGGAAAATTTGACCCCTTGGACCACATACCTGTCTCCAATTCTATTTCTTTCTGCACTTTGCCTTGACTCTGTGTCACTGAAACCAGCAAAGGGGGCAGAAGGGTGGGAGGGAGTGAGGCCTAAAGACGAAAGATGGAGTTTTCTTAAAATTTGGCATCATTTAAAAATAATCAGCTTACATATGAAGAGCTATATGTCCATGGTCTGACCTAAGAGTAAGTGCACAAAGAAATAGCAGCTTTCTTTCCTCTTATATTACTTACTTGTAATTTTTGGATATTCTTTCCTCAGCAAGCTACCCCTAGAAGTACGTATTTCCTCCTGTAGTTCCACACTTTTCTATAACATTATATTCCTTTATGAAGACAGTGATGTAGTGGGAAAAAGACTGGATCAGAAACCAAACAGGGGACTCCTCGAAAAGTCACGAAGTTGAACTCAGTGGCAACCTATTGGCACATTGGGCAAGCTATTCTTGGTCATGTAGGGCTGTCCCTCTCGTTGCAAGGCGTTTAGCATCGTTAGTCCTCAGGTACTATACACCTATAGCTATTCCTTACTCAGAAAACTCTGTTCACTAGCATCATTTTCCACTTGCCTTGGGGAGTAATTTAAGGACTTCTTTCTGTACAAAAACCATTGTTCTTTGGGAGGTTTCTTATTTTAGTGACTGCCTTTTTTCTTAATAACAATAAGGATCATGGTTTTTGTTAACAATTTAAAATATAACCTTGGAAGTGAGGGCTAGATATAAAGAGCTCTCACACATGAAACATTTTATTCCCTGAGCACATAACCAGCTCCTGCAATATTCAGACAGATTAACTTTTATCATTAGAGATTCTGAGAATTTTGTTATATTTGTTTACAACTTCTTACATTTTACTTCATTTCTTTTGGTCACAGGTTTATCTACCTCATTAGTCATTTTAAGAACAAGATTTTGTGCTGCTGTTGTTGAGCCACTGGTAATTTAGACTTTAATAAACTTTAATAAATTATTTAGCCTGCTAGCCTGAGCAGTGGATTTCTCTACCCAGACTCCTGTTCTGATCTCACCGCCACTCCAGGCTGGCACTGCTGACACTTGTCCTGCTGTAGCGGGGGAGAGAAATGGCCCTGGGTCTTCCAAACCAGCCCTCATCTGTGATTCTCGTCCTCTCCTGCTCCAGGCCACATTTCCTGATGCTGTTTCCCCACTTCAGACCCCAGCAACCTTCCATCACTGTAGGAGTTTTTCACGTTCGTATGTTGATTTTTGAACATGACTGATATCCATTAATCACTGTCACCCCTGACGTCACCGGTGTCTGGGTGGCCAGTAAGTTGGGAGGGAGGGTCAGGTGGCCTGTTCCAGTTGCCATCTTATCTGAAACTAGAAATTTTAAATGTTACATGTTCTTCACAGGGTTATTGGTAGAATCCAAAGAGATAATATGTGTGAAAGTTCTTACAACCAGTGTCACATGAATGTTCACTATGTATTATTGAGGAGTGTTTTCCTCTAGAGTTCTGAATGGAGAAGGAGCTTGGAAGAAGAAAAGAGGTAACTAGCTCATTATAGCAATTTTGCACTGTTTTCAGCTGGCAGACCGTGAGGTGAGTGACGTATTCATGACTGGAATACTAGAGAAAGCCTTTTTCACTTCTTTCCTTCCCTATTTTGATTTGAATCTTTTGAACACAATGGACTAAAGACTATGGCGCATGAAGGGGTGGGGCCCAGTGGAAGGGCCATAGTCAACGTGAGCTTATTTTCCTTTCCCATGTTACACTGACGACAAACTTCAAAGAGAAAATTACCATAAATTTTGCTTGTACTTGAAGATGAATATTCACTTCATTAGGAAGATGATGGCTAAGTCTTCTGTCTCATTATTATGCTGGTCCTTTCCAGAAATTATCCTTAAAACTAAAAATATAAGGCAAGAGAGAGGTGGTACATTTACATCATCTTTGTAATAATGAATTCTTCTATTTACTTTAAAAGTATATGATTACTTTTGTGTCATTCTGTGGACTATTTCACTAAAACCTAAACCAGATAAATATAAAAACATATTCTCTTTAATTTCCATGAATATAGACAATTTATCATTTCTTAGGGTATTATCTAGAATAATGATTTTGTATATTTTTTATACTAATGGGATAATTACTTTTATCTTTCTTTTCAATAATTCAATAAAAAATCATAATCACAGCCAGGAGCGGTGGTTCACACCTGTAATCCTAGCCCTCTGGGAGGCTGAGGCAGGAGGATCTCTTGAGGTTGCTGTGAGCTAGGCTGACGCCATGGCACTCTAGCCCAGGTGACAGAGCAAGACTCTGTCTCAAAAAAAAAAGTTATAAGCACCACATTTTGGGGGCTATAAAATGTGTCCAAACAAAAAGGAATAAAAACAAAAGTTTGATTTTCACTGATAAAAGAGGGAAAAAACAGAGTATCAGAAGTCTTTAAACAAGCTTTAAGTATTTTAAGAGGGGGTGATAAAGGCAAAACTGTTTTGCCTAAAACTGGTTCTTACGTTTTGCTTTGATGATTAAAGAATGCTGAATTAAATAAGAAACTACCTGAAAATCTGAGTGTAACCATGACAAAATCTCAAATCATCTCATGGTAATTTTTCTAAATTTGTTAAGAGATATGATTATTTTACTATAATCCCCAGTGCAAATTTTAAAGTGATTGATTTAGCAGTCTGTAATCTAAAATATATACAAATTCTAATTTGTCCAGGATGTATAAAACATTCTGGCTGATCCATTAGACTTGTTTAATATTTAAAAAGAAGTCTGTAGCCATACAGTCTTCACACATTCTGTGAAATCATCACCAGTGCACAGCGGAGAGAAGTGGGTGCAGTAGAAACATCATGCTGCTTCTTCTTAACCTGTTTAGACAAGTGGAGGAACACAGGTGTAATCTGCCCGCGGCAACTAGTGAGTGTTCCAGTTCGTATGGTTCCAGCTGAGCTGAGCAGAAGATTCAACTCAATTGATCGACAGCATAAAAAGCCTAAGGGAAGGTGATTCTGGGCTTAGTTAAGTCGGTGACAAATGGTCATCATTGAGGACCCAGGTTCTCTTCATTCTTCTGCTGTGCTTTGCTCATCATGTTGGCTTTTGACCTCTGGCTTGCAGAATGGCTGCAGCAGCTTCAAGTACTTCCCAACACGAAAAGGCTCCCTCATATATCCCCTTTAAAGACTGAGAAAAAGTCTTCCACAGTCACTGTTCAGAATTATAGACATGCCCGTTCTTAAATAAGTCACAGGCAAAGAAAAGGGAATTTCCAAGTTTGACTTAGGTTAATCCAGATTATTCTCCTTAGGGCTAGGGAAAGGTCCTGACAGCTGAATCAGAACAGGCTCTGATTGCCAGCAAGATGAGCAGACAGAGTGGCTGCAGAGTAAGTGGTCAATGGTGTCTGCTATGTTGAGTCAGAGGGGGCACCTGCAAAGAATTGGTTTCAAAAGCAGGACTGGTGCTTTCAGGGTATTTGACTTGTGGAAGGAAAATAAATATTAAAGAATAACTGGGCAATATTATTCCTTTTTGCCTGATTTGATATGGTAGCCTCAACTACTGATGATTTTTTCAGGAAAAGATAAAATACTATGATTACGTCTCTTAAAAGAGACAAGAAACTCCCTACAGAGAGGAGTGAGTGGTTCAGCATTTGTAACTAAAAGAAATTTTGGGGAAAATATAATTGAATAAATTAGGACACTTCCACTTTCAATTTACGGAAACTCCACTTCTGACAGGCTTATGCAACAGGAGAAATTATCTTTCATCACAGGAAGTCCAGAGGTAGAGCAAGCTCTAGGGTTCACTGATTTGGCTCGTCCCGTCTCTTGGTCCTACCTGCCTGAGTTTAGGTGGTCACTGTCATGATTCCAGGAATCACAGCCAGTCAAGGCAACGCCTAGGGGCAGAACAGCAGCTGCACAGCAGGAGCGGAAGGACATTTCCCAGATGGTCCTCAGTATACTTCCTCTCCGTACTGGCCAGAGTTGAGTCATATGTCCATTCCTGAGTCAATCACTGCCTAGAGGATTGACTTAATAAACATCTAGGCTGTGGAATTCCAACTGCAAGTTTGTTTTCACTGTGATTGGAATAACCAATTTCTTCTTATGTCTATAAACTCTAGTAAATTCAGGTCAGAGGTTAGCAAACTAATCTGGCCCACCACATGTTTTTGTAAATAAAGTTTTATTGGAACATACCCCCATCCATTTCTTTATGGATTTTAGATGGATGCTTTCATGCTACAATGACAGAGTTGAGTAGTTGTGACAAAAACTACATGGTCTGCAAAGCCTAAAATATTTACTATCTGGTCCTTTACAGAAAAAGTTTTCCCACTCTGATCTAGAGTTAACTGCAGTACTTCCTTTTATTTGGTTGAAACTAACTTCTAAAGTGATACTTTTTAATGTCATTATTCTGGGAAGGAGTGAAACCTATGCTCATCTCATCCATAGTTGTATAATTAAATATATTTTACCCATTTCCCTGGAGCTTTTCCCAAACTGAAGAAATCTAATCTACATAGGATACCTACATAAAGTCAAGTCATTGACTTTTCCAACAGATTCATGCTGTTTATACAGTGTTCCAGCCAGCCGTGTGCTCCCGGTCCAGTTGTTTAGCAGTGCTTTTCAATTCTGCCTTCAGTGACCGCCTTGGCAGTGTGAAATTGACCACAGTGGGAGCAGTTGCCTCAGAAATCAGCAAACATTATAAATTGAAGTTTTTGATTTTTTCCCCTAAAAATCTGGTTGTTAAACATTTACCAACACACCAAGTCTCCAGCAATTATTAGTATATTTTGCATACCTAGCTCTGTTATACAACTGCATACCAGAGAATGTCTGTGTGTGATCTGGGCATTGCCAATGTACTTGTAGTTTGACATAAATTTGTAATCTGAAATGATCGGTCAGTTAAATCCTTCTTGCAATGGAGTAATGCAGCCTATGTTTTAAATTTTATTGTTTTTCATTTAGATAGGATTTTTTGCTAAGTAAATATTTCTCTTAGATTTTGCAGATGAAATCAATGAAAGAAAAAATATTTTTTCTTATATTATCTGAAACTACAAACATATTTATATTGTATAATTTATGTAAATAATTAGTGTATTAATAAAGCAGTAACGTTATCTATCAGTGTACCAGGATCAAGTGTTCTGAACTCTCACATTGTTCTGGGGTGGGGAGTAGTGTTCTCTGTGATCTGAAGGGAAGCTCTAGGCTGTCTTAATATAAAAAGTGCACTCATTTATTTAATGAATATTTATTAAGCATCTATTATGTCCCAGGCACTGATTTTAAAAAGATCTGACCCTTGCTCACATTAGCCTTTCAATCTAGTGGGGGAGGTAGACATTAAATAATCATATAAATGAGTATAAAATTAACAGTAGAATAGAAAAAAAGAAATGCAAGTCTTTGCAAGCATGGGAAACTAAGCCAGCTTGGGAGGAGCTGAAACACAGTCACTGGGCCTGAATTGCAGAGTCAGAGGGAGAGAGTTCTGAGTGGAAATCTATGTTCCAGGGAAATCTATTTCACAGGAGTTCCTGGAAAAACATGCCAGCTATTATAGCCCTAAGAACAATGAGGGGGCCATTGAAGGCTTTTAAGCAGGGAAATGTCAGTATTAGATTTTCATGGCTACTGGAGGGCAAATAGATCGTAGAACAGCAAGAACAGACAGAGGGAGATCAGTGCTTTGGCTCCGGCAGCAGTTCTTGTGGGGGATTTAGAGGCATTGGTGGTGGAAATGGTAAGAAGTGTCTGGAACCCCATGTGAACTGACTGGGTTTCCCAAGAAGCCCTTACAAGGAGCTTAGAATGTAATTAGAGAGGTGACTCACAGGTATAAAATCGCAGAAACAGCATACAATTAGGAAGTAAACTTGAAGTTTAAACTCTGAGTGTTACAGGAATTGAGAGTGGGAAATGGATCAAGACTTGAACTGTTAGGTTTTGGCTACAAGGCCAGAGGCAAGAGCTGGCAAGGGGCAGAACAGCGAGGGAGAGGAGAATGGAGCAGAGATGGCGTGTTGGGAGGAAGGAGGGACAGATATCTTTGGATATGCAAGGTAGGGCAAAATTTTGAGACCTGGAGAAGGCCAGAGTTTAAAAGACTTGATGTGAGATTAAGCAATGAACCATTAAAAGTGTTTTACTTAGGAAGGATACAGATGAAAGCGAAATTTAAAGAAGTTTAGTTTTGCCAGACTTTTGTGGTTAATTAGACCAAGACTTGCTGCCTACATGGTTGTTGAGTGAGAGACTGAACTTAGCGGCAATTAGTAATGGAGAAAAGAGACGGACATTAGGAAGACCCAACAGGTTAGAGATAATGAATTTGCTTTGGACATACAATGAGCTGGAAATGATAATGAGTCCTCCAGTAATACATGTCCAGTAGACAATATAAACTGGACAGGTTTATTTGCATTCCTCTGTACTGTTTTCAATCCTGTGTTGTCTTTTCTCATCAGCCTTCCCAAAAGGAATGTCCCATGATTTGTACAAAGGAAAAATTCTGCTTTCTAAAGAACTAGGTAAGACTTTATAGAATGAAATTTTTTTGACATGTCATCTCAATTTCATATTAAATAATATTTTCACATAAAAAATTTAATCATCCAGTCATAGATTTGTTTATATATTTTATCAGTTTTAATAAGTGACTACTGATATTTAGAAAATCTGACAATAGTAATTTTAAGAAATACAAGTAGAATCCTATTTTAGTGATCTTGATCAGATACGAAAATAATTTATAATATTTAACTTCCATTAAAATTAATATATATTGCAATCCTTAGCAAAATAGCCTCAGGGTATATTAGACATTTTTATAAAGAAGCTAATACATGCATGTCCTGTTTGCAAATCTTTTCTGGTTTATTAATGACCCACTTCTATTGTGCCTTTTTGTCAGAAATGAAAGTATTCTTTATGTCTTCATCCTCCTACTCCTCAACTCTCCTAAAATAAACTACCTCCAAAATACCAATATAGTACTTTGTAGAAAATCTCAAATTTTAAAAATCCAAACACACTACAAAAGACAAACACCAAAAGAATAATATCTTTGCTACAGAGACTAGCTTCAGAGAGGACAACAACTGTTGAAGGCATCTGCTAAGTGGGATTTTTAATTTAATGGAATTTGTTGTAACTCTATCAGCAAAGCTCAATTGCTGTGCACCATCTGTTGAGGCTCTGAAACTGCCTTGCTTATATAGAACCAAATGTAACAATCATACCCATTAAAGTGGAATACTACTTTTTACTATCTTTTCTTCTTTGCCCTTATTTTCCAGTGATTTCAGAGTCATTAGAAGACGACTTGGCAAGAAAAAACATGATTTTAAGAATCAACGGGACAACTCAACAACAAATAAACAAACTACTTGATTTAAAAATGGGCAAAGGACTTGAACAGAAATTTATCTAAAACAGGTATACAAATGGCCAATAAGCACTATGAAACGATGCTCAATATAACTAATCATGAGAGAAATGCAAATCAAAGTTACTTTACAGTCATTAGGATGGTTATTATAAAAAACAGAAAACAATAAGTGTTGACAGGGATGTGGAGAAATTGGTAGCCTTGTGCACTATTGGTAAGAATGTAAAATGGTGTAGCCACTATGGAAAACCATATGGCACTTCCTAAAAAAATTGAAACAGAATTACCATATGATCTAGCAATTCTACCTCTGGGTACATACCCAGAAGAATTGAAAGAAGGGACTTGAACAGATATTTGTACACCCATGTCCAAAACAACATTACTTACAATAGCCAAAAGTGGCCAAGTGTTCAGTGATGGATGAATGGATAAGCAAAATGTGGTACATACATATAATGGAATATTATTCAGGCTCAAAAAGGAAAGAAAGCCTAACACATGCTACAACATGGATGAACCTTGGAGATATGCTATGTGAAATAACCCAGTCATAAAAGGACAAATAGTGCAAGATTAAATAAGATGCCTGGAGTAGTCAAATTCATAGAGACAGAAAGTAGAAGCCAGGTGCGGGGGCTCACACCTGTAATCTTAGCACTCTGGGAGGCCGAGGCAGCCAGATCTTCTGAGCTCAGGAGTTCGAGACCAGCCTGAACAAGAGTGAGACCCCTAAAGTCTGTATTAAAAAAATAGAAAGAAATTAGCTGGACAACTAAAAATATATAGAGAGAGGCCAGGCGCGGTGGCTCACACCTGTAATCCTAGCACTCCGGGAGGCCGAGGTGGGTGGATCGCTAGAGGTCAGGAGTTCGAGACCAGCCTGAGCGAGACCCCGTCTCTACTAAAAATAGAAAGAAATTATCTGGCCAACTAAAATATATATACAGAAAAAAATTAGCTGGGCATGGTGGCACATTCCTGTAGTCCCAGCTACTTGGGAGGCTGAGGCAGTAGGATCGCTTAAGCCCAGGAGTTTGAGGTTCCTGCGAGCTAGGCTGACGCCATGGCTCTCTAGCCTGGGCAACACACTGAGACTCTATCTCAAAAAATAAATAAATAAAATTTAAAAAAAAATAGAAACTAAACTTGCTTCCTACATGGTTGTTGAGTGAGGGACTGAATTTAGTGGCAATTAAAAATGGAGAAAAGAGACGGATATTAGGAAGATCCAACAGGTTAGAGATAATGAACTTGCTTTGGACATACAATGAATACATACAACCAATAGTGGTTGTTAAGAGCAGGGGAAGTAGGGAATTATTTAATAGATATGGAGTTTCAGTTTGGGAAGACGGAAAAAAGTTCTGAAAATAGATGGTGGTAATGGTTGCATAACAATGTGAATGTACTTAATGCCACTGAACTGTACACTTAAAGATGGTTAAAACGGTAAATTTTATATTATATATATTTTACCATAATAAAAAGAAGTCAAAGGGACCCAGAGGAGAAGTCTGTTGACTGGAAGAACCTAATTATTGGCTTAAACTTGAGGCAAATTAATCGTATTGTGCAGGCCGACACTTAGTACCTCGTCAGAGCCTTGGCTTCCAGAGTTGGTCACATTGTGGATTTATATAAATTGTATAATGGTCATTTTTGTACTTAAACGAAGTTTATATTTCCTTGACTCTATTCTGAGACAGCTAACAATTTGAATGATGGTATCAGTTGACTTGACAAAATAGAGTATGAAAATGTCATTTTTGTACTTAAACGAAGTTTATATTTCCTTGACTCTATTCTGAGACAGCTAACAATTTGAATGATGGTATCAGTTGACTTGACAAAATAGAGTATGAAAATGATTTAGAACTATTGGATATACCGATTTGTATTACTTCAAATTAATTAGTGTTTAAGCCTCTATAGGTATTGAATTTGAAAGTTGTGTTAGTCCATTTTGTGTTGCTATAAAGGAAATACCTGAGGCTGGGTGATTCATAAAGAATAGAGGCTTATTTGGCTTGCGGTTCCACACGCTGTACAAAAAGCATCATGCCAGTATCTGCTTCTGGTGAGGGCTTCAGGAAGCCTGAACTCATGACAAAACATGAAGAGGGAGCAGATATGTCACATGGTGAGAACAGGAGCAAGAGAGAGAGGAGATGGTGCCAGGCTCTTTTAAACAACCAGCTCTTGTGTGAACTAACAGAGCCAGAATTCACTCCTTAACACCGGGAAGGCACCAAGCCATTCATGAGGGATCCACTCCCAAGACCCAAACACCTCCCACCAGGCCCCACCTCCAACACTGGGGATTGAATGTCAACATGAGATTTGGAGGGGCCAAACATCCAAACGATAGCATAAGTGATCACACGTTAAAGAGAATATGGAATTAGCTTTATTTTATGTGTGAAAATGTAGTCTAAAATTGCAAAAGTCTAACATTCTCATAGAGGTTCTCTTAAGAAAGATCCTCTCACACAGGTGAGAGGATACACATTTAGTTGTATTTTTCTTGATACTCTCTCACTGTGGTTAGAAAATAAATTGCAATTTTGCTTAAAGTTTAAACTACTCACATAATATTTATAGAAAAAAAATCCTATTCATTTATACCTTCAGCAAACATGTATTGAGGCATACTATATGTGTCGAGGCACTGTTCAGAGGCTGAGAATTCAGTAGGTGCTAATGCAACATAGACTTTAATTAAAGAACCAGACAGATAAATGGTTGCCTGGAAAGCACATACGTGCTTGAGCAAATTGGCCAAGATAGCCAAGGAAGGCTCCTTTGAAGAAGTGGTAGCTGAGGCAAAATCTTAGTGATCTAGAGGAGTTAAGTTGGCAGAGGATTGGAGGACTTTAATAGGATTTTCCAGAGACAGGAAACAGCTTAGGCCCAGAGTCAAGAACAAGAGGAAGCACAGTGCTCTCAGAAAAACTAAATGGTGAGCATGCCGTGCGATGGAGCCAGAAACATAAGTAGGGCCAAACCAATGGCTTATAGGTCATCTCTTTTCTGTCACCTTAAGATTTTATCTCATTTTTGTTTTTCTGTAAAAGCAATAGAGAACCACTGAAGGGTTTTAGTGTGCTTGCATGGGGGGACAACATGATTAAATTTGCTCTGTCTGCAATATGGAGAGTAGATTTTGGGGTTCAGAGTGGATGTAGGGCACCAGTTAGAAGGTGTTGGTGATAAATGAAGTATGAGTGGTAGAAAAGAAGGAGAGGGAGGCAGAAAAGATGACTTCTTGGTCTTTAGCTTGCACAGTTGGATGGGTGTTGGTGTCGTCACTGAGATGGGGAACACTTCACAAAGTCATAGTTCACTTTGGAATATAGTGATTTTATGATCCACTCAGATCACAAGTTTAGCTTGGGATATGTTTTTTTTAGGTGCCTTTTAGGCATATAAATGAAGATGGTAACTAGTTTTTATATTGCTTAGAAATCAGAAGAGGTATAATAACGTTTAAGCTTATCTGAGGAGAGGTGTAAAGGAACTCAAGGGCATAAATGAGATCACCTGGAGAGAGGTTCCAGGTTGAAGAAAAGAGGACTTGGGAGTGAGTCTTAAGGAACTCTAACATTCAAAGGCTGGATAAAGAAAAATGAACCTTTTTGCAAATTGACCACGAAAAAAAGAAAGAAAGAAAAATGAGCCTTTAAAGGAGAGAAGGATTAATCAGAGAAGTAGGAAGTTAAAAAATAGAACAATGCTGTGTCACAAAGTTCAAGAGAGAATGTTTAGAAATGAAGGTCCACGGTGTTGGATACTGCTGAAAAGTGAAGTGAGATGAGGACTGGAAAGATTTTAGTGGGATGAGAGTCACTGGTGACCTGAGCAAGAGTAGTTTTGGCCAAGTGTTGGAGACAGAAGTTAGAATAGGCTGAAGTTTTGGTAGGTTTTGTGACGATAGGGAAAAGAGGTGGATGGATGTGGATGGAAGAAAGGAAAAAGAGTTTTTTGTTTGTTTTCTAACTGAAGAGTCTTAAGTATATTTAGAAGCTAGTGGGAAGGATTTGCTTGACAGAGAGAGAGAGACATAGTGTGGGTGTTTGGGTGTTTAAGAGAAGGAATAATAGATAATGGAAAGTTGTAAAAAGTAGGGGAGAATGGATTCCAAGCAAAGGTAAAGGAAAAGAGCTCCCTAGTGTGTGTGGGGGTGGGGGGAGGAGAGAGAATGAATAGCATGGGAGTACCTAAGTGTTAACTAAGCATAAGAGTAACTAGCAACTAAGTTTGAGTTTGGAAAGCTGAGATAGTTCATGTGTTATGGATTGTTTTTTCCAAAAGTAACAGGCTAAATTTTCCACTGATTATGAAAAGGAAGATAGAAGATGTGGTTGAAGTTTGAGAAATGTGAATTTCTTTTAAGGTTGCTGCAGAGAATGACAGAGAGTGAATTGACCAGGAAAATGTCGTAAGATTTCTAAAGTGTTGAGGGCCTAGTTGAGATCAATGATTACAAATTTAGGAAGGATCCAATCTTTCCTCTATTGGGATGTTCTCCAACAACCCTAGGTTGCTTAGATGTAAGCAAAGGGAGAGGAAATTTCTGAGTTCATTCAGGGTTGGCATTTTGCCAGAGAGGAGAAGATAGAGGGCCAGAAGTTTTTGAATATTGATTAGGGTGTTATTAAAATAATAGAGCATGAACTCCAAGCTGCAAAAGCAGAAAACTGAGAGAGAAAAAGCATGGTGGGTTAGCAGAAAGTGAGAGCCCAATGGAGAGACAGTACCAAATCAACTTTCAAAATTTAGAGATCATGTATACCAAAACACTATAATTAAAATTGAAATTCAAATGATGTATTAAAAACATACTTGCAAAAGTTGACAGAATAGATGAAACAAATTAGCAAAATATTGCCCACAGTTGAAGCTGGGGGATGGGTACCTAGGGTTTCATTATACTGGAAAAGAAGAACTTTGAAAAAATGGGGACAGTGCAAGGAGCAAAATAAAATTCCTCCAAAATTATAATTAATATTTCCAGAGGACTATGAATTGATATTGCATTCATGAAATAAGAATGGAAGCCAGAAAGAAAGAAAAAAAATAGAGGACCTGTTACGAGGTCCAACATATGAATAAAAGGTGTCTCAAAAAGAGAGAATTGAGAAAAGTGAAGGGAAAGACAAACAATAAACAAATAATTTAATAAAATTTCTCAGAGCTGAAGGACATACACTGAAAAGCCAAAAGTACATTAAGCACAATGAATTGGAAAAGACCCCATCCCAAGGCACATCTTGGAACATTTTGGAACACCAGAAACATAGAAGGTGTGGATCTAATCATCTTTTCTCAGTCCCTTACCCTACTTATGTTCTCTTTTCTCTCCTTCAGTTTAAATTCGATGGTCAATAATTTTAATTAATATCTTGGATAGAATCTCAACATTTTTGTCCCTCTTGTGCTTTCTCATCTGTTCTGAGCAAAATCACAACCCTAGTTAAATCACATTTTTCTTCCACTCCATTTCCGCACCAGTGCAGCTGAACATAAAGATGGGAAAACAAACAGTCATATTGACTGGTGTTATTTTTAAATTCATGATCATTAGCTTCAAGTGGCCCCTTACAGCTGCCTGGAAATCAGCTATTTCCTCTCACTCTCCCACTCTCCTAGACAAGTACTTCATGGTTGTGTCTCTCTCCTCCAACCTCTGACCTCTTCTCCCCCGACCCATTCTCAGCTGTTTCCCCTGCTTTCAATATTGCTATGGAAACTGAAGCCATCAAAGAATTCCCACAAGCCTCACCCTCTATGCCGACCCATCCTCCTATATCTGTGCCCACATATTCTTCATTCTCTACTGTCCCTGGGATTTATTAACCACACTCTTCCTAAGGCCAAACCTGTGTAGCACTAGATCTAACCCTTCTCAGGAAGACTTCTCCAGCCATTCTTCATTTCTACCACACCTTCAACTTTCCCCATTATAGCATATTGTTCCCAACAGCATACAAACCACTATTATTTCTCACACCTTTAAAACAAACACTCTCTTGACTCCACAGCCTCCTCTAGCTACCACCCTATTGATCTTCCCTTTTTAATAAAACTCTTTAAAAGAGTTGTCTACACCCACTATCTCCAAATTATCTTCTCCCATGCTCACTTGAACCAGCTAGGTTTGTCCCCAATATGCCATCATCAACTAATAATGTTGCTAAATACAATGGTCAATTCTCATCTTAATTGACTCATAGAGGTATCTAATAAAATTGATCACTCCTTCCTTGATATACTTTCTTCCCTGTATTTTGGAACATCACAATCTCCTGGTTGTAGTTCTACTCTACTGACCACTTCTGAGTGTATCTTTTGTTAGTTCTTTCTCATGACTCTGACTTCCAAATATTGGAGGGCCCCAAATCTCATGGCCCTTGGGCCTCTCTCTTTTATAGCTATAGCTATAAGCTACCTGGCTTATCTCAACTGGCATCCACATTTTAAATACTAACTATTGCTGACCACACCCCAATTTTTATCTCCATCCCTAAACTACATACCAGTACATCCAACCATTTTCTTAAGTTCTCTACTTAAATTTCTTTTTTTTAACCTCTTATGGGATAAGTAATTTTACTTAAATTTCTAATAAGTGTCTCTAATTTAACACATCTAAAATTAAGGTCTTATCTCTCTTTCAAAATCTGTTCCACCTCCAACTTTTCCCATATCAGTTAATGGCAACTCCATACTTTTCAGTTGAACAGGCCAAAAGACATGTATATCTGGTACATAGCATAGCAGATAGGCTCTACCTTTCAGAAGTCCATAATTTAACTATTTGTCATCACTACCATGTCACTATTCTGGTCCAAGTCACCAACATTTCTTGTCACCATAATATCTTGCCTGGATTATTAAAATAGCTTCATAAATGGCCTCCCTGCCTCTGCCTTTGCCTCCCATTAGTCTCTCTCTAAACAGAAGTTAGAAAGATAACATTACAATGTAAGTCAGATGATGTCCCTCTTCTGCCTCAAATCTTCTAATGACTTTCCACTTCAGAGTATTAATAAAAACAAAATCCCAACTATGACCTTCAGAAACCTTTACCATTTGTTCCCATTACCTCTCTTAACTCATCTCCCATTGTTCTCCCATTCAGTCATCCCACCACAGACACACTGGCCTCCTTGCTGTTCCTCCAACAAGCCAGCCACTATCCCACTGTATGAGTAAGGGTTTGATCAAAGAAGTAGAACCACAACGAATGACATAGAATAAGGGATTAATTTTAGGGATTTATCCTTACACAACTGAAGTCACTGGTTAAACAGTTTATAAATGCCTGTTGCTTCTGCTTATGATGATAGTTCTGAAGTCAGCACGGCAGGGAGTTGGGAAGAAAAGACAGGCAAAAAGTGGGGGAGATCAAGTACAATATGGGACCCTTGAGGAGGCACTAGAACCAATGATGACCTGGACATCTCTCTTCAGAACCCAGAGTGACCACTCACCACCCAAAACTCTGGTTTCAATGCTGCAGGTGACATGCTGGAGAAGTCAGTGTCCTTTTCCACAGATCTAAATATGCACCCAGCCTAGGAGTTGAAAAAATTGAAGAAGGACATCCATCAGGATCTGACATAGCTGTGGTCCTGGCTGCTGCCCCATGTCGACAAAGGTGATCCAGCAGATCTGTGGCAACTGCAGGAGCTGCAATAGCATCTGACCCTACCTTAATCTTCTGAGCAAAAAGCAACTGCTGCTTCCCTTTCACTTTCCCAACCTTGGGCAAATTTCTCTTGTGGACAATCTTAGCCAAGAATCACACATGGAAGCTATCTGAAATTATCTTAGCTAGGTTGACCTAGTACAAAGCTACCATACCTCCCTCAGAACCTTTGCACTTTGTTGTTTCCTCTGCCTGGAATGCCATCTCCTTCACCCCCAGTATGTACACACCCTTCAAGGCTTTACTCAAAAGTTATCCTTTCTGGATACCTTATCAAAAATTTCATTTCTATTCAGATTTTTCACTGCTTTATTTTTCTCCTTAGTACTTATCACCATCTAACATACTATATATTTTACTTATTTTTTTATATTATTTCTTTCCTTTACTAGAATATAAGTGCCAAGAGGACATAAATGTTTGTGTCTTTCATTTACTTCTATATCCTTAGTGCTAAGAATAGTGCCTAGAACATAGTAAGTGCTCAATAAATATTTATAGAATAAATTAATGCATCTTAAAAGCTTTCAGAGAAAAAAATAAACTACGTGCAACAGACCAGGAATGAGAATATGTTGTATTTGAGAAATTACATGGAGTAATTCTTTTGAAATTCTGAGAGAAAATTATGTCTAAACTCAAATTCCATAACTGTTATAGATTGAATGCTTTTGTCCCCCGAAAATTTGTATGTTGAAAGCCTAATCCCCAATGTGAGGGTATTAGGAGGTGGGGACTTCGGTAGGTGAATAGGTTCTAAGAGTAGAACTTTCAAGAATAGGAAACTATCCGTATAAAAGAGATCCCATTTGTATCAATGTTCCTGGTTGAAAAAAAGGAGATCCCAAAGAGTTCCCTCACCTTTTTAGCCACATGAGGATGCAGCAAGAAGATGGCTGTCTAGGAACCTGAAAGCAGGCCCTCACCAGACACCAAATCTGCCTTGCTCTTGGACTTCCCAGCCTCTGGAACTGTGAGAAATGAATTTTTATTGCTTCCAAGCCACCTGGCCTGTGATATTCTGTTATAGCAGTCCAAACTAAGACAATAAGTAAACCTTTAATAAATTGTTATGGTAGAATAAAGATAGTTATGATATAAAAGTTTCTCAAAAAAATTTATCTTTTCTCATATACCTTTTCTTAGAAAGTTGTTGGAGAGTATGTTCTTTCCTAACAGATGCAAACCCAGAAGGAGGAGACCCAGTGCCTGGCCAAGCAAAGGAGCCAGGCAAAGGAATTATCTGAGATAAAAAATAGAGAACCAAGACAATGACCTTGTGCAACAGATTCAGAAAGCATTAGTCCAGATTGGAGTAGGAGAGCTTAGGTCTTCAGAAGTGTTGTCTCCAAGAAACAAATGACATTCACAAAATAATCTGCTGTGTTAGAATATATTGAGAAGAAGATTAGTGGTAGTTACATAGAAACCAGGCAAACTATCCAATGAAGTGGTTATAACATCAACGGAAACAAAAGTTATTTAAAGAAAGGAGGAGAATGTTAACACAGTATACTATGTAGTATGGATTTACTAATATCTGCATCAGCATAAAATGTGAATGTTTAAGGTAAATCTAATCCAGAATTACAGTATGATTGAATTTGGAAGATGAAGGAGAGGAAGTGCTTGTGTGTGCCCACATACAGGTTGATATATGGGCTGAGAGCACAAAAGAACCAAATACTCTTCTTTCATAACAAACTATGTCAATCATGTCAATGTCATCATGATTTAATAAGCCTTGTATAACCATTTGAAATTACAAACCTATGTATAATTTTGATAACTATTAATAGATAAATTCTAATATTAATTAGGTTCAAAATGACTAGGTTAAAAGTAATAATACTTAACATCAGCTGTAAAACTAGTGGTAGGAGTATCAGTAGAAATATGGAAAGTTCCATTGCAATATCTGTGGGGAAAGTTTGGGAAGAAATGGGTGTCAGGGACTTTCTAACATGTTTGAGTTTTTAAGAAATATATGTTATTTCTATAATTAGAAAATCATAAATATTTTCAAACGAATTTCTAAACTGTATAATTATTTAATTATTCACAGTGATCACTCATGGTAATATGTCTCCTTTGCTAATTAAAAAGTGATTTTTTTAAGGTACCTGAATGCTAAGATTAAATTAATTTTTAGAAATATAATTTTTCTACTCTGATGATGTATTTGGTACTAAATCTAGATTCTTACAGCTTGCTAGTCTAGAAAGAGTGATTTGTATTTCTTACTTTGAAATATGTGCATGATCTTATTTAAATGAAGCTGCATGATGTGGTAGAAAAAATATAAGTGATGAAACCAAATATATTATTACATCATGTACAAACATTGAACAGAACATTAAAATACATTATGTATTTTATAAGAGGCATAACATGTACTTAAATTTCCTTATGAGTCTTCTTATGTGTCTTACGTTTTTATGTGTGGTTTTAAATGAAATACGAATTTAATCAAATGTTTATTTTAGGTGCTCTATTACCTGAAAGACACTATACTAGGTTTTATGGGTCATTTAAAGAAAAATCTCTCTTTGTTTTCAAGTTACTTACAGTCTGGCTGGGGAAACATGGAAGAGATAACTTGTTTACCCAAATCTGGAACCCTGGGAGTAATAATGTGCCCTGCTATATATATTACATTGGCTAATGTAATATATGGGAGAGTTTTGTGTTGGACTTTTTTTTATCTCTTCCTCTTCTGCTTCGTCTTGCCTGGACCTCATTTGGATGACTGGAACTCCAGCAGTAATCTTGAGCCATGAAGAAACCTTGATATTGGAAGGCACTCACAACGGATGGTGGAGGAGAAAGGCAAAAGGAACATGAGTTCCTGAGACCAGCCCTGGGCATCATATCTTCTGATTTCTTTTGGAAGAAAAATAAATCCATAACCTTTTATTTTGTTTTAGTTTCCATTTTACATTTCCTGATGTATATATCCAATATTCATCTTAATTAATAAAAGAAATAAAATATAAACAAGTGAAAAGTTCAAGAATAATATGAAAATACAATTACAGTTTAGTAAAAGAAGAACTGGCACATGGCACCATACAATTCATTGCATGGAACAGATATGGCATGGAGAGGTAATATGTAGTATTCAAGTGTTGAGACTGGGCTCTGAAAAAGACATATAGAAATTTAATACAAGACAAAAGAGTCACTTCAGCTCTCAAAGAAAAGGTGAATTTTTAAATAAATGATGTTGAAACAACTGGACAACCATTTGGAAAAAGATAAAACTGAGTCCATAAATCATTTCATGTACCAAGATATATTGTAAATGGATTGAGAAATATGAATGTTAAAAAAATAAAACCACAAAATAATAGAACAAAACACAGATGGATTCCTTCATAACTTAGCAATGAGTAAAGCTTTTAAAAATATGACTCAAAATCCAGAAGCAATAATAAAAAATACTGACAAATTTAATAAAGCATACATTTAAAACTTTTGCATGTCAAAAAGAAAAGAAAAAAACAAAATAAAATTGAAAAGAAAAATGAATAGCTGGAGAAAATATTTTCAATTTATATTATTTCAAAGGGATATCTCCCCAAGACAAAAAGAACTCTTAAAAATCAATTTTAAAATGCAAAACAACAACCCAATAGAAAAATGAACCAATGTCATAGTCCAGCAGTTCACATAAAAAGGAAAGCAAATGGCCCTTAAACATATGAACATACTCAATCTCACTCAAAACAAAAGAATGCAAATGAAAAGCACACTGAGAAACCATTTCTCACCTAACAAATTGGCAAAAATTTGAAAATTGACAATTCTCTGTTGTAGAAGTTGGGAGAAACCAGGCACTCTCATCCATTGCTAGTGGAGATACAATTTGAAATAACTCCATGGAGAGGAATGTGGTGACATGTAACAAAATTACAGATACTTGTACCCTTTGATTCAACAGTCTCACTGTTAAGAATATATGTAACGTTATACCTGTTACTTTATACTAAATTTATAAGTGTCTTCAGAGCCCAGACTCAACACTCAGGCACTATATACTGTCCCTCCGTGCTCTATTTGTGCCATTCAATGAATTGTATACTGTCATGTGCCATTTCTTCTTTTATTAAACTGTAACTATTTTATATTATTTTGTAACACACCTGTACATGTATACAATGACATATACAGCATTGTTTATGACAGCAAAAGATTATTAAAACACACAAATAGCCATCAATAAACATTGGTGGAATAAAACTAAGGTATATCTCCATAATGGAAACTATGTAATTTTCCCTGGATGAAGTACTATAAAACCATTACAAAAAGAACATTGGTATGAAAGAATCCAGGGTATAATGTTAAGTTAAAAAGGCAACACAGAGGACAGTGTATATAGTATATTGCATTTTACACAGGCTACACACGCACACACACACACACACACACACACACACACACAGTTACAAAAAGAAACACACCCAGGCACACAGGACAGGTAAATCAGAAACTATTTTTTTTAAGCGATAGGGTCTTCCTATGTTGCCTTGGCTGAAGTGCAGGCTATTCATAGGTGCAGTCATCGCACACTATAGCCTCGAATGCCTAGCCTGAAGCTCTCCCACCTTAGTCTCTTAAGAAGCTGGGACTGCAAGTACATACCATCCTGCCTGGCCCAAAAGCTAAAATTTTTAAATGTATCTATTGGGAAGTATGGAAAGAGAGTAACATTTTCCTGAATATATTTTGGTTTAAAGTTTTAAATTTCGAACTATGACTTGTTTCAAAGTTTTAACTGTCAAATCATGAAAATGTATATTCAAAAATAAAATTAAATATAAAAATAATTCCTAAAATTGAAAGTAACTAAAACAAATGAGGCACATATCTAACTGGTAACATAACCACACATAGAAAAGCATTATTTCAAGTAATTTTAGAACATAATAGTTGTACAAACTTAGTGGGATATATTGTAAGAATAAAAGAAAACTGCAAGAAAATCTCAAACTTTGTCAATTTTATTATTAGTGATGAGGCTGATGTTATTAGCTTAAAATTATTTAGTGTGTATGATAAGATAAAATAATTATGTTTGTGTTATTAGAAACCAAGATGTTCAGTATAAATATAAAATCAAAGAAGTTAAGTAAATAATTGGAAATTGAATTGCAAGTATCTATATAGACTTAAGATTTTTTAGACTTTTGATTTGGAAGCAATTTTAAACTTACAGAAAATCTGCAAGAATAATACAAAGAAAATCATTTTACCATTTTCCCAGATTTTTCTATTATTAACATTTTGCCTCATTTACTTTATCATTTGCTCTATTTATCTACGCCCACACACACACAAAATTTTTTTCTGAAACAGTTGACAGTAAGTTGCATAAATCATGGCTGAGTGGGTCTAAGAGTAAGAATATTCTCAACTTCAATAAACTTAACACTGATTCAATACTTCTTTCTAATCTACTATGCATGTTCTAGATGTGTTAGTTGGCCCATTAATGTCCTCTATAGCAGGTTTTTGTGTTTTTTTTTTTTTACCTCCAGTTTATAATCCAGTCTAGAATCAGGAATTACATTTAATTGTTAAGTTTCTTTGGTCTCCTTTAGTCTGGAACATTTTCTCAGTCTTTCTTTGTCTTATACAACATTGACCTTTTTTAAAAAGAACGTTTAAAATAAACTATACTTCATTTTGAGTTTGTCTGATATTTCCTTGCCATTAGATTGAGGTTATGCATTCCTAGCTACAATACTATGTAAGTGAGACTGTGTCCTTCCCAAGGTATCACAGTGGTGATATCAATTTTGACCATCTACTCACAGTGTATCTAATTTATCTACTGTATCATCATCATCATCACCATCTCCTGATTAAAACAACAATATATATCATGGGGCTGCCCACATAAAGCACCTAGGACCTATTCTATAATGATCCAGGCACAATCATCACCAATACTGCCCAAAATTAGGTCTCTAAATGCTATTCACCACTCCCAGGGACTCTTGGAGTAATGGCTGCCCCCAGGTCAAGAGTGGGGAATTTACAAGGTGAGGTTGGAGCATCTCATTGTGCCACAAAGTGCAGTGAGGAAGTTTTCAAAATCTGAGTCATGTCAAGAGGACTCTAGAGCCAGCCTGAAGGGGATCCCATTGGCCAAAGATGGGACAACCTTAGTATCAAAAAGAAAATAAACATAAGTGATTGATTGATATGCATTGACTACATAAATATCCATTAGTCCATAATGATACTCCCTATGCCATTCATAGGAGAAGCCATACTAAGTTTTTTTCACTTCTAAGTGTTTTTGTGCTCCTTGTCTAAGTAGTTGAGCACGTTTTACTTCTTCTGACAACTCAACTTTATCCAGATCCAGCTCAGAAGCTGCTTGCTCTGAGAAGCCTTCCCTAAAGCCTCTATGTAGTTCACACATTCTTTATATTCCAGTGACAGTCATCATACAGCCCTCTTTAAATGCACCTGTCAATACTGTACTGAAATTGCTTGTTTAACTGTATTTTTCTCTCCAGACTATTAGTTTATAAATACAGGACCTGTCTGGGTTTTATTTATTGTGTTATTCCTAATGCCTACCATATATTAAATATAATTTTATATACAGTATTATATAATACTATTATGTGTTGTGAATAAACAGATCAATTTCAATAATTCTGTTTCTTCTTGGTCACGCAATACAGATTTGTCTATATTTTATAAAATGGTTGAGTGCAGTTAAGTAGAGGGCCATTTTAGCTAACATGACAAAATTTTATCACAATGGTTTTTTAGTGTTTTTTCCCAATTTGTCCACCTGTCAGCCATAGCTTTCACACTGAGTAGACTACAAATATGACCACAACATTTTCTTGATTCTTATTCTTAGACAATAATTTCTGATAGTATTTGACTTATCCCAGTCTACTTTCTCTCCCTTTCTGTTCATACACACAAACCTACTATTAATGTAGGGCAGAGAGTAATAAAGTCAAATTATTGATTTTTTTCAAAAAACTTGTTAGTAATTGGTGATTTGACTTAGTTGGAATATTTTTAAAATAGTACTCTGAAATAAATGTTTTTTAAAAAATTTGATCCAACGTCTGAAACACGCCGGTGGCAACCAAGCCAGTATACAGTGTGTTCACCAATAAGTTGTATCAAACTTTTCTCATGTGGTCTCCCACTATGTGGAGCAAACCGTCTGTCAAAGGCACGTATAGACGCACTCAAGTGCGGGCAATCTGTCCCATACACAGTGCATGGATTCCCATTTAAGCCAGGGGCGAGAGAGCCCCGATAGGCGTGGCCAAGGCGGTGGATTAATGCCAGTCTGTGCTTGGGGAAGTCTCGCCGGCTCCCGCGGTGGAGCGAGTGGGACGGGGGACTGCGGCGTTCGCTGCGTGACTTGGTGACTTGGAAAAGACGTGTGTGGCAGGGCAGCAGCTCCCTTAGAGCGGCGCGGCCGGAGGGACCCGGAGCTGGCCGCGGTGCTGAACACGTTTCTGGGGCTTTCCCGAGGTCGGCCGGCGGGAAAGGGAACGGCAGGTTTGCGAGTTCGCAGGCAGCCGGCAGGATCAAGTCTTCGGGTGTCGGTTCCTGGCTACGGGCAGGAGACGCGCAGGCCGGGTGCAGGGGGGTCACCTCGCTCGTGTAGGCGCGGCCTCTGACCCGTTACTGCAGCTCCTACTCCTCAACAGCAACATGTCCCATATTTATTCACTGAGTGCCTACTGAGTCCCCAACACTGGACGTCCACTCCCAGTAGTTCACACAACATTCTCCCAGTTCAAAGAAAAAGAACTAAAGCTCCGAAGGCTGAAGACCTTGTCCAAGGGAACACAGCTACGAAATGGCCGGTCCTTCTCAATCACCTTCAAAAAGCGTTTACTGTATACCTTCCGTGCGCCAGCGGACAGCCCCTGTTCCTCCTTCGCTTGTCAGCCCCAAACACCTCCAACCCGAGCCTCTTTCCCTTCTCCCGCCCCCACCCGAATCCCCGAGGTTGGCGTCAGGAAAAAGTCATCTCCCGGGCAGCATAACCTCTATCACCGCTAAGTCGGGGCGTGTACGAAGGACTGGAAGTCGGTGCAGGGTTTATTCACACCTCTTGTCCCCGTGCACTCAGAAGTACAAACTGGGTGGGACAGCCAACGGTAGTCTCTGAGTCCCCAGTCCTCTGTGTAACCTCGGTCAAGTGGTCACGTCTCTGAACCTGTTTCTCGTCGCTAACACGACAGTGGGTTGGTTTTAGGACAGCATGAGGCTCTTCCCTGGTGCGCACCGGTCTCTTCCTAGGTCCAGTACAAATAGAAGGCCTCCCCCCCCCCAACCAATCCCTCTCCCAAGTCGAGATAGGTACGCTCACTTTTTCTCCCCAACAAGTCCACAGCCAACTCTACCCCTCGTGGAGAAAGAATTGAGGTCCCGAGCTGACGTTGTCCTCCCCGCTGCTGCCGCTGTCCCCACCCCCAGCCCCACCCCCGGGTGTGACCTGTCCTTCCGGGCCACACTCGCCCGAGGCTCGGGAGAGAACCCCTCACACTCCTGCTTGGTCACGCCTGGCCTCTGCGGTCCCCGGCGCTGGGGACGCTCTCGGAAGTGCGAGACGGAGCTGAACCGAGAGCGTGAGCTGTGGGCAGGGCTGGCCCGACAGCCCGGGTGACAGGTAGGTGGGTGGGCGCCTGCCGGGGGCTGGGTTGGGAGAAAGGGGCTTTGGGGGAAAGGGCTGAGGAAAGGGGAGGTGCCAGAGGAAGCCGTGGGTCATTCTGTCACTCTCTTTACGACCAGTCTCTCTCCCTCTCGCTTCTCCCCAAGTCACCTCACTTCCCTCTCTTTCTTCTCCAAGCATCCTTTCTGTAAGCCGGCGCCCGCTCCCGCTCCTCCCTCGCACTTCCCCGCGCCCAAGGAGACCTCTTCGGGGACCTCTTCGGGGACGGCTCCATCTGGCCTCCCAGCGCAGCCGCGTTCCGCAGCCAGTTAAGCCGAGCCGGCAGCATGTGGAACGCGACGCCGAGCGAGGAGACGGGGCCCAACTTCACGCTGGCGGACCTGGACTGGGACAGTGCCCCCGGCAACGAGTCGCTGGCCTACGAGCTGCTGCTCCCCTTCCCCGCGCCTCTGCTGGCGGGCGTCACAGCCACCTGCGTGGCGCTCTTCGTGGTGGGCGTCGCTGGCAACCTGCTCACCATGCTGGTGGTGTCACGCTTCCGCGAGCTGCGCACTACCACCAACCTCTACCTGTCCAGCATGGCCTTCTCCGACCTGCTCATCTTCCTCTGCATGCCGCTCGACCTCGTCCGCCTCTGGCAGTACCGGCCCTGGAACTTCGGCGACCTGCTCTGCAAACTCTTCCAGTTCGTCAGCGAGAGCTGCACCTACGCCACGGTGCTCACCATCACGGCGCTGAGCGTCGAGCGCTACTTCGCCATCTGCTTCCCGCTGCGGGCCAAGGTGGTGGTCACCAAGGGCCGGGTGAAGCTGGTCATCCTCGTCATCTGGGCCTTGGCCTTCTGCAGCGCCGGGCCCATCTTCGTGCTGGTCGGGGTGGAGCACGAGAACGGCACCGACCCTCGGGACACCAACGAGTGCCGCGCCACCGAGTTCGCGGTGCGCTCCGGGCTGCTCACGGTCATGGTGTGGGTGTCCAGCGTCTTCTTCTTTCTGCCCGTCTTCTGCCTCACGGTCCTCTACAGTCTCATCGGCAGGAAGCTGTGGCGGAGGCGGCGCGGCGACGCGGCGGTGGGCGCCTCGCTCAGAGACAAGAGCCACAAGCAAACCGTGAAAATGCTGGGTAGGTCGCGGGATGCCCTCGGGCTTTCTCTCCCCGTCCCCTCTCCCCTTGCCTTCCCCCTTCTCCCCGAGCGTCTCTCTCTCTCTCTCTCTCTCTCCCGTTTCTCTCAGTCTCTGTCTTTCTGCATGTCTCTCAGTTATTCTCTTTTCCTCTCCACGCCCCCCCTTACTTTGCCACTGTCCTGACTCTCTCTTTTGATCTCTATCCCCTTTTTGTCTCTCTCTTTCTGTCTCTCCTTTCTCTTTCATGGAGAAGTGCCCTCACCTTTTTATTTCCCTAAAATGATTTTTTTATCAGCCTAGAAACTTTGCTTCAAAAGATATTTCATAAAAGTCTATTGTGGTCTTTGAGGGTTAAAAGTGAGGTTAAACTTCTTGCCTCAGATAGAATTTGTGGATATCTAAGTTACATTAAGAAAAGCAGGCATTGGATCTAGAAAATATTCAGTGGCAAATTTAACCAAAGATGTGATCAATTTGGATAATTCTGTTAGAGCTGATTTGTTTTTCTTTCGATACTGTGATTTGTTTTCAGATAATTTCATCAATTCTGTTTACCCCACTGCTGTTTATACTACGCTTTGTAAGGAAGTCAGGGACAAATCAGTGGGGTCTCTTTATTTGTTTTCATAATTACCCATAGGATAGACTAAGATAAGGTAAGACAAACAAGGCTCCAACAAGAGAAAAGGAGACTCTGTGGAATCTGACAGGACTTATTACCCCCCTTCCCAAATGGCCCTGCAGGTACATCCGGGTGCAATGTCACAACTAAAAGTGTGCTGAATATTTATTGCAAGAATTCAACTTCTTTAAGTGTATGCTTGGTACAAGTGAAGTAATACAAAATATGCTCATATTCAAGCAAAATATTAATTCTACACACTTTTTCAGAACCAGAGCCTGTATATTTCATTGCTCAGATATTATAGTCAACATTTCATACTCCTTGGCATATTCAATGCTTCTTAGAAGTAATTTCAGGATGATTTCATATTTGCAATTTTACAATTCCTGGATCCTGAATATTAAAGTGATACAGTTTATTCAAGGAATGTCAAAGATTTTATTTTCTAGACTGTGATTCTCAAATGACTCATAGATTGTAAACCTGCAAATGTCCTTCAGGGGACTCTAAGCTCTCATCTATGAGATTCACACTGCTACCATGGCAGTCAAATTGCTACTATACAACTTAGTTTTAAGGGTAAGTGGAATAATTTCCTCTAATTTTATTTTTCAAGCCATTAATTTTCTCACTGGTGTCTCAGCACCAATGTTAATTTTCTTCTCCTTTGACAATTTGAAGGAGATCACTAAAGTAGTACAGGGACTAAAATACTATTTTTTGTTATTTTTCCTTTGATTTCTGAATTTTAAAACCTTAGTTTAAAAATTTACAAGTGTTGAAAAATTATCTTACATAGGCAAAATGAAGACTTGGGTGGATGATAATTAATGTTAGTTGGTTTAATGGCCTTTCGTGCCTTACTTATGTCTACCGTAGGTAGCATAGAATCATCCGTCTCAGTGGTTCTTAATCCTGACTGCACATTCAGTCCTCTGTGAAACGTTAAAAAAGAAAAGAAAAGAAAAACCAAGTGTCCCAGTCTCCTTCCTAAAGATCTTAATTTAGTGAATCTATATTATATCCAAGGAATCTGCATTGCTTTAAAAAAAGTGCCCCAGGAAACTGATACGCAGCTATGGTTGAGTATAACCACTTTACCTCGTGTGTTTGTGTTGTGTCTAACACATATAAAGAGGAGGACTATTGTGAATATATGGCCTTGTCAGTTGAGTAGATATGTCAACTCAATCACAAAATCACTCAAACAGTTGTTAAATAGAAGTTACTGGGAAGCTCAGTAAAAATTGTTGAACTTTTGGTCCAGAGAGACTCAATCTTTGTTATAATAAAATGTAAGAATGGGTAAAAGCAGAACAGAGTGTTTTTCTGAAGTCAATGGTCAAAATACATAATCAAAACAAACTAAGTCTTAAAAATAGAATGTGGTTTGCTATGACATTTCTTGCACTGATGATCTCTCTCCCATTGTCCTTTTAGCTGTAGTGGTGTTTGCCTTCATCCTCTGCTGGCTGCCCTTCCACGTAGGGCGCTATTTATTTTCCAAATCTTTTGAGCCTGGATCCCTGGAGATTGCTCAGATCAGTCAGTACTGCAACCTCGTGTCCTTTGTCCTCTTCTACCTCAGCGCTGCCATCAACCCCATTCTGTACAACATCATGTCCAAGAAGTACCGGGTGGCGGTGTTCAAACTTCTGGGATTCGAACCCTTCTCCCAGAGAAAGCTCTCCACTCTGAAGGATGAAAGTTCTCGGGCCTGGACAGAATCTAGTATTAATACATGACCTAGCACATTGCTGAGCACAGTCACCGCTTATTATTCTAAACCGGAAGCCATAGCACAGCAGAACTTCGGAGGAAGCTGAAGGTTAATTTTGGAATTAGGGACCCATAGATCTGGAAACAATTGGGAGGAAAGAAAAGACGTAATTTGTAGGGTGTGAGCAGTTTGATTTGATTGCACACTCATCAGTGCTCTCATAAACTATTTCTGCATATTCACTGCCTATGATTTTGCATTCTACTGCTGGTGCTGGTGAGGGCTTTGGAAATAAGAGAAAGGAAGAAGTGCAGAGTGGGCAATTAGGGCACTTCTTGGTGGATAAATCTGATTTAGATTTACTTTGCTTTTTCATAATGGTTGAAATTATTTGGTTAAAAGAAATGGCATTAAAATAAAAATTTTAAAACCTGACTTTTAAAAACCAACAATTTTCATAAAGCTCTAGAACAGTATCGTCCAAGGGAAATATAATGTAAGGCACATAAGTAATCAATATAAAAACTATTAATGAGAAATTTACTTTCCTTTTTTCACACTAAGTCTTTGAAATCTGGCGTATCTTCCATGTTTACAGAACCCCTCGATTTGTACCCTAAGTTTTCATCAGTAATACTTGATGCAGTTAGATTCTATAAAAGTTACAGATGAAAAAGTAGATTCAACAACCTAAGTTGTCTAAACACACTTAAAAGCTTTCCAATAACTAAAACAACTGTAAGTTTTAAACTCTAAATTAATTAAAATTAAAAATTCAGTTCTTCAGTGTTCAGTAGCCACATGTAGCTTGAGGTTGCCACATTGAATAATGCAGCTTTAGAGTATATTCAAAATTATCATTCACCTTATATAAAATGTTTAAAAATAAATATCCTTTCCCTGAAATGTTTTCACAGTGAAGTTAGCATAGCAGAATTTTAGAGTGATGAATCCTACATATCACACCTAAATGTCCTAATCTTCATGGTTGGAAGAGAATGGCTATGAAACGTACAAGATACATTTTTAAATTAAGTTGAATTATATGTGTTAATATTCAGGAAATGAAACTTTATAAAAATTATAGGTAATCATAAACTGCCTTATTTGGCGTAACACAAATACTTAAGCCAATCATAAGACTTTGATTTGTAAATAAAGGAATAATTTATAACACTCTGGCAAGCTTACAGGAAACTGAATGAACGTAGAAATGTTTCAAATAGTGAAAGCAGGCCTATGTGAATTCCCTAAATGCTACTACGTATTATTATTCAAAACTTTAAAAAAATCTTATAGCCATTTATTTCAAGATGCCTGTGCCATGTCCTATCTTCAAATTAGTTTTTTCTGTTTACACCTCATTTCCTCATTTCTTATCTGATAGATATGTTTACTGGGATTTCCAGTCTCTCTCTTAGTCATGATTATGAATGACTAGATATCTTCAACTACATATTTTATGTTTTGGTTATAAATATAAAATTTTCATTTCTACTGACTTTGCTCCCTGTATAGTCAACCCTTTGCATATCAATATATTATTCCAAAAATGATTTTGTCATAATCCTATGCAATAATAAGTCACATAAGCATGAAGTTATTGGCTCTCAACTATGGAATTGATTGAGCCATTTGGGAAAATTACTGCCATGATTGCTTTTCCCCCATCAAAAGGAAAGATTATCATGCTGAAATAATTGATTATTTTGGAAACATCAAAACACAATCATAATTAGAATTATTTCTCTAGAAAATTATTTCTGAAATTCATTTACACTCTGAAACTGCACCATCAATTTGGTCCTAAATGCAGAACTTTAGCAAGTTGATTATTCAGTTAATTCTTAGGAGTGCAACAATATTTTTAAAAGGCACACTGACTCATTTAAGTCCATGGGAAATTAATTAGGGCATTTAGCATTATTGTCTTGGATAATGCCCAGTAAATTCCAAAGAGGTAATTCAGTTTCCTGAAGCCTTAGAGTTTTTGTCTACAGATACATCCTACTTGAGAGGAAACAAACAAAAAAGCTTGACCTCCATCACACAGTTGATTGCTTTGAAAAAAAACAAACCCAACTTTTAATCAGTTGCTTAAGCTGTTCAATGGTCCCCCTTTTCTTGTGGGTTCATGTCTAGTCTTGGCCTAACTCACTTCCAGGGAATAGTTTACATAACAGGGATCACTGCTGTCCTTCACTGGTATTAATCTGGGAATTCAGAGAATATACTTAGAGAAAGGGAGCTTTAATTTGTCCTCCGGTACCATTGCCTTTTATTGTTTGTAACTTCTTTATGTTATCATACTCCATAAATCATTTAAGACCCAGGGAAGAGGAACTTAACATTAGGAAAATTGTTTCTAGAAGTCCATAATTTCATAAGCATTTAGTATGTGCCTGATATGTTCTAAATTCTATCAATTAATAAGCCAAGGATTTTATCCTTAACGATCTCACAATCACTTGTGTGTTATGTTGCAGTAAGTAACCGATAAATATATTTAAATTGTGAAGTAAACATCTCTGTTTAACACTGAATCGAATTGCTCCTCAGCATTTCAAGGAGCTGTCATCCCACTGTGTTGTTGGGTATTTGGCTCACAATAAATTTGAAATGAGCTGTTCCTACTAGAACCAGTCAAATTTGTAGAAACAGTTAATGTATCTGCTAGTGGTAATTACACTCACTACATTCTTCATTAATTTAGGGAACGTAAAGGAATCTTTTTGAAATCTCACTGTTTCCCTTTTCCTGGTTATCTAGCAATGAGATTTCTGTTACTGCATCTTACACTATGTCACAAAATCAAGGATGGGATTGTTTTCATTATAATAGGAAATAATTATTATATAAGCAAGAACTTTTTAATGATTGCTTTAAGGAAAACATTCATTGCCATGAGTTATTTTAAATTGGAAGTTTTGTGGTAATGAGATTTAGAAACACTTCCAGTGCCTGGCCACACATTGAAAACCATGTTATAGTCAACTTTTTATTGCAGTGAGGTTGTTGTGATGGGATTTGACTTGAAATACCAGCTTTTCATGCTAATGCTTTTATTGAGAACCCGAAATCATTATAATTTATAATTTTTAGTTCAATGTTGACAGTTTTAGCTATTTTTTCACTATCTTTTATTTATCCACATACTTGAATTTAGTATTAAAAATAAACTGTGAGGTTTTTTTGCAAGATTGGTGCCTGAAAACAATCTCTTGTCTTTTAAAAAAAAACAGTGTGTACATCTTTAAAATGTGACATACATATATTACTTGTGTAAAAATTTTTTGTTACAAAGTCTGAGTGAAAAAAATAGAGCTTTCTGCTTTCAGAAACACTGTATATAGTATAAATAATGTCATTAAAGAATAAAGATAATATTAACATGTCTAATATGTTTATTAGTTAATGATTCTCCTATAATTTCTTTGCAATTTTAAATTGCAACACTAACCAGATACCTACAATTATAACTTAACTAGATGATTAGTGATCAATGTTAATTCAGCAAATTGGTAACACAAATATTTTTTATCTAGAGAATGAACTGCTAGTCAAAATCAACAGAAAGCAATGCTCTGGGCTTTAAGCTCACATCACTTATTTATTCACATTAAATGAATTCAGTCATGTTAATCTTGGCAACTATCTAAGTTTTAACCAGGTGAGGGAGGATGCTCAGATGAGGCTTGTTTTTGTGTTTTTCCTTTTGAACTCAAACTCTTCCAGGATGCTGGAGACTAGCCATTTTGAGTGACAGAATTATCATCATCTAAAAAAAAATCTGCCTTGTCTATGCTCATCTCAATTGTCTGGATATTTGCTGGAATTCCATTTAATATTTTATGCTGTGATGTAATATATACTTTTGCTCAAGGGTCTATCAGCTACCCTCACAATTGGCAAGCCAATAAAGCCCTCTAAGAGCAAGCCTCGTAAATGCTCAGAAAGCTCCACCAAAGTGTTTACAAATGTTCTTCTTTCCATCAGAACTCCTTTCTCCCCTAGCTACAGAGAAAGCATTGGGAAAGAATGGTTTGAAAGAGTCCCTGTGGTTTTAACATCTCAAATTCAAAACATCTCTCTGGCTCAAACAACAAAAACACTTATATTTTTCAATTTTAGCACTATAGGTTTAGCATACTAGAGAACACTTGTTCTTATAAATATATCCACATGGCATAATCCCCTGTTTCACTGACATATGGTATATTCTAGGTCTGTATAGAATTTAATGCTTGGTCAATTTGTGCTGTTATAGTTGTTATAATGTGTCATAAATGTTACTGATGATATTTTGATTTGCAATTCTTTTTCTGTAAGGTTTTTGTGAATGTTAAAGAAGAGTTTACTATAGCTCCCATGTAGCTGACTTATGAAATTAGGCATAGGTTTTTCCTTCCTTTGGGTGTCCTTAATCAAACAATTTTTAATAATTGCTCAATAAATATCTTTT
Source organism: Lemur catta (assembly GCF_020740605.2). Lineage (NCBI taxonomy): Eukaryota > Metazoa > Chordata > Mammalia > Primates > Lemuridae > Lemur > Lemur catta. The sequence continues at coordinate 199,259,183 of NC_059128.1, read as the reverse complement.
TAAAGCATATGGCTGTTTTCTTCTGCTTACAGTTGTAAACCTTGATGTCTGGGATATTTCATCTCTACCCTTGTCCTAGATTTTGTTTTATTTTTTTCCTTTTAATTTCTAAAATATTTATTTTGCAACTATGGGGAGGTGTTTCTTGTAGTGAATTTTATTTCTCCAGGGTCTCCAATATTTAGTAATGAGTTAACCAATTCCTCTAAGAATTAAGAGGAGAAAGGGACCCTGTGATGGACTGTGATCCCATGCTCTCGCCACCTCCCTGTCCCTTCCAGCCTGCCCCTCCAGAATCAGTATGCCCTCTTTGGTGTTACAATAATGTGTGACCCAAAGACCACGGGCTCTTTAGAGTCAGGGGAAGGATTCCTATTCATCTTGCACTCAGCAGCCACTCACTGAATGTTGGATGGACAAATGAAAGCTTAAAAAAACCCAGGCAGTAGCTCCAAGACACTTGGATTCCAGGGGCCAATAAAGTTTAAAGCTAAAATTGGGGATGGCCAACTTTTATTTGCCAATTAAGGGACTTTATTAATAAAATACCCTACTCTCTAATATCATTTCAACTTAAAAAGGACATTTTAAAAAACTATATAAAAGTCTCAGAAAAAAGGGTAGTCACAGTGTGAAAATTCAATGTGTTCTACATGTCATAAAATTATACATGCATGCTGTTAACATGACTTAATTATAATTTGGAAGTAGCATCTAAATTAAAATGTGTAAATAATACTTGGCATTAATTAGTAATACTTTAAAGTAATCCCAAGAAGCAAATCATGGGATTTGTTTTTATTGACCTACTGAGGCCTTTTCTAATATCTTCTGACACCTTCTGCCCATCTCTCCCTCAATTCAGTGTCAGCCAGTGCCCAGCACATTTTTTTTTAATTCAGTGATAGGTTCATTTTCTTAAAATTAGTGTTTATGAAAGTCTTAAATCAAATTATCCTCCTAATGTGTTTAAATTTATAATACGATACACACATAAGCTGGTCTAGACACAGTGATTGGTTTTGGGCATAGACCATAACATTTCATTTCCCAAAAGTTCTTAGGAGACAAAGATTATTGGTTAAAATTAAAGAAGCAATTATTTTTCAAATAATAAAATGATGACTGCCCAGCACATTTTTTCAGGCCCATTCCTGCAAGAGATCCTGGGCCTGACTCTGAAGTCGAAAGAAGAAAGGGCAGCAGGCCTTTTCGGCAGGTCTCACATTCTGGGGTTAACCTAAAAATGCTGCTTGCTCCTTGCTTCCCAACTAATAATTCAGTCAGTTCCTGATTTCACAACCAGCTTCCTTCAAGGGGCATTCAAATTAATTATAAATGAATACATATCTCCTGAAAAATCATTTGACAGTATGTATGAAATGCTTACAAACTTTATGTACCCTATGATCCAGTAATTTTACATTGAGACATGATAATGGAGAAGCACAAAGATTTATCTCTAATGGTGTTCATTGCATCTTATTTATAATTATAAACACCTGAAAAATCCAAATGTCTGAGAATAGGGAATTGGTTAAATAAATTATAGTAATGATTATAGTTAACATTTATGTGACACTGTGCCAAATGTTTTCAATTTGTTTTCTCATATAATCTTTCCAACATACCTAGGAGAAGGTTCTGTTATTATCCCCATGTGAGTGTGTGTGAGTGTGTGTGTGTGTGTGTGTGTGTGTGTGTGTGTGTTTGTGCGAGGGATGTCACAGAGACAAGAGAGGTTTTGTCACATGGTTAGGAAATGGCAAGGCTGAAATTTGACCCCAGATGGGTTAGGTTCTATTGTTCTCATTTTTCCCATCCTGGAGCACTAGGCAAACATTAAAAATAATATTGTAGGAGAACTTCAATAATACGAATAAATGTTTACCCAATATTAGTAAGTGAAAGCATATTGTCCCATCCTGTAAAGAAAAAAAAAACACATGTTCACAGAGCAGTAAAAACTGAAAAGATATAGTGTACTAAAATATTAACAGTGGCTTTTTGGTTGATTGAAATGTTTTCTTTTTTCTATTTTCCATGGGCTCTGACATTTCTACAAAGAATATGTGTTATCTTGTAATAATGGCAAGTGGCTTCCCTCCCTGCCCAGCTCCCAGGTTCTGCTCTTTGTTCTTGGCCTCTGACTGCTTCTAGGGCCTTGGTTTGCCTAGCTGCTGTGAGGAGCATGGTCCTGAGGGCAGCGGCCTCCATACCCAGCCCTAACTCTGAGCCCCGGCCTCTGTAGCTACTCACTGGGACATCTGCTCTTCCCTGGGAGTAAGTTTCAGGGAAGCAGTAAAAGAGCGAGGCATAACTGCTGCCGTGACTGTATGGCTTCAGCAAGTTCCTTAACCTCTCTCCACACCATGTAAAGAACCAGACAACTAGAAGGTGCTCATTAAATGGCCACAATTATCATTTGGTCACTTGGCAAAGTATGAAGCAGCCCCATTTTGTGTCCCCTTTCCTAGGTTCTCTGCTACCTGGAATACTTCTCCAGACCTCTCTGTCTGCCCCGGCCCCAGCCAGGAAGAGGTCTGCCAGAAACTTCATTGGTCATTTACAAAATTTTAGAGAGGCTGGTAAAAGCAGCTGCAAATTTAGCAGAGCTTGGTTATTGCTCTGGCCATTGGTTGACAAAGCACTGTTCGGTTTTTCAAAATGCAGCAGATATAATTTGCAGTGATCCCTTGACCCCTCTCCCAGGGGCCATTTGCACCTCTATTTGTGGAATGAAAAAATAATTTCAGACTCAGTCGACAGGAGGTGGAAGAGGGCGGAGAGGGGTGGAAAGGGAGGAAGAACTTAGTAAATTTTCTGGGTTCCTGAAAATACATCTATATTCATGGTCTCTGTTCCTTACCTAGACCTGATGAACTGCTTCAGAAGCTTTATTGAATAACTTTTTCTTTCAGAATTTATTCTCCAGGAACAAGACATGCAATGTGGAGTATGCATAGATTTTGAAGCCAACAGTTCTAGAATTTACTCCTGGCTTCACCATCTATCCTCCAGTGGCACTGGACAATTACTGAACATTAACCCCTCTGGGTCCCAGCTTATTTAACAGTACAATGGGAATCATAAAAGTACTTCCTTTTTGTGGTTGTTGACAGCATTCAATGACATATGTAAAGGGACAGCGTCTGGCACATAGAAGAGCCCAACACATGTTAATTCTTTTTATTAAAACAATTTATTAGGCTGTTTACACTCTATGATTTCCAGTTTCTTTGAAGCAGAGCAAGAACCTAAAATGTGTAAATAAACCTGAATGCAGAATCCTTCTATAGTTTTGGGATCTTCCCCATCCCAATTTTGACAGTCGTTTCACCCATACCTAATTTAGTGAGCTTCTTAGTGACTTGCCTTTATCAAGTCTTTCCAAGGAATTCAGTACATGTTTCAAAGAAACAATGATTTGCTTTTTGCAATCACATTTCATCAGTTCATGTAATTTTTAATTAAGCAGTTACAATAACAAGTACAATTTGGCTTTGATAGATATGGGAATGGATAAATAACTCAGTGGAGCAGAAGTTTAGAGGTGTGGCAGGGCATGGCCTCCTAGCCCCTGGGCACATTCAGCATGGCCTGAACGTCAGTCAGGACCCTTGAGAGAGCAAATAGAGAGTGTTGGATACCAGCCATTCTAGTTAAGAACACTTCTAATCCTTATATAAAAGCACATAGAATATAGAGACTCGTTGGTTCCCTACAAACAGAATAAATCCAAGTAGATAACACTTCATAGGCTGTCTGGAGTCTGAGGAGTCCTAGGGAGTTTCATCCTGTGGGTCAACTCCCATCAGTTGGTAGTGGTTCCTGGAAACACCTGGGCTGAGACCGGTTCTTAGTAGAGTGGCAATATGTCTCCTTTTCCTGTGACAGTATTAGTTACTCCTGATGTCTGGGCATCCCATCTAGTTTGTATTTGTCCTGGATTTTTTCATTTTTTAAAGATGTGTCATTAATATTTGCATTAAAGGAAGCAGGGACGAGGTTAGTGGACCTCCACTTGATTATTTCCAGCTTCTGCCATGGTTCCGTCTAATAGCACGTAAGATTCATGTTCAGTGAGTAGTGAGTGTTGTTCTCTTCTTCACATAGGGTTAACCTGAAAGACAACCAGCTATAACCTATCTCTTTATTCTCAACATTTTCCTGAAACAATTTAACTAAGTCCTTCCTTTCAAAAAAGCATGCAAAACACTTGCTGAAAAAAGTGGGTTCTCACACATGCTGTTAGGGAAGGTCAATTCCTCCCGTCTTAGGTGGTAGTGGTGGGAGAATACATGGCAGCTATTTGTCCTCTCCAGTTTTGCTATGGCTCTCACTGCCATCTTTAATATGCATGAAGTCACCAGGCTGCCAGTCAGCAGGACCAGTGGAAAATGGGGGAAAATTGTAGATTAGATACACATGCAACAAGTGCAGGAACTAGAGTGGAGTAGCCCTCCTCTAGAGGACAGTCTGAACACTCTTGTTACAATGGTAACAAGCTTTGAATTCTGCTGTAAGTCTACTCAATAATTATTTTAAGAAAACTATGCCCAAAGAAAATATTTAACACACAGACTACAGAAAGTGCATTTACAGTTTAGTATGTGAAGCATGGTTTTTCATTTAAGTGAAATAATTATTCTTCTAAATTAATTTTACTCATTTTGGATTCTATAGTTTCTTATACTTGCACAAAAAGTTTATGGCCGTTACTATGTCAGCTCCATTGTCAGGAGACCATCTTGGCACACTGTTGAATGGAGCCAATTTGATATCAATGCCACCAAATACTTTAAATTAAAGATCAGCTAATCTCACTAATGGGTTGAATTTTTTCATGCAATTGATGGAATTAAAATAAAGCTTTTGGAAATCATTCTGCTCAGTGAAACACTTTACTTTATTGAGAATATAAAAGTTCTCCATTGACCTTAAATGTATTCATTTTGGGGCAATAATACAAATATCAATTTGATGAGGCTTATTGTCACAATAAAAGCAATGTTTTTGCTAAATTATGAACCCTATAAAACAGACAGCAGAGCTTGGAATTGATTTTGGTACCCACATAATTTATAATTCAAACAAAGAAGTGATATTTTACCAATTTAAAAATAGATATGTCAAAATTTATTAAAAAAATACACTCCTATCGTTTAATTTTCCCCCCACTAAAACACATGTTGAAATTTGATCCCCAGTGTGGTGGTGTTGGGTGTGGAGATGAGTGGGAGGTGTCTAGGTCATGGGGGAGGATCTTTCATGAATAGCTTGGTGCCAATTCTCCCATCCTCCCAGTAGTGAGTTCTCCATCTGGTCAGACTGGATTAGTTCTTGTGGGAATTGATTAGTTCCCAGGAGACTGGGTTGTTATAAAGCCAGGGTGCTCCCTCGGGTTTTGTCTCTGTATGTGTCTGCTTCCCCTTTGGCCTTCTCCACCACATTATGACAAAGCATGAAAACCCTTGCCAAAAGCCAGGGCCATGCCCTTGAACTTCCGAGTCTGCAGAACTGTGAGCTAAATAAACCTCTTTTCTTTTCTTTTATTTCTTTTTTTTTTTTTTTTTTTTTTGAGACAGGGTCTCTCACTCTGTTGCCCAGGCTAGAGTGAGTGCCGTGGCATCAGCCTAGCTCACAGCAACCTCAAACTCCTGGGCTCAAGCGATCCTTCTCCCTCAGCCTCCCAAGTAGCTGGGACTATTAGGGATGCGCCACCATGCCCGGCTAATTTTTTTTCTATATATATTTTTAGCTGTCCATATAATTTCTTTCTATTTTTAGTAGAGATGAGGTCTCACTCTTGCTCAGGCTGGTCTCGAACTCCTGAGCTCAAACGATCTGCCCGCCTCAGCCTCCCAGAGTGCTAGGATTATAGGCATGAGCCACCGCGCCCGGCCAAACCTCTTTTCTTTATAAATTACCCAACCACAGGTATTATGTTATAGTGACACTAAACAGACTAAGACGTACACACAACACCCACAGAGAAACTAACACACAAAATGAAATGTACCAGAATGGTAGTGCTGGCTTTCTGTTTGCTGCCCATCACCAATCAGATTTCAGAAATGCTTGTGCTTTTAAACAATTTAATTACTTAGTGCCCTAAAATAGGATTGTGAATTTTCTAATTTGATTTTTTTCTTAAAATATTTATGTTGAAATCTTTAATCAGAGCAGTCAACAGATTACAAAAAAAAAAAAAAAATCCTTAAAAACTAAAATACTTCAGCTTAAAAAGGTCTTAGAAATGTACAGACTTATTAAAAACAAAGCTTGCAACAGGTAAACATTAAAATATATCTCTACAAAACAGGGAGAAACTGAACAAATTACATAATGAAGCCTCAAAAGTTGAACTGATTTCACTTTGAAATTTTGTAATTGATCTTTAGAATATCTCAAACTTTGGGTTGAAACTTTTGATGGAATGAAATAGAGAAGGTCTATGATTTTCTGAGTTCAAGATATGGTAAATATTCAGAAGAATCATAGAGAACTTATTTGGCAAGTTTTGTCTTATAAAAATATTTGTCAAAGAAAGGTACTCTAAATAGGGGCAAAGTGACAGAATCTCTAAAAGTATTTGGGATGAAATTAAACATTTCAACAAGAAAAATAACAGAAAAGCATGTCCTTTTCCTCAGGACTGACTCTAAGCTTACTAGAAGGAGCAAAGGTGTTAAGAATTTAAAATTTATTGTTTATAAATGCAACATAGAAGAAGATTGCAAGTAATTTTATTAAAGATGAAGATTAGATTGTATCAAAAAATGCATTCTTCATAGAAATATTAGTGATACAGTATTAGAGGTAGATATGGCCAAAAATTGATTAAAATGTGTAAATATATGTCAAGAATAATTTTCTTATTTATGTTTTCAGACATTCAGAAAATCAATATGAATAAGTTGTTTTGTTTTGAGTTCATGCACATAAATTTTATTTTTATTTTTTGAGACAGCGTCTCACTCTGTTGCCCAGGCTAGAGTGCTGTGGTGTCAGCATAGCTCACAGCAACCTCAAACTCCTAGGCTCAAATGATTCTCCTGCCTCAGCCTCCCAAGTAGCTGGGACTACAGGCATGCACCACCATGCCTGGCTAATTTTTTCTGTATATTTTTAGTTGTCCAGCTAATTGCTTTCTATTTTTTTAGTAGAGATGGGGTCTCGCTCTTGCTCCGGCTGGTCTCGAACTCCTGACCTTGAACAATCCGCCCACCTCGGCCTCCCAGAGTGCTAGGATTATAGGCGTGAGCCACCACACTCGGTCATACATTTTATTTTTAGAAATAACTTTGCAAATAGTTTGTGGGTAAAACAAATTTATAGTTCCACCAAAAAATAAAACCAATTTGTCAGTCAATAACTAAAAACTTCAATAATCATGTATTTAATTATTTTTAGTATCTCCTTTCACTCTCCAAGTGTCCTAGTCTGGAAAATGAGTTTTATTGTCACCTTGATTCTAAAACTATATCTCTGTAGTAAAATGTGCCATGATCTGTTAGTGATGTCTGCCATGAGTGAGGGAGATGGTCATGGGCACTTTCTAATCTTGGTGACTCTTGCTGTAAAACAATAGTTATCATAACTGTTAATCACAACCTTCCGTGTATGAAGGAAAACTTTCTGTGACAGTGTTGGCAGTGGCAGGCCATAAAGGAGGATTTTACCAAAGGTCTCCCATAACAGTTGTTATAAGGCAAATATTTCCATTTAGTCTTGGGAGCATGGAGCAAGAATCGGATATCAGGTAAACGTCAATGTCATCTGGACACTTGGTTTCAATGGTTGTGTGACCCTTCTTTATCAGTTCCTTGCTTCCTCTATCTTTTTCTATCACTGCGTCTGTACCAAAGAGCTTCAAGATGTGAAGTGTTGATAGGTACAGAGAAAGAGGAGAGGGAGGGACTAACCATTTCCCTTGACCGCTGTGATAACCTTGTGCTGTGACACAAGGGCCCTCCAGAGGGAAATAGGCCTTGTTATGATGCCACTGTGTAAGGAAGGCTGTTCACCAGTGTGGCCCACTCTAGGCACTACACCCTGGACCCCAAGAGACAGATCTCCAGTCTTCATCTTCTCAATTTCCAGGACCTCTACTCTTCTTCATTTCAGCCACTCACTCCTAAGGCTTCACACTGATTAGTGGTGTTGCCAGGAACAGCAACTTCTCTGAAATCTTGCCCTTAAACATCCCGGTCTGTGACTATAATCTTCTATCATTCCAGAAGTTCTTCAACCTCTTCACTTTCTCCCTGTCAGTCAGTCCCCTCCTGTCTCCAGGATCCTAATCCAATCCATGGCAATCATATCAACCACTTGCCAGAGAATGTTCTCTGACCTTGTACCAGCTTTCCACCTCTCACTGGCCCTGGATCAAGGCTGGAGAAACGTGTCATAGCCCCAAGCACTCAGTGCCTCCAAACATTTAAGGACAACAAACTCTCCTGGTCCATCGACACTGTGGCAGTGTCTCCCTAGTTGGCTCTTATCTTAGTCCATATGGGCTGCTGTAACAAAACACCAGAAACTGAGTAGCTTATAAACAACAGAAATTTATTTCTCACAGGTCTGGAGGCTGAGAAGTCCAAGACCAAGGTAGATTTGGTGTCTGGTGAGGGCCTGCTTTCTGCCTCATAGATGGCGCCTTCTTGCTGTGCCATCACGTGGTAGAAGGGACAAGCTAGCTCTCTGGGTTCTTTTATAAGAGCACTAATCCCAATCATGGGGGCTCTGCCCTCATGACTTAATGCCCTCCCAAAGGCCCCACCTCCTAATACAATCACCCTGGGGGTTAGGATTTCAACATATGAATGGAGGTACACATTCAGATTACAAAGCTCTCTCATTTTTCATAGAATCTATTTCAAATCCTCTCCATTTTTGTCAAACCACACCAGACCCTCAGCAAGAAACCTGTGCATGTTATGTCAAAAAGGGAATAAGTCATTAGTTGAGAACTCTCTTAGTTCATTGCCACCACATGAAAAAGCTCACACTGAGCTGCACACACCCTTTGCTTTTCCTGTTTGTCACGGTGGGAGCAGTGTTTGTCCTCGTAAACAAGGCCATCCTCTTCATCAGCACTCTACTTCTCTCCTCCTACCTCCTACAATTATCACCTCTCTCTCCTCCAGTGTCTTCCTTCTGCTTTCTGCTGCCATCTACCATCATCATTTAAACCTGTTCAAGACTTTCCCTCATAAAAAGTCTTTGCTTAGCCACTTCTATGTATTGAATTGTGACACTCCCTCTAGTTCATATGCCAAAGCCTAACCCCCCAACATGATGGTGTTTAGAGATGGGGCCTTCATAAAGTAATTAGATTTAGATGAGGTCATGAGGGTGGGGTTCTCATAATGGAATTAGTGCCCTTATAAGAAGAGGAAGAGAGCAGAACCCATTCTTTCCCGACCAAGGGAATCCACAGTGAGGAGGCCTTGTTTACAAGGCAGGAAGAGAGCTCTCATCAGAAACTGACCCTGCTGGCTCCTTGAGCTGGGACTTCTGGCCTTCAGAATCATGAGATATACATTTTTGTTGTCTGAGCCACGTAGTCCATGGTATTTTGTTGTGGCACCCTGAGCCAGCTAAGACACCTCCATAGTGCCCTCCAGATGTTGCCCTGGCATCCTTCTTCCTTTATAGCCAAACTTGTTGAAATAGACGGTGTCCACTTTCTCTTACTCCAACTCATGTATTAACCCCTTGACATCATATGATGAGAATAGTACTGAAAAAGAAAGTTTAAGTAAGGTCATACAGGCCAGCACTATGCTAGAACTGACTGAGTCTGTCCAATGGGGAAAACTCACATTGCACAAATAATTGCCTAATAATTATTCAACTATAATTAAGTTATGTGCTGTGCTAGAGAAGTGCCAGGTGGATGTTGTGAGAGCCTCTTACATTTACCCAGCCTGATCTGGGGCATGAGACTGAGGGGGGTGTCCCTGGAGTAGTGACATTTATACCACACTGTGACGGATGAGTGGGAGCTGATCAGATTGTTGAAAGGAGGAGTACAATTCCAGGCATAAAAAACATCATGGAAAAAGTCTGAGTTAGGAAGCAGTATAATATATTTGAGGAGCTGAAGGAAGGTCAGAGAGCTAGAGCTTAAAGGGTGAGGGAGACAGGGCCTAAGGTGGACACTGCCCCAGAGATAGGCAGGGTTTCCAAGGCCATGCCAGGGACTTTGATCATTATCCTAAGCAATGTAGAGCAAATGAAGGGTTTGGAGTGGGAGAGTGGTGGGGTAGCATTTACATTTAAAGGCTAGTCTATCTGCTAGTGGGGTTGGGTTGAAGGAGACAGGGTATATAACAGGAAACCTCTCCTTAATAATAATTAAGGACTTCTCAAAGGGAGAAATATCTTTGAGACAATAGTGTAGTATTTTTTCTACACACAGTGTGTTGGCCAATGGAACCAATTCAGTGGTCTGTGCTTGCCCACACAAGTCTTCAGTATAAAAAGTGCAAAGTTCTAGCATTGCTGAAGATAAACTATCAGAAAGAAAATTCCTCTTGACCTCAGGGCTGTGAGTCTATCTTGTATTAGCATTGATGAGTCTCCGGCTTCCTGGACCATTCCTTTTCCGCCTTCACCATGGCAGCCATCATGGAAATCAGCACAGCAGATGGTGGTGCACAGATTGAAATGGGGAAACAGAAGCATTGTCACTTTGTTTTCTGGGCCTTCATCAGCCAGCAAGAGAATGTTAAGCCCTAGAGCCCTAGCTGGTTCTAAACTCTCCATCAGTTAGGAGCCTGAGAGCTGTGTGAATGTCTTATTTATTCATGGGGAGTGAGTTTGTTTGTTTGCTTTGAAGTGAGAGATAGTGGAGAAGAACATCCTTCAGGCTATGGAGTGGTATGAAATCACATGATATCCATCCTCCACTCCTTCATTTCCTTAAGAATGAAGTCCAGTTTTATGCTGGGATTCAAGGCTCTTGCCTAATCAGATCTTCTCACACATCTACTAATCTCCTTTGCTCCCCTGTATGCCTCTGAAATCCAGTAATCTGAACTATTATTTCGTCCCTATATATGCTCTACATTTTCTTTCTTTTCCATTCATTCATTCAAAAATATTTATGAAGTATCTACTATGTACCTAGATAGCAGGAATGATGTAGTGAACACAGCAAAGTTCCTGCTTTCACAGAGTTTGCATTCTGTGGAGAGAGACAAACAATAAATATCATTCAATCATCTTTATTTTTGTGTTTGTCTGAGAAATCACCATTGTGAGCATTTTGTAGCCATCTTTCTAGATACTTCTCTATATATACATTGTTTCCACACACACAAACACAGTCACACACACACACTTTTATATCAATGGAATAACAGTCACACACACACACTTTTATATCAATAGCATAACACTGTACACTTGCTTGTTTTTAACTCAAGAAATTATTAAAGAAATCTTTCCATGCTGCTGAGTACTAATAGATACCAACTTTCTTAATGTTTGCGTAGTTTTCTCTTAAATGTATTGGCTATAATTTACTTAACCCCTTCCAATGGGCTTTTATGTTGTTTTCTTTCACTCTCTATTTTTCCAACTTGAAATGCTCTTTCATTCCTTAACAGATATTCACATAACTTGAACCCTCAGTTGCTTAGCTATCTGCTCAAATAAAAGAAAAGCCTCCTCAGGGAATACTCCCTATGAAGCCAGTATCACCTTGATATCAAAGTCAGGAAGGGACATAAGAAAAAAAGAAAGGACCAATATTCCTTATGAACATAGTTGCAAAAATCCTCAATAAAATACTAGTAAATCAAATTCAACAGCACATCAAAAAGATAACTCACCATGTTCAAGGAGGTTTCATCCCAGGGATTCAAGGACAGTTCAACATATACAAATCAATAAATGTGACTCACCACATAAACAGAAGGAAAAAAAAAACACCATATGATCATCTCAATAGATGTAGAAAAATAATTTGATAAAATCCAACATCCTTTCATGATAAAAACTCTTAACAAAGTAGGCATAGAAAGAATATATCTCAAAATTATAAAAGTCATATATGACAAACCCACAGCCAACATCATACTGAATGGAAAAAAGTTGAAAGCATTTCCTCTAAGAACCAGAACAAGACAAGGGTGCCCACCATCACCACTTCTATTCAACATAGTACTGGAAGTCTTAGCTAGAGCAATCAGGCAAGACAAAGAAATAAAGGCATCCAAATTGGGAAAGGGACGGTCAAATTATCCCTGTTTGCTGATGATATGATCTTGTAGCTGGAAAACCCTAAAGACTCCACCAAAAGTTCCTAAAATTTGTAAATAAATTCAGCAAAGTCTCAGGTTACAAAATCAATGCACACAAATTAGTAGCCTTTCTATATACTAATAACAATCAAGCTGAGAATCAAATCAAGAGCTCTATACCATTTATAATAGCTGCAAAGAAAATAAAATATCTAGGAATGTACTTAATCAAGGAGGTGAAAGATCTCTACAAGGGGAAGTACAAAATACTGATGAAAGAAATCATAGATGACACAAACAAATAGAAAAACATCCCATGCTCATGGATTGGAAGAATCAGTATCATTAAAATGTCCATACAACCCAAAGTAATTTATAGATTCAATGCAAATCCCATCAAAATATCAATATCATATTCATAGATCTAGAAAAAATAATCCTAAGCTTCGTATGGAATCAAAAAATAGCCCAAATAGTCAAAGCAACCCTAAGCTAAAAGAACAAATCAGGAGGCATCACATTACCTGGCTTCAAATTGTACCACAAGGTCACAGTAATCAAAACAGTAGGGTACTGGTATAAAAGTAGAGATATAGACCAATGAAATAGAATAGAGAACCTAGAAATAACACCATATAGGTATGACCAACTGATTTTGTCAGCAAAGCAGACAAAAATATACACTGGGGAAAGGATGCCTTATTCAAGAAATGGTGCTGGGAAAATTGGATAGCCACATGCAGAAGAATGAAATAGGTTCCCTATCTCTCAGCATATACAAAAATTAATTCAAGATGGATTAAAGAATTAAATCTAAGGAATTAAACAAACTATGAAAATTCTAGAAGAAAATGTAGGTAAAACTCTTCTAGACATCAGCCTAGGCAAAGAATTTATGACTAAGATCCCAAAGGTAAATATGGCAACAACAAAAATAAATACATGGGACTTCATTATGTTAAAACATTTCTGCACAGCAAAGGAAATAATCAATAAACAGATAACCGACAGAATGGGAGAGAATATTTGTAAACTATACATCTGATAAAAGGCTAATATCCAGAATCTATAATGTAAAGAACTCAAACAAATCAGAAACAAAAAAAACCCCACAAATAATCCCATCAAAAAGTGAGCAAAAGATATGAACAGAGTTTTTTCAAAAGAAGATAGACAAATGACCAAGAAACATATTTTAAAAATGCTCAACACCACTAATCATCAGGGAAATGCAAATTAAAATCACAGTGAGATAGCATCTTAACCTTGTCAGAATGGCCATTATTAAAAAGTCAAAAACAATAGATGCTGACATGGATGCAGTAAAAAAGGAACACTTACACACTGTTGGGGGGATGGAAAATTAGTATAATCTCTATGGAAAACAGTATGGAGATTCCTCAAAGAAATAAATGTAGACCTATCATTCAATCCAGTAATCCCACTACTGGGTGTTTACCAAAAGGAAAAGAAGTCATTTTATTAAAAAATACACCTGTACTTGAATGTTTATCACAACACAATTCACAATTGCAAAGATATGAAAACAACCTAAGAGCCCATCAATTGATGAGTGGATAAAGAAAACGTGATACACACACACACACACACACACACACACACACACCATGGGGTACTACTCAGCCATAAAAAGGAATGAAATAATGTCATTTGCAGCAACTTGAATGGAACTGGAGACCATTATCCTGAGTGAAGTGTCTCAGGAATGGAAAAACAAACACCACATGTTCTCACTAATCAGTGGGAGCTAAATGATGGGTACACACAGGCACAAAAAGTGGTAAGGACATTGGAAACCAAGAAGGGGGAATAGTGGAAGAGAGGTGAGGGATAAAATCTTACCTATCAGGTACAAAGAACACTATTCTGGTGACAAGCACACTAAAAGCTCTGAATTCTGCATTATACAGTTCACCATGTAACAAAAACACTTGTACCCCCTTAATATTTTGAAATTGGAAAAAGAAAAAGAAAAGCCTTTATTAAAACTATATGACATTGGTCTGGGCAATGATTTTTTAGATTTGGCCCCAAAAGCTCTGACAACAAAAACAAAAATAGATAAATAGGATTATACCAAATTAAAAGGCCTCTTCTGCACAGCAGAGAAAACAATTACCAAAGCGAAGAGCCAACTTATGGAATGGGAGAAAATATTTACAGTCATGTAACTGATAAGAGGTTAATATCCAAAATATAAGTGTATTAGTTTGTTTTGTGTTGCTATAAAAGAAATACCTGAGACTGAGTAATTTATGAAGAAAATGGTTTATTTGGCCCATGGTTCTGCAGGCTGTACTAGAAGTCTGGTGTCAGCACCTGCTTATGGAGATGGCTTCAGGGAGCTTCCAATCAAGGTGGAAGTTGAAAGGGGAGCAAGTATGTCTCAGTGAGAGCAGGAGCAAGAGAGAGAGGAGGAGGAGCCAGGTTCTTTTAAACAATCAGCTCTAGCATGAATTATTTAAGCAAAACCTCATTCATTACTATGGGAAGGGCACCAAGCCATTCATGAGGGATCTGCCCCTATGACCCAAACTCCTTCCAACGGGCGCCACATTCAACACTGGGGATCAAATTTCAGCATGATATGTGGAGGGGCCAAACATCCAAATCATATCAATAAGTAACTCAAACAACTCAATAGCAATAAAACAAATAACCCAATTAAAAAACAGGCAAAGGACCTGAATACATGTTTCTCAAAAGAAGACATTCAAGTGGCCAACAGATACCTGTAAATGCTCAACATCACTAATCATTAGGGAAATGCAAGTTAAAACCACAATGAGATATTAATACCTCATACCTGTCAGAATGGCTATTATCAAAAAGATGAAATATAACAAGTTTTGGTGAGGATAGGAAGAAAAGGGAATCCTAGTGCACTGTTGGTGCAGCCATTATGGAAAAAAGTATGAGTTTCCTCAAGAAACTAAAAATAGAATTACTATGTGATCCAGTAATCCCACGTCTGGATACATATCCAAAGATTTGAAATCAGTATGTCAAAGAGATATCTGCACTCCCATGTTTATTGCAGCATCATTCACAGTAGCCAAGTTATGGAATCAACCTAAGTGTCCATCAGCTTATGAATGATAAAGAAAATGTGGTATATATACACAATGAAATGCCAGTCAGCCTTGAAAAAGAGGGAAATTATGTCATTTATGACAACATGGATAAACCTGGAGGACATTATGCTGAGTGAAATAAGCCAGGCACAGGCAGACAAATACTGCATGATCTCACTTACCTGTGGAAGGTAAAAAATATTGAACACATGAAAGCAAAGAGTAGCATGGTGCTTACCAGAGGCTGAGGGGTGGGAGGAATGGAAAGATGTTGATCGAAGGATACAATGTTTTAGTTAGACAAGAGGAATAAATAAGTATTTGAGGTGATAGCTATGTTAATGAGCTTGATTCAATCATTCCACATGGTATACATGTAACATAACATAACTTTGTACCCCATGAATATATACAATTATAACTTGGCAACATACAAGTTTTTAAAAAAGAAAAAAAAACCTTCTTCGAGCAGCCTGTGTAGTATAGCACCTTCCCATTCCCCTTACCCTGTTTTAGTTTCCTATAAAGTATGGACCTAAAGCAACTGAGGATTCATGCCATATGAATATCTGTTAATAAATGAAAGGGCATTTCAGACTGAAAAAATACAAAAGAAAATAGGAAAGGCCACAGAGATGGCTGTGGAGGAGCTTAGACTAGACACGGGAGCTTCTGACTCTTAGTTCAGGGTTTCTTCCATCTTAAACACATTCCTTTTTAGGTTTGTTTTGGGGTTTTTTTCTGTTTTTTGAGACAGGATCTTGCTCTGTTGCCCAGGTAGCCTCCCGAGTAGCTAGCACTACAGATGTGTGCCATCACACCCAGCTAATTTTTGAAATTTTTGTAGAGATGGGGTTTTGCTATGTTCCCAGGCTGGTCTCAAACTTGTGGCCTCAAGTGATCTTCCTGCTTTGGCCCCTCAAAGCACTAGGATTATGGGCATGAGCCACTGCACCAGCCTAAACACATCCTTTTCCCATCAATTAATACTTTGCAGTCTTCCTAGGCAGTACTTATTAAACTTTAATGTGCACATGAATTACCTGGAGATCTTGTTAAAGGCAGAGTCTCATTCAGTAGGTCTGGGGTGGGTGGGAAATTCTGCATTTCTAACAAGACCCCAAGTGTTGTTCAATGTTGCCAGTAAATGGGTCACTTTTGGCAACAATCTAGAAGTTTGTAGATGGCTAAAACCTCAAACTCCAGCTGCATTGCCTCTCATGGGCCACTTATTTGCTCTGCCATCAAAAGTCTACCAAGAAAATTCCCTCCAATTTCTGTTGCTCTTTCTATCCTCAGAGCCAGGGCCAACCTTACATGTGTGGTACCAACCTCCACTTTCTTCCTTTCTACCTTCCCCATTGCTTCTTGTATTTCTTCACCACTTCCACTTCCAAGTCTGCTCTTCCTATTCCAGTGATTCCCTGGACTTCTACCTCCTCTGCTCACAGCACAGGCAGAGGATTGCCCCTACCTAAGGCCATTCTTGGAAAATGGACCTAGGCAGCCATTTTATACTATGGGAATCTGTACTTTCTAGCCACAGGTGGTTCAACCAGGGATAATCATTTGTCCCCAAAATAGTTCATTCATAGGCAGATGACTTGGGCCAATTATATTCTCTTGAAATTTTGAACTAATACACTCAGAAACCGAGGTGGGCTGGTATTGAGCACTGGACTTTTGAAATCATATGAAGTCAGGACTGAAGTTAAAAAAATTTAAGCCATGTGTTAATATAAGCCAAGTTGCAAGAAGCCAGAAGTTAGGACTAAGCAAAGAAAACAAGAGAACAGGAGAGAGGAATACTTAAACAGCATGAAAGTAACCCTGGGAGAAAGGTGTATCAGAACTAGAAGCCCATTCCTGGGTCCATACAGCTGACATGCCAGGATCAAACAAAAACTCCTGTGTTGTGGACTAACTTTGGATCATCGTTCCCGGAGAACCTTGGGGACTGGGAGTGGGAATGGGGTATGGACAACATCTGAATCTCAAGTTCACCTGCAGTCACTTCAAAGACTTCAAAGAAAAACCTCACCTGGAGTGATCCATCTAAGCCGAGGCCTGCCCAGGTCAGTCCTTTCTTCTGTGACTCCCCATCTCTTGCAGAATAATGTCTGAGCATTGTGAAGCATACGTGGTCTCCTGTGATCTGAAGTCCCTTGAGTCAATTCTTCTGCTGCATTTTCTCCTCCCCTGGGCTGCTATTTGGCATCCTAGAGTTTGAATGCTGGTAATTCCTTCATAGACATCTCTCTCCCGTCCTCATTCCCTTGCTGGGCTCTGCCTTCCAGGAGCTTTAATACTAAGTAGAATGGGATAAGCAACATTCATTCAATATACGCTGAGTGTTTACTTACTCTTTCAGGCACATTTCAGGAATTACTTTCTAAAATCCATCATGGACACCACCTCTAGGGGTCCTCTCTCTAGGATACAATGGTACAAATATCCAGATCATTTCTCTCTCATTGTATTTATCATGTGGAGGTAATTATCTGTTTAATATGTCTGGTTCCACTATTAGAATGTAAATTCACACGATAAGGGTTTTCCTCCTTAATTTTCCTTTGTAGTTAGAACAGTGCTTGCCAAAATGAAATTGTATCAAATATACTTGTAGAATGATTGAGAAAACATGTACTAAAGACACTATGATTTTTAAATTGTGTAACAGTACTAGAAGAATCTCTGTTGAGGTCTGTATGACACAATCTTACAAAGATACAACTTGTAATGGTTTGCTGTGACTATTATACCCTAAATCGCATAGAGAAATGAGTCTCCGGTTTCATCTCTTAATTAAAAATTGGGCATTGCTACCTACGTCATCCCTTTCACAGTCCCTCTTTAACTGTCCCACAATGACCCTGTGAAGCAGGAGCCTTCCTTACCATGAAGGTGAAGCCTAGCAGAGCTCTGTAAGGCGATATGGCTGGCTGAGGGTTACAAGGGTTGGTAACAGAGGAACTGGGATTCAAATCTGAGATTAGAGTTTGGTTGTTACAAAAGATAATCATAGTCTAGGGATCAATTTTATTGGCTTCAAAGGCTAAGCTGGATACTCAGGAGAAAAAAACATCTGGGCCCTACAACAGGGCAAACTCTGGGGAGAAAAGAGCCAGGGGAAGCAGAGAGAGTTGATGTCACTCTGCCACGCCACCCTTTTCTCCTGATTCCCTGTAGCCCTCTGCTATGCACCAGGAAGCAATAGAAAGATGCTTCAATTATCGAGGGAAGTGTTTCTGTTCAAATACTTTCAAATTCATATGAATAAATGTTGATGGATACCTCCAACCAAAACTTTAGGTTAGGTGGTGTGGGAAATGAAAAAGATGAGTTGGACATTCTCTGACCTCCAGGGCCTCAATATTTAATGAAGGTGGTAGATAACTAGTTGCACAAAAAGAATATGATATGGTAAGCATTATTCATATGTGCATACATAAATTTACTTATTCAATAAATATGTACTGAGTGCCCACTCTGTTTCAGGCAATGTTCTAGGTGCTGAGGATACAGTTTGAGAAAGATAGTTTGTGCTCTTGTAGTACTTCTATTCTATTGAAGAAGAAAGACAAGCAATTAAATAGACAATTTAAAATAGCTGTATATGCCACAAAACATAAATTTTTGTATATGTTAAAAATAACTGAAAAATATATAATTATCTCAATATGTACAGTAAAAGCATTTGACAGAATTTAATATCTATTCATGATCAAAATGCTCAGCACTCTGGAAATAGAAGGGACCCTCCTCAACTCAATAGAGAACATCTATAGATAACACCATACATAATGGTAAAAGACTAATACTTTTCCCTCTAAGATTCTACCCAGTACTGTCTTGAATGTCCTCACCCGTACAATAAGGAAAGAAAAAAATATATGAAGCATGCAGCTTGTAAAAAGAAAAAGTAAATCTATATTTATTTCCAGATGGCATGATCTTCTATGTAGAAAATCTCAATGAATTTACCAAAAAAAAAAAAAAAAACCAGCCACTAAAATTAATAAGTGAGTTTGTCTGGGTAGCAGAATACAAGACCAATACTCAAAAATCAAATGTATTTCTCTATACTGACAAGGAACATTTAGATAATGAAAGGAAAAAGTACAATTTACAATAGCATTAAAAGAACACCATTAAATACCTAAGGAGAAATTTAACAAAATGTAGGGGGGGGGGTTGTACCCAGAAAACTAGCAAAACAATGATGGAAAAAATTAAAGAAGACTCAATTAAATATCATGACCATGGTTCAGAAAACTCAATATTGTTTAGATTTAAATTCTCCCCCAACAGATCTATAGATTCAGGGCAATCCCAGTCCGAATGCCTGCAGTGTTTTTTGTGCAAATTGACAAGCAGATTATAAAATTTATATGGAAATATAAATTACCTAGGATATGCAAAGTGATTTGAAAAGAACAGAATTGGAAGACTCATATTACCTGATTTTACGGCTTACACTAAATTGACATTAATCAAAACAATTGGCATGGCCATGAAAATGGAAACGTAGAACAATGGCATAGAATACAGTGTCTAAAAATAGACCTACACATACATGATTAATTGATTTTGAACAAAGATGCCAAAGCAATTTAATGGGCAAAGGATAATCTTTTTGACAAATGGTGCTGGAATAATTAGACTTCAATATTAAAAAACAAAAACCAAACCAAACAGAAAACCTTGCCACTTGTCTCACACCACAGAAAAATAAATTAACGTGATCAGAGGATTTAAATAATATGGATAAAAATATAGATATAAACAAAAAGTATCTAGAATATAGAAATATTTATAGCTTGATAATAAAAAGACAAAAAGTGTTTTAAATGTCCAAAAGTTTCAAACAGATATTTCACAAAGAAGGGATAATGTAGGGTTAGAATAATGCAAAGTATGTTCTCTGACCATGACGAAATTTTAAGAAATCAGAAATCAAAACCAGAAGGAAGTTTAAGAAATTCACACATAGGTAGAAATTAAATAACACACTTTAAAATAAACAATGAGTCAAAGAAGAAATCACAGGGAAATTATAAAATACTTTGAAGTGAATGAAAATAAAAATTCAACATATGAAAGAATTCAAGTTATATGTAACATGTTCTTTAAGCACAATGGAATTAAATTAGAGATCAATAACAGAACAATCTCTGGAAAATCCTCCAATATTTAGAAATTAAATAACACACTTCTTTTTAAAAAAATTTAATTATCATGGGTACATAATAGTTATATATATTTATAGGATACATGTGATGTTTTGATACAGGCATACAATACGTGTTAATCAAATCAGGGTAATTTGGTATCCATCACCTGAGGAATTTATCATTTCTTTGTGTTAGAAACATTTCAATTCCACTCTTTTAGTTATTTTAAAGTATACCCTAACTTATTATTAATTATAGTCACTTTGTTGTGCTATCAAATATTATTCATTCTTTCTAACTATATTTCATACCCATTAACCATCCCTACTTTATCCCCCTCTCCTTCTTACCTTTCCCATACTCTGATAACCATCATTCTACTCTCTGTCTCCATGAGATCAATTGTTTTAATATTTAGCTCCCACATATGAGTGAGAACATGCAAGAGATTTGTTTTTCTGTGCTTGGCTTATTTCACTTAGCAAAATGTTCTCCAGTTCTGTCCATATTGTTTCAAATGGCAAGATTTCATTTTTTATGGCTACACAATATTCCATTGTGCATATGTATCACAATTTCTTTAGTCATTCATCCATTCATGGACACTTAGGTTGACTCCAAATCTTGGCTATTGTGAGTAGTGCTGCAATAAACATGGGAGTACAGTTACCTTTTTGATGTACTGTTTTACCCTCCTTTGGATATATACTCAGCTGTGGGATCGCTGGGTCATTCATGTGGTAGTTCTATTTTTAGTTTTGAGCAACCTCCAAATCATTCTTCATAGTAGTTGCACTAATTTACATTCCCACCTACAGTGTACAAGGGTTTCCCTTTCTGCACATCCTTGCCAGCATTCATTATTGCCTGTCTTTTTGATAAAAGCTATTTTAACTGGGGTGAGATGATATTTCATTGTAGCTTTTATTTGCGTTTCTCTGATGACTGATGATGTTTAGCATTTTTTCATATACCTGTTAACCATTTGTATGTCTTTTGAGAAATGTCTATTCAGATTCTTTGCCTATTTTAATTGGATTATTTGATTTTTTTTCCTATTGAGATGTTGGAGCTCCTTATAGATTCTAGTTATTAATCTCTTGTCAGATAGGTAGTTTGAAAATATTTTTTCCCATCCTGTGGGTTGTCTCTTCACTTTGTTGATTATTTCCTTTGCTTCACAGAAGCTTTTTAGCTTGATATGACCCTATTTGTCCAATTTTGCCTTGGTTGCATGTGTTTTATGGGTATTACTCAAAAAGTCCTTGACCAGACTAGTGTTCCGAAGTGGTTCCCCATTGTTTTCTTTCAGTAGTTTCATAGTTTCAGGTTTTAGATTTAAATTAATTCATTTTGATTTGATTTTTGTGTATGGTGAGAGATAAGGGTCTAGTTTGATCCTTATGAAAAGGGATTTCCAGTTTCCCCAGCACTGTTTATTAAAGAGACTATCCTTTCTCCATTATATTCTTGGCACCTTTGTTGAAGATAAATTTGCTATAGATGTGTGGATTTGTTTCTGGGTTCTCTATTCTGTTCCATTGGTCTATGTGTCTGTTTTTGTGGCAGTACCATGCTGTTTTGGTTACTATAGCTCTGTAATATAATTTGAAGTCAGGTAATGTGATTCCTCCAGTTTTATTCTTTTTGCTCTAGATAGCTTTGCCTATTCCGGGCCTTTTGTGGTTCCATACAAATCTGAGGATTTTTTTTTTTTATTTCTGTGAAGAATGTCATTGGTATTTTGATGGGGATTGTATTGAATCTGTAGATTGCTTTGGGTATTATGGGTATTTTAACAATATTGATTCTTCCAATCTATGAGCATGGAATATCTTTCCATTTTTTGTGTCCTCTTCAGTTTTTTTCTTCAATGTTTTACAGTTTTCATTATAGAGATCTTTCACTTCTTTGATTAAATTTAGCTGTAAGTATTTTATTATTTTTTTGTGTAGCTATTATAAATGGGATTACTTTCTTGGTTTCTTTTTCAGATTGTTTGCTATTGGCATATTGAAATGCTGATGATATTTTTATGTTGATTTTGTATCCTACAACTGTACTGGATTTGTTTATCAGTTCTAATAGTTTTTTTTTTTTTTTTTGTGGAGTCTTTAGGTTTCTCTAGATATAAGATCAGATTGTCTACAAACAAGAATAATTTGATTTCTTCCTTTTTAATTTGGATGCCTTTTATTTCTTTCTCTTGTCTGGTTGCTCTAGCTAGAACTTCCAGTACTATGTTGAATAACAGTGGTGAAAGTGGGCAATCCTTGTTCCAAATCTTAGAGGAAAGGCTTTCAGTTTTCCCCCATTCAGTATGATACGAGCTGTGGATCTGTCATATATGGCTTTTATCATGTTGAGGTAAGTTCCTTCTATACTCAGTTTTTTGAAAGTTTTGATCATGAAAGGATGTTGAATTTTATCAAATGCTTTTTCTCTTTCCTTTCCTGAAGTGGAAGAAGACTATCCCTGAGCTGCAGTGCCTGGAATTGGGGGAGGGTTGACATAGGCACTGGCTTGGCCACTGTTGCTGGTGCCTCACTGGGTCACATGCACCCCAAGTCTACTGGCCCTGAGCCTTCACAGCTGCAGGAATTGCCCAAGGACTGCAGTCTTTGTGGCTGACTGTCTTACAAATTTATTCCAGGCCCCAGGCTACTTTTTGTCAGTTGGTGGTGAAGCTAGCCAGAACTCGGTTTTGGAACAGACAATTTCCCTCTGGCCGTGCTGGTCTAAATGGTCCCTCTGTGAGTGCTGGTAGAATTCTGCCCTGTGCCGTGTCCCTCTGTTGACAGGGCAAGCCTGAGTTCCAATGCAAAGTCCCACAATCACTTCACTCTCCCTCCCAAGCACCCAGATTCTCTCTCTACTTGGCGTGCTGATGCAGCGCTGCTGGGGGATGGTGAAGGGTTGGCATGGGCAATGCAAGACTGTCTTTTCTGCCCTCTTTAGTGCCTCTTTCCTTGGTATTGTGTTAAAACCAGGTCCTCTGATCGCTTACCTGATATCTGGTTCTTCTGATGGTGCTTTTTTTTTGTGGACAGTTGTTGCATTTGGTGTTCGTGTGGAGGGACAATTGCTGGAGATTTCTATTCAGCCATCTTGCTCTGCCCCCCTCTTCCAAATAACACATTTCTGAATAACCCATAGATCAAACAAGAAATCAAAAGGGAAATTACAAAGTATTTTAAGCTAAATAACAAGGAAAGCACATTTCAAAATTTGTGAAATGCCACTAAAGCAATACATAGAGGACTAAACTACTTAAACTAGAGAAAAGAAAGGTCTCAATAATAATCTCAGCTTCCACTAAGAAACTAGAAAAAAAAGAAAATTAAATCCAAAGTCAGTGGAAGAAATGAAATAATGAAGATCAAAACAGAAATAAATAAAACAGACATCAGGAAAACAATAGAGAAACTCAGTGAAATGGTGATTCTTTGAGAAAATCCAAAAAGTTGAAAAGTTTCTAGCCATATTGATTAGGAAAAAAAGGGGGGGCACAAATCCTCAGTAGGACTCTACATCCTTGCTCTTAACCACCATCCTAGTCTCCTCAACCTAAAATTCCAGAAATAAAATAAGAAACCTGGTATCCAGGAGCCAAGGGCATCTTTGGAGAACTGAAAGCAAAGCAAAACTGATCTTATCATAAGTAAAATGATAAATCAGAACCTCTAGAATTCACATTTTTTGTGCTGTTCTGTCCCCAAATCTTCAGCTGGTGAAGTAATAAACATCAAATAGTGAAATATGAGACTTGCAATCATATGACTACCCCCCAAGACCTATTCTGCTTATGATTTTCAAATTATGTTTGTTTGCTATTTCACAATATTATCTCACTACTCTAATAGCCTGTTTGTAAATCTGCTGTTATCTGGGAAGCACAGGAAATCAGGGGACAAATTGGAGAAGAAGGAAAAAGAGATGGTAGGATTTGGGAATGTAGTTAGGAGGAGCTGGATTCTGCTGCTGACCATAAAGCCATCATCCTGAGCTCAGGTGGCTCACATGGGCTCAAGACCCTTGACTCTGGAGTGACCCCCTTTGGACAATGCTGTGGAAGATTATTTTTATGGAAGTTATGTCAATTGCTCACTTGAAGATTAGGGGTATAGTTTAGGAATAAAAGAGAAGAAATCTAGTAATGAAATAGTAATGAAGGGGACGGTGTGTTTGAGCAATAATGTCCTGCTCCCTTTGTATACAAAAACAGGCTGCCTAGTTTACCTTAGTGACAAGGGAGTAACAGAAGTAACAGAGACAGGTACTGACCAAAGGATGTTTAAAATGACACTGATGACTCAAGGATAGCCTTGTTTTTTTAATTCAGTAGTAACTGAGCCCTTTAGGATTCAGGAGGAAAACACATCCAAGCACAGACCCTGTGATGATGATGTATCTTAGATTTCAATTCAGGCAGGATTTGCGACTTCACTGGATGGTGCTAATGAAACACAGGACACATTGACTCGTTTCTGCTTGACATTTAATTTGCTTCATGATTTCTAGCATGTTCTGCTGTCTGCCAATACAAGTGCTTTCGAGATGGATAGAGCATCCCAAAGGTGCCTTATTATTTACAGTAGTGGTAATACTGAAAGGAAAGCACCTAAAGAGTATAAGATCTAGGTTCTGTACAAATTCAAACTTTCAGCTCTACTGAATTCATGATTCTCTCAACCATAATAGGTCATTTATGCTCTCAGTGTCTATTGTGCTTTTGGCCTCCTTAAGTTCAATATGTCTAGCAAAAAAATCCAACAGAGAATTGGGAAGACTCAGGTAATTTCTGATTAATCTGTATAAAAGGAAGACATGGCATTTTTCTCAAAGCCTAGTCATTTAAGTGTTTTATGACTTGCCAAAGCATTGAAGTAACAGGATGTGATTGATTGTGTGAAGATTACTTGGCAAGAATGTGATATTTTTAATAATAATCAATGTTATGTCTTATCAATGTTGGACAATGACATATTATGTTATATAAATTTGCTAGGAAATGGAATAAAGAAAAGAGAGGTGAGAAGAAGGCATCTAAGAACCAGGTAACATATTTGTTCAACATATGCTCTGAGGTGAGAACTGCTAGTGGCAGGGGATATGCAAAGAGGGATATGAAGGAGAGTGAAGCAATTAAGAGCTGGGCTCCAGAATCAGACAAGTTTGCATCTGAATCTTGGTTATGTTGTTTTGTGATGTCATGAGACTATACTGATTACATTTGCTGCTTAACACATTACCACCAAACTTGTAAAGCAACAGTCATTTTATTTTGCTCATGATTTCGTGGATCAGAATTTCAGAAAGGGCTGAGCTGGGCAGTTTTTGCTTGGGGTCTCTTATGACGTTGCAGTCACATGCTGCCTGGGTCTGCAGTCATCTGAAAGCTCGAGTAGTTTGAAGAGATGCAAGACCAAGCTGGCTGACTTAAATGGGCAGTAGCGATGCTGGCTGTTGACTGGGAGCTCCACCATGTTCAGGTGGTGCTCCAGCGTGGTGGCCTTTGGAATGTCAAAGTTCTTACATGGTGATTGTCTTCTGCCAGAGGAAGTGTTCCAGTGGACCAGGTGGTAGATGTGAGGCATTTTAGGACAAAACCTCAGAAACTACATAGATGTGTTTTGCCACATTCCATTGGTCAAAACAGTCACAATCCCATCCAGATTCACAAGTAGAGAAATTAGGCTCTATCCTTTGAGGAGGGAGTGATAAGGCCACATTGTAGAGGAAGGGAGATGTTGTCGCGCCCGCCTCGCCAGCAAGGAAGACGCGGCAACAGGAGTTCTTCTACAGTGCTTTATTGGGGATCCCTCTAAGCTTCAAGATGCGGAAGACCCTGAGCACAAGCTCTCACACAGTAATATACCCTCAGGGAAACAGGAAGTAACAGAGATAGGTCAAAGTCAATCACAAGCGGTCACCGATAGGCCAAGCCAGAAAACCTCATATGCATACTTATATAACAGATCTACAGACGTACTACGCATGCGCCACACTTGTTTACCTCAGCCAGGCCACCGGAAATCGGCGCCATCTTGCAATGGCGTCCGCGCTCCCCACATCTCCCCCTGCTTTATTAATTAAGAAGGCCTGCCAGACTTGAAACCACCTCGCCTCGTGCAATGAGCGAACTCGGAGGCGTGCAGAGGCTGGTTATAAAGGCGGCCGTGGGTAAGGCCTCTGTCTTAGGCTACGTGGGCTGCTCCCCGGCCTGGCACCAACCGGTGTGCCTCCAGGCGCGGGACCCACGCATTCCCGTCATGGAGATACCTTACAGCCGAGAGAGGGGGGAGAGCAGGCAAGTCGCGGAACGCCTATAACCTGGCCATCCACACGTGGGGGTCCTGGCCGAGTTGCAGTGCGGCAAAGGCTTGTTGCAGCAACATTTGGTTGCGCCGATTGCGACGCGCCATACGGGTAAGGGCCACAAATCCTATTAGGGCCACAGTCGCGAGCAAGGCTAACAAACAGTCCATTCCCGCCCACTCTTTCACATGGTTAGCCACTTGCCACACCCAATCCGACAGTCCTTGGGCAAAGTCCACGTCGACTCGCGTAGAGTTGACGTGAACTATACTAGCCTGCAGCTGTTCCATCAGAGTCTCAAACTCATTGGACCATGCACCCAACAACTGCTGTGACAGGGTTCGTGATAGGTTAGCTGCCCGGGAAGCGTTCTGAAAAGGGATAGAGGTGACACACATGCCAGGCAGGCGCCACTCGCATCCGAGCTGCATGACCTGCATCAACAAGTCCACTTGTTCTTGAACCAAGTCCACTCTTTGGTTGAGAATCATGATGCCTCCTTTCAGCTGAGCGTTGACGTTTGATTGGGTTGCCAGGGCGGTCGCCACCCCCGACGATAAGTTGTTCAAGGCGGTGGCCGTCTGCACCGAAGTGGTGAGCGCAACTGCAGCCGTCGCCGCGGCAGCCACCGCGGCCGCTACGGCGGCAACTATGGCTGCGGTGATGCCAAAGTCGCGTCGCTGCCGATACAGCATCGTGGCCGAGGGCGCCTCCACAGGGATATCAAACGGGAGGAAAGGTAGTTCTAGAGACTCGTTGGTGGTAAAAAAGCGGGGAAAAACCGTGGCGTCATGCCGGACGGGCATCGGCAGAGGGAAGACATCCATCAGGGCCCAGCGCGCTTCCGGTACCCGCCGTCGCCATCGTTAGGACTCCCGCCAGCATCAGCATCTGCAGTGACGCCATCCTGGCCCGCCGGACGCTCGTCCTCCTCAGCCGTGGTGTGCACCGAGCGGGTCAAGCGCGTCGGAACCCAAATAGGGTCCTCGTGATCCTGCGGGAAAACACAAACAGCTCCCCTGGACCTGGCTATAACCGGATCCGGGCCTCTCCACTGGCTCGTTAAGACGTCCTTCCATTTTACCGCCTCGCGGTGAGCCACCGGGGGGGACGTGTGTCTCTCTGCCGCAGAGCGGCCGGACACATCCAAAGTCAAAAAATTTAAGGTAAAAAGGGCAAGGGAAATGGTACCTTTAGGGGACCTCTGTATGGCCTCCAGGGCATCTCCCCCTTTCTGTTTTTGTAGATAAGCCTTGAGCGTGCCATGGGCACGCTCCACAATGCCTTGTGCCTGAGGATTGTAGGGGAGGCCAGTGAGGTGTTTGACTCCGAGGCGAGCACAAAATTGTTGGAAAACTCTGGAGGTATAAGCGGGGCCATTGTCTGTTTTAATAGTACTTGGCTTGCCCCAGGCAGCCCAAGCCTCCAAGCAATGGATGATGACATGACTGGCTTTTTCCCCCGCCAGTGGCGTGGCATGGAGGATACCAGAACAGGTGTCTATGGACACATGAACAAAGGAAGTTTTTCCTAGAGAGGGAATATGAGTGACGTCCATTTGCCACAATTGTAATGGTCGCAGACCCCTGGGATTTACTCCCGTATATGCGACATTGCGAAACGGAGCACAAGTGTGGCACTGCAAGACAATCTCACGCGCCTCGGCGCGCGAGATGTGAAATCGGAGACGCAAGGTCTCAGCTGGCACATGGTAAAGTGTATGAAAATCTCTGGCGGCGGTAAGGGTATCGGCCACCCAAAGAGCACGGGTGGCCCGGTCTGCCATTGCATTCCCCGCCGCCATGGGTCCAGGCAAGAGGGAGTGTGCTCTGATATGTTGAATGGAGAATGGGTTGGTCCTATTCAGGATGATGCTCCTGAGGTCCGTGAATAAGGAGAAAACTGTACTTTTAGGAAGGATATAAGGGGAAGTTTCCAAAACCTTCACCGCGTTAACCACGTAGCAAGAGTCTGAGATGATATTAATGGGATCAGTGATGGTGCTGAGAACCAGGCCAACTATTGCACACTCCACCAGCTGAGGGGAAGTGTAAGGAAATGGCTTAGTAAACACCTGGTCCTGGATAACATAACTCCCAATGCCTGTTTTAGAGCCATCAGTATAGACATCCAGGGCATTAGGCAGTGGGTGTGCCGAAGTCACCTTCGGGAAAATGAGGTCATTTCTCATAGCAAATTGTAATAGGGGATGTTTGGGGTAATGATTGTCAATGCCTCCTGGGAAAGCGCACCGCAGCACTGCCCATGCATCAAGAATGGCACATAAGGTGTCTACCTGGTTGGCAGTGTATGGACAGATGAGGCTCTCTGGGTAGCGCCCGAAGTGGGAGAGAGCCAAGTGAAGGCCCTTCAATGCGAGGTCAGCTACACAAGTCGGGTAGTGACCAATCACCTTTCCCGGAGAGGCTTGAGGATGTACCCAGAGAAGGGGACCATCCTGCCAAAGCACTGCTGTAGGAAGTGTAGGAGAGGGGAGCAGGCAGAGAAGAAAAGGGTCCTGGTGACGAATGCGTACCAGATGCGCACTCTTAATGGCTTCCTCAACCCTATGCAAGACCTTTAGGGCTTCCGGAGTCAAGGTTCTAGGGGATGTGATATGAGGGTCTCCCTCAAGAATCTGAAATAAAGGCTTTAGTTCAGCGGTGGTAAGACCCAGAAAAGGCCGAAGCCAATTGATGTCTCCTAATAATCGCTGGAAATCATTTAAAGTTCTCAAAGCATCTCTTCGAATGGACAGCCTTTGAGGTACAATTTTATCGGGAAGGATGCTACTGCCAAGAAATGAGCCCACCGCCCCTTCCTGCACTTTATCGGGAGCTATGGACAGCCCCCTTTCCTTTAACTGAGCGTGAAGGAAGGCAAAGACCTGAAGCAACAACTGGGCATCCCGATGGCATAGTAGAATGTCATCCATGTAATGGATGATTCTTACCTTAGGGTACCTCTGTCGAACAGGCTGGAGAGCCGCGCTCACGTAAATCTGGCATAGAGTGGGACTGTTAGCCATGCCCTGAGGCAGGACCCGCCAGTGGTACCTTTCATCAGGCTGCTCATGGTTCATGGAAGGGAGTGTAAATGCAAATCTAATTTTGTCAGATGAGTGAAGGGGAATAGAGAAAAAACAGTCTTTAATATCCAAAATGATCAGATTCCAATGCTTGGGCAAGGCAGAAAGAAGGGGCAACCCTCGCTGGACAGGCCCCATTAGGCGCATCTGGGCGTTGACTGCCCTTAGGTCCTGCAGTAAGCGCCACTTTCCTGACCTTTTCTTAATCACAAAAATAGGGGTGTTCCAAGGCGAGTGAGAGGGTTCAAGGTGCCCAAGAGTGAGCTGTTCCTGTACCAACTCACGGGCTGCAAGCAATTTGTCGGAGGGCAATGGCCACTGAGACACCCACACCGGGTCCTCCGAAACCCAGGGAATGGGCAAGGCAGCCTCAGCGGCCCCTAGGAAAAACCCAGTCCCTGTCTACCGGGATTGTGACTAGGCCTAAGTGGTGTTGTCCTGCCTTGCAAATTCTTTCCTAATCCTTTACCTGGGACCCATCCCATGTTACTCATCATGCCTTGGCTCTGAGCAGAATACTCATTTGTCAGCTTAAGGTCTAACTGTCTCAGGACGTCTCTGCCCCAGAGATTCACTGGCAAGGGGAGAACAAAAGGCTTAAAACTACCCCTACTGCCTTCGGGATCACTCCAAGATAGAGTTCGGGCACTCACGGCTGGGGCCGAAGCGTAACCCAGGCCCTGTAAAGTTGCCTCTGAGCGGGTGAGCGGCCAGCCTTTAGGCCACCACCGCTCAGATATGATACTAGTGTCTGCTCCCGTATCCAGCAAACCCTCAAATTTTATTCCCTGAACAGTCAATACAAGGGTCGGACGGGTGTTTAAATCCAAAGACAGAAAGGTACAAGTGCCTCCGGACGACCCGAACGCCTTACTACCACGTGGCTCCTGCTTGCTGGGGAACCAAGCGTGAAGGCTAGGGAGGAGCAGAAGCTGAGCAAATCGGTCTCCGGGGTGGATGGAGATAATTCCCCGAGGCGATGAGCACATGACCTTTATTGGCCCCTGGAAGTCTGAGTCTATAACCCCCGGGTGGACAATCAGCCCTTTTAAGGTAGCCGATGACCTCCCAAGCACTAATCCCACAGTATGATTGGGCAGAGGTCCTTTAAAGTCTGAAGGGATAGGTTGACATCCTAACCCAGGTGTCAAAACTGTGAGGGTGGTGGCACGGAGGTCCAATCCTGCGGAACCGGGGGTGGCCCTCCTAGGTTCCCCCCCGGTAGCGCCGGATTCAAGGAGGGACGAGTCCCCGGGGTCAGCAGAGACGGGCCCGGGGGCCCCTGGGGGCTGTCCTGCGCCAGCATCGCCCCATATGTTTGCGGGCCCTGGGGTCGTGGGCCCCGCCTCCCGTTTTTTGGCGGTGCAGCCGCGCTGCCGCTAGGCCCACGGGAGATGGGCCGGCCGTCCTTATCTTTAACGGATCGGCACTCTGCGGCCCAGTGCCGGCCTTTCTGGCACACGGGGCAAATCCCCGGCTGTGAAGATGATTGCTTCACCTTACTTGGCGCTCGGCACTGTCTTTTTAAGTGACCGGGCTTGCCGCAGTTGTAGCAATTGCGTTGTTGTTGGGCTTGTGCTGCTATGACCGCGGCCGCCAGGCCTTGATTAGTCAGAGGACCCCCAATCTCCCTGCAAGCCCTCAGCCATGCATTTAATCCTTTACTTTTCCATGGCGTAATGGCATTCCGACATTCCGAAGTGGCCTGCTCAAAAACCAGTTGCTCAACCAACGGCAAGGCCGTGTCTACGTCCTCAAAAATCTTTCCCGCGGCATCCATCATGCGGGCCACAAAATCCGAAAACGGCTCTGCCGGAGCCTGGACAATTTTTGTCAGATTGCCACGCACCTCCCCCCGGTTGGGCAAACACTTCCAAGCCTTAATGGCTATCTGATTTACCTGGACATACACCTCCTCCGGGTAGGCCGTTTGATTATTGGCCCACTGTCCCTGTCCGGTGAGCATGTCAAAAGTCCACGCTGCTCTGCCGCCTCCCTGGGCTGCATTCGCACGGGCCTGCGCGGCACACCCGTC
Organism: Lemur catta; assembly: GCF_020740605.2. Classification (NCBI taxonomy): domain Eukaryota; kingdom Metazoa; phylum Chordata; class Mammalia; order Primates; family Lemuridae; genus Lemur; species Lemur catta. The sequence goes on along the minus strand of NC_059128.1, from coordinate 199,227,216 downwards.
ATGATACATGGACTTCCAGTCTAGATATTGGCCCGTGGATAGCGCCGCGCGCACCACCTGCTGCCAATCCGTGGGCGTTAGGGCACTAGCGGCAAGCCTCTCCAGCAGTACTAAAGTGTAGGCTGCGCTATGCCCCCAGTTGCGGACCGCCTCTGCAAATTCCTTTAATTGCTTATGGTCCACAGGTTGCCAATATCTCTGATTATTGTTGTCCACATACACAGGGAAAGCAAATCCTAGCTCTCTCCGCGCTTCTGGGGGGAGGAGAGACGCTCCACCCCCCGGTGCGGGCCCAACGAGGGGCGCTGTAGGTGGGGGCAGGGAATACGGGGGAGGCCAGGTCTCTATATCGAGCCTGGGCGGGGCCTGCCTTCTCGGCTGGACCACATCCTGTTTTTTAAGTCCCCGTATTTCCTTTCTCAACTGCTGAAAAGAGGGGGTAGCTTCTTCCCCCTCCGAGGCGGACGATTCACCTTCCGTCTCGGATAAATGCAAATCCTCAAATTCTGGCAACATCCGGTCGTCACCCGTTCGCCGGTTCTCTACCTGACATGACTGATCGTCCTTAACCGTTGCAACTCCTTCCCCTCTCCCTCCTTCTGAGAGCTGAGACTGCACTTCCGCAAGCTGTTCTGCCGCACTCCGCGAGCCCTGCGGATCGCACTTTAGGCAATCCATAACTAACCTATGAAGTATCAAGACGCCAGGCCTTAAATCTAACGCCTCGCGTAGATCATGGCCCACCTTCCTCCAAGATGGTATGGTGAGCGAGCCGGAGGCTAGGAACCAAGGGGATACCCGGTCCACCTCCCTCAACAATCTCTTTAGGTCATGATCGTCAACATGGATTTTATTTTCAGCAAGCAGAGTTTTCAGAGGCCACAGGAACCTGCGTAGTGGTATGTTGCCCATGTCTCTCTTGGGGGCGGGGAAATTGGCCGTCCCACACTGTAGTTCTGAACTCACCTCACAAGAGGTCGTCTCCGCTGGTGCCCTGGTGGTACAGTTCCCGGGTTTCGGCACCACTTGTCGCGCCCGCCTCGCCAGCAAGGAAGACGCGGCAACAGGAGTTCTTCTACAGTGCTTTATTGGGGATCCCTCTAAGCTTCAAGATGCGGAAGACCCTGAGCACAAGCTCTCACACAGTAATATACCCTCAGGGAAACAGGAAGTAACAGAGATAGGTCAAAGTCAATCACAAGCGGTCACCGATAGGCCAAGCCAGAAAACCTCATATGCATACTTATATAACAGATCTACAGACGTACTACGCATGCGCCACACTTGTTTACCTCAGCCAGGCCACCGGAAATCGGCGCCATCTTGCAATGGCGTCCGCGCTCCCCACAAGATGTGACTGCAGCTATATTTGAAAAAATCTGCCACAGTAACCTTGACAAAATAACCTCTCTAAAGCTCCATTCCCCTATCTGTAAAATGAGAATAATAATATCTTATAAATAATTGTTGTAATAACTAAATGAAATAAAGCTTGTAAGAGGCTTAGCTCCATGCTGGGAACCCAGCAAGTGCTTAATAAATGTTTACTACTAACATAAAATACTGAGCTTTGTTCTGCTTATTCTAGCTTTCACTTTGCAGGCCATGTCACTCACATCTCTCGTAATCTTCAACTTATTGTGCCTCTCACTCTCCTTTTGCATATCCTGGAGAAGATTCTTTTCTGTTCTTAGAGTTCTGACCTCCTGGGATAATATTAAAATCCTCATTAAGTCCTGGTCATTCATTTTCTTGACACTGCTCCTTGGGTCCCATCTTTGCTAGAGAAAATTGCTGATGGCTGATAGGCATCTCCACAAAGGCTACTTAAAGCATCTCTTCCTGTTCTAAACCCTGCCTTCTCTCCCCAGGCTCCAAACCATAACCTTACCCTACCCTTTAAGGATGACTCATTCACTTACTCTCTAAAGATGACTCACTGCTTCTCTCACTGAAAGAATAGAGGCCCTTGCAAACATGAGTTTTCTCATCACTCTCTCCTCCATTTCTATACTTAGCCCTATGTACACCCATCATTTTCTCCTCATCTTTTGTCTCAAATGAAGACATATTTCTTCTAGTTTCTAAGGTTAAATCCTTCAGCTGAGCATTCAGTTCTTATTCATTTCATCTTCTATGGAACATTGCTACACTGATTATACCTTCCCCTGTATCTTCAATTGCTTCCTCTAGATTAGCATCTTCCCTTGGGTCTACCAAATGCCTGTCTTTCCTATTTTACTAAATAAAAACTAACCACTCACCCACACCCTTTCTTTAACCTTGCTTCTCTGACCAGCTGCTGTTCTCTTCTTCCCTTCACCCCAGACTTCATGGTCTACAGGCCCCACTCACTAATCAGTTTTTACTCCCTGCAGTCTGTCTCATGCCCCATCTTTTTGGAAACTCTTCTTGCAAAGGACTCTGGGGGCTACCAGTTTGTTTTAAGCCACTGAGTTTTGGGGTGATTTGTTATACACTAATAGTTAAATAATACAGTGGTCAAGCCAGGATCTTGACCCATGTGATGATTTCGAAGCCCACTGTCTTTCCACTTCTGCAGGTAATGGAGAGTAAGGCTAATGCATTATTGTGGGGGCTTTGACCTTCAAGTGAAGGAATCATAGAGAATATTTAGAAGAAGTTTTTTTTTTTTTTAAACCTGAAAGGTTAATATATCAGGGAGTATTGTGGGTGGGTGGCCTGGCGTGGGTAGGATATTATAACAAAAGAGACTCAATCACCTGGAGAGTTTTCCAAAACACACATGTCTAGCTTCGCCTTTCTTATTTGCTCCCTGGCAGTTGGGGATGTTTGAAGACTCTCTCTACGTCCTTGTTGCAATCCAGTCCAACCAATTTTTCACAGGAGGAAACTGAGGCCTGTAGTAACTAAATGAATTGCTGTGTAATGACTGAATGTTTCAAACTTGCTAAGTGCCAGGATTTTGTACTCACTTTTTAAGTAAGTGTGTATGTATTTTTACTTGTTCTTGTAAACTATTGAATACATGTTTATAGCAAGTCAAGCAATATAGAAGAGAACGTTAGTGCTTATCTCTTTTTCTACTTGATCTTACTCAGGTAATCAATATTAACAGTTTGACAATCCTTCCATCCTCTTCCATGCTAGTATTTATTTCATCTTATAATAAATTGGGGATATATTTCCAGCTCAGTAAAAATGGTCTAATTCATTTTCCCATTTTTTATTGAGATATAATTGACCATAAAATTTACCCCTTTGAAGCTTATAACTAAGTAGTTTTCAGGATATTCACAAGGTGTACAACCATCCTCCATTATCTGATTTCAGAACATTTTTGTCACCCCCCCAAAAACCATTATGTTCATTATCAGTTACTTCCCATTTGTCCTACCCCCAGTCCCTGACAACTATTAATTTTTTTTGTCTCTATAGATTAGTCCATTCCAGATATTTCATACAAATGGAATTATACAATATGTGGCCTTTTGTGTCTGAATTCTTTCACTTAACATAGTATTTTCAAGGTTTATCCATGTTGTAGTAAGTATGTAATATGTAGTAGTTCATTTTTTCCTATGGCCAAATAATATTTCATTGTATGGAGATACCACATTTTGTTTATTCATTCATCAGTTGATGGACATTTGGCTGTTATAAATAATGCTGCTATGAACATTTTTGAACAAATTTTGTGTAGGCATGTTATTATTTCTCTTAGGTATATCTCTAGGAATGGAATTGCTGGTTCTAAGGCAATTTCATGTGTAACTTTTTGAGGAATTGCCAAGCTATTTTACAAAGTAGCTGCACCACTTTACGTTTCCAACAATGAGGTATGAGGGTTCCAATTTCTCCACATCCTCACCAATATTTGTTACTGTCATTTTGAGTATAGTCATCCTAGTGGGTGTAAAGTGGTATCACTGTAGTTTTGATTTACATTTCCCTAATGACTAATGATGTGGAACATCTTTTCATGTGCTTATTGGCCATTTTTTATATTTTCTTTGTGGAAATGTCTATTCAAATCCTTTCTTGATTTTTAAACTGGGTGATTTGTCTTATCGTTCAATTGTCTCCTAGTCTGTGGGTTATCTACTAACATTCTTGGTATTCTTTTTTTTTTTTTTTTTTTTTGAGACAGAGTCTTGCTCTGTTGCCTGGGCTAGAGTGAGTGCCGTGGCATCAGCCTAGCTCACAGCAACCTCAAACTCCTGGGCTTAAGCGATCCTACTGCCTCAGCCTCCCGAGTAGCTGGGACTACAGGAATGTGCCACCATGCCCAGCTAATTTTTTCTATATAGATTTTTAGCTGTCCAAATCATTTCTTTCTATTTTTGGTAGAGATGGGGTCTCGCTCTTGCTCAGGCTGGTCTTGAACTCCTGACCTCGAGCGATCCACCCGCCTCGGCCTCCCAGAGTGCTAGGATTACAGGCGTGAGCCACCACGCCCAGCCATTCTTGGTATTCTTAAAGCACAAATGTTTTTAAATTTTGATGAATTCTTATTTATATCTGCACACACACACACACCTTTGGTGTCATAGCTAAGAAACTGTTACCTAATCCATAAAGCTTTACTCGTGTTTTCTTCTAGGCATTTCATAGCTTTAGCTCATACACTTAGGCCTTTGATAGATTTTGAGTTAATTTTTTGTGTACAGTATTAAGTCCAAATTCATTCTCTGGCATGAGGATACCTAGTTGCCCCAGCACCATTTGTTGAAAAGACTGTCCCTTCCTATTGACTGGTCTTAAACTTTTGTGAAAAATAAATTCATCAGTTATATGGGTTTATTTCTAGACTCTCAATTTTATTCATCTATATATTTATCCTCTACTGTACTAGACTGTCCTGATTATTGTAGCTTTGTAATAAGTTTTGAAATTAAGAAGTATGAGTCTTCCAACTTTATCATTCTTTTCCAATATTGCTTTTGACTAATCTGAATATCCACACAAATTTTTAAATCAGACTGTCAATTTCTTTCTTAAAAAAAAAAGGCATCTGAGGTTTTGACAGGAATTGTGCTGAGTTTATAGATCCATTTGGAAAGTACTGGCATCTAATGATTTTAAAGTTTCCAAATCATGACCATGACGTATCTTTCCATTTATTTAGGTCTTTAATTTCTTTCATTGATGTTTTGTGATTTTCAATGTATTATACAAGTCTTATACTTCTTTTAAGTTTATTCCTAAGTATTTTCTTTTTGATGCTGTCATAAATAGAATTGTTTTCTTAATTTCATTTTTTAGATGATTCATTGCTAGTGTGTAGAAATATAATTAACTTTGGTACATTGATATTATATCCTGAAACCTCACTGAACTTATTAGCACTATTTTTTTTATAGAGTCCTTAAAATTTTCTATGTACTAGATCATACTAACTGCAAATACAGTTTTATTTTTCCCTTTCCAATTCGGATTTTTTTAACTTTTTTATTGCCTAATTACTCTAGATAGAACCTTCAGTACAGTATTTAATAGAAGTAGCAAGAGTAAACATCCCTGACTTGTTTCTGATCTTAGGGCAAAAGCTTTCAGTCTTTCATTGTTATCAGGTTGAGAATGGTCCTGTCTATTCCTAATCTGGTGAGTATTTTTATTGTAAAAGACTATCAGGTTTTGTCAAATGCTTTTTATGTGTCTATCGAGATATTGTTTTGTTCTTTATTCTATAAATACTATGTATTACAATGATTAGTTATTATATGTTGAACCAACCTTGCATTCCTGGGATAAATCCATGTTATGGTTTATAATCCTTTTCATATGTTGCTGGACTCTGTTTGCCAGTATTTTGTTGAAGATTTTTGCATCTGCATTCAGAAGGGATATAGATCTGTAGTTTTCTTGTGATGTTAATTTATTTTTAATAGATTTAAGAGGCAATAATATGAATGCATTGCTCTATTGATGGATAAACTGTTTTTCTTTAACAAGCAGCACTAAAATAAACTTCCTTGCACATACACCTGCAAATTTATTTTTTTTAGACTTTTAAATATAAGATTGATTGGCTAAAGTGTGTGTTCACTTTAAATTTTAACAAATATTTCCAGATTACCTTCCAAAAATACTGTAGCAATGCACATCTTCCCAGAGAGATATCTGATTATTTCCCCATACTTTCTCCAATATAAGACATTGATCTTTTACATTTTTGCCAGAGGGAGGGCTAAATATTTATCATTACTTGAATTTTAATTTTCCTAACATGTACCAAGGTTGAACATTGTTCCCTATGGTTTTTGTAATTTACATTTCTTCTATAAACTACTCATTTATTTGCTTTGCCTATGTTATAGAAAAAATTGGGTTTTTTTGTTTTTATTAGTGTACAGGAGTTTTTGCGTATTAGGTATATTAACCCTTTGCCAATGTTGTTTTGCAATTATTTTCTCTATTTTTTTATTTTTATTTTTTAGAGATGGGGTCTCACTGTGTTGACCAGGCTGGTCTTAAACTCCTGGCCTCAATCCATCCTCCTACTTTGGCCTCCTAAATTGCTGGGATTACAGGAGGGAGCCATCACATCCAGCCTATTTTCTCCATTTTTAATTAGTTAAATATGTCAAGCTTTTTCTTTCTGGCTTTTCGATATCTTTTTATGCTTCACACCTCATCCATCCCAATATTATACAAATATCCCATATTTTAAAAATCTGTATTCACTTTCCATTGCTGCTGGAAACAAATTACCACAAATCCCTTCTCAATGAGCAAGCCAAATAAACCAATCCAGAAAGATGCTTAGAAGGCACCTGTGAGAAATCTTTGATGGCAGAGGGGGAAAAATCCCAGGAATTGGTTTCGAAGGGCTTGACATTGCTGCAAGGCTGAAGACCTCAGCAAGGGTGGGCACACGGATGAACAGGTCCATTTCCTGGAGCTCAAAGCTGTTCTGGGGAAACCTAGCAAGAGTTCATGGGATGCCTCAGCAAACTCCTTTGGCCTTCCAACATTAATGTCTTCACAACTCATTTCTGCACTTGCTTTTCTTTTACCCTTGGTGTCACATTTTAGCTTTTTGTATACCATTTTTTCAAATTTCCTAATCCCTGTGTGGCAGCATCTGAAATAAGCTTTGTAGAAGAATGGTGTTCCCTGAGCATCAGTACTGAGGCTGACTGAGCAACTCTCCTAACTGGCAGTTTTGCAATGCAAATGTTAGATGTTTATAGTGCTTGGTGCCAGTTTTCTCAGCTAAAGCCCAGTTGGAGGCTGCACATATGTGGAGGACCTTGCAGAGTGTCCCCTGATTATTTCAATCAAGGAATTGTAATTTGGACTGAAGCCTACCTACCTCAGAAGAGTCTAATCTTCATAGAATCATAGAGCTAAGGACTTAGATGATGTAGTTAGTTCAATCTGCCTTAGACTGGAGGAACCCAACTCTTAGAACCCAGAGCTGTCACTCCTTGTCTTAGGAAAGAGACTCAGTCTGTTCTTCATAGGGATCGTCATTCCTTCATTAAACATTCAACCTTTGGATAAGTACACCTGGTGCCTTTTCTTCTATCAGGAAAGGGGAAGGATGGCAGTGAAGGGATAACTCAAGTCTGAAGGTCAAGGCTACAGTTGCTGGCCCTGTAATATGTGTTTAAACTTTATTTTAACACCATGGTATTTACAAGATAAAGTCCAACACTGGTACAACTGTTCACATCAGTTAAAATGCAATGACAGAAGAAATCCTGAAGGTTTTTTTTTGCAGGCAGTACAGCATAGGTGTAAAGTACACCAGCCTCAGAAATTAATTAGGGCCAGGCATGAATTCATGAGCACTTAGTTACACGCTTTGCCCAAGTTACTTGACATACTCACCACGAAGAGTTGCTATGAGGCATAAATGAGGTAACGTGTGTCAGGTGCTTAACATGCTCTGAGGGCTCACTAATAAGTGCTCTAATTCAGCACCATTTTATTTTGATTTTAATAAAAAAACCCCTGTAGCTTTCCTAAATTCAGTCTATATTGCTTGAAGGGTAAAAAATGAAACAAAAACACACACAAAAGGCCAAATCTGAATACATTCCCAGCACAAAAACTTTGAGGTTGTGCATTCTGCACATAGTATACTCTAAATAAGCCCCCTTTGCAATAGGAAATTAGGTGTTAAGTGCTTTCTGTCTTAGACAGGAAACTTGGTTTTTGGTGTTAGCAACCCAAGTTCAACTAGCTCAAACATAAAGGAAAATATCAGAAGGAAACTAGGAGGATCTCAGCAAACCTAAGGACAGAATGAACCGGGCCTTAACTAGGGACCTTGTAAGGCAGCTCTGTCTCATTGTTTCTCTTTCCCTGCCAGCTTCATTGTTTTCTCTCACTGAACATGGCTTCTTCTACATCAAGAAAACCAACTGCCCCAAATTTTGGAGCTTTTCATTTTACAGTTTCAGCCACTGGAGCAAGACTAGTTTGAGTCTTAATACCAAATCCAGGGATGGGCCCCAGTGTGGGTTGGGGACCGACCCATTCCTCCAACAATGTACTTAAGTCGAAGCAAGAGGTCTTTGGAAGAACATAGCAACTCCGGAGAACCAAATGGATGAAGTTGTGGGTGGGAGAGGGTGTCCCTAGCTCACTGCCCAGAGGAAAGAGTGGCAGACAAAACAACAGAGGTCCATTATACTCTAGTTCTCGCCTCTCAGACCAAGTCAAAACCAAAATCTATTTTCTTATCTCAAGCTCTGCAAAATAACATTATAGAACCGCTAGGATTTGGGTAAAAGAACTTTAACTTTCGAAAAGCCAATTTTCACTCATGAATATTCAGAATCACTGAACATGAAATATGCACAGTAAAAGAGGAAAGTCTAAGCAGGTTATTGAGCTGGGAGGGATCAGCTACAGAAACTTTCTAGTCCAGTTCTGTGTGGACCCTGATTTTTATTTCCACTGCCCCTTTCCTCTTTCCTTAAAACAGAACTCTTTGCACCTGAACATAAAAAGAATGCATTTCTGGGAGCTGGCGTATAAATGTGTTGCCTAGATGCACTTGTATTTCAGGAGGCAGTGTTCCCGGGTGCATTGTTCTTAAACTTCAGTCTTTTGACTGTTATCCCCGTGATTTCTGCCATATCAGAATAGCACCTGAACTACTACTTATTGTATTTCTTTTACGAAATCAAATATCCACTTTAATCTACTTGTTTTTCTTTGGTATGACAGTTATATTTTTCCTTAGCGTAGATGACAAAAATTATATAATTTAAAAGATTAGACATGTGCCACTTACGATTACCTTGCATACCTCCTCGCCTTGGGAAACACTGTGGTAGAAAATCTAAGGCATTCAGTGGCTCATATATGCAAAAAATTTACCTGAATTGAACACATTTCTTTTATAACTTGGTTGAACAGAAAATAAAAAGGTCTGTACATTTAGTCCTAGGAAAAAAAATTAAGAACCATTCTTTATTTTATTTATCCTTTGACTCAGAAAAAGGGAAGGAATTCCATGTCTTTGCTATGGTTTTTTTCACCATAAAAATTGATTTTTATTTCACAAATAATACATAATTTATTTTTCATCTAAAAGGCTAAAATATTACAGTTAAGATACACTCCTCTTTGACTATCACCTCCCCACTCCCTATTAGGGTTAATCCGAATTATGAATTTGGTGTGCATTCTCCAGACTTCTTCCTTTGCATCTGGCCACTGCAATGCATGTTTAGATTAAAGGTCAGCTAATGATTGGCCACAGATTTCCTTAAATGCCTTGAACCAATATATTTTCCAGTCTTTGTCAAGGGGCCCTGTGTGTTGGAGTACACTTTCAAAGCTCAGGAAGTTTACAATTCTGCCTTAGCCTTCACTTCCTGCTTGCCCAAGGCCTCAAGATCAGACAGAAATGAGAGACTGAGGCCTGTGCAGCACAGCCCTGCTCACGTGCACGGCCTTCTAGATACCCAGGACGATGTCAGGAACTTTTAAAAGCCCTGTATGAATATCTCATTCCCCACACCTTCCTTTTAAGTTTTTAGCCACGTTCTTGTTTGCCCCAACAAGTATTGCAGCCTAGGCAGCTGCAGTGTTAAACAACTGCACTGATTATTTTTCAAAAAATGCCCTGGGTATGAGGCTTTTCCTATACAGCAGCTCCCAGTCAGGTTAAATAATGACAACACCCCTGCAAATGGGGCCTTTTCCAGCGACCCGTGAGACAGGTTAAATAGTAACAATACTCTGGGGCTGAGACATTTGAGCAGCTCCCAACTCAATATGCTCCCGCCTGTGGCTGCAGGACTGTTGGTTTCCAGGGCTACCATGATTGACAGGGCTGGTTTTTAAGACTACTGTGGAGCTGCAGAGAGTGGGGATGAAGTAGATTGAGTTACAATGCCACAAAACCTGTTCTTATCAAGGTTCAGATTGTTGCAAACTCTTTGTTAATTTCCAGAGTTTTGCAAAAGTTGATTTTGGCCCTTTTTTGCTGGTGTTTTTGCTGTTTTTATGGAGGTCCTCACTCCATCATGCTGGATACCCTGTTTATTCAGTTTTGATGGAGACGTTAGAAGAGACAATATTCACATCCACGCCAAGTATTTAGTGGGAAATGTGGTCAACTGCAGAGCAAATGCCCCGACCAACAAGGGCAGCCACTACTCATCTCTGGTGATAACCTCCATACCAGAACAAGACCTAGAGTTGCCAGGTTTTCCAAATAGAATCTGGAATTCCAGGATTTTGTGTAAAATATCCATGTTTTAAAATACTGACTTCAATAAAAAAATCAAAATATTGCACCTAAAATTACACACCTGTGCCAAAAGATTATGGGTTGAAACAGCAGAAGCCTATGGATCACACTGCTATGTCAATTTTTTTCTTACCAAATTAGTTGAGTTCAACAAATCTTTTTAGCATCTATTGCGGGCCAGATGATGTGCTGCATGCTGCAGTTAAAATGAGACTGGCTCCCCCATGCACACACTCCTCCCCCAGCTTTTGAGGCACTTACAGTCTAGCAGTGGAATTTTTTTTTAGTTACTACTAAAAAAAAGGGTATCTGTAGACAGAGTAACTGTTAGTTTTAATTGGCCCAAGGCAAAATATCCTGAGAGATTTTTTTTAAAAGGGTCATTGTACAGTCCCTCTGTTTAAGAAAGTGTGTGCACGTGTACACGAGCTCAGAGCACGAGGGCACACAGGGCCACTGCAGCTGGGGGTTGGGAAAGGGTTAGAAAGTGGTAGCTGCACAGATCCTTTTGGGGCACAGGGCCAGAGAGCTGGCTTCTGATCTGAATAAAAAGCACTGGAGGCAGAATCCCATGGATGCTTCTTGGTTTATTCACTTTGATGGGAGAGCGTATCCTCTAGTAGCTTCCTGAGAAAGAGTGCACGGGAGGCAAATTTGTGAGATGTTGCATTTTTAAAAATGTCTTCACATTGCCTTACACTTGATTGAGAGTGGGCAGGTGAGAAATCTGTTTCTTTCAAGATCTTGAAGTAATTGCTTCACTGACATCCAGCTTCCAGCAAATTGCTATTGAGACATCTAATGCCGTTCTTGATTCCTAATCCTTCTGTGTGACCAGCTTTTCTTTGGGAGTTCTGTTGGTCCTAGTGTTTCGAAATTACAAGATGGCATGCCTCAGAAGTCCTATCTTCATCCATGGTGTAGAGTACCCTCGTGCCCTGTCATTCTATTTAATAGAAACACATGTGCTTGATGATCTCCTCCCCTCCATTTTCTTTGTTCTTTCTGGAGTTCTTATTACTTGAACATCCTGGTCTGATCCTAGTTTTTTTCATTTCTTTTTGCTCTATTTTTTGGGTTACTTGCTTAATTTCAGCTTTTAACTGCTGTACTGAATTTTTAATTTCCAAGAACATTTTTCTTGTTCTTTAAGAGTTCCTTTTCCATAGCATTCTGGATCCTGATTCTACAGATGCCTTATTTCTCTTATCTCTCTGGAGATAATAGGTTTTTTCTTTTTCCCTTTGGAAGCTGCTTCTCCGTGCAGTCTCCAATGCTTCCAAGTTGTTGGCTTTGGGCTTTTCACTCATGGTAGAAACTTTCATCAGATGCGGGTTACCCTTGGTTAAGATGGAAGAAGACTAAAAGGATGACAGTGGACTGCTGAGAGTTTCAACTTACTGCAGTGGTTCTCAATCTTGGCTGAACAGGAGAATCACTAGGGGAGCTTTAAAAACCACTGATGCTCTGGCAATACTCATTTTATTGGTGTAGCGTATGGGAATTTTGAAACCCTCCCCAGGAGATAATAATGTACAGCTAAGGTTGAAAAGCACCATCAAAGGATGCTCTGGCTGAACCACTTCACTGAAGACTTTTAGATCTTTCTTTCTGGCCCATGAGGCTCTTCAGGCAAGATTCTAATGTTCTCCCCTATGCCTGTGGTCACCAAATTCCATTTTTGAAATGGTATCTTCATTCTCAACTGTGGACAGTGTCTCCCGGTCCAGGGACTTTCCATTTTAACGTTCTCCTGAGGTTAAACTTCTAGGCTTCTGCAAAGGTGATGGAGGGACAAGTTGTTCCGCTGAAAAAAAATGGGGAGGGATTTCTGAGATCTAACTGCCATTTAAATGGCTTTCGCACAACACAATTTCAGGCTCCTCTCCCCCTTTACCATCACTTTGAAGGAATATGCTGCTGTCAATTTTTGAGCCTTCAGGGTATTCTGCATTAAGAATTTAAAAATTGAATTGGTGCTCATTTTCCCTCTCACAAATTAGAATGAAGCTTTTTGTGAGTCAAATTTCCAAAATTCTTGTGCTAAAAACTTCTTTGCCATTCTTCCCAGTCTTGAGGGGAGTTGTGACTTAAAAAAAAAAAAAAAAACTGCTGTGAGCTACGATCATGTCACTACACTCTAGCTTGGGTGACAGAATGAGACCCCATCTCTTTAAAAAAAAAAAAAATCTTTACTGTATTTTTAGTAGAGGGTCAGAAGCATGCAAAATTTGATGTGTGCTCAATTTGTCATCTTTACCCAGAAGAATGACTACCATTCTTGATTCAAGAAAGTGAGCTTTGAGTTACAGTTTTTCTACACATTTTCCCCCCAGAATTAAAAAATATAGTGGGGATTTCTAGCAAAACAGTCTAACCATAATGATAAAACCATGGCCATGTTAGAAACACTAGGCTTCATTGCTGTTGTTGTTGTTGTTGACACCCACAGAAAGGAAGAGGGGGTCAAAACTGAGTTTGTCATGGGACAGGAAGCACCCAGTGAACAGAGGGAGATCTGCTCTTGAGTCTTGGCATCGAGATAAAACGTTAGGCAAAGAGGTACATTATCCACATCGCCTCTGGCAAAGCCTATACAGTCCACAATCACACTGTAGTTGGCCCACATGGCGGAATCTGGATTTTTAGCTTCTTTTGAAATATCTGCATATGTGATTGTGGCTGGCAGTCCTGCAAGACCTCAACCAGCAGGAGCTGAGCTGCAGCTGCCTCTGTAGATGGCACCATGCACTATGCCACCTGCCTGGCCTCTAAAGCCACTTGACTTTTCAGCTTCTGGGGAATGGGATTTAAGTACTTAAAAAGCAACAACAACAACAACAAAAGCAATCCTATTCATAGCAGAAAAACCCTACTTAAGTCAGAAAGAATTAAAACATTTATTGGGCATAAATATATTACATATACACTACAGATACAGTTAGGTATTACATATAGCATAGTATTTGCAAAATCTATACATTAAAATTGATATGGCAGTTTTAATACAATGTATATGAAATAGTCTAAAATTTACAATACAGGAAAACATATGATTTTTTTTTCTCCTAAAGTTGAAAAGCTTGGAATGTATGTCCAACAGTGAGGTAAAAACATTTTGTCTTTCAATTTAAAGAATTGTGCAAGGATAACATTCAAACACATTCAATTAGGGCACTTCTCAATTTTGACATGAATACTGAATTACTGTAGCCAACAAAACAAGGTTAGAAAATGCCAACATTTCAAGTTGATAAGAACAAGGCAGATAATATGAAAAAAAATCTTTTAAAAAAGTTTTCTTTTTAAACAATTTCTTTGAGGACAAAGGGCAGTTTGCTTCACATGACTGGAATTTCTTGTGCCAGGGATGAGTCTGATACACAGAGTCAGAGCACTGAAAGCCACTCACTCACTCCTACATAGATAGCAAAAGGGCAAAGGGATCAGGTTAATATAACACTTTATTTTATTGTTCATGTGTAATGGCAATATATATAGTTATATATCAATATCACATATACATATTTGTGATAGAAAACAGTGCCATAGAAAGTAATAATTTTCTGACTGAAGGGATTATAATGAATATCAAATAATGGAGAGCAATAAAATAAAGTGCCATCAGCTTGTATTTCATCATACACTTCAGCTTTCTGATCGTTAGATAGTATGAAAGTCTCAAAAAGATCAAATACTCATAGCAATTTTGGCTTAAAGTATTATTCATTCTTAAAAATTCAACCAATTCAGAGAATTTCTTTATAGCAGCAGTTCTGAAGTGTTTAAAAAAAAAAAGACTTCCCCCGCCCTGCAAAGAGGGTTTTGTACTCATTGAATTTTCATTGCTTAAAAAAATACCTTCTCCCCGAAACACCTGCATGAAATTGTCTCAGAAAATGCAGATGCAATGTCATAGTAGGCATATCACACATTTAAATAGAGGGATGAGTTTTGGAAGGCCAGAACTTTGGCAAAAATATATTTCCTTGATGCCATCAGTTTGCAAGGCTAATTAAACTAATTATTATACTTAATAATAAAATACAAAACTCTCTAGTACTTACTACATCAATATAGGCACACAGAATAATTCATTGATCTTAGCACTTTCTTTCAAGAGATGATTATGGTTTTTGGGTACATGTAAACGTTTCAATCACTGATAATGAATTCTTTTTTTTGGCATTTAATGCACTAGATGCTCTTATCTTTTAAAAACACAAGAAAATGTCAGAAGATTAATAATACTACAGATGTTGCCAAGGAACAAAACTGACCTAAAATTACAAAAGTATAAAACACAAAAAAATAACATGCTACAAGGGAAAATTAGTACATAAGTACATTTAAAAAATTTTACAATAAATAAAGATTGCACTGTAATTGGCATTTAAAGTACTGTATGCAGAATATAGTATAAATAAACCAAAAACAAAATAATGTTGGTTTCCCCATGACTTTGGTATGGGAATATTATAAGCTAGTACAGGATACTGCATCTTAGACAACATAGACCAAGCACAAAATAGCTATGATCAAGAAAAACCAGGTAGCAAAAATATACAAAAACAGAAGCAGGGGGATACACTGTGTCTGTTGCACCCTTTTGGAATATATTTGCACCTCCAACTCTTATATGTCCCTGAGGTACTCGAGCATTATGGACTTCATATAAATAATCTAATGACTTTGGGTTGAAATTGATTATCTCATGACTCAAACATGTAAGAGTAACACTTTGCACTCCAATAGCACCTGTTGATCAAAGATCTCAAAGCACTTACAAACATTAGAATCCCCTTTTATTTTTATTTTATTTTTCATGCATGGGAAAACTGAGGCACAGAGAGGTAAAGTGACATGTTCAGGTCACGCAGCAAGTTCGTGACAGATCCGGGGAGAGAATCTAGGCTCCTTGACCCACAAACACGCTGTGCTTACCACCAGACACCAACCCCTCTCCAACCATGGCCAGGCAAACCCACAGAAACAGGAACTACAAATTTAGATGACTCTCTTTTGGGTTTTATCAATTTTCATCTGCTGTTACATTAGTATTATGCGCACTGAATTAAGGTATTGAAATTCAATCACTTCACTGATACCTCAAAGAACAGCCTAAAGGCAAATGTTTCAAAAATAATGAGCTGACACCTAAGAAGATTGCTCACAATTAGTATAAATCATGGACAATGGGCAGAGGCACTAAACTGTCACCAGTTCTTGTCATATAATTCTGGTCAAACATAACAGAATATAATAACTCTAGTGATTAGATCAGAAGTAGTTATATACAAAGACAAACAAACAAGTTAAAGCAGCTTTTAAAATAGCTGAACAAGGAAACAACTAACTATTGCACAATGCCCTCTTAAAGTTACTGCTATGAATTGACGTGGTAAAATCTACAATGCTCCATAATTTATAGGTGCATTTTGGTTACTTGATTTCTTATACAGGCAGCTCATAGTGTTAAAATCATAAGAAATACAGAGTATTAAAACATTTTAGATTAAAGTACACATTTTGATTTAAATGAGCTAAACACAGTTAAATAACTGAGTGACAAAATGGTTGTTTAGGGCAGTCTCATCTGAGTTAACACATCTCCCGTATGTTGTTGTGTGGTAATACTCTGACAACAGTGAAATCCTGGCCCTGTAACTACATACACTGTGATTCATGTTTACAGATATAGATGATCAAGACATAACAAGTGACTGGTGAATATAAATTACTAAACTGTAACATAAAAAAAAAAAATCAAAGGCTTGCAAAAGACATCAGTGAAAACAGAATAAAGTCAAATCTGAAAATTTAAAAGAAAACATAAGAAAGCTAGCTTTTGGTATCTGGTTTGCTTTTCTTCTTCTTTTTTTAAATCCAGTTTAACCTCTTCCTAGTTTTGCATTTCAAAAAGGTGCACCAAAACACTGACATTTATTTTTCTAGCTAAATCTGTAAAACAAGAGTATATAAATCGAAGAACAAAAGGGCTTAAAAAGGGGAGTATCTGAATAAATGTGTGTATTAAAATGTGTAGCATTAATTAAATTCATACCTCTAGTTTTGTTGGGTTTGTTTACTTCATTAAGAAGTACTGTAATATAAAGGCAAATAAAATGGACAAAGTTGCAAAGCCAAGCACAATGAGGGCTGCGAACTGTTCATCAGTAGGCATCATGCTCTTCATTTTGGGATCATCTAAGCTCCCCATGTCCCCTGTAAGCATGACCTCACTTCGTTGTAATACAAAAGCCGCAGAGGGGCTGAAAGCTCCGCTTAGCTCCTGAGAGGTGTCTAAACAGCGACGACACGCACATACGCGGAACCTGTAGTCTGTGTTGGTCTGGAGGCCTGAGATTTGGAATGTGGCTTCTTCTCCCTTGTATACCTTCAAGAAAAGGAAAGTCTTAGTTAATGCAATTATAACACTGTGGTCACCTATGATATCAGGTACGTTGTGAACATCGACCTGGTTTAAATTCACTTCATAACAACAAAAATTATATAAAAAGTATTTCTCCCAATCTGTATTTCATCCACAAAAAAAGGTATTCCAACACCTTTGAATAAAATATAATATAAAATTCAGTGACTCTGACTTTGACAGAGGAGATAAGGCACTGACTAGAAATGCAGCTGACATTTTAGGTAATAAAGATGCATCTAGCTAAATTTTAATAATTTAGGCTATAAATCAGAGCTATGTTTTTGGTCCCCAAAATAAATCAGCATTTTAAAATGGAAACAATTAAAAGAATTGAGCAAACAATAAAATGCAAAGTTTTCATAAAATAGTAGAATTGCAATGTTCCTAACACAAAGAAACGATAAATGCTGGAGGTGATGGATATCCCAATTACCCTGATTTGATTAATTCACATTGTATGACTGTATCAAAACATCACATGTACTCTATAAATGCATACAATTATTACATACCCATAATAATTAAAAATAAATTTTTTTTTCTTAAAAAGCAAAGTTTTTGGCTGACTTTTTGGGAACTATATATACAATGTAGCACAGTCCCCTCAAGATATCTCACCCCCGCCCAAGAGGTAAACACTGTTCTATAAGTTGATATAAATGGAATCATACTGCACACACTCCATTCCTTTGTGCCTACGAGATTCATCCATGTTTTGAGTGATTCAGTAGTTGTGACTTTTATTGCTATCATTCCACTATATGACTATACCTCAATTTATCCTTTTTTTTTTTTGCCAAATATGTGGATTATTTTTGGTTTGGAGGTTTTGTATAATAAGAATGCTATGACCATTTTTATTCAAATGTTTGAAGATTTAAGTTTTTATTTTTCTTGGGCAAATAAATAGGAGTGCAAGTGCTGGGTCACAGGGTCAGTATATATTAACTTCATGAGAAACAGTTTTTCCAAAAGATTGTATCACCTTGCACTTCCACTAGCAAAGTATGAGAGTCTAAGTTGCTCCATATCTTCACTGACATTTGTTATTATCAGTCTTGTACATTTTAGCTATTCTATTCGAGTGGGTGTGAGCAGTATCTCAATTGCATTTCCCTGATGCTTAATGATGCTGCACATCTTTTCATATGCTTATTGCTCATTTACAGACCTTCCTCTGTGCAGACTACATATAACTTTTTGCGTATTCGTAATTTGACTTATTAATTTATACGGGCTTTTTATATAATCTGAATATAAGTCCTTTGACAGATATATGTGTTGCAAATATTTTCTACCAGTTTTGTGGCTTGCCTAATTGTTTTCTTGAGGAATTTTTGATGTAGCCCAATTTATCACAAATTAACATTTAAATAACTTAGTGGTCTGTTTTGAGTGTTTCATCTCTACATCTGCTTTCTTCCATTAAGGATCTGGGATGTTTTTTCCCCTTTGTTGGCCCTAATATTATCACCAAGATGCTTACTATTACACGAACTTGAAAACTATCAGTTTACTCTGACATCATCACACTTTGAGTTGACTGAAGCTAACCAGGAGTCTCTGAAGGGAGATGGAAGAAGGAGGTCTCCAAAGGTTGTTCTAACAAAGTGATACTGATCCTCAAAAAACTTAGAGGAAATGATAATCAGATTAAAATTACACAAAATTTTATGGCTTATATTAGAGTCAATGAATATAGGTAGGAAAAATATAGCTGAACCTAAACCAAATCAATAAGAGATCTGGCTGATGAGTAATAAAAAAGAAAATAAAATTAACTGAATCCTTTCTAGCTGAGCAGCACTGAGTTAGTGCTTGCAAAGGACATAAAACATGCCTGGTGTATAGTAATTGCACAATTAAGAGTCAGTCAGCTGCTGTTATTGCTATTTAGAACTTAAAAATGACCTAGCAACAGGCTGCCTTAATAAAGCAGTCAATTTTGTGAAATACTTTTTCTGTACCTAATTAGATAATCATATGGTTTTTGTCCTTCATCCTGTTAATATGACATATTACATTTGTTGATTTGTGTATGCTGAACCATCCTCACAACCCAGGGAGAAATCCCACTTGATCACCCTGGATGATCCTTTTAATGTGCTGTTGAATTGGGTTTGCTAGTATTTTAGTGAGGATTTTTGTATCTATGTTCATATCAAGGATATTGGCCTGTAATTTTCTCTTCTTATAATGTCCTTGGGCTGCCTTTGGTATCAAGGTAACGCTGACCTTGCAAAAAGAGTTTGGAAGTATGCCCTCCTATTTAATTTTTCGGAAGAGTTTGAGAAGGATTGGTATTAGTTCTTCTTTAAATATTCGGCAGCTGAAAGCCATCAGGTCCTACGCTTTTCTTTGACAGAAGAGTTTTTAGTACTGACTCAATCTCCTTACTCATTGGTCTGTTCAGATTTCCTATTTCAGTCTTGGTAGGCTGTGTCTAGGAATTTATCTGTTTCTTCTAGGTTAATCAATTTGTTGATATTTAATTGTTCTTAATAGTCTGTAATGATCCTTTCTATTACTGTAGCATTAGCTGTAATCTTTCATTTCTGATGTTGAGTCTTCTCTCTCTTTTTAGTCTAGCTAAGGGTTTTTTTTTAAACTTAGTTTGAAGTCGACATTTTATATTGTTTTTCTAGTCCCTATTTTATTTATTTCTACTCTCATCTTTATTATTTCCTTCCTTCTGCTACCTTTGAGATTAGTTTGTGCTTTTTCTAGTTTCTTGAGGTATAACTTTAGGTTGAGATCTTTCTTCTTTTTCATTGTAGGTGTGTATCACTGTAAACTTTGCTCTTAGTTTTAGAACTGTTTTCTGCTGGATCCTATACATTTTAGTATGTTGTGTTTCCATTTTCATTTGTCTCAAAATATTTAATTTTCATTTTAATTTCTTCATTGATCCATTGGTTGTTCAGAAGCATATTGTTTAATCTCCATGTATTTTTGACTTTTCCAAAAGTTTTCCTGGTATGGATTTTTAGTTTTATAACATTGTGGCCAGAATAGATGTTTGATATAATTTCAGTCTTCTTAAATTTGCTGAGGCTTGTTTTGTGCTCTAACATGTGACTTCTCCTAGAGAATGTTCCCTATGCACTTGAGAAGAATGTGTTTTCTATTGTTGTTGGATGGAAAACTCTGTTGGGTTCATTTGGTCTAAAGTGTTGGTCAAGTCCAATGTTTCCTCCTTACTAATTTTCTGTTTGGATGATTCGTCCATTATTGAAAGTGGGGTATTAAAGTCTACTATCATTGTATGCAATCTATCTCTTCCTTTAGATCCTTTAGTATTTGTTTTCATGTTTAGGTGCTCTGATGTTGGGTGCATATGTATTTACAACTGTTACATCCTCTTGATGAATTATTCCCCTTATTATTACATAATATCATTCTTTGTCTCTTTTTATAGTTTTTGACTTCAAGTCTATTTTGTCTGACACTGTAAAGCTATCCTTGTTCTCTTTTGGTTTCTATTTGTGTGAATATCTTTTTCCATCCATTGACTTTCAGTCACATCCTTAAAAGTGATGTGACTCTCCTGTAAGTAGCATATAGTTGGGTCTTGTTTTTTTATCCATTCAGTCACTGTATGTCTTTTTATTGGAGAATTTAATCCAAATAATTTTGTCCATTAATACAAATCCCCTAGAAATTAAAAAGTATTTCAAACAAACTCAACCTTGTCTGAAATTCTCACCAGCTATTCAGAGTTACTAGGAATGTACAAATGTCTCTATATATTTCTAAAAGCTAGTGTGTAAACTTCCACCAAGAAGCAAGTACACTGGACACACATTTAGTGCTGGGCAAACTGAGGGAAAACAAAAGGATTTTATGGTTTAGAAAGAGGACCAGACTTCTAATGTTCACCTGGTATTTAGCCTTTTTAAGATTTTCCTCCTTCAATTTTCAAACTTTGCAAGCAGACTTCAAGTATCTTATTCATTGTACTTTTGTTTAGTGACTAAGCTCCAGAAAACCAATTGTTTGCTTCTTTTACTTTTCCAGATTTATCACTGCTTTTGCTATTCCCTTTATAAGATTTTAAGCATATTTCTCTTGGCGAGTTACCCTTTTAAAAAAATTTTGGCATGTACCTTAGCAACTAGAGTTACAAACAGAGCTGGGCTAGAGTAACTAAGGAGGACAGAGCTGTAAGAAAATCCCTTGAGGTCCTGAGAGACCATTCCTTTCTTACTCCTCACTGTTCCAATGATGAGTCTAAATGAATGTTTTAAGATAAGCTTGTTGCCATGGTGATCGCCCCAACCCACATACAGCCAGCTATTCAAGAGTTCACAGTACACTGTGCTGCCTCTCCATAAATTATTTCTTAACAGGTGGGAGGTCTCAAGAAAATAATTGTGTGTGTTTCTTTTTTCTTTTCCTTTAGAGACAGAGTGTTGTTCTGTCACCCAGGCTGGAGCACAGGTGGCACGATCACAGCTCACTGTAACCTCAAACTCCTGGGCTCAAGTGATCCTCCCACCTTGGCCTCCCAAAGTGCTGGGATTACAGGTGTGAGCCACTATGCCTCGCCCCGTGTTTTTTTTTCTGTAAAGAGATCTTTTACTTGTGAATGTTCTTTACTTTCTTAATTTAGATTTCTTACATCTAAAACGCTCAAGTTGGAATTTTCTGGAACAAAGTGATTTGCAACCTCTGGGACCAGTATAGCAGTTTTATAAAGCAGGTCACTCCACACTTGCCATCTGGGCTTTGTTTTCCCTATCTGTAATGTCGCAGGTATACAATTTATTCTGACACTCTATAGTGACGATAAGTTAATGTTGGGATACACTTCTTTCACTGATTCTTTTAGAGGTTATCAAAGGGTGAAATAGTGTAGCTTTCGGAGTTCTTTATTTCTTCTGTGCAACCCTGGGAACTGTGTCGGCTGTGACTTGGCCACTGGGAGACCCTGGGCAGACTCTTCTCAGGCAAAAGAAACGGAATCAGAATCCTGGGTCTAAGTCCTTGCTCTAGGTTTGTGATCTCAGCAAGTGACAGCTTGAAGCCTTAGTTTTCTCATTTTTAACATGCAGATAGTAATAGTACCTAATAAGTAACAGTATTCCAAGGGGGTCTGAGGATTAAATGAGGAAATGTATGTGAAGAATGCTTTGGGAAAGAAATATGCTGGAGAAAGTCTACTTTATTGAATTTAATCCTCCTAGTTTCACTGTCAGGTGAATATCATTACTTCCACTTTAGAGATAAAGAAACTAATGCTCAGAGAGCCTGTTAATTTCTTAAAGTCTCTTAGCAAATAAGGGGAGTGGTGGACCCCAGATGAGACCCCACTTCTAACTCAAACACTGATGCTCACCACCAGAATTGCCCCAGCTCTGCCTGTTCCATCCCCCGACCCCCATCCTCCAATTACAGTCCTCATTAATGACTGCAGGGTGACAGTGGGTCCAGTTCTCTCGGCCTCTGGCTTTATCTTCCCACACAGCACCTTTAACTCTCTGGTGTTTCTACTAAAGACCTTCCAGATGACCCCTGCTCCCCGCTGCTCCATAATGGAAAGTACTGCCTTTTCTTTATGCTGTTTTAGAAAGTAGCTCCCCACTTGGTTTGTGCCAAGCAAAGACTTGGGCAGTGTTTCTGTGGTGTGGCCTCTTAATTTCTACCATCAAACAATGACTCACTGCAGAAAACCACTTAATAACCTATTTCCACAGATGCTTTAGAGACTTTTGGAAAGTGAATAAAAATGCACATTTATACCTATTTAAATGATTTCTATGGTTTCCAGAATTTGCAGGGCTACATCCTTTTAAAAAAGTTGGCCCTAAAGTATATTTAATTTCCCACAAATTCAATTCAGAGAACAAACAGAGACTTCATATATTAATTTTGATTGAACTTCTCAATTTTAACTCCTTAGAGTTAAGATCTTGGAAATGTATTTAAAAAGTAAAGGAATTCTACTTTTCTCATACCATTAGGCAAAAAGTCAAATTTTAACTCCTTAGAGTTAAGATCTTGGAAACATATTTAAAAAGTAAAGGAAATTCTACTTTTCTCATACCATTAGGCAAAAAGTTTAGTGAAGGAAATATGAATAACAATTTGAAGGGCATTTCCTTAATGACAAGTCCAATCAAAAGTTAGCTCTTAATTTATAAATATAGTTTTCTTTTAGTTATTGTTATTTTAATTGGCACAGCTCCCTCTTTCACAAGCATTGCCAATACAATGTTAATATTATCTTTTTTCATATCTGGGATAAATATAAGGAGTATGGGATTGTGTTTTATTATTTCCATATCTTCATAACAACCAGCACAATGGCTTGAACAAGGCAGATGCTCAGTGAATGTCTCTAATTAGAACTCTCAAATACCCAGGGGTAGATATTCTGACACCACAATGTTTGAAAAGAGAGGCTAATTATCAGAAATAAGTAAATGTGAACAGTAAGCATTAAGACACACAAACAACTATAGGGACAACACAGGGAGCTTGGTTAGGAGCAGCCATCACTGCAAAAAATGGAATCATTAATTATGATTAAGTTGTTTTCAGTGTACTGACAGAAGATATGGAGTTTCTAATATATTTTAGAAATATTCAACAATGCTTACTAAGCCTTTTGGATTCTTAGCCAAGCAAAAATAAAAACAATCCCAATAGCCCATTTTCTGAGGATAATCGTGTCCTAAGGTTTGATAACTGATTTGCTTCTATGTAGGGGGAAAAAAAAAAAGTATAGTCACCATGGGATTGACATTTTTCTTATAACTCCCTATTCCTCATGATACTGTTCCATAGCCTGGGAATACTGTGTGTGTGTGTGTGTGTATATATATTTTCATTAAAAATATGTCTAAAGTCCAAGAACAGTGAAGACAATCCTAAAGTGGGGGGTGGACAGGGAGAGGGAGAGTGTGAGAGCATGTGTATGTGTGTGTCCTGGGGGAGGCAGGGAGGCTTGCCGCACAGATTTCAAGACATGGTACAAAGCTACAGTAATTAGGACAGTGTGACTGTCCTAATTGGCACAGAGATAGACATGCTGTCCAGTGGCACAGACTGAGAGTCTAGGCACTGAGCATAAGTGAGGTGGCCTCTGCATAGGATTCTACAGCTGCTGCTGATCCAGGGTCTACAGATAGCCAAGAGCTTAGGCAGGCCCGAGGCAGGGGAACCTCTGGCTGCAATGGGTAACGCAAAGAACATTGGATTTGGAGTCAGCTGGCTCTTGGTTGAATTCTGACACTGACGTTGGGAGACTCATATAACCTTTCTTTGCCCTAACAGCCTCACCTGTAGAAGGGGTATAACAAATTTCAACTCTCAAAGCTGCTAGGAGGAGCAAACGATACAAAAGTTCAGAGTGCCTAGCACAGGATCTGGCCCACTGTCGGCACCCTGTTGGTGTTAGTTCCCTTTCTCTGGTCTTTTACAGTGTGCTCACCTAGTTAAGCTGTTTATATCCTATATTTTAGTAACTGCTCACAATATACTAAAAGTTTATTTCTCTTTTGATATTAAAAAGCTTACATGAAATATTTTCATTTTATTTAGTTTAAGGTATATTTAAATAGGTCTCAAAGAAAAAAAATATATGAATAGTTTTTAGGTGCTCCAAATGTTAAAACCTGCAAATACTCTTCTACAAATATTAATATTTAAGTGTGGGAACATGCATATTTCGTGGCTTGTCCACCTTGGGCCTGATTATAATGTCCTTACACCAGCAAATTCAGTGTGGTGAAGCCTGTCATATCTCAAAGGAGAGAACTGAAGATTTTTCCAGAGAAACACATTAAGGATTTTCAGGTTTAAAGGAAGTAAGGGAGATGGGCTTTAAAATGAAATTAAATATCTCTCTCGTATTTTTAAAGAGCTAAATGGCTGCATGTGGAATAAGACAATAATATTTTATTTAACTAAATGAAAATACATTAGTTGAGTTATTACACTTGTAAATCTATGCTATTAACTATAAACTGATGGGGATTTAAAACAAAAATAAGAGATTCAAAAACCCCAAATACCACTGAAGGGCCAAAATCACTGAAAATCAATTCATTGTCTTTGTAACACTTGTTCCTTGAAGGTACCATGCTTCCATAGATGAGAAACCAACTCTCCCAAAATGAAGATAATACTGAGTCTCATCAGATTATTGGATAATATATAGCAACCTCTGAGGACAATGCTTGACATGTAGTAAGCATCTGAGAAATAGCAATGCAATACTACATTACATGCAGTGCTATACTGCACCTGCGTTGTACTTTCCCCGGCCCCCTTGCAGGAGTCATATGTAACACTCCAGGACAAATGCTTGGTGCCAGGGAACCTTGGGCCCTCCAAATATAGGACTTGCAGCAATCAACTGAAGGAGCCCTGGCGATGCTGGCCTGGTGTCCAGAGCATGTCTATGGGCACTCAAAGCCCAGCAGTACATAGGAACTAACGCTGTCACAAAAGCACAGAGTCTTCAGCCTGCTGTACAGCTGTGCTTCCACGGGGGTGGCTTTCCATGGAACTGGGCAGCTCCGCACATCAGGGCAGCAGGCCATGCCTTGTATCCCTTTGTCTTCATTCATTTTGACAGGGGCACCATTATGGGCTTTTCCTCTTGCCTCAACCCAATTTAAAAGGCAGAGCTCCATTATTTTCTTTATTGAAGTAACCAATCATAATATTGTAATAAGTATAGAAGCAGTATTATTTTTATAAAGACTATTTTTGTTCTTGATTTGACAGACAATATATTTTAAAGTAATTTTGACATGTTGATTCCAAATGGGAGGATTTAAAGTAATACCCAGATAACTGAAATGAAGAATCTATAACCCTTAATTCAAAATACCATGCTGCACAGTTACAATCCTGTAAATACCAGAGAGATTTTTGGGGAGGGTGGCTGAGAGCAGCACATGCTGGGCTGCTGGAGGCTCCCCCGCACCTCTTTACTACCATGGTCCCCTCCCAGGAACTGGGACGGGAGACAGAATCTCACCACGTTATCATCCACACAGCTCCTCCTCATGCCTGAACAGATCTGACGTTCACAGTAACAGCCTGAGTTAGAGGACTGCTATTTCCACTTTGACAATGAGAGGGCTGAGGCTCGGCGAGGGGAATTAATTCCTCCAATACACATCACATGACTACGGGAGGCAGACTTGTCCTCATGTTCCCCCTCACCCACTCCCTCCCCAGGCTCAAGAGGGCATCTGCTAGCCTGCAGGCCTCCTCTGTTGAGGGAATAATGCTGGGCAGGCAACTTTGTCCTTTAGCCAAAGACAACAGGCAAGGGTGCTGCTACTGAGCCACTTCTTGGCAGTAGGCTTTTTTCACCAACAGGCCTACAAACTCTCAGAGACCTGACTATGCCAGCCATCCCGCACAATATAAAGCACCTAACAGTGTTCTCAATAAACTAGGGGTCCTATACCTAGACTCCATGAAACTGAATTCATTTTATATGAATTTTAAGTGGATACGTGTATGGGAATTTTTCTGGTGTAAGGGGTCATGGCCTTCAGGTACTTAAAGGGATCTGTGAACCTAAAAAAAAATTAAGAATCAGTAAAATAAATGATAGCTTTTACAGATCTCCATCTTGATCTATTTTTATTTGTTTGGAGTTCAGCCCTTTATTCATACAAAAATTTAAAAAAATGTGCTATCGGTCATAGCATCATTATTTAATTTCTGTATTAGGGAAATGAGTTGAAAGTCATTAAAAAATATGGAGGCTCTAGGCTACAAGACTTTAAAATACCTCATGATACTTTTTGTGATACCATAAGAGTTCATGTATATCTCAGTACTATATTCTAAAAATGATACAAGATAAAAATATATCTATACAGCGATACCATCAAATTAAATGTGGAGCTCTATAGATTTGATGCTCAATGTAACAAATCTGAGCACCAAGAATTTTAGTAATTTGTCACAAATTTTGACTGCCAACAGGTATAATTTCTTACATTTTGCTGACTCTTCTCATCTTCAATGCTTATAGTTCGCATTTTTTGTAAGAGTTATTGCTATGTGAATAGATACATCAATGACTCATTTTACCTTACTTATTATGTATGTGATAAACTGGCTATGCTGTATCTTATGTAAAATAAAAACTCAGTCACATGCATATAGACATAATTTTCATCCATTTCAAGAATGTTTTAAAATTAATCCTATTTGAAAAGACGTTTTAAGCTTCCGGAGAGAAACTTGTGCTTGGAATGTTTACTAAATGCAGAAAAGCCAAAATGATATATGCATGCATTCTAATGCAGAGCAAAATTTTAGGAAAGGACTGGGTACTTTACATTAATAGATTGTTTAATAATTAAAATCAGCTGCTTATCCCACATCATCAAAACAGAACAAAAGAAAGCTAACCAGCTAGAACCAAGGCAAAGTTAAAGTCAATGCTTCAAGCAAAACATCAGAAAAGGCCATGGTCCTTGTCATATGTTGACTGTAAAACTAAGCTTGAGGTAGAGAAGGACATTCTTGTATTATGGGTGATTTTTTCACCTAAGTTATAAATATCCATTCCATGCTGAAGTTTACTCTTATCATCACTGCAGATATAAATAACCCTGTTACTCTGAAACTGCCTCTTTCATGCATGCAAGAAACATCTACTGAGTGCCTAACTATGTGCCAGTCCTGGAAACACAAAAATGAATAACAGAAGCCCACACATTAGTGGATCCTGTCTGATTAGTGCTATAATTGAGGTACACACAGCGCACCATAACAGCCGTAACTCTGCTGTGGTGGATGTATAGCTATGACTATCTCTTGTTTTCTTTTGCTTTGTCTTTATGAATTCAGAGCCCAATGCCAGTTATCCCTGGACTATAATTATTTTAACCATTGCTCTGCACACATAAATAGATTTCATTCCCTAGCTCATGTCCAGAACAGGTGAATGAAGTACTCAAAACATCATGTTTAAGTTAATGGTTACTGAATAGGCAGAAGCCAAAAAAAAAAAAAAAAAAAAAAAAAAAAAAAAATCCAGTACAAATTGTCCCTGACTCAACTGTGCCTTTTCATGTACCACAACTCGCTTTAATCATTTCTTGGTAAATGAGGAAATACATGGACATGTAAAGAATGCTAATCCCCATCTACTGAGCATGCCCTGCAGTACTGTGTTTTCACCAAGAAATACTTGTTTATAGCTGTTTACAATAAGAAAAAATATTCTGCAGCATATAAGATTATACATATTAGTATTTATATGTCTATGGGTCTAAATATATAACATTAAACAAACAATAGATTCAAAACAGCCCATCTGCCAATAAAATCTAAATTACTGAATAGATTCACCTATATTTTGGCAATGCCTGACATGCATAGATATTGAGCAAATAGTGCTGCTTTCTCAATGTGAAACAGCAGTCACTATGCTCTGAGAAGCAGAACATTTTTCTAAGAAAAGGTGGAAAAGCATGGTACATGGAATAAAAGCTTTTTAAAATACCATGACAAACATGCAATGAATATACTGTTGGGAAATGAATTATTGTTAAATGTCAAATGATATACTGTGAAATTTCTTAACACCTCATATTTTAACCATTTTTATATTGCTATGGAATGGAACAATGCCACTGGTGTTAAAGATAACCAAATCTATTGGGGGAAAATTCTCTGCTATTTGAGCTAAAACCCTGAAACCAATCATATCTTTCTGGTAAGATGAAACAATTACACATATGAAATTATTTACTCTGAAATGGGAAGTACTGTATAAAATGAGATTGAAAAGTGAAAATGTCTTTGTTCTTATTTAAGAGGATGATGGAAACTTTGGTGACATCATCCACTGATGTTAATCAATACTGGTAGATGTCACATTTAAGATAAAGTGTTTGCAAAATGTGTTTTAAAAACTTCAGTCTTTTATCTGACGCTTCATATTAACAAAGTTCAGCAAAATGTCCAAATTTTCTTTGATTTTCTTACACATTCTATTTGCAAGTATTCTTTACTATATAAGAAACACCAACCAGCAATTTAACAAAAACTCCGAATCACATTATTTTCTATTTGTCTTGTGCATTTGGAGCCTTGAAAGCTGAATAAAGAAATCTTCACAAATTATGCTAATCTTCAACTTTGCGAGTTCAATATAAATGAATGTACCTATTAAAAGTGCTGGTAAAGAATGGGCCCTCGCTTTCCTAATGGAATAAACAGCATTATATCTTGATTTCACAAAACAGTTGTTAAGTGTCAGGGACCATTATGGAAACCCACAGAGTATTTGAATCCCTCAGAGCCAGTGACCCGATTCTTTTTTGGAAGAATTAAGAATCAATAAGGGATATGAAAAATGATAAAACTAAATTCTATACCTGGCTATATTCCAATTACATTCTCTCTTGTGTGGGTTTGTCATGTGATTTACATAGCCTTTCTACTCATATTATGTCCATGGACCAGCAACATCAGTATCATCAGGGAGCCTAAACCCCTACCCAGGACCTACCGAATCAGAATCTACATTTTCACAGATTCCCAGGTGATTCCTATGACATTAAAGGGTGACAAGCATGACTTAGAGCTTCTGAATCACAGACCTGAAGGGCCTATGCATCATCTCCCTTAGCCTTCCATTACTTCTATAAAATATGTAGATAGGACATAGGCTTCAGTAGTTAAGTCAATACTACCTTCCCCTTCTACAGTAAAATCACTGGCACTTTAGTTTTTAATTACAATGACACTTGCAAGCATCACTGCCAATGTTAAATACAAATAAACTAAAACTCTTTACCAGACAAGCGTATGCTAGAGAACTGAAAATTTAAGATGAATACTACCATATAAAAAATGAAATATAAAAGTAGGGCTTATATACCCTGAAGAATTAGGTAACAGGTACACGTTAGGCAGCTTCTGCTACTGATTCAAAAAAAACTTGTAGCTCACTGAATCATTCACGGCAACCGGCAGAGGCAAGGAGCAGCCTGGCTCAGCTGCACGCGTGCTGTGCACACTGGCTCTTACCTGTTTGTACTCGGATTCTCTTCCAACCAATACCTGCAGAACGTAGTTAACAGGGTCGCCTTTCATTGGTGGTACCGTCTCCCAAAAAATTTCACATGAATTTCCTTCTAACTGTGTTACTCTAGGCGCTGAAATACAAATTCACACATCCAAGCTTAAAATTCAAAGTATCATATTAACGGTCAATATTTTAGCCCCAATAGTGAGAACCCAGAGAGAGCGGAGACTGAGCCTTTGTCTGTCCTGAGAGGGAAGTTTATTTTCCTAGCCTCTCATCAAGCCCGCAGGGTGCCCTTTAGGCCGGGAGAAGTTACTCCAAGACGAGAAAGCCATTGACGAACAATCCTTTACTCATTATCCCATTAGTAACAACTTGGTCTGGATTGTATTTTTATTCTTTCCATAGCTATTGAGGGCACCTTCTACGGTTTAGGCTCTGTTCTAGGTATTCCCGGAGATGCCAAAATAGACAAGACAAGCCTTGTTTTCAAGGAACTTAAGATCTAGTTGAAGGAAGGGTATGAAACGTACAAAAGTAAACATAAGACAGATTAAAACAGAAGGTACAAACAAAATGTTGGGGAGTTCTATGGGAGGCAAAGGGCACATCTGGGTAAAGATCTAGGGAAGGTTTGAGGAGCAGGTGATGTCTGAGAAAAGTCCCAGAGAATGGGCAGCATTGAAAGCCTTTAAAAATTATATTATGTTTATATTTTTAGACTATTTTTTAACTTCTAGAGTCATCATTCTCATTTAAAGCTAAATTAGTCTGTAGTAAAGCACTTAAAATATTACATATTTTTAAAAGATTTTCTCATAGCTTATATCTCTGTAGCTTGATTCAACATCTGATTATTTTTCTACTTTGAAACTACAGTGTGTAACTCGTCTCTCTGAACCCCTTGAAACTTTAATCTCTAATTACAGACAATTAATCCTTTAGAGGTAGTTGTATCTACTTGCAATTCTGTATGATACTATTTCAGGAAAATAAGGGTTTTCTTAAAAAAAAAAAACAAGCGGGAGAGTCTATCTTGGAAGTACTTGATAAAAACACCATGCAATTTAAGAGAAAACTAAATAAGGAATCCTGTCAGACTAAATAGTCCTCCAGCTAAGACAACAATTTCCTGAATCTAAGACGAAAACAACCTGATCGTATGTTAACGTGAGGAAACTGCACTTGTGATTAAAAAAATCTAGTGTATGTATGTACACCATGGAGTACTACTCAGCCATAAAAAGGAATGAAATAATGTCTTTTGCAACAACTTGGATGGAACTGGAGACTATTATCCTAAGCGAAGTATCTCAGGAATGAAAAAACAAACACCACATGTACTCTCTAATAATCGGGAGCTAACTGATGGGCACACATGGGCACAAAGAGATGTAAAGGTTATTGGAAATCAAGAAAGGGGGAGGGAGTGAGGAGCAAAAACTTACCTATTGGGTACAACGAACACTGTTTGGGTGACGGGCACACTAACAGCCCCGATTTAAGGATTACAAAAGGCATCCATGTAACATAAATATTTGTACTCCCTTAATATTTTGAAATAAAAAAATACATTTAAATAAAAGGAAAAAGAAACTGCCCTTTTGAAGCAAAAGTACCATGAAATGCCAGTACTACCAATGTGCTGTTCCACTTTCCATAAAATGAATTCCCACCAAGAATTCCTTTGAGAGCAAACTTAGTGCTCCTCAATACCAGGAAGAAAGACCCTTGAAGTTTGCTAACTGGTAAATGAGGCAACCCTTCCTTGGCACCAACATGCCAATCAGCCACAGCAGGCTCAGGAATCTTTTCTGTTATAGCTGAAAGGCGATGCTACACCAAAGGGCCAGAACACTTACTGCCAAAGTGACCCAGCAAGGTGTGTATAAATGTACACACACTTATACTAGTTTCCTAGTCACATAGAGAAGGTATGCCAAAGAGCCTGCAAGGCAGGCAAGCAGGGGGGAGGTACTGACCATAAACTAACCCTGGAAGGAGCTATAGGAAACCTTCAGAGGATCCAAGCCAAACCCTGATCCAGGTCCTGGCGGGTTCCTGTAACTGACTCTCTGCCCTGGTGGTAGCTGACACATCTGCATGTGGAAGCAGCGAGTCAAACAGCCTTGCTCCTGGGCCAAACACATATGGCACCTTTTCTACAGGTTGCACTCACCCCTCATCTGTCAGCCTCAGGGTCGTTTTGAGCAACTGCTAGGTAAAGCCACTTGTGTTGTCTGCCCCCTAAAGACAAGCAGCAGGGACCTCCACAGGAACCACGATCTGGGCAAGATGGGGTATGGACTCCTGAGAGGGCTGGGTGGGGCGGCTGAACATTCTGTAGCTCCTGTTGCTGTCTGTCCTGCTTTGCAGGTCTGCTGCAGCCAGGCCTAACTCTGTGGCTAGAAATAGTGGCCGAGGGCTCAGCAGGCCTGGTAGAATGGAGGTCCGGGCAAAGTGGCCTTTGTTTACTCTCCTTGAGAGATATGAGAGAAGGTTTAGATATCAGGGGTCTCAGGTATTGCAGAAGTCATGAGACCCCTGATATCCAAACCTTCTCTCGTATCTCTCAAGGAGAGTGAACAAGGGGGAAAGGCTGCTGAAGTTGCCTAAGTCAGCACCAAAGTGACCCAAAGATGAACGCCAACCTCTGCTTCTCAGAATGACTTTGGGCAAGGCGGAGTCTCAAACCTTCCTTGGTAAACTGTCTTAAGGGTGGTAACACCAGGAATTTGACCCTTATTTCTAACTATGATTTGTAATAAACATTTATGAGCACTTGAGAAAAGTCATTATCGTAGGCCCTTTCAAGGCCTCTCATTTTCCCTAGACAACCCACTGCCCAACTTTCTTTTCTAGAATGTCCCTTTGATTCTATCTTGCTGATATTAGAAACACTAAAAGAGCATATTTAAGGTCAGAATTGAGCCTACTCTAAGTCCCAGCGCTTCCTTACTCTTCCAGGAGGACATGACAGGATGGACGTCTACAAACCTTTGATGGCAGGGGGCACACTTTTGGTGGTGCTGAAGGTGTAGGTTTCAGAGAAGGGCCCTTCCCCAGCCTCACTTGCTGCCTGGATTCTGAAGGAGTAGCATGTGAATTCCGTCAGTCTCTGGACCTTGTAGGTGTGGCTGGGTCCTCTGTAGATTGAAATAAACCTAGAGGAAGGGGCAGAATCCATTAGCCATCTGAACTTCTATTAATGACAAGAAACTGTGATGCAAGCTAGTGGAGCAGATTAGGCCAACTTGGAAAATGCTTTTCATACAGTCTGAATTAATAATCAAACAATTGCTATGCTATGGTTAAGTTTAATGTCTCATGTATGTTTATATAAAAGAAACACATTTAAGCACATACAAAGATTGGAATGACATTCCTTTAATTATGGCCTAGATTCTAGAAACATCAGTTGTTCATGTTTTTATTTGCTAATAAAAAATAGAATTTCCACATTTTTCATAATGGTAATTAATACCTATATAACCTGATAGTGTTAACTTACCTTCTACTATGTACCAGGCAATGAAGTTAATGTTAACAGTACACCTAAGAAATAAGATGTTTTCTTTACCCAAATTTTCCCCAAGTAAGGTTTAGCCAGAAAATATCCTTTTAATTTTAACCTTTATCTATCTTTCCAAGAGCTTTTAAAAGCCCCTTTCGTAGACTGGCAAGGCAACATTTGAGATTATGGAGCTTTGAGAAAATACGTAAAAAGAAAAACAATACTGTTTTCAGAATCATCCATCAGGCTTATCAAAATAACAGACAAACAGCACAGGTAGGGTGGATAGTTTAGACTGGCAGCTTTTGGCTCCTTCTCCCATCTGATCCAGGACTATTTTACACTTCTCTGATAATTAATATTTCCATGAAACATAACCATAGAAGGTACAAAGATAAACAATAAATTAGGTGCTTTCCTCCAGGATCTTGAAAACTTAACATTTTCACAATGAAACTGGATTACTCAGAACTACAATATACTGTCATCTTTTAAAAAAATAGTTAACTATAAAATTCTGGAAAAAATGTAACTTCCCACTAAATCATCCAGGATCTTTAGTAGATTCAGGGTCTGAATCCTGCTGGTCCAGGGACACTTTGAGAACCACCACACGAGTTAACCCAACTACAATGCCTTGTTTGTTCCTATACAGATGGGCCAATTGATTCTCTGTTTCCAGTTCTTTGTCATAGCAGCTGAGGACAATCTGTTATCAGCAGATACTACTGGAAGTTGGTCAGTAACGGAACCACAAATCAAAATGTCCAACTCTTGAGCCAATTTGGCCTAGAGGGTAAGCAGAATTTATGCATTCATTTAGTAAACACTTCTTGAACATCTGCTGCATGCTAGGCTCTGTGGATTTGAAGATGAATGAGACCTAATCCCTGTGGGTTAGCTGGTCCTGTGTGTGGGCAGGGTTTTCTGAAGGAGCTTTTCCATGTGCTGGAGAACGGTCCCTCTGGATGGATGGACAGACATAGCTATAAAACAACTTTTTTTTTTTTTTTTAAACAAAACCTGTCAAAGTCAAATGCTCACTTTAAAATATCCATTTGTTTATCAGCCTTTGCAACCGAGTTCCTGGGCCCTGGTCATTTGACCTATTTAACATTCTCTCTGTTTTCTTGTATAAGGAAGTGCCTTTTACTGAAGGCTAAACATTTTTAATTTCAGGGAAAGCCAGAGTCCAGGTTGAAACTTACAAATACCATGGCAACGTATTTAGCACTCTGGACATATTACTGCCTTAATGAAGATATGCTTGCTAATGCTAGAGGCAAACAGCTATTTATTAACTCAGCCTCACCTGGGCTACAGTCTCCAACAGGAGTAACTGCCCTTAATTATATCACAAATTGAAGTCATGGTGTAAGAAGTAGAAGTGTTACATCTTCATTACAAACTTGCCATAAAGCTCCGTTTTTAAAGGAGCCTGGAGAGAGGACTACTGGGAACAGTACTGACTTCCTGCCAAGTCACACTCTGAGAGTCCTTCCTTCAGAAAGTAAGTTCAACATACATTTGTGCCCTGACTCAGTTATATATGCAGGCATTAGCACTCACAAAGAAATCTACTGAAGCAGATTCAGTTCTCTAATTTTGTAGTGCAATCTAAATCGAGCAAATAGCACACATATCAATTTTCAAATACATCAAAATCTTCTGTTTCTGGACTGGCTATTTTGTTCCTTTAACTTGTTTTGCTCTTGTACCACAGCATTTTATTAATCAGAATTGGATTCCAACTTATAAAAAGCATCATAGAAACAGCAGATAGTAATGAGAAATTTAAAATTGTATTCCTGTCCAGATACAGTGTTACTTAGAAATACAAAAAAGGGCTGCTTTTGCATTAGAAAATAACGAGAGTGACCGCGAAGGTTCTGAAGGAGACATTGCCACAGAGGGCTTCAGGTTTAAAGTCCAATCACCGTGCTTTCAGCACAGCTGGAGTTAGGCAGTTGCCTAGCATCAGCAGTGGTAACGCCACACCCAACAGCCACCTGCAGAAACTGAGGTACCCTACGGCGGACACACAGGCCGCAGGTCGGAAAGGCTGAGCGGTGAAGCGGGATGACACAGCCAAGGCCTTTCTGAGGGTTCCCCGGTCATCTCACTCTGAGGCATGACCAGGAGCCATGGGGAACATGAAACACAGAGGCTGTCAGTCTGAACATTATTTAAAAGTTGGTACTTTTGTCACTTAAAAGTTTTCACCTACCCTTTCTTCTTCTTGAGGAAACGAGAGGTAAAAGAACAGAAAGAGAACGGCTAGGAGACTAGGGGGTGAAAGAGATGAGAAAGAAGTGGGACTTTTTATAACACGGACATCATTTATCACAGTTGTTTCTAATTTCATGTTACTCTTTTCAACAAAAGAATTCAATAAATATAATACATAAACAAATAGATTCTAGTTAAACTTTACTAATGTCAGCTCATTAATCAAAAAAGAAAATCCTTTATAAAATCTCACCTCTCAATTTTGTAGGTTTCTGAAAATATGATCCTCAGGTAACACCCAAGTTGGCACTTTAAGTCTGTTTGAAAGGTTTTAATTCGGAAAACTTTAAGGGGCAACACTGGCATTATATTTCTTGTACATTCCCCAAAGATCTAGGTACTTGGCAGGCTCTCAGTAAATGTAATTTCTTACACTAGAATTGGCTCCATAGACTGTGAAACACCAGCAAGTTCTTTGGCCTCTTCATGCCTCAGTTTTCTCATCTGTACAACAGGCATAATGATGGAACCTACCTCACACAGATGGTGTGAGGTTTAAATGGGTTAATAAAAGTGCCTAGACTAGTCCTGATGTGTAATAAGCACTCAATATGTGTCAGTTATAATCATCTTACAATGCTGAAAACAGGATTTTTATAAAAGGACTCCATTCTACCTTCTCAGAGATCATCTAGATCACTGTAGGGTAACACAGGTTATGATCTTTCCTCTGGGTGGAAATGTGGCTGCCTGGTGAGGGAGACCGTCCCGCAGACCAGCCACCATGTCGGCCCCAGACACGAGCTGTGGGGCTTTGTCCACATTTCTCCTCCCTCACGCCGGGTCCTGTATGTGAAGTCTGGACAGGGGACTTCTTCAGGGCACTGTGGTGGGGATTAAATTTGATAGCTCATTTAAAAGCCCTAATCCTGGCACAGAGCAGGCCTCAGATAATTGTCTGTGGATCCTAAATTTCTTTCTAGTAGGCTTTAGCATAAAAACTACAAGCTGACAGTAATTTCTGTTTCCCTTTGCTCCTCAAATATCAGGCAATAAAAACCAACCAAAACATAATAAAAAGTATATAAGCCAACACAAAAAGAATATGATTCCTGTTTCAACCCAGTTCTCTAATTATTTTCCATCATTCCACGAGGCAGAAGAAGAGAGAATCTTCTTTCTTCAGAGCCAGTGATTTATGGCCATTTGCATGGTTGCCTCTCCAGGAGGCTCTGTAGGTTAACACCCCTGTGGGCTAGAGCCACTCTGGGAAAGATTAAAAATATTCATCAAATATTTGTTTTACAAAGACCAACTTCATTTTTTTCTTCTATTTTTTTTAAAGACCAACTTCATTTTAAAATTCACTAATAAGTAAGCCAGAGGCTATTTGTGATAGAATTAAACATACCAAACACCCCAAGACATGATTGAAGACTACACATTTTAAATGCAATCAAGGATTCAGAACGAGGCTTTGCCAGGAAGAGAACAGCATCCACCCTTCCCGATCTCCTCCCTTTTTCTTATAATTTAGAGCAACCAGGGTCGGTGCTTGGACTCCACGCGTGTTTTATGCACCACAGGCCCTGGGACATCGAGTCACAGCCTGAAGGGGACATTGAGGCTGAAAGAAGGGGTCCTGTTGTCTTGAGCCCCACAGATCACCTTTCAGGGATCTGAGTTGTACCCTGAGGACCTCTATGGCTCTCAGCTCCTGCCATGCGGGCCTCTCTCCATGTTATTGGGGCTATTAATGGCTTATGAACCAGCAGGAATAGATCAATCTAAATTTGTGATGTTCTGCTGCATCTGTTAGAGTCTATGCCAGACATTTAGCTTTCCCCAACATAAATTACTGATCTAATTTGGTGGCCAAAGAGTAAAAATGAAATGTTCACTCTTTACTTTGATTACATGAGTGTCCTTGCATTGACAAGAGCAACAATGAAATAATATGTCTAGCAGGTTTCTGAAACATACTATGTGCTCAATAAAGTCACTCATCATTTTAGTATCAGTTTAGGCTGAGGCATATGTAGCCATAGTTGCCCCCCTGTGATATCACCGCTCCTGAAAGGCCACCCAGGAGCCCCAGGCCACACTGGCAATACCTCTGAGGGGTCTTCTTGTTTACCCCCAATCCCTGCTACCTGTGGCTTTATACCTTCAGAGACACCAGCCCTTGACCCAGGCTCCTGTGAGGACCAAGGAAAAGGTCAAGTGTGGTAATACCCATGGGGCTCCACCGTGGTAATGACCCACTGGCTCAAGATCCGCCGTGCAGGGGCTCAGGGTACAATGTGGTGGGTAATGATGTCAGCTCTGCAGTCAGCAGACCTGGGTTTGCATTCAGGCTCAACAGCCTGGTAATTGTGGGCTCTATAACTGGGTAAGCTGCTTCCTCCTTTGTAAAATGGGTATGATAATAATTCACCTTATAGGATTGTTGTGAGAATTAAAC
This sequence comes from Lemur catta, assembly GCF_020740605.2. Taxonomy (NCBI): domain Eukaryota; kingdom Metazoa; phylum Chordata; class Mammalia; order Primates; family Lemuridae; genus Lemur; species Lemur catta. The sequence continues at coordinate 199,188,853 of NC_059128.1, read as the reverse complement.
AGGATGATTCAGGGGAAACCTATTAGACAACATCTAGCACTTAATTAAGTGCTCCATAAATGCCATTGTTTTTAATACTATGAAAATATCATTAATGACACTAAGGTTATTAATAACAAAGTAGCAAGGCTCATGGATGATTTACCTTGTTTTTCAATGTTGGAGAAGCCTGAGGAGTCCCTGAGAATGGCATCCCTCTCACTGACATTCCCCAAGGCTTTCTTGAGTTGGAGAGAAAAACTGTGCATGTGACCAACATCCAGCCTGTCCTGGTGAGCCCAGGCTAAGGAATGCTGCTGAAAACATGAAGATCGGAGCAATAGGCCCAGCCTCAGTGCTGTCCGTTGTGTTGGAAATTTGGGCATTTTTATTTAGAGAGAAGAAAAATGGGGAGAAGTGTTCTCTTGCACTAAAAATATTTACTTGGAAAGGGGAAATAAACAGGTCAGAAGGTTGGGTGGGTCTTTAGTATTTTATAGTCTAAATGAATTCTGGATGGCTCTGCCCATAACTTGCCTCAGCTTTGACTGTACTACCCTCTTGAAACAAAACCCTTAGAAGGTCACAAGCACACAGGGGTTTTAAGGTTGGTGACTCATTAATGACTTAGAAAAAATGTTTTGTACAGTAGGCTCTCTGTAGCCATGTGTTCTACAACTGTGGATTCAACCAACCATGGACTGAAAATACTTGAATACACTTGAAGAGAAAAAAGGATGGCTACATCTCTACTGAACACATATCATGTATAGACTTTTTTCTTGTCATTATTCCCTAAATATAGTGTAACAACCATTTACATAGCATTTACAACGTATTAGGTATTATAAGTAACCTAGAGATGATTCAAAGTATATGGGAGGAGGTACATAGGTTATATGCAAATACTACATCATTTTACATAGGGACTTGAGTATGCTTCAAATTCGGTATCCATAAGGGGTCCTGGAACCAACCCCATGAGGATACAGGGGAAGCTACTCTGTGTGATACTATAATGGGGAATATACATTGTCCTTATAAATTTGTCCAAACCCACACAATGAACAACACCAAGAGTGAACCCTAATGTAAACTATGGACTTTGGATGATAATGATGTGTCAACAGGTTCATCAATTGTAACAAATGTACCATCTGGTGGGAATGTTGGTAATGGGGGAAGCTGTACATACGTGGGGGCAGGTGGTATTTGGGATATCTCTGTATCCTCAGCTCAATTTTGCTGTGAACCCAAAACTGCTCTAAAAAATAAAAAAAAAATTTTTAAATTGACAAAACAGTTCTATGTTTCTAGGAACATAAAATGATTTTGCTTGTTCTGCTTGCCTGTCAGAGTTCTCCAAGGGTGAGGAGGGGGAAAGGTTTCAGGAGTACAAAGACATATAAAGACCTTGAGCCAAATGCAGTCTGTTACCTTCACTATGAACTTCAATAAGTCAGATAACTCTGTACGGCTCAACTGCCAGACAATAACAACTGTCTTGTTCACCTGACAGGAATTTTCATGAGATTCAACTGAAAGAACCAAGTAAATTCTGTGATTCTTTATTGAATATATACTAGGAAGGCAAAACAACAGATTCTAAACATTTTCAAGAAATTCTAGAGGAAGGCTATTTTAATTTCAGTATTTGAGGCTTTAACATTGTGAAAGCTGACTTTTTAAACTCATGTGCAACTGGAGGAAGAAGTTTCACCATTACATCTTTAAATGTTCCTTTATTTTAAATCATTTTAGAGGGAAATGATATACAAAGAATTTAGTTTTAAAATGTTGTCTTAAAACAGTTTTCCTTTGACAGAAACATCTAGGAATGCTCTGAATGGCTTATAACTTAAATTCACGGTATAAAATAAGAGATATTAATAATGCCAAGGTTTTTATGTTTACTACCTTCCTGCTATCTTATAATCTCCAGGTCAACTACAGGCTAACAGTAGCCCATTAATATTAACTCCTCAAAATGATCTAACCTGTTGACCTAACATGGCCTGCAGTCTACTGAAGACTGCAAATGGTACCTTTCAAAACATGTTTCACAATACCACAGATCAACAGCTGTTAGTAAGCTCAACACAGCTATATTCATTAGCAGAAACATGTCATTGTCTTTTTTTTCTTTTTCTTAATTTCCCTGGGCTCCATAGTGTGTGTGTGTGTGTGTGTGTGTGTGTGTGTGTGTAAGAGAGAGAGAGAGAGAGAGAGAGAGAGGGAGAGAGAGAAAATTTCCTACATTACTCACATGGCATTTGGGAATGAAAGATGTTCAAAATAGGAATGGATAATATATGTCCTCACTCTACCAAGAACACAGAGTCCTCCTGCCACATCTATGTAGAAGCAGAGGGCATCATGGGTGCTCACCTGAGGCAGGGAGGATGTACTTCCTAAACAGACTTTGATGTTGGCAAGAGTCCCTGTTTATAGACAGAGCGTGAAGGTGCCAAGAGCTATTTCTAACAGACTAATGAGTGAAGGGGTTAATTTCCTACCCCCCCATCCCTGGCTGTATATGGACCTTTTGGCTTGTGAGTGATCAGACTGCAATTCTTTTTCATTAATGGGTTGAATTTCTTATGATCCTTTTCTAAGAAATAAAATTTCACTATAGCTACTGATGGTAGAAACTCTTTACAAACAATAAAGGAATAAAAGAAAAAAATTCAATTTGTTGTTTAAACTGTACTTTAGACATTAATATATTAGAGATTTATTTACATTCTAAAAAAGGATGGTTAGAATGTCTAAAGACCACCTGAGAATCTTGAAATTTCCCATTCTTCTACTTTGATTTCAAACGTATGCAGTGAATTTCATCTTCAAGGACATTATTCCTAGAGTTTTCAAATTTTTGCTTGCCTACTGTTTTAATGGCCTTGCCTCAACCTGGGGAAAATGCTATCCAATTCCATTCTGTTATTTTTTAATAGATGAGAAGCAAAACTAATTTGAATTGCAATTACCATCTCAAATAGTATGTTTGCCACCTCTCACCACTGTCTGTGCCTAGACATTTTAGCCTGAAATTGACTAAGCTAATAATACTCTTTATTTTGTAGGATGAATTTTATGCTAAGAAAGAAAAATGTTTCCAAAATCATTTTTCACCATCAATTAGGGACTAGAGACAGGCATCATTATTTGAATTTTGTAGTGGGAGAAACCAAGGCAAAAAGAAGTGAAGGGATATGCCTCTAGTAATCTATAAATTTAGTAACAGATCAGGGATTACAACAGGAGATTTGACACTTCTGTCAAGAACCACAACAGCCTTCTGGGGGTTGAAGGTAACGTAAAAATGCCATTTATCAAACAAAGATGACCGCGTGGTTCAGAGACTAGTCCAGAGAAGGAAGGGACACAAATACTAAGGGTCTCTTATGGGCCTGGCCCTGAGCTAGCTGCCTCCCGTGTATTTCATTTGGTTCAGCAACACGCTCCGAGAAACGTTAAACAGGAGTTTGTTCTGTAACAGGCATACACTGAGAAAGTGCACTTTCCCCAGGGCCCATATAGCCTCGCCTCGTGTGTATTCTTTCAGGGTTTCTTTATGCAGATTATTTTCTGTTTTTCTCTAAGAGCTAACGTGCAGTCACACTGAAAACACGACAAAGCCCCTCCAATTTTGCTGGCTGAAGGGAAAAGTGTCTTGGGTGCAAGGGCTGAGTTAATGGAGACCAAGTGGTAATTATCCACTCTATTAGATCCCTCTTCCCCCAGCCCAATTTTGCTGGAGCCTTGCTTTAAAAAACACTGGCTGTCTGACTAAACCTGAACAACAGATTAAACAGATAAATGCATTCCTGGAATTTATGTTCTTCCCGCCACAGCCCTGTGTACAATTATTGGGGGTCAGGACCACGATCAGCATCAACTCTGACTCTGTCAGGGCAGCATAACATTTAATTTCTGTAACACAGATAAACACATCTTCAAAATCATTGGTACAGCGCTATAATCTTAAAAAGCACGAGCTGATCCTGTTATTCCACGAGCTGATCCTGTTATTCCAGTGCCTATATTAGGTTAACGCAGCATTATGAAAATGTTTACTTTGGGTATATAGTTTTCTTGTATACATGGAAACCAAAGACATTCAGGTCTTCTGTGCTGGATCTGTTAAGAATAATAGACTTAATCACTCTAAGACCAAACTAATTTAATTTTTGTTTTTCTGTTGAAATTAAATGAAATCTCTTATACTATCTGTTCATTATCTAATGTTAATTTATTTCCTGAGCAAGGTAAGTTCTTATAGATAGGCTACATTCCTCATAAAGCCTAGCACATAGTAGCAATTCAAGAAAAAACTGTGGATTGAATGCCATAATCTAATCACTGGTATAAACTTAGTCCTATAAATATGGAGCACTGCTTTAAGGTTGCCACACAATTATGGACCAGTAACCTTGAGGGTCAAAAGCTTGAATACATGGGAAACAAATGTCCTATTTTCAAGGGGAAAAAAACTTTCAACACAGCAAGTCCAGGTGATCTGGGTGAATTTTAGCTTGATTTACCTTGAAGCAAGGCTTTGAGCAAGATGCCCTTTGGCATTCCTTCTACTTACATGAAATGGGCCCATCTTAAAATAAATAAATAAATAAATAATAAAAAGCACCAGGTCTAGAAATACCAAAATAGAAAGAGGTAGTTACTTGAAGAAAGACCCCGGGCACTATTCTGTGCTTTGGAGATTTTATCCACGCTTTCCATCCAAGCCTTTCTCCTTATCACTAGTCTCCACTCTAAGGCTCTCAGGCATGAGGTTATAAGATCGGGACCCTTTTCAGACTCACCCAATCTGTTACCTTCTCTAAGAAGCCTTCCTCTGTTCGTTTAATTTTAGGCCTATCTTAGATACTATTCTTCTATTCTCCCTCCACACTCTGTGCCGGTGTCAGTCTTCCAGACTTCCACATCATCATTTGCTTTTAATGCATCTGTCTCTTCTACCACCCCCACCAGACTGCTCCTTAAGGGCAGGGATATATCTTAGTCATCTTTCCCTATCCAATACTTAAGCACATTTCTTTGATTTTCATGTATAAAACTCCAATAATCATACGCTGAAATCATTTCAACTTTTCAAAAACAATATATTTTTTCACCTAAATGGTGGAAGGCTTTGGTAGAAATCCCATTGTCTTTCTAAAAACTATTTCACTTTTTCTTCAAGAACTAAATAATGCAGATAAAACTCTCAATGCTTGGCCCTATGTAGGTACACAATAAATAGAAGTTTCCTTTAGAAAGTTTAAAAATATATTTTTTGCCAAACATTGTATCTGTAAATATCCTGGTCATTTCAAATTTTTAAATTGAGAGGTACATAAATATAAACATCATTAAATTAGCATATCATAGATGAAAAATTTTAGGAGTTCTGGACATTAAGTTGTCACTCTTAAGGGAAGTTAGTATCTTATTTTCTTAGTTGTGAATAGCAGAAGCTAAAAAGATGAAGAAAAAGAGATAACATTTCCTAACAATGGATATCTTTTTGTAAAGGACTTAGTTCACAAATAATCTATAAGGATTTGTTACTTTAAGGTGAAAAAAGGCGGGAAATCATCGTCTAACCCCTTTATTTTATAGATGAGAAAAATGTGAGAGCAATAGTTTAATGGCCAAAATCAATAACTCTTCAATCTATTACCAAGCATGGAGTTATTAAATTTCATTGTGCTTCCATTGCAAAATACATTTTAAGAGTTAGGAATACTATCACTGCTGACTAGGACAGCCATACAGCTCAGACAACTTTCCTTCAAAACGTCCACGATGACTATTAGTAAAGTGCTCATGGCAAAAGAAATATTTTGAGGACTCATACGTAAGAAAGTAAATTAAAACCACAGTTAAATCTATCTCTAGTTCTTACCTTGGCCAAGACCAGCAGAATATATGCTTTTTTTTCCATAGTAAGAACTTATTGGTGGTTAATGAAATTAACACATATGTTAAAGAATATGTGCACTTTTCCCAAGAGCCACAACTAGAAACTCCTCTAATAACAGGTTCAATGGAAAAGACAGCTGCCACTTGGGAAGACGATAGTGTGCCTTTTAAGCAGAGAGGCCAGGTCCTAAAGAACCTTGAAGAGACTAGAACTGACAAACACTACACTAATAACAAGTATTATGATGTATCTAACTCAAATTATTTCTCTTTGATTCTTTTGTATCAAGATCCAAAGTTTAAGCCGTGGATACAAAGGGCTACTCACTACAAGAGTTCAGTTTCAAGACACTAAGGAAGGTCATCTTCAAACTAAAATTAGGCTGTTTTCATTCTGTTAAATCCTGGGAAAATTACTGCACAAATAGAATGAGAATTCATTATGTTCTATATTCCCATCACTTTAATAACTTTCTGAGAGCACTGACAAATCTAATTTTAAAGAGATAAATTTGGACTCTAGCTCATAAAATTAAGAAAAATACTGTTCCTAATGGTAAGTTTTCTTAAATTGCCGTTTAAATCTAGGCAAGTCATTTATTTTATTAACCAGGCAAACCTTTGGCTTTTTTTTTTTTTTTTTTTTTGGAAGAAAGAGCATGTATTGATTACCAGATTCTGCACTATTTTCTATCTGGCATATTTAAAGATTTTGTAACAGCACACTCATTTGGAAAAGTGCTTGTGGGACTTTTGTTCTGTGCCCAGAAGCTGCTCTGTATAACATAAAACTCTGGATCAGACCACACATCTGTACAGTTGTCTGTATGAGGCACCACTGCATGGCTGCCCCACATGGGGCAGGACCGCAGCAAGATGGGGGTGTTTGGCTTGGGGCAGGGCAGTCACTTCCCACATTTCTGGAGACAGCACTAGAGGCAGTACACCGAGAGTCAGGAAGCATGGGCTCTAATCTCAATTCAGCTACCAGCTTCAACAACTTTTCTGTGCTTCACTTTTTTCTACAACAGTACAACTAGAAGGTATTCTCTAAGTAAGGTTCTCTCTACCACCAATGGAAGGAAGCCACAAGCCTGGGGAAAAACAAAAAGACTAATTTAAAAATTTCCCCCAATGCTAGCTGTATCTATATACGGTGATTTCTGTAAGTTCCTAACTCCCGTTCTTGCACCAGCCCCCTCTGGTTGAGGAGTCCCCTGCCAGTAAAATAATGAGCCTGTGAAAACATATCCAAAGGCACAAAGCACAGTAAGATGAATGATCTTGTATGAGTATCAATTTAATCTCTAATGCATCTATCAAAAGAAGCCTTACTTTCTCTGTGCTTTCTAACACTAGGACTAGTCTCCAATAGCACAATCAATTACTTTTTGTTCTTCTGTTGTCATTCTATCGGGTTTGCTAGGTCCTTCAAAGTCAAGTTCAAATGCCACCACTTTCAAGAAGTCTTTCCTGATCTTTGCAACGAGATGGTCTCTGCCTCTTCCAAACTCCCAGCGCACTTTTCTCCTGTGGTACTAATGCTCTATGACCATTTGTGAGTTGATATTATGCTTCTGGAACCAGGCCTTGTGTTTGTCTTGATCTTGGTCTCTGCTGAAGGCACACAGGGCTCCACTGCACTGATATCAATCAAGGTGCCGGACTACAGAGTGGGGAGTGGAGGACAGACTGGAGGTTTCTGGGTAACTAGCACCGGTTCCCCAGGTAAAGGAACAGAATACTGTGATGCACAAAAGGAAATGATAGAAATGCTTCCACGCTAACACTGGCTTTGCGCTTCAGTAAGTAAGCAGGGAAGTAGCAGCGTGTTGGCTGTCTTGGTTTTATGGTGATCTCCCAGCCCCTATGCTGATTCTCCAATTAGGACTTTTGGTAACAGAACATTCTGTCACCATTAACTTTTGCTTGACATCTGATTATTTCTAAATACAGTTTGGCTGCCTGTCTTCTGATCGGCCATTTTCAGAGGAAATGAAATTAGGTTAAACAAATACTATGTGAAAGGCAGGATTTAATTTCTATAGCCAAGAGTGTTTCCTGGAGTCTTATAAAGAATCTCCTATTTGCTCTGGTTAATTTGATATTGCACTGCCCATAGTTACAGAGTACAATCCCCATCTGTACATCACCCACAGCTATTTCAGACTGGTAAACATGTTTGTCCTGATGGTCACTGAATATTTAAAGAGGTAACATCTCTTCCTGAGTCTTATTTCCCTCTGCACGCGTGACTAATATAAAGCTATCAAATAGTGTGGACTTGAATTGAACAATTTTCTTTTTAGATAATTTCTCTCAATTATCTGGCTTTGTGAAAGAAAAAAAAGTACATATTATCACATGTAGGGAAACCAGGATCTTTAGAATGTTTAGAAATTCCAAACAGAGAACAGAGAGTAAAACTCGGGGTATAAAATGTAGGACTCAAATACATGGGAAATCTTTGAACAAGAAGGAAGAACATTTTATAGCAAGTAATTAAGAATGAGAAAGAAAGAATGAACAAGGAAGATTTCAGCCCACAAGCCAAAGCATGGCATGCGTCCTTACACCCCTCACCTCTTGTTTCTGTCCTCCAGCTGTAGTGTGTACACCATGTCGTCAGCAGCATGTGTCTTGGAGTTACTGTCTCCCCATTTTAGCTTCAGGCTCTGAGGACCAGCTGCAGCACATTCTAGCCTAGGAGGCAAGGGTGGTAATGGCCGAGTTTTTGCTTTAATGAACTGACTAAACGGTCCAGCTCCAATTTCATTTATAGCCTGAATTCTGATCCTAGAGAAAGGAAAAAAAAAATACAGACAATGCAGGTTTAAGAAGCAGCAATGTTTCATTTGAAATAAAACACTGAATGGAGTATTTGCTACTTGCCCCTAAAGCAATATTGTAGAATAAAGAAAACCAAGTTAAAGTAACTCAAGACAAATAGAGCGCTGGGTAGGCTCAGAGGACAGATTACATTCTCCATTCCAAAAAACAGCAAAAAAAGCACAGTAGTAAGATATTTTAGGTTATTTTTGGAGACAGAGTCTCACTCTGTCACCTGGGCTAGAGTGCAGTGCATCATAGCTAGAGTGCATCACAGCTCACTGTAACCTCAAACCCCTGGGCTCAAGCAATCCTCCTGCCTCAGCCTCTCAAGTAGCTGGGACTTACAGGCCCACGCCACCACACCCAGCTAATTTTTTCTATTTTTGGTAGAGACAGGGTCTCGCTCTTGGCTCGGGCTGGTCTCTAACTGCTGAGCTCAAGTGATCCTCCCAGCCTAACCTCCCAGAGTGCTAGGATTATAGGTGTGAGCCACTGTGCTCAGACTGTTTTAGCTCTTCAATTAAAAAAAAAAAAAATTTGTTGCCTGAGGGAAGACATCCTAAAGACATGCTTTTATATTTTGCTCTAGCTTCCCTTAAACTACCTTGAAGTCAGTTTTGGAAGTAGATGAACTATAAAACCTATAAAGAGTAAATTAAATACGAGAATAAGTGAGTCTCCTTTAGAGTCAAAAACAAAGCATGGCAACTCTTCAACAGAACATTTCACCTTTCACTTTTGCCAGCCTTACCCGACAATCTCTGCAAGTGCTTAACCAGAGCTAAGTATGCAGATACTGCTAGCAACAGGGTGTTAGTCAGATGCGCAAAAATCCTAGCTGGATGTTTACTATGTGCAACACAGTTATGCGTAACTAAAATATATTAACCCTGCCCTTATGGTCTAGGGATTTAAAATCAAATGGAGTTAAAATGTATATATAAAATATTATTTTATATATTCAGTGGGAATATTATTCCTATTTTTTTTTGTTCCTCTGTTTCCTTACTAGTTGATTGAAACAGTTCTCCAAGGTCATCAAACTGCACACTGATGGCACTGCTCCATCCTCATCCTCAGCACCCCTTCATGCAGTGACTGTACGTTCTTGAAGCTTGCTTCTTCCTGGCATTCGGTGGCCTACATACTCCTAACAAGGGTATTTCTCCTCTGCTGCTCTAACCAGAGATCTCCCCCAACCTTGCTCTTTTCCTTTTCTTCTGTATGATGCAGGTATTTCCTAAAATTCTCAACCAACTTTACACATTGCCACAGCTTCACCACTCTGAGGTCTACATCTCCTCTCATCTCTCCAGGACTCACTCCGAGCCCTCCATACCTGCTAGGTACGCAGGCATCTCACTGAGGTGACTGAGCATAGTGTCATCAGCTTTAAAAGTTTCTAATATTTACACTTGAAATTCGAAACACAGTGTTTTCAAGGCAACATTATAACAAAAAATATGGACAAAAAGATAAATTCTTAGGATTAGTGTATTAGTTTAAAATGTCCTTATAATTTAATATTATGTACTTCTCATTTACAGCAATTAATGCTTATATGTAAATAGAAAACATTATTTATCACAATATCTAAATTTATCATCTGATCTCAAATTAGCCTAAATCTTTCAAATTTAAAGATTATACAAGTGATCAAGTCAACTGAATGATATGCCTGTAGATTGTTAAAAAAAAAAAAAAAAGAAAGATTAATTTTAGGTGAGATGGAAATCTCAGCTACTCCACCCGGTCTCCCTCACTGAATGCAGCTATTAGACCTGGACCAAATAAATGGAGTAGTTTTTAAGAATTATGAAAAGTAAATAGTACCTGACAAATTTGGGGAAGTACATAATTCAAATCATCACCAAACCAGCAGTGAGTTTACCATTTTTTCCCTCCATAATCTCCCAGCCTGGACTCAGCGCAGCCTGATTCCAGGAGTGAACACATGCATGAATGGAGCTTCAGGAAAAGACTGGCTTAAAGAGAGAGAAAAGGGTCTCTGAATGCTCAGAGAGAGAATAGGGAAAATAGGAAATACCCCATTCCTCTTTTTTCTTTTTTTTTTTTTGAGACAGGGTCTCACTCTGTCACCCAGACTAGAGTGCAGTGATGTCATCATAGCTCACTGCAACCTCAAACAGGGCTTAAGCGATCTTCCTGCCTCAGCCTCCTGAGTACCTAGGACTACAGGCACACACCACCATGCCTAGCTAATTTTTCTGTTTTTTGTAGAGATGGGGTGTCACTATGTTGCTCATGCTGACCTCCAACTATTGGCCTCAAGAAATCCTCCTGCCTCAGTTTCCCAAAGTGTTAAGACTGTAGGCGTGAGCCACCATGCCTGGCCCCTCTTTCTTTTACCCCCCTTTCTCCATTCTATCATTCCCTAGCCCTTAGACAATCCCATCATATTAACAGTCAAAAGAAAACAAACCACATGATCATATCAATTGATGGACAACAAGCATATGACAAAATCCAACATCTATTCGTGATAAAAATTCTCAGAAAACTAAGGACAGAAGGGAACTTCCTCAATCTGAAAAAGGGCATCTGCAAAAATACCTACAGCTAACATCATACTAATGGTGAAAGATTAAATGCTTTTCCTTTAACATCTGGAACAAGGCAAGGATGTCTGTTCTCACTCACCACTACTCAACATCATTTACTAAAAGTACCAGCTAGTGCCAAAAAAAAAAAAAAAAGGCATGTAGACAGGAAAGAAAGTAATTAAAACTGAAACTACAAAACACTGTTGAAAACATTAAAGAAGACCTCCCTAAATAAAAAGAGACCCTTGTCAGATAGACCAACGTCCTGAAGCATTGCTCCAATGTTTTCCTTCAGTAGTTTCAGGCCTTAGATTTAAGTCTTTAATCAAATTTTGATTTGATTTTTGTGGATGACGAGAGATAAGGGTCTAGTGTCATTCTTCTGCCTATGGATATCCAGTTTCCCCAGCATCATTTATTGAAGAGACTGTCCTTTTCTCCCTGTGTTCTTGGCACCCTTATCAAAGATAAATTCACTATAGATGTGTGGATTTATTTCTGGGCTCTCTATTCTGTTTCACTGATCTATGTGTCTGTTTTTATGCCAGTACCATGCCGTTTTGGTTACTATTGCTCTGTACTATAATTTGAAGTCAGGTAATGTGATTACTCCAGTTTTTTCTTTTTACTCTGGATGGCTTTAGCTATTCTGGGTCTTTCGTGGTTTCATATAAATTTTAGAATTATTTTTTCTAAATCTTTGAAGAATGTCATTGGTATTTTGATGAGGATTGCATTGAATGTGTAGATTGCTTTGGGCAGTATGAACATTTAAACAATATTGATTCTTCCAATCCATGAGCATGGAATATCTTTCCATTTTTTTTTGTGTTCTCTTCAATTTCTTTCTTCAATGTTTTTTTGTAGTTTTCATTGTAGAGATCTTTTACTTCTTTGATTAAGTTTATTCCTAGGTGTTTTATTTTATTTGTAGCTATTGTAAATGGGATTATTAATACTTTCTTCGTTTCTTTTTCAGATTGTTTCCTGTTGGCATATAGAAATGCTACTGATTTTGTTGATTTCGTATCCTGCAACTTTACTGAATTTGTTTATCAGTTCTATTAGTTTTTTTTTTTGTGGAGTCTTTAGGTTTCTCTAGATAAAATATTATATTGTCTGCAAACAAAGGTAATTTGACTTCTTCCTTTCCAATTTGGATGCCCTGTATTTCTTTGTCTTCTCTGATCGCTATAGCTAGAACTGCCAGTACTATGTTGAATTACAGTGGTGAAAGTGGGCATCCTTGTCTTGTTCCAGATCTTAGGCGAAAGGCTTTCAGTCTTTCCCCATTCAGTATGATACTAGCTGTGGGTCTGTCATCTATGGCTTTTATTGTGTTAAGTTCCTTCTATTACCAGTTTTTTGAGAGTTTTGATCATGAAAGGATGTTGAATTTTATCAAATGCTTTTTTAGCATCAGTTGAAAAGATCATATGGTTTTTGTCCTTCATTCTGTTGATATGATGTATCACATTAATCGATTTGCAAATGTTGAACCATCCTTGCATCCCTAGGAATCCCAGTTGATCATGATGAACAATCTCTTTTTAATGTGTTGTTGAATTCGGTTTGCTAGTATTTTGTTGATGATTTTTGCATCTATGTTCATCAGAGATATTGGCCTCTACTTTTTTTTGGTTGTCTTTTTCTGGTTTTGGTATCATGGTGATATAGGCTTCATAGAATGAGTTTGAGAGTATTATTCCCACCTTGATTTTTTGAAATTGTTAAAGTAGGATTGATATTAATTCTTCTTTGAATGCTTGGTAGAATTTGGGAGAGAAGTCATCAGGTCCTGGGCTTTTCTTTGATGGGAGACGTTTTATTACTGCTTCTATCTTGTTACTTGTTATTGGTTTATTCAGGTTTTGGATTTCTTCCTGGTTTGATCTTGGTAAGATGTATGTGTCTAGGAATTTATTCATTTCGTCTAGGTTTTCCAATTTATTGTCATATAGTTGCTCACAGTAGTATCTAATGATCCTTTGGGATTCTGTAGTATCAGTGGTAATGTCTCCTTTTTCATCTCTGATTTTATTTGGGTCGTCTCTCTTTTTTTCCTTAGTTACTACAGCTAAAGGTGTCAATTTTATTTTCTCCAAAACCCAACTTTTTGTTTTGCTGTTCTTTTGTATTTTTTTGATGGAGTTGCAATTTCATTTATTTCTGCTCTGACCTTTATTATTTCTTTTCTTCTGCTAATTTTGGGTTTGGTCTGCTCTTATTTTTCTAGTTCTTCGAGAAGCATTGTTAGGTCATTTATTTGAAGCTTTTCTGCTTTTTTGATGTAGGCACTTATTGCTATAAACTCTCCTCTTATTACTGCTTTTGCTCTATCCCATAGGTTTTGATATGTTTGTATTCATTTTCATATGTTCTGAGAAATTTTAAAATTTCCTTCTTAATCTCTTCATTGACTCACTGGTCATTCAGGAGCATATTGTTTAATTTCCACGTGTTTGAATAGCTTCCAATGTTCCTCTTGTTATTGAGTTCTAGTTTTATTCCATTGTGGTCAGAGAAAATACTTGGTATGATTTCAATTTTTTTGAATTTTTTACGACTTGTTTTGTGTCCTAACATATGGTCCTACCTTGAGAATGATCCCTGAGCTGAGGAGAAGAATGTGTATGCGCAGCTGTTGGATGAAACATTCTGTAAATATCTATTAGGTCCATTTGGTCTATACTGCAGGTTAAGTCCTATGTTTCTTTGTTGATTTTCTATGTTGATGATTTGTCCAAGGCTAAAAACGAAGTGCTGAGGTTTCCAATGATTATTGTATTGGAGTCCAATTAACTTTTGACAACAGTACAAAAGCAATTCAATGGAGAAAGGACAGTCTTTTTCAACAAATGGTATTGGAATAATTGGATATCAATAGGAAAAAAAATAAACCTGTAAACCTCAACTTAAACCTCATACCTTATACAAAATTTAGCTCAAAATGGACCACAGATCTAAATGTAGACTATTAAACTTTTAAGAAAAAAAAAACAAAAAAAAAACAAGAAAATCTTTCCAGGTAAAGGGTTTTCATATATGACATGAAAAGCATGATCTCACATGAAATGAAAAAAAAGAACAATTGTATTTCATCAAAATTAAAAACTTTTGCACAACTGAAAGAATGAAGACAAGCTACAGACTGTGAGATGTGCAAATCATATATCTGTCAAAGGATCTGTACCCAGAATGTATAATGACCTCTCAAAACTCAACAGTAAGGAAATAATAAACCATTAAAAAATGGGCAGAAGACTGGAACAGACATTTCAAGAAAGAGGATATACAGATAGTAAACGAGCACACGAAAATATGCTTGACATCATTAGCCATTAGGAAATGCAAATTAAAACCACACCAGATATTATTATATAAAAAAGTGCAAGGAGCAACTGGAACTCTCATATTTGGCTGGTGATAATGTAAAAGGGTATAGCCACACTGAAAAGCATTTTCTTATAAAGTTAAATACTTACTTATCATATGACCCAGAAATCTTATTCCTATGTATTTACTCCAGAGAAATTAATACTATGTTCACATAAAAACCTGAACACAAATGTTCACAGCAGCTCTACTCATAATCACCCCAAATTAGATGAATATCTGCCTCAGTTTGGAATGTAGTAAATACTTACCTCTGATAAATTACAGCAAAACTCCATTAAAAAGGGCCTTACTTTCCCCAGATTTTATTACACAAGGGCTGTAACAGGTCTTTTGTAGATGAAGCTATGTAAGTCTCTCAGTATAACACTGGAAGACTAACACTCTTCCTTGCCACCCACCTGTGTCTTATAAAATTGCTTTACTGTATTAATACAAGAGTTTCTTTCTATGATTGGAACATAACAAACTTTTCAGCAACTGGAGAGGGACAATCTCCTCAAAAAGTTTCTACCATCATGATAGTTCAAACTGCTATCCTCTTTCTCTTCTCAGCAAAAGGAAAATTAAGCCAGATATTAAGTCTTCGTCTTTCCTCAATACTGTAACATTTCCTCACCTACAAGGTTTATATTAAGGTCCTTTCAGTGTCCAAACTACCATTCCTTCCCTTTATTCTAGGTATTCTGAGAGTCCAGTGGCCAAGAGGCTTTCTTCCATCCTCTGGCTCTCCTTATATTCCGGGTGGCCCTATCCTTTTGTTCTGTGTAGCCCAAATGGCCCTCAGCTACTTTAATATACAAAAGAAATGAGGTAAGGGTTTCCTTAAGGCTGTTGTTCTGCTCAAGAAAAAAACATGGTAAAAGATTTGAATCACTTATAAGAATTCAAAAATAGTTTAGAAGCTACAAATATCAAGATGTAAAAGTAAATTTAGATTTGATATTTGGTTTCTTTTGTAAATTCACTTATTTCCCCAAAGCCTCCATGGTATTTTGGTAGGTACTGGGTGCCTTACATCTTTAGCTCTCTGGTTCTTTGATCTTTTACTGAGAAGTTTTGCTAGGCATATAATCTTAGCCTTAACACACACACCCACCACCACCGCCACCAAAAATAATATAGTATTTCTGTACCATAGTATTTTTAGTAGTGTAGCCTCTCTGGGAATCCTGCTCATCATTTTGGGGACCTTGGGGATATTATCTAACACTTTTAAGTAACAGTTTCCTCATCTGTAAAATGGGGATAGTGCCATTTTTCTGCATTTACTAACAGGATCACTTAATTAAAGAATATGGTAAGCACTTTGTAATTTTATACTCCATGATACACCAGAAAAAGATTCAATGTGGCCAAAACACTTTTTTAAATTTTGAAGTGTTAACTTACGGAGTTTTTAACTTTATGACCTCTTTTGAGACAGTTATTCCTTTCCAATAGTGAAAAAAATGTGTTGAGCCAGCATGAGGATTGGTACAGCTCTGGGCACACACGTGCATCTTCATTTTAGCTGCCCTATTACCACCACCTAACTTTATAACATGAGAAATTTGTTAATACCATCTGTTTTTCCTTCCTCCAAGTAATGGCCAAGGACGTAACAACAGTCAAAAGGATTGGTTTCTTTTTAAACTATTAATATCCTCAGGAAGGCGAGGGTGAGACAAAGAGCACAGGAACTGGTAAAAATGTTAGCTTCGACAACCACCACAACAAACACTGGGAACCTGCTCTTCTGTTCCAGGGAGTATGCTGTAAAGTCGGAGCTATTATAATATTATCTCTGCTTTTAGAATGAGGAAACTGAAGTTAAACTCAGTTATATACCTTGATCTAACTGACACAAGTGGCTAGTAGGTATTGAAACCTAGGTTTGAAATATGCAATATTATCTCTAATTTCTACCCTGACCCCATAAAGTAGGAATTACTTTGTCTATTTTATAAGTGAAGGAACTGCAGCTCAGCTAGGTTCAGTCACGTGCACTGACCTATACTTTGGATACAGGTCAAATCTGGATGTGAGCTCGGTCCTTTTAGGCTCAAAGGCCTTCGTGTGTTCTGGCATACCATACTTTCCTATCATAACTTGGATTAGATGTGGCTACAAATATCAAAAGATAATTTTAATCCAAGCTACACTTTCAGTTTAACAACTGCATTTTTTAAATTTAGAAAAGTCAACAAGTTTATTTTCACTTTACTCAACACTTTTTCAGCATTGGCCCTGAAATCAACTACCTAGATTTTAAACATCCTCCACTTTTACAAAAACACATTTTGTTTTAGGAAAAATGCACGAAAAATATTTTCCTGTGTAACTGATGCACTGAGCTAACATTAATTAGTTCTAATGATAAAGTAGCACTCAAAATTGAAACGGAACTGAGGAACTGATAAAATGAAATGAGGCAATTTTTTGTTGTATTCTGGGGAAAATATTAAGAACTCTGAGCACAGGAGGCTGAGAAAGCTGAACGAGAACTAAGGCAGTTAGTGTTTGTTTTGTTCTAGGGTGAAAAACACAGTATGTGAAAATAATTTCCTAATTCCAGTGACAGGTGACATGGGACTAAAGAACAAACAAACATCAACCTGAGGAACAATTCCAAAAATCCACCTCAGAAAATACAAATTGAGTTTCTTATTTTATTAAGTTAATTAAAGTCTATCCTAGACCCAAATTTGGGAAGTTTTCTCTTTAGTTGAAGACAACATGTTAATCTTGAAATTTAGATCTGTAGGTCTTTTTGTTTTATGTTTTTAACTTGCATTATATCAGTTTTTGAAATCTTAAGCTCCGCAAATTAAATACAAAGGAAATGGAATTTTGCTTTCCAATTTGGGGAAGTGATGTAACCCCGAGCAAACTCTATCTTGGCCAGGCTGATATGAAAAATCTCTTCAAGTTTCCAGGAGTCTGCAATATCCATCAATACCGTAATAATATTGATTAAATGAATCAAATTAAGAAGCATATTCTTTATAAATTTTGATTGAAAATCCTCTATTAAAATATCTAATTCTAGATGCCAAATATATTTCTACTGCAGAAGATCACAGCCTTCTACAGTGCACTCTATACGCATGTACACAATCCAATTTCCAACACTAAATATATTAAAAGAAGAATGACTTTCAAAACAAACCGTCCTTAACCAGGAAGATGACCTCCCTCATCACGATGAGCCATTCCAGCACTCAGGACGTAATGAGTGTGGGGGTGAGCGAGACTGAGGATGGGGTCCCCAGGTGAAGGGTTAAGGGACAAAAGGCCTAAAAGGCAAAAGATGGGCTTTTTACAATTCCCCTACCCTCACCCCAGACTACCATATAATTAATCATCTAATTAAGAAAGAAAAAATATGAAAGAAGAGAATAATCAGACAACTTCTAAAGAAGTATGACATAATGCCTTAAATACATAAAATCCCTTTTGAGGATAAAAGATGTGCTCAGAGTAAAGTTATTCAGAGAAGGCTTCCTGAAGGGGGAGTCAGAGATGGCCTTCAATCAAGCTCCTTCCCCTGACAGCTCCTTTGATACCAATGCTACCATTCTGTCTCCAGGCACTTAGACTTGCTTTAGTCATGCCCTGCCTTGATAGGGAAAAAACCTCAAATGTTTCCACTGCTTAAGGATAATGCCAGGTTTCTGCAGATAAGTTGACCTATAATCTGGTCACAACCAATTTTCCAGCTCGTTTCTTCCCTATCAAATATTAACAACAGATAATTTACCGATAACTTATTTATTATGTATTAGGCCCCACATTAGGCACCTGAACTCTTATCTACAATATACCACCACCCTGTTAGGTAGCTAAAATTATCACCCCCGTTATATAGATCAGGAAACTGAGGACCAGAGAGTTCAAATAACTTGCCAAAGGTCACAGAGACAATATGTGAGGGACCCAGGATTGAAGTCAAGACTGACTCAAGTCTGTGACTGCTAGAAACTTGTCTCCTAGTAAAGCTCACCTCATCTTGTTATGAAAACATGATTTATGATTCATTTCTTGGCAGCCTAACATGGTGCTTAACATATAGTAAGAACTCAATAAATGTTATTTTTGTCTCCTTTTTAGTAAGCATTAAGAGTATAAATGAACATAACAAACATATCTACTTTAAGTTTTAGTTGTTTGCCAGCTCAGTATGAGTCAGAAATATAAGACTGTTAAAAAAAGTAATCTTAGGCAACCTTACTAACTGCTCAGTAAGAAGAACAAAGAAGGTGACAGTCTTGCCAGCCGGACCATTTCTGGAGGTCTGGGCACTACACCTCAGAGAGGCCATAAAGAAACAGAAATCGTCCAGAGAAGAGAATGGAAGAGGTTATAGAAAACCCACGCTAGTGAAAACAATTTGAATGATGGTGAAGATAGTTAAATAGGAGACAGCTGACATTATAAGATAATGATGTTTAGGCCCCCTCTGGGGGTGGGGCTCAGATACTTACATTTTGAAAAGGCTCTCCAGGCAACTCTTATATACATTGACATTTAAGAATCACTGCTCTAAGACAGAGGTTTTCAAACTGTAATATGCATCAAAATCTCCTGGAAGGCTAATTAAAGCACAGAGTGCTAGGCCTCTCCCCTAGAATTTCTGATTAAGTACATCTGGGGTGGGACCTGATACTTTTCATTCTAACAAGTTCCCAGGTGATGTTAATACTGCTGGTCCAGAGAACACACTTTGAGAACCACTGCTCCAGAGGAAGTTCTAGAGTCAACTGAACTGATTGTAGATATATAGAGGTTTTGACAAAGTATAAGAGAAACACCATAAAAACAGTTATTCACAAAGGGAATGAACTGCCTGTTGTGTGGAAGATGTAACCACTGCCCATGTCACTGAAGATGCTCAAGCCAGAGACCGAGAAGGGGCGACACCAGTTGATCCTACCCATCTTTCAGCTTGCAAAGTCTGTGACTCTCCTTGGCTAGAAGCATGTAAAGAAAAGTCTGGTGTCCATTTTTAATAATATTTTTTCCCTTCAAACCAAAACACAAATTCAACTTCAAACTCTGTTATAAACTTAAATGTATTTGCCTTTAAAAATAGTATTTTAATTCCAATGAAATTTCTACAGGGTGTATTAGCAAGCACCAATGGAGAAATGACAGATCCACTGAAAAACCTTTTCTTGTATCAGTAGATTTACTAGAGAGGTACACAATCCTGTCCTGGCAACACAGAGAAAGAACAAACCCTGTGAGAATAATATGTAAAAGTTGAAGGTTAAATAAAAAAATCAAACAAAAGAAGTAAGTCCTTTATCCAAGCTCAATGGCCTGCTTAAAATGTTTCATTCCACATTTTTTTTATCTACAACATCATGATCTGTTCACTTATTATTATTTTTTTTTTTGGAGACAGAGTCTTGCTCTGTTGCCTGGCTAGAGTGAGTGCCGTGGCGTCAGCCTAGCTCACAGCAACCTCAAACTCCTGGGCTTAAGCGATCCTCCTGCCTCAGCCTCCCGAGTAGCTGGGACTACAGGCATGCGCCACCATGCCTGGCTAATTTTTTTTCTTCTATATATATTTTTAGTTGGCCAGATAACTTCTTTCTATTTTTAGTAGAGACGGGGTCTCGCTCTTGCTCAGGCTGGTCTCGAACTCCTGACCTCGAGTGATCCACCCGCCTCGGCCTCCCAGAGTGCTAGGATTACAGGTGTGAGCCACAGCGCCCAGCCTGTTCACTTATATTTTAACCAATTTAGGGGACAGAAAAGGTGAGGTAAAAATTGATTGGACCAAAATTATAACCTTAGCTCCCTGAAATATTCATTTTGTATTTCACTATAATTATTGCAATTGTGTTTTTGAAACTTAAATGAACAAGATTGTGGGTTGACCAGAGTTCTATTATATAGTACCCACTTGTATACTACAGAACTAAATTCTTAAAGCCGTACAAAGATTGGTCTTAAATATAAATTATTTTAATATTTTAAATATGAAATGCCCAATTTATAATTTATTGAGTTGGCCAGTGAAGGCTTGGGCCAATTTTTTTTTCTTTTTGGCTAAGATCACACTAACAAAGGCCAAATATTTATCTTTTCTTAAGCTATTTAATTTCCATGCAATCTGTCTAAAATGGTATCTTCCAAGCCATGCTACAAGGTTAAAAGGTGACATCCTCCCAATGTGACTTTCTTTTCACATTTAGCTCAATATACTAGCCCTGGCAGGCATATTAATACTGAATTAAGGCCAGGTGCTGTGGCTCATACCTATAATTCTAGCACTCTGGGAGGCTGAGGTGGGAGGATCACTTGAGCTCAGGAGTTTGAGGCCAGCCTGAGCAAGAGCAAGACCTTATCTCTACCAAAAATTGAAAAACATTAGCTGGGTGTGGTGGCTCACACCTGTAGTCCCAGCCACTCAGGAGGCTGAGGCAGGAGATTGCTTGAGCCCAGGAGTTTGAGGTTGCAGTGAGCTATGCTGACACCATCGCACTCTAGCCAGGGAAACAGAGTGAGATTTTGTCTCAAAAACAAACAAACAAAACTGAATTAAATTATTTGTTACATCTATTAAATAATTTTTAAATAGACTCTTGAGGTGGTTTTGCTATCCAAATATAAGCTCATCTTTCCATAGGTGCTACAGTAACTAAACCATTTCATTTTCTCTTTAATACAATTATCATTTGAGGTACCTTCTAACATGTTTTTAAATCATACTTTTGTAGAAGATCTTTTTGACAATTTCAACTATAACTAACATTTCCTTATTAAACAAAGATTCCCAAAATCTGTTCCTTTATTTCAGCTCTTGAGCTCTAGATTGTTTTTAGAAGTCATTTGACTATAGGTTGTTTAATAAAAGTCAACATACCTCCACTCTTCTACAAATCTTAAAGGCTTTACAATCGTTAAGCCTCCTCTAAGGTAGGCACAATGTCAGGAAGAAGCAAAACTCCTAGGCTAATACCTTGCCCCCAAAGCCCTTTTATAATACTTTCTAACTTGAACATTTAGAGGGCTGACCTGAGGATTTGAGTCTACTTTGGGATAGAGATGGGTGTGGGTCAGAGAGGACACAAAACCTTTGAGTGAGTCCCTGAGCCAGTGTGACTCTTTCATAGGTCTTCTGACTTGAGGGACAAAGGTAAAACAACACTCTGGACATCTGGTCCCTTAGAAACAGCTGGGAGATGACATTCACTCGGTCAATTTCCCCTGGAGGTTTAACTTATAGCCCCATGTGCTACTGTGTTGATGCAGCTTTATTTCTACTTGCACTCACCGGTAGGTGGTTTCTGGAAGGAGATCTTTCATAACGTAAGTGGTGGTATTGCCCACGGTAATGCTAGTGTCTCCAAGATCAATGTTGTAAGCAAGGATTTCAGATCCGTTATTGCACGGCTCTTCCCAGTTCAGTACAAGGCACACAGAAGGTGAATCAGGGTAGGCGTTGAGGGGCTCCTCCTCCAGGATGCAGAGAGTGGAGACAGGGTCGGGGGCAGATGCTGGTGTCTGGCAAAGGACAAGTTCACTGTACGGCCCTGCTCCTGCTTGATTGAAGGCCTATAAGCAGAACAGTGAGACAAAAGCCACATCACACCATTAGCACATGCTAACACCTCCAAGTTAGCTGCCATTAAATAAATCTAAAGTAGTATACAGTTTATCTTTAGATAAACTGGTATTTATATTTTATTTCTACACAGGTAGAAATAAATCCTATAAAATGTCTACTTCAATATGATGACTACTTTCCAAAAAATGATCTGTGTCAGCCCTTGCCCCACAGTCTATATTCACAGCAATCAGAATGCTACCACTAAAACATGAGTCAGGACTTCAGTTCAAATTCCTTCAGTGGCCTTCCATCTGATTCAGAATAAACTTCAAAGTCCTTAAGAAAGCCTACAAGACTTTATCTGATCTGCTCACCCCCACTACCCTTCAAAAAAATCCATTAGCACTCTGACTTCATCACCTGTAACTCTCCCTCTTCACTTACTCTGCTTAGTACACTGGCTTCCCTGCTGTTCCACTGGGACACCACGTTTGCTCCCACCTCAGGGCCTTTGCACTTGCTGCTCCTGTTCAGAGAGCTTTCTCCCCAGACATCTGCACAGCTCGCTCAATTATCTCCTCCAGGCTTTCTCTTAAGTGTTATATTTCCTATGAACCCTCTCTGAACATCACGTTTAAACTTGCGGTCCCTCCCCCTGCCCAACCCTTGTGAGCCTCCTCATTTCCTATTTCCTGTCTTGGCTTACATCATAGCACTTATCACCAACATAGTATATAGTTGACTTATTTACTTCACTGATTTGAATGCAAGTTATATAAGGCCAAGGTTGTCTGTTTGGTTCACTGTTGTATTTTTGACAACTGGAAGAGTACCTGCTGCAGAATATGAGCTCAATAAATGTTATCAAAAATATCTTTTTCTTATAAAGAGAAAATCATTTGGCAAACTTCTTACAAAAGTGAATTTGCTCTAAAACCCACTTCTAATTTATTTCACAGGAAAGCTTATGAGGTCAAATTACAAAACTAAAGGAAAGTAGTCTGCACTCTTAAAGGTCTACAAGAAAACTTACAACTTCTTTGTAATTTCATAGAAGCAAGCTAAGAGCATTTAATTGCTATCAAATCACAGCTAAAACTACTGTAATATTTTGTTATATTTATTTCTGTTTTATGACAATACTTCAACTCAATTTTAACATCACAAATTGTTTTATGAGTATATATTTTGAGATTTTGTTTTAGATACATATTTATTGTAGGGGCAGAAAAATAAGATACAGTGGAGCCCAATGTTTGTATCAACTAAGGCTCTATGTCACCATATAATAGAAGGACAAGAACATGGCTTTGAAGAGTTGGAGCTTAGTTCAAACTTTGATTCCATCATTTAACAACTTAGGTAAATTAAGCTCTCTAGCCTGTTTCCTCAGCTGGAAAATAGGGACAGTAACACCTAATTCACAGAGTTACTGTAAAGATTAAATCGGTTAACATGTAAAATCCTGGCATAGTGTTTGGCTGACAGTAGGTGCTTCACTTCTTTCCCACTGGGAAAATCATGAACAAAATGGTATTTTTCGTACTTTTTCTAAACCTTTTTTATTTTGAACTAATTTTAGACTTACAGAAGAGTTTCAAAAATAGTACAGAGAAACTTCCATATATCTCTCATTTTGCTTTCCCTAATTCTAATAAACACTTTAAATAACCATAGAATAATGATCAAAACCAGGCAATTATCAGTGGCACCATACAATTAACAATATATAAACCTGATTAGAATCTTACCAATTTTTTCAGTAATGTTCTTTTTCTATTCCAGGATCCTGCTTTCTTTTAAACTAGGCTATTTCTATGGAAAATGCTTTCTTGATTTACACCTTTATTATCACCATTTTTCAAAGAGAACTTAATTCAAAAGCATCTTTTACTATAACAGTATGCCATATTAATACAATATGCCTCGTGAATAGAATTACACTGGTACTTCTCAATTAAAATATTCCTAAGGGAGAATATAAAAATTCAAAAATTCCTGAGCAATACAAGAAATGTTGTACCCAATCTTTATAAAACACAGTATAGATACTACAATGATTTATTTCTAAGGTGCCAAATATTAAAAAGAATATTCAGGTTTAACTTGACTTTATAGTAATATCAAATGAATATAATTTATATTTGGTCCATAGATACTAAGCCTTCAATATAGATTGAAGAGACACTTTTCCTGGTAATACTTCTTTAGCATAGCAATGGTTTTTTTTTTTGTTTGTTTTGTTTTGTTTTTTGAGAGACAGGGTCTTGCTCTGTCCTCCAGGCTGGAATGCAGATCGTAGCTCACTATAACCTTGAACTCCTGGACTTAAGTGATCCTCTCACCTCAGCCTCCTGAGCTAGGACTATAGTTGTGCACCAACACGCCTGGCTATTTTTTTTTTTAGAGATGGGGTCTTACTAAGTTGCCCGGGCTGGTCGATGGTGATTTTAAAAGCACTATTCCTGGCCAGGCGCGGTGGCTCACGTCTGTAACCTTAGCATTCTGGGAGGCCGAGGTGGGAGGATCGCTCGAGGTCAGGAGTTCGAGACCAGCCTGAGCAAGAGTGAGACTCCCGTCTTTACTAAAAATAGAAAGAAATTATATGGACAACTAAAAATCTATATAGAAAAAAATTAGCTGGGCATGGTGGTGCATGCCTGTAGTCCCAGCTACTCAGGAGGCTGAGGCAGGAGGACTGCTTGAGCCCAGGAGTTTGAGGTCGCTGTGAGCTAGGTACAGCACTCTAGCCTGGGCAACAGAGTGAGACTCTGTCTCAAAAAAAAAAAAAAAAAAAAAAAAAAAATTTAAATAAATAAATAAATAAATAAAAGTACTATTCCCTTCATAAGATCCGACTCATTTTATTACAGGTAAGTATAGACATTTGAAAATATTTTCTATTCCTGTTAATACAGGAAGGCAAGATTTTTATGCAGATTCTATTCTTATTAATGTATCTTTTATAATGCAGTTTTGGGAAGTCAAGGCTAAGTGACCTCATATACCCTGAAATGAAAAATATATACATATATATGAACATTTTAAAGATACATCAAAATTCTAAAAGCATAGTGGAGTGAAGCTCTTTACTGTGGTGGCAGACAGCTCTTTATTTATATCCTGCCTTGATCCCAAAACAGGAGTGTGGCACATAATTCAACCTTACCCCAATGACTCAGCCTCACTATTATAAAGATCAGATAATTTGCTATGACACTGACTCACGGACAAAAGGTTAATTATGTCCCAGGTGCTTCATTCAAGAAGGAAGAAAGGTATATATCAAAAGAGTTTAAACAGAAATGCTTAAGATAAAGCAGTTTTCAGAATTTAACAGAAATGCTTCAGTTGATCTGGAAAATTATGTTATAAAGGGAGTATTTTCTCCAAAGAGACCAGAGACATTGGGTATACTTGTAATAAGCAATTTTATCCATGACTTAAATCAGTTAGGAAATTAAATCTGGCATCTTTGCTTCATTATCTATTCAAATCTAAATGTGTATGAAGACAGAACTCTTCAAGGTCACCAACCACATCTGACTAATCTTTGTATCTCTCCCCCTGATCGTCCTCTGATCCTGGCACAAAGTACCATCGTGCTCAAGAAATGCTACTGAACAAATGGAAAGGAAAAGACAAAGAACTCTATTTTCTCAGGACACTAAGGCTTAAAAAAAGGGGAAAATTCACCTATCCAAGTGAATAAAGTAAAATAAACCCATGATTATTGTCACCCTTGGGTGTCAGGCTATGAACCAATTGTTCTTGTGGTTATTCTCTCCGGACTCCCAAGTGGAAGCTTACAGATAACCAGCCTTAATAATGGTTCCTGAGAGGAGGAAGGTGGGGTCCTATAATCTGCTGCAGACTAGTCCAAATTACTCTAATATTGCTTTTAGCTCCATTTACAAGCTGGTAAAATAACTTACTGTCTTTTGCCAGTTCTAAGTGGCTTTCCAACTGAAATGTGGATCTCAGGGGAATTAGACAGAAAGAAAGCACCCTCTCTAAGGAGCTGTGCCACCTTTACCTTGGGCTTGGCCATTTATTCAGCAAACTGACAAATAGGCAAGAGGCAAGAGTAGTGAGATGTAGAATGGAAAAGAATCTTACTTTGTTCTTGTAATTCAAGATCTCCTAGAAAAGCAGCAATTAACTGTGAAACACCAAAACAACCAGATTTATTTTTATTTGAAAGGCCTCTTTTTTTTCTATCATCCTTCCTGACAGCCTCTATCACAAGCCTTTGAGTAGGTTTCCTAAAGCGTCTTTCATGGAACACTGGTCCTTGTGAGTAATGTCTGAATAATGTCAACCTACCTGTAGTCTACAGCAATATTGGGCAGCAGGCAACAGATCTCTTATTTCAAAGCAGGTGTCTGTCCCATGATAAATGAGTTCTAAAGATTCTTCATCTTCTCCCCATTCCAACCTGTACTCTGAGATGTCAGCACCAGAGCTTTCGGGACTCTGGAAGGCAGAAATTCAAGTAGGTAATAATTCCATTGAGAAGAAAAATCCTACCGTGTTTGTGTTCACCTAACTAAACTGAGAAAGAGAGCAACACGCCCAAGGCTATTTAAAATACATATAAAAGAAAAGCATGGAAGACACTTAATTTCCT
The DNA here is from genome assembly GCF_020740605.2 of Lemur catta. Taxonomy (NCBI): domain Eukaryota; kingdom Metazoa; phylum Chordata; class Mammalia; order Primates; family Lemuridae; genus Lemur; species Lemur catta. The sequence goes on along the minus strand of NC_059128.1, from coordinate 199,161,984 downwards.
CTCAATTCTGACCAGTGGTAAAATTTCCACAACTCTAAATGATACAAGCAAATGCCAAGGGAGATTATTGCATATACTGCAAAACAATCTACATGTGCATTTTGGCTTTGCAGTTTCCTCATAACTTGTATTTTTATTTGGGGGTAGACAAAGTAGAAGAAACAGAAATTGATGCAGAATATGCCTGACTTACCTCCCAACTCACTAGGACACATCCATCAGGTGTAAAAGAAACACAAGGTGCTTTGCATTGTCCAGGAGGCCCTGCAGCAGTGGTAATTTCTGAGATATCAGAATAGGGACCATACTGCAAGAGAAGAACACACACACACTTGTCAGTGTACATGTATGTATGTGTATAAGCTTTTATAAAAGCTTATAACGAAGTAAGGGCTGGGCTAACATCAGCAGCATAACTGGTTAAAAAATATTACCCAATGGTTTTCACTTTCAATTGAATGTGTGTAAGGTTTTTTTCTGTACACATTCCTTGAGTGGAAACTGTCTGCTATTTATGTATTTGTTTTATTCAAAAGAATTAGAAAGTTGGCTTAGGAAACATTTTTCCTTTACTGTGACATGAGAAACAAAAACATGCTGATTCTTGACAAAACATGGCATTCTGCTCTAACATTTCTCAGAGGATAGCAAAGAAAATTAAGTCATGCACAGTGCAGTTTAATTTTTAATGCACAAAAAATGTACTTGAAATTGCTGGTTATCAAATTCTAGGTATTTCTTCTAGTTATTGGTATCTTTCATTTTGAAAACTAATGCTCCTGTCATGATTTCTCAGCATGTCGCCACCATCTCAACTATCCAGAGGTGTATACTGCACTCCT